>NC_080577.1:70436666-71135000 GCF_029962835.1 Magnolia sinica
TACACACCATATTGTCGCCCTACACTAGACGTACAACGTGTAAGTGGAAGAGACCTCATTATCCGCCTGGCCAATAGCCAGCCAATATCTATCCGGCACGTCGATAACAGACCCATTTACGAGCTGGTTATACTCAGCCTAGCAATTGCTCCCTACCCTTAGGTGGGTAAGGCCACACCCCCTTCCAACTGACTATGAAACAGTGGGAGATGCGGCCTCCTGGTATTCGGCCCTCATGTGCTCATACATCCACTCGGTTTAGATATTGGAGCATCCTTCATGGTATCATAAGGGTTTGGGGACTTTCACCCTGGGACATCCTTCGCGCCCCCGTTCTTAATTAGAATTTCTGGTGTCCAATGCTGCCATCCACGCTATATCTGAGGAGGCTACGACCCTGATGTCGCTAGGGCATATAGTAATCATAACACATAATGCAAGATGCATGAGTCACACAATTCAGTCATGCATCAATCCAGTGCATATAGTGCGCTCATGCAGGACAACTCTGCCTACCAGGAAGTCTCATAAATAACCTGCCCAATGACACATGCAATGGTCAACCACATCTCATAACAAACATACAAATGATGCGTATGGGCATGTATCATGATGCTATGATCACATACTCATAATCGATATCAATAACCGGCCTATATGGATAGTCGATTTAAACCATAATATAAAGATCGACCCTCCACCGTAGATATACCAAATCTAATTGCACGGATCCCTCTGTCTACGGCGATGATGAACTCTCATAATATCAAGGTTCGGCCTAGGTGGCCTACCTATAATCCTAAGGATCCGGAACGGACTTACTTTACCATACTATTACATGGCCCGCTAGATGCCCTAGGGGGCCCAAATAAGTCCTAAATGGACTCCAAGATTAAAACAATCCTAGTAGCAACCAATGAGGGCCCAAATCTTGGGTTATCCCAATATGAATAGATGGATCATGCACTTATCAATGGGGCCCAATGATTAGAGTCAACCCACTTAGAGAAGATGAGAATGGGCCTAACAAAGGCCTAAGGGAAGGTCACAATGTGGACATTTAACCACCATTACCCATCAATGTGGACATTTAACCAACATTGCTCCCAAGGAGTGGCCCAATAGAGCTTAACATATAGTGGGGCCAATGGCCTCACACAAGGGCCTAATGAAACAGCCCATAGCCCTCAAATGACTGGGAATAAAATGGACTTCTCTCATATTATCTCATACATCATTATGGCCTCACCACATGGGCCTCTCATATACCATAATGGGCCTCATCATATGGGCATGTCAAACATTACAATGGGCTGCACATATGGGCCACACAAACATCATATTGGGCCACACATATGGGCCACCCAAACATCGTATTGGGCCTCACCATGTGGGCTACACAAGTATCATATATTTATCATCATCCATACATCGAGCAAAATATAGTTATCTTGTCCACAATATCATCACGACAATCAATAAGTGCACTATTATCACTTGGATATCAAGCATGGTTGTTAAATAGCACGTTTTGTCATCATGCATATAAATATATAATATCATTATCATTATCATGAGGATCGTCTTCACTTCATGATTAATATAAGAAATGTCATAAGTAACGCAAAGAATTACTCATCCATCATCAATGCATATGCCATAATTCACCATCCATTAAATCATATCTATCATTTCAACCAACAACTCATAATCATCATTATCACGTTACAATACATGTATAATCATCTAACCCATCACTAGGTGTGTCTTACTTAGTGTGTCTCTCACACTGGACTTGAACTACATGCAAGGCATGGGGTCATATAGGTCAAGTGTGATTCCCACTTGGTGAATCAATAAGCCAACCCAAGGACATAAATGTCTAACCACAATGCATTCAATGGTGTGGATCTAGTTCCACAACTAAGTGGGTGCCACACATTCCACCAACTAGAAATAATGCATAATTTTAAACATAAAGGATAACATGCTAACATCTTTCATGTCATATATCATATTGAGCCCACTAGCCACTTACACAACAAACCAATAAAAAGCCCAATAATATCTGAGAGTTATTTTTCAGAGTTTAGTTGCTGCATAAAATACTTTGGGAAGGTGGTGGACCATACTAACGTGGCCCCACTTAAATTTTACATCAAACAGATTTTTGCACAAATGTTAGTTTCTGGCCATTTTCAATTCAGATTTATGATCATGTAGGACCCACATATGGGGAAAGGAAGGGTCCATCTGGTAGCTCTATGTATGGGCTCTAATAGGTATAAGGAGGGCCTCATTGGTTGGGTTTGTACAATTTACAGTGCTGGCCCAAACATGGGTACTTGGAGAAACTGTGCAGGAAATATAGTGCAGAATTGGTTCAGGCCCAATTTTGAGTATGTCCCATGATCATAAGGGACCACCTTTTAGTGTGTCATCTGGTGCCTTTGGTAGTACTATATATGTACTTTAAAAAGTATAAGCTGGGACCAACTGGTTGCATACACATAATATTTGGTATAGGGCCAAACATACGTACTTTAATTTTTTGCACATAATTTTTTGCACAACCATGCCTGGCCACATTTTGGGATCCACTCCCTGATCATGTGGGGTCTGATTTAGCCCGAGTAAAATATTATTTATCTATTCATTGGTATAGGTTAAAGGTTCCAAGTGGTGACCTACTCATATCTCCAACGTGTGGTCCACTACAGAGGCCCAAAGTTGGTGTAAAACACAAATAAGCAGACAATTTTCAGCAATGGGGTCAGTCACAACTTAGGGTCCAATTTCCAAACACTCAGGGATTATTCTTAACAAAAAGGTGGGACACCCCAGCTCAATTATATAAGGACTAAACATCCCTCAAAGTGGGTGTGAGACCCGACCCGAGTTCGCATGTGTGCATGTGTGTGTGAGTATGCATCTCGTTCATTTTGGTCCCGCGGTCCTATCGATCAAATTTCTATAACCCGCAACCTTCGGATAGTGTTTACGGTCATCTTTGAGTTCGGTCATGTAGACCCGACTCCAATTGATCCAAGACCTGTGCCATTGCGACCACATCATTGCCGCGGTTCCAACACCATGTCTCGTGCGTAAATCCAATGTGTACATCAAAATATGTAGGCCGCGCTCTTTTTTGGACTATTGATCACATTTTGATGGGACCCACCTGGCTTGCACGATTTTCCATGGACAATTTCCCATGCAATCCATGACATCATCACCTAGAAAACCTAGCCCCTATAATTAACCTAGGCTCTAGCTCGTAAACCCCTAGCATATTGGTTTTTGCTCCCAAACTCATTATGAGTTTCTCTTGCCAAGGCAAGCATGCCTTCTCTTTCTTAGGAAACTCATCATTTCCTTCTTACTACATCTCTCTCCCTTCTCTCTTTTCTTTTCATTTTCTCTCCTTCTCCTTGTTAGAACACCCAAAAACGTCTCACCTTGGTAGAAATTTCAGCACCTTCTCCTTCATCTCCCCTCCTCATCTAACCCTCTAGTTTCAATCTTAACCCTACATCCATGATCCTTGGAGCCTAAGGAGTCCAATGCTATAAGAATCTTGAAGATTCATTAAGGTGGGTGCACTTTGCTTAAGATTTTCTGATTTTCTTGTGGTAGATTCTCCTTCATCTCATCCTTAGGAACTTATGGGGCCCATTAAGTGATGATGGAGGTACCCCATGTCTCCATGATCAAGGCCAATGGTCCATTCCTTTGCATGCAAGTTCTATGGATGGGGCCATTCTCCATGGACCCCATCATGGCATTTTTCCTTTGATGCACGTCCTTTAAGGTTCATCTAGACCATAGATTTAGGTGGGAAAGGCATTCCCACCATTTAATTGATTCCTAACTCCATGCATGTGCTAGATCTAGATTGTATATGATCTAATGGATGACATGAATGTGTTGTGATGAAGGGAGGGCCTCAATAGTGGCGAAGATCCTCTCTAGTGGTTGGACTTTCATTTTTCCCTTATTCTATCTTTCATTTTTGATGTGTGTGACCCACTTGGGGGCCCTAGAATATCTAGACCGTCCAAGCAAGGTGGACGCCCATGGCTGTCCACTCCTTGGACGTTGACACCCTAATTGCTCCATATCGGATGCATGATATGGGTTTTAGGGAGGGGAATTGGTCTGGATGTTTATGGGGCCCACTGAGGTGGAGCACAACACTAATTTTATGGGGTGATTCCCCTTATTTTGGTTCCCATGCTCAGTTCATTTCATATATATGTTGCTGTCTAGAAATTTTCTGAATAGTTGCTGGATGGTTTTTGGGTCAGGATTATGGACTGATAAGAGGGATGTTTCACCCCCATTGATAGATGATTCTTGGAGGTGTGGACCACACCTTGACGTGTGTTGAATCCCACCTCCATCCGCCCTTGATTGATCACCCAAAAAGGTGGGCCAATAAGGTTGGTCAGTGTTTGCGGCCATCCTCCCTCATATGGCCCCCCCATGGATGTGGTCCATCACCTTGAGGTTTGTATAGGGCTAGCCATCCAGGCGCTCTTGGGACGCCAGGCCCACCTGGGATGTCTAGAACTTTCTCGGTATTGTTGGACTTATAGTCCAGTAGCAGACCCACCTTGTTATATATGTTGTATTCACTCTGTTCATCTGGTGGGGCCCACTGTGATATGTGTGGGTCACCATGGGTCAGCAACCCATCTATATTAATAAATTTCTAGACTCCAGCAGGCCCAGGAAGTGGGTGGGCTGGAATTCCAGCAATGGGCCCAAATCTGCTGCATAGTTGATTGTTTTGAAGCTGTTGTGGCCCACCAGACAAAAGGGTGTGTTGTACACATTCTTTACCTTCTTTCCTTAGACATTTTAGGCTCAATGAGTGCCCCTTGAGGCCCATCTTTGTGGTGATATTGTGGGCTAGCTTTAACCAGATGTTCTTTTAGATAGTTTAATAGACACAAATGGGTTGGAAACCTCTTCCTTGAGCTCAAGTTTGTGCAAGGGATGACCTTATTGATTCATAGGCCCAATGGGATGTTTATAAGCTAATCATGTGTATTAATGATCCTTGATGCTCTCATAAAGTGCTTAATTACAGGCTAACTTGCAAGGCCCACATTGATGCATATTGTGGAGGGCCTTGCTAAGTCTTTGGGCTGATGTGGTAAGGTCCACACTGTCAGTTTAGGCCTTGCCCATATGTATTCTTGGGTTTATAAGCTGCCCTCTAAGTCCCCCATAATGCATGAATTTGGTGGCTTTGGTTTTTGGGCCATAGTTTGCCCCCTTGGGGCCCATAATATTGTGAGAGGGTTTTGGGCCATTTCCTTAGGGCCCATTATGTGATATGGTATTTATGGCTGCCTCTTGTTTTTTGTATTGGTAATTAGGTCCTGTGGACTAAGTCCCTTTAGATAGGCCCATTGATCTTGGGCCTATCCTCTCCTATCTATTGTGATGGGCTTAAAGGCAATAATATGTAAGAAGTTAGGCCCTTGGTTGCCCACTAGATTGACCCTATACTTAGGCTAAAAAGTGAGGCCCAACTCACTTGTGTTAAATGTGAAATTTGTCCATGTAAATGAATTACTAGGCTGCCCATGAAGCCCACCACAATATATGGATTTATGACCATTATGGTTGGGCCCAGACCTTACTTGAGGGCCCACTATATGGCCTATGAGTTGGGCTTGGTGTATGGCCCATCAAGCCATGCATTGTTTGGACCTTAGACCTTACATTATATGCATAGCAGGCTACCGTTTTGGGACCCAATTGAGGTTGGATGTCCTCCTTGACGGCCCTAAGGTAGGCCCATATGGGCCCTTATAGGTGGTTGAAGGCCTAACTTGGACCTTTTTAGGCCCGTTTCCTCCTTGAGGTTTTAGGACTCCCCTAGCTTGTGGGTCATCCCAAATTATTGAGCCTCCACTAAGAGAACTTCATTCTTGTTAAAGTACCTGTCTATATATATCTTGTCATTGTCCCTCATTAGGAAAGAGGAATACATATTCTACAAGCAGCACACTTACGTCATTGTGACCCATACTCATCATTTGTGTGAATTGATTGCATTGTATGATGGTCATAGAGGGACAGAGTCTCTCTCCTTGTGCACATTGAGTGCCTGAAGTTTATGCATGATATGTATGTGTGCCTCATGCATTGACATCACATTTCATGATGATACCACCCTTGCTTCATTAAGGTTGTAACCTCCACAGATACATCGTGGATGACCATGTTTGGACACTGGAAATGTTACTTGAGCATATCGGGTGCATAGGATGCCCATGGGTGAAATTCTCAAAACTTCCATGGTACTAAGGATTTGCCCCAACGCCGTGACCGAGTGAAAACTATGAGCGTACCAGGGCCTTATAACACTAGGCCGCAACTCCCACTGTCGTGTAGTCGGTTGGGTAGGGTTGTGGCCTTACCTGCTTGGTTTGAGGAGGCATTATTAGGCTGAGTCCGACCAGCTCGTAAATGGGTCAGCTGCCATTGAGCCCTGTTGGTGATTGGCTGTCCACAGGTGGGTAGTGAGATCTCTTACGCTCGTTTAACTATACGGGGTCTGTAGAGTGGCAGTCATCCTGCAGTGTAATAGACCCCAGTGATTTCTTTATGATTGGAAATGTATTTGACATGTGGCTTGGAAATGAGCACTGACATTACTTACATTGTATTAGCATTTGCTATGTAAGCCCCTTCATGCATTGCCTTTGTATGGCACCCAATACTCATTGCATCGTATTCATGATAAGCCTTGGTAAGGCTAGTGATATCCTCACTAAGCAGGATTCTCTTCTTGCATATCCTACTAATCTTCTATGCACCGTTGTCACACACTTTCACCACCCTCTAAGCTTCTATAAGCTTATGCACGATTGATGCGTGTAGGTGATCCTAGGCAGGTTCCGTAGAGCGGTAGAGCATGGATTAGAGCTGATCTTGAGGACCCAGTATTGCCGACTTTCTCTCCTTTTCTATTATCCTCTGTATGTCCTTTAAAACCTAATGTAAATTTGTAAAAGTTCAAATTCTTAGTGGATTTTAGGATGTGTGCCCTTAGTTATTCTCAGATGTACTTGTTGTGATCTTGGGTACGCTCATTTTAAAAATGATTATACTATTATAGAAATCCTCTTTGTAGGATCCCAGGATCGGAACCTGCCTCAAGAGCTGAGAATGGGATACTATGGAGGCTATTATGGTCAAAATCGGTCACCAGGCTCCTTGTGAGTCCGGTTACCGAGTCTAAGGCATGACAGGAGTTGGTATCAGAGCATAACAAGTAATTATGGAATAACTCGGGATAATATCGCATGTCTGCTAAGTGCATAGGATAAGTAGTGTCCCGAAACCCTTCCTTTCGCTCCGTATTGGGCCTATAATTGTCTTGAATCCTTGCGTCAACGTTATTTTGTAGGCGATGCCTCCTAGATGTGGCATTCGAGGTCATGGCATCCGTGGCCGTGGTGCGCGTGGTCATGGTGCCCATGGACGAGGTGCCCGAGATACCTGTTTTACTCGAGTATATTCTACTTCCATTGCTGAGAATCTGATTCTTGAGGTCCCGATCCATCCTATTCCTCCTATAGCACCTATTCCTCCGGTTGAGCATGTAGTGCCCACTCTTTTAGTTGCTCTAGTTCCCTTGTCAGTTCCCCCTCCTCAGCCTGCTGTTCAGATTGTAGAGGCTCCTGCTCCGTTGGCAGCACCCATACCTCCGCTCAAGGAGAGTGCCGCTCCTACCTTTCCGACAGTGCCTATAGGGGCTGAGCATTTTCAGTAGTTGATGCAGCTTGTTGCCACCGTATTGCAGACCCATCAGCCTGCTACCCCTGAGGTTTCTGGGCAGTTTGACTTACCGCGCATTAGCGCGATATCTCGAGAGTTCCGGTAGTATGATCCCCCGAGGTTTAGTGGTGAACCTAACCCTTCTGCTGCCGAGGCTTGGCGTATAGAGATTGTGAGGATTTTTGACACCATGTAGTGTCCTAAGGATCAGAGAGTTTCCCTCATGACCTATCTTCTTTAGGGCGAGGCCCGTTATTGGTGGTCATCTGTATCCAGGATGGTCGGGCCCTAGTTTATTTGGATCTGGGAGGAATTTGTGATCCGTTTTGACCAGAAATTCTTCCTCAAGCATGTTCAGATCAAGAGGACGATCGAGTTTGAGACCTTGGTTCAGGGAGATTTGACCGTATCTCAATATGAGGCCCGTTTCTTGGCCTTGTCTAAATTTGCTCCTCATCTCACCAGTGATAAGAAGATGAGGGCCTGTCATTTTGTGACGGGTTTGCGTCCTACCCTTCGCAGCCGTGTAGTAGGGCATTGCTTGGAGACGTTCGACCAGGTTGTGCATCAGGCATTAGTTTATGAGGAGGATTGGGCTATGACCCAGAGATCGAGAGAGCAGAGTTCCGGTGGAGATCAGAAGAGGAGAGCTCCAGCCGGCAGTTCCACGCAGCACCGTCAGCAGAGATGAAGGGGTAGATCAGGGTATCGACAGCCTATAACTCAGTCAGTGGTTTCTTCATCATCATCAGCACCACCAGCCGCTTCATCTTTCGGCCCCTTTTCTGGTGTTTGCTTCGGTTGTGGGCAGACAGGGCATCGGAGGCATGAGTGCCCTCTCTCCATTTAGCAGCAGAAGCCACTACAGTTACCTCCTCCTCATCCTCCTTAGTAGTAGCAGAGGCAACAGCAGCAAAGACAGCAGCAGCACCACCATCAGCAGAGGGGATATCCGTATGTCCAGTCCCTAGGTGGAGTGTGTATTGCAGCCCAGCAAGCACAGACTCAAGACCCCCAGTCTTCCGGTTTACTTCCTCTACCAGCTCAGGGCCGCTTTTATTCGGCCAGGACCCGCAGTCATCGACCAGCGAAGTCGTCGAGGGTATTCTTCTTGTTTCTTCTTTTATTGCTCATGTTTTTTTTTATTCTGGTACCTCCCATTTTTTTTGTGGCCGAGCAGTTTTACCGATCGACCGGTATTCCATCGGAATCCGTGTTTGAGGCCTTGGCAGTTTTGACTCTCATGGGGAAGTCTGTTGGGTTGACCCGTCATTACCCTTCTTGCCCGGTGTTAATAAGCAAGATGTTCCTTCCTTCGGATATGTTCGTGATGCCGTTGTTAGGCCTTGATGTTATTCTGGGTATGGATTGGCTTGCAGAGCATGGTGTCGTCTTAGACTGTGTTGCGAGGACAGTTACGTTTTACATTCTAGGCTTCCCAGTATTCCAGTTTGTCGCCGAGCCCAGAGGAGAGCCATTATCTAGTTTCTTAGCTTCTGTCATCGAGGATTCTGTGGCAGAGTATATTAAGTAGCTGCCACTTGTTTGTGAGTACTAAGATGTGTTCCAGGAGATACCAGGTTTAACGCCACGTCGGCAGGTGGAGTTTCAGATTGATTTAGTGCCCAATACCACATCTATCTTGAAGGCCCCCTACCGGATGACACCATTGGAGTTGAGGGAACTGCAGGAGTAATTATATGAGCTCCGAGAGTTAGGTTTCATTCGTCCTAGTAGTTCGCCTTAGGGAGCCCCGGTATTGTTTGTGAAGAAGAAGGATGGTTCGTTGTGGCTCTGTGTGGACTATCATGAATTCAACAGAGTCACCATCAAGAACCGATACCCGCTTCCCAGTATTGATGATCTGTTCGATCAGTTGCAGGGTGCACAGTATTTTTTTAAGATAGACTTGCGCTCTGGTTACCATCAGATTCGGGTCCGAGCGGAGGACATTCCGAAGACAGCTTTTTGGACACGCTATGGTCACTTTGAGTTTCTGGTCATGTCGTTCGGACTGACAATGTGCCTATCGTATTCAAGCAGCTAATGAATAAGGTCTTCCGGCTGTTCCTCGACTAGTTCGTGGTGGTATTCATTGATGATATTCTTGTATATTCGAGGACTCGGGAGGACCATGTTGAGTACTTGCGGATTGTACTGGAGACCCTCCGTACCCACCAGTTGTATGCGAAGCTGGAGAAGTGCGACTTTTGGCAGGAGGAGGTAAAGTTCCTCAGTCACGTGGTGATAAGGGAGGGTGTCGTTATGGACCCCTCAAAGGTTGATGCAGTGCATCAGTGGGGCCAGCCCATGAATGCGTCTGAGATCCATAGTTTCCTTGGTCTAGCAGGGTATTATCAACAATTTATCGAGGGTTTCTCCCGTATTGTAGCACTACTCACCCAGTTGACGCAGAACGACATCGAGTTCATCTGGAGCGATGCCTACGAGGAGACATTTACGGATTTGAAGGACCACCTTACGTCCGCTCTTGTTCTCACTCGTCCTGATGGGAGTGAGGGTTTTGTTATTTTCATCGATACCTCTAAAGTTATCTTGGGTGTTGTACTGATGCAGCACGGGAAGCCAGTGGCGTATGACTCGCGCCAACTCAAGGTCCATGAGCTGAACTACCCCACCCATGATTTGGAGCTTGCAGCAGTCATCTTCGCACTGAAGGTGTGGAGGCATTATCTATATGGGGTCAAGTTCGAGCTCTTCTCGGATCATAAGAGCTTAAAGTATCTATTTTTGCAATCCGAGTTGAACCTGCGTCAGAGGTGATGGATAGAGTTGTTGAAGGACTATGATTTCGACCTTCAATACCACCTGGGCAAGGAAAACATGGTGATGGACACACTCAGCCATTAGCCACAAGGCCTGGTGGCATAAATGATGGTGCGTGAGTGGCAGATGCTCGAGGATGTTTCAGAGTTTGACTTTGAGTTTAGTATATAGTCTTCCATTGTTCAGCTTTTGAGCTTGTTGATTCAACCCTCTTTGGTGGTTAGGGTGATCAAGGCTTAGCAGACGGACGAGTCACTTCAGGAGTACCGAGCAGAGGCTACATCCGTGGGACAGTCAGACTGGCGGATTGGTTCCGATGGTGAATTACGCTTCAGAGGTCAATTGTGTGTCCTAGACGTGCTAGAGTTGCATCATGATTTGATGACCGAGGCACACCAATCGAGACTTACTATTCACCCGGGCTCCACAAAGATGTATTGTGATATGAGGAGGCAGTATTTTTGATAGGGGATAAAGCACCAGATTGCTAGTTTTGTGGCCAAGTGTGACACATGCCAGTGTGTCAAGGCCGATCACTAGAGACCCCCTGGTCCCTTGCAGCCGTTGAGCGTTCCAGAGTTGAAGTGGGAACACATTTGATGGACTTCATTGCAGGTTTTCCGAGGACTCAGTGCGGTCACAATACCATCTGGGTTATCGTCGATCGTCTGACGAAGTCAGCTCATTTTATTCCAGTACGTGCTTCCTGGTCTATGGACCAACTTATAAAGGTGTTCATTGAGGAGATAGTTAGACTGCACGGCATCCCAGTTTCGATCATTTCAGGCTGAGACTCCAGATTTACATCTCAGTTTTGGAGGAGTTTCTAGCAGGCGTTAGGGGTCACTTTGCATCTCAGCACTGCTTATCATCCGCAAACGGATAGGTAGACCGAAAGGGTCAACCAGATCCATGAGAATATGCTCAGAGCTTGTGTGATCGACTTTGCGGGTAGTTGGGATGATCATATGTGCCTCGCCGAATTCGCATACAACAACAGCTATTAGGCGACTATCGGCATAGCTCCTTTTGAGGCACTTTATAGTAAACTGTGCGGATCTCCTAGTTGTTGGATCGAGGTTGGAGAGCATCGTCTCTTAGGTCCCGAGCTTGTGCAGTAGACTTCAGAGGCAATTGATGTTATCAGCTAGAGGATGCTCACAGCTCAGAGCTGGCAGAAGAGTTTTGTTGATCGTCGGCGTCGACCCGTCGAGTTCATAGTCGGGGACATGGTATATCTCAAGGTCTCGCCTACGAAGGGCGTGGTTCGCTTTGATGTGAATGGCAAGCTCTTCTCGAGATTTTTTAGACCTTTTGAGATTACTGAACGCTTGGGCATTGTGGCCTATAGGCTTGCCTTACCTCCTGAGTTGTCCGCGATCCACGATGTGTTTCATATTTCTATGTTACGGAAATGTGGGTCGGACACTATTCCCGTGATTAATTGGCAGCCACTCGAGGTCCATGAGGATGCTTCCTATATGGAGCACCCGATTCATATTCTTGATCAGAAGGAGTAGGTCCTCAGGACCAAGGTCATTCCCTTGGTGAAGGTGCAATGGGGCCATCATTCGGAGGCCAAGGCGTCTTGGGAATGCGAGGCCAAGATTAGAGAGCATTATCCCCATTTATTTAATGATTGATTAATTGTATTACTTGTATTGCTTTCTCTTGTGATTGATGATTGAGATATATATATATATATGCTGATGTTTATGCATTTTGTTGTTCCAGTTTTGTCAATTTCGAGGACAAAATTTCTTTGTTGGTGGGGAGGAATGTGAGACTCGACCCTAGTTCGCATGTGTGCATGTGTGTGTGGGTGTGAGTATGCATCTCGTTCATTTTGGTCCTGCAGTCCTACCGATCAAATTCAAATGACTCGCGACCCTCGGGTAGTGTTTTCGGTCATCCTTGAGTTTGGTCACGTAGACCCGACTCGGATTGATCCAAGACCTGTGCCATTGCGACCACATCATTACCGCGGTTCCAATAACGCGTCTCATGCGTAAATTCGATGTGTATATGAAAAGATGTAGGCCGCGCTCTTTTTCGACAGTTGATTGCATTTTGATTAAACCCACCTAGCTTACATGATTTTCCATATACAATTTCCCATGCAATCCATGACATCATCACCTAGAAAACTTAGCCCCCATAGCTAGCCTAGGCTCTAGCTCCTAGACCCCTAGCACATTGGTTTCTCCTCCCAAACTCATCATAGGTTTCCCTTGCCAAGGCAAGCATGCCTTCTCTTTCCTAGGAAACTCGTCATTTCCCTCTTGCAACATCTCTCTCCCTTCCCTCTTTTCTTTTCATTTTCTCTCCTTCCCCTTGCTAGAACACCCAAAAACATCCCACCTTGGTAGAAATTTCAACACCTTCTCCTTCATCTCTCCTCCTCATATAACCCTCTACTTTCAGTCTTAACCCTACATCCATGATCCTTGGAGCCTAAGGAGTCCAATGTTATAAGAATCTTGAAGATCCATTAAGGTGGGTGCACTTAGCTTAAGATTTTCTGATTTTCTTGTGGTAGATTCTCCTTCATCTCATCCATAGGAATTTGTGAGGCCCATCAAGTGATGATGGAGGTACCCCATGTCTCCATAATCGAGGCCAATGGTCCATTCCTTTGCATGAAAGTTCCATGGATGAGACCATTCTCAATGGACCCCATCATGGCATTTTTCCTTTGATACACGTCCTTCAGGGTTCATCTAGACCATAGATTTAAGTGGGAAAGTGTAACATCTCGAAAAAATCTGTACAAGGACCCGAGTACCACCTTAGGTAGAAATCACCTAGGATCAAAACCTTTAGAAATTGGGTTAATATTAACAAGTGCTAAACTAGAATACTTGTGAAATTAGTACTAATCACTTTAAAAATGATTTGCAAGACCCAAACCGTGCAATATCATTGACGCTACGTTACCCTGAAATATAGAATCCATCTCAAAACCCAGTTGCCCTTGGGAGCATCTTAAAACTTTGTATCGGACCTGGACCGCACGTCCAAAGTCCGATAACCGTGAAACCATACAGTTATGACCACATTACTGGACTTGACAACCCCCTCGAAAATCAAGTCTTAATTGTGTCTAGAAATGCATAACTTGAGCCCAGAGCAAAGTGTATGAGAAACGTGAATATCTTTAGAATTGAAATTCGAATTTAAGTAATCTGAGTCATGTCACTTGCGGGCCAAATATATGGATTCAGACCGTCAGAATCAGACCCAAATACATCCTCGGATCATGTAATGACCTGGGAATTTTTGTGCTAATCTTTCCTTAAGTAGTTGCTTTTGGGGTAATTAGCGCTATGCTCGATTGCTTGTGAAATTTGCATCAATCACTTTAAATTCGATCTGCATGACTCAAAACGTGTAGATTAGTTAGCGCTATTTTACTCTAAAATCTGGGATCCATCGCTAAATCCAGTTGTTCTGGAGAATTTTTGGAAGTTCTGGATCGGACCTGGACCGCGCGTCGAAAGTCCGATAGTGATGATCTTAGGCTGTTGCGGTCACCATGTTGGGCTTGACCATCACCTCAAAACTCAGGTCCATGTGATGTTCTCGGTCGATTTGATTGAGTTCGGAGTGAAGAGTGTGAGAACGGTTGGATATTAATTAAGCTTTTATGAAATATGAGTCGTGTCGCTTGCGCGATGATTTTAAGCTATCTGACCGTTGGATTTTAACCCAATTTCACCCTCTGATCAGGGAAGGTGGCCCAGGCATGTCCTTGTGCTTGTGGACCTGATCGAGATTCTGTGACCATTAAATTGAGTGTGGTCCGCCACGGCTGATCTGAAGAGCCGGTCGGTACGAAAACTCAGCTTGACCTAGATCCATAGTCAGAGAGCTTAAGTCTGACCTTTCGTGGTTATAGGCACACCGGAAGTGCTTCGTTGGATCGTGAGAGGCTTGCTTTGGTTATAACTTAAGTATACCTAGGACCTGGGGTTATTTCCATCAATTTTAGGCCTATTTATAGTCCTTAAACCCTAGCTCTCTTTTCCATACGAATTTTCTCTAACCCTAGCTAAGTGAGAGAGAGGAAAAGAGAGAAAGTGAGAGAGAAGTTGGTGAATCATCTTAGATTCTTTCCTGTTCTTCTTCATCCTTGAACCTTCACTTTGAATCGTTATTCTGACGGTTCTGAGTTCATCTTTGGGTAAGTTAACCTAACCCTAATCTGTGTTAGAGCTTAGAATAGTCTTGGTGTTGCTATATCTCATATCTATTCTTGTCTTAGGTTATTCTGTCGCCGTTGACGAAGACATATCGTCTGAAATCAGTTTGGTGTTCCTTTCTGGCTTAAGGTGCGGACTTTAAGTGTATAAGTTATGGTTTTCAAGGCTTTCAATGCCAGTGAATGATTTATTCTTGTTATGGATGAGATTTCACATGCCAAATGTTATGTTTACTATTACGTTCCTGATATGCATGTGTTATTTTGAGAATTGTGTATTCTATGTGTATGTATAAAGTACCGTATGCGTATAAAATATGAACATGTGATTGCCATGATTATTTGTCGTGTACTTATGCTAGATGTATGTGCGACAACTCCTTGGTAAAGGGATTTGTCCAAATGTGTGTATTTCAGCATACGTCATGTATGTTGAACTATGTATTCTAAGTGTTTGTAGAAATGCCTGAATGATCTAAAGTGTAACTTATTACACTATTTGAGGGCGTTGAGAAGTGATTCTCAACACTCCTATTGATGCGTATGATTTCCTTCATGTAAGTTACATTCCTTGTTATTTAATTTCAAGTCTTACTTATGCTTACATTTATGTTAAGTTGATATTCTTTAAATGCTTGCGTACCACATGATTGAAGTTGTTGTTCCATTACTGTCATACATTTAATACGAATATCTTTTGTAGGGTAATGTGTTTGGGACTATGAATAGTCCAGGAAATCGGTAATCTACCTTAAGGTTGTGGCTGAGATTGCTTTCGCCACGAAGGACGTGATTAGACGAACCCGAGTCATATTAGAGTTGTCGGCAGTGGTTTGGCCACGCGGAGTGTTTGCGCACTCTATGTCGCTCAACCCAACATGCGCTCGTGTTAGTCGAGTTCGTCAAGTAACCCAATTTTCCGATGTATGTTCACCATGTATGGACACTACTGCTTGAATCTAGGGTACCAGACTTACCGATGACATCCTGATAACCATGGTACCATGATCCGCAAAGACTCATGAGCCGGACATGGTGGTATGGGACACCGTGGTCGAGCTGTCGGCCTACGCTGAGGTGACGAGCCTCCCCGTAGTGACCAGTGAGCAACTAAACTCGTGAGCCGATTATGGTGGTATGGGACACTATATTCGTGCTGTTGGCCTACATTGATTGGTGACGAGCCCTTTGTAGTGACCTTGAGCATGCCTGAATATCGCATTGAGGTGATAAGCCTTGGTGTAGTAACGAAGGTATGATAGGCGTGCATTGATTGGTGACGAGCCCTTTGCAATGACCTATAACTATATGATCGTATGAGATGCCTAGGATTAACGACCCTAGAATGGATCACTGTTTGGATGGTGATATGAGGAAGGTACTTTAGCTTCCCAATCCTGTTGTATGAAAAGGACTAATAAAAACTTGGTAATCATATTCATGCACCGCATTTGCATGTGCTTTGTAGATGTCTCACACTTTGAGGTGGTGTCATGCGTAATATAAGATGAAGACGCTGAGGGTGTACGCGTGAGGGCACGCATCATTCTACATGCATCCTTGCATTAACAAGAGTACTTAGGACTTGTTTAATTGTTCTGCGTTATCATTACTGCTTGATTGAACTGATAACATGTTAACCTGTGCCTTATTGTTCCACTGAGTTGATCACTCACTCCCACGTTCTGGGGCGGTGTTAAACACCCACCAGACTCTGTCTTAGGTTCTGATGTTGCAGATGTTGAGGCGACTTCTGAGGCAGAGCGGGAGATGGATGATAATGAGGCTGTTTTCTCTTATATGTAGTTTTCAAACGGGTTCAGGAGGACTTTTTGAGCTTGGGGGACCATGAGGACCTCTCCAAAATGGCGAGGCATCGCCGGAAGGTCCAGAGACCGGAGATGTCATCGCCAGTTCGAAGAGGGCTCGCCGATTAGCTGGCCAGGCCGGGCGGGCCAGCCCGGGCCGATGCATTTTAGGCCTTGTGTGGCCCACCCCTCCACGGTTCATTGATTTAAACCCTTCCTATAACCTATTTTCTTCACAAATTTCCCTCCCAAGCTCTCTTTTCTTTCAAGTTTCTCTTCAATCTCTTCCAAATCTCTTCCAAATCTTCTTCTTTCTTCATTTTCATGCAAACGCCATCACCCCATCTCAAAACCCTCACCCCCATTGCGGATTTCACTCCTTTTCCTTCTTATTTGAGCTCTCACATTCCCTTTTGGGCTCTCAAGTGTGTGGAAGCTTCACCATCTTCCTATTTCTCCCATTTCTCTCATTTCTCATGGCCCTCTTTGAGTTCATCACAGCCATATTTTCCATTTCCTCCCTTCTTTCTTTGATGGGGAAGAAGAAAGCACCCGTGGATAAAGCCGGGCCTAGCCGCCCAACCCGTGCACAGAGGCCGAGAGGTGCCGCCAAGAGCACGTCCACCACTCGTGAATTCCAGACCAAGCGGGACCTCGATCCTCGAGCTCCTATTGGTAAGACCTTGTTGGTGGAGTTGTCGCATGGAGTCTATGAAGGCCGAGAGTCCTTTTTGAGGCTCATGTTGATCCACGGCTGTATGGTGAGTTTTTGTTGTAGGAGCGCATGGAAGGGGCTGGTTGGTGTCCCTTGTTTGAAGGTGAGTATCCCGCGAATGCAAGTACTGTTCGAGACTTTTATGCCAATATTCGTGATCCTTCGCTGGAGCCTCTGCAGTTCAAGATTCCTTGTGGTAGCGGTCGAGAGGGTATAGTCAATGTCGCTTTGATATCCCGACTCCTGAATGTGCCACTTAGTGAAGTGCATGCCAACGAGAAGAATGTGAACAGTATGCGCGAGAGGGATAGTCGCACCCGATCCTTGTGTGGTCGTCTAGTCGAATGACAGCCTAATAAGAGTCTTCTGGCTACCTACATGACGGACGACTTCCGTTTGCTTCACCACATGTGTACGTTCAATGTATACCCAAGGTGGAGCAACCGCACCAAGTGTACGCACCTGATGGTAGATTTCCTGTATCAGGTGGGGCAAGAAGCGAAGTTATGTGTGCCGACATATATCCTGCACCAGATTATTCTCATCGCTCGTTCGACTAGGAGGACCGAGTCGCTTCCATTTGGCCGCCTCATTTGCAAGCTTGCACATGAGTTTGGCTATAGGCTTGGAGCAGAGAAGCCAGTTCCTGTTCGTCATATTAATTTGAGGACTCTTAAGCAGATGGAGATCAGTTCTGGTCGACATGCCTCAGAGAGTGAGAATGAGTTAGAGAGCGATGGTGAAGAGAGTTATGCTGAAGGTGGTGCTGAGATTGAGGAAGAAACAGAGCAGGACGAGAAAGAGGTAGAGGCACAGGATACGAGCGAGAGCTCTCCTCCTGTGGCACCAGAGCAGAGCGCGGACCAGACTGCCAGAGATGCCCGTCTCGTACGGCTTGAAGAAGGGTAGGCTGTTTTACGCTAGGATATTGTTGATCTTCGAGCCCTTGTTAAGCATAAGTTTAAGAAAGTGACTCGAACTCTGAAGTCTATCCTGTGTTACTTGCAGGATAAGGGTGCCCCGCCTCCATCTCCTGATTCCAACGAGTAGTTGTCGGTGTAGCCATCCATCGCTTTGTTTGTTGTTTCTTTCTGTGTGTAGCCGTTGTTGGCTTTGTAGTTGGAGTTGTTTGTAGTTGTTTATTATTGCTTAAAGTGTTAGATGTTGTAGTTCACATGCTTTCCTAGTCGCGATTCATGTAATGCTGCACTATTTGTATTGCGACAAATTTTGTTTAATGAAATGCATGTTGACCTTTTATGTCTCACCTCTTTGTCATTACGATGTTATTATGGGTATGGATTGGCTCACGAGAATGCGAGCAGAGATCGATTGTGAAGCAAGGTCGGTGTCTATCCATAGACCTGAGGGCGAGACTGTTACTTTTTTAGTTCAGGTCAGCTACCATTTTCGTATTGATTATTATTCTTCTCTGTTGGAGAGTATGGCTGAATCGGCGTTAGTTAGCACGCCGATAGTTCGGGAGTTTGAAGATGTGTTGAGTCGATTCCTGGATTACCTCTCAGCGTGAGATTGATTTTGCTATCGACCTCATGCCTGGTGCGGCACCCATTTCATTACCCACCTATCGTATGCCTCCGAGTGAAATCGAGGAGTTGAGGAAGCAGATAGATGGTTTGTGGAATTTGGGTTTTATTCGGCCTAGTGTGTCTCCTTGGGGAGCACCTGTTTTGTTTGTGAAGAAGAAGGATGGTTCTTTGCGGTTATGTATTGATTATCGCAGGCTGAATTTGGTAACTGTGAAGAATAAGTACCCTTTGCCTAGGATTGATGATCTCTTTGATCAATTGAAGGGGGCACGGTACTTCTCGAAGGTTGATCTGCAGTCAGGGTATCATCAGTTGCGCGTCAAGGATGGGGACGTGCAGAAGACCGCTTTCAGGACTAGCTTCGGTCATCATGAGTTCCTTGTGATGTCGTTCAATCTTACGAACGCACCGGCCGTGTTCATGGATCTGATGAACAGGGTGTTTCGGCCATTTCTGTTCCGATTTGTCATTGTCTTTATTGATGACATCTTGATTTATTCGGCGAGCCGGAAAGAACATGAGGAGCACTTAAGAGCGGTTTTGGATACTCTCAGGAAGAATCATCTCTTTGCGCAGTTCAAGAAGTGTGATTTCTGGAAAGAGGAGGTCAAGTTCCGAGGACATGTGGTGTCCAAGGAAGGGATAGCTGTCGATCTTGCCAAGGTAGCTGCAGTGCAGGACTGGAAGCAGCCTGGTTCAGTTACTGAGGTAAGGAGTTTTCTGGGTCTTGCAGACTATTATCGACGCTTCATTCAAGACTTCTCGAAGATTTCTAGACCGTTGTCGCAGTTGACACCGAAGGATTTGAAGTTTGCTTGGAATGAGCAGGCGGAGTTAGCTTTTCAGGAGCTAAAGGACAAGTTGACGTCCGCCCCTGTGCTAGTATTGCCAGATCAAGGGGTTAAGTATATTATTTATACTGATGCCTCTCACATTGGCCTGGGTTGTGTCCTTATGCAGAAGGATAGGGTGATTGCTTATGCTTCGCGTCAGTTGAGGAAACACGAAGAGAATTACCCTACGCACGACCTGGAGTTAGCAGCTGTCATTTTCGCATTAAAGCTTTGGAGACATTACCTCTATGGTGAGGAGTTCGAGCTCTTTTGCGACCACAAGATCCTTAAGTATATCTTCACGCAGCGTGATTTGAATATGAGGCAGCGCCGATGGATGGAAACATTGAAGGACTTCAAGTTCGATGTTTCTTACCATCTGGGCAAGGCGAACCTTGTGGCAGATGCGTTGAGTCGCAAGAAGGCTATTGAGTTTGCAGCTCCACTGATGATAGCAGAGTGGGATATGTTGGAGTTTGTGCGAGATTTTGAGCAGAAGCTTATGGTGGTTGAGCCGTATGAGGTTATTGCACACATTCGTGTACAGCCCCTTATCGACGAGAGGATCGTTGCAGCTCAGGCAGATGATGAGCTTTTGGTAAAAATGAGGAAGCGGGTTAGTACAGATGAGAACTCCGACTGGAGTGTTAGTTCTGATGGGGGCCTACGTTTTTGTGGCCGATTATGTGTTCCTGACATCCCTGACTTGAGACGGGAGGTTCTCGAGTTAGCCCATAGTTCTAAGCTTGCGATGCATCCAGGTAGCACGAAGATGTATCAGGATATGAGGAGATCTTATGGGTGGGACAATATGAAGGTCCAGATTGCTAAGTTTGTTTCTCATTGTTGCACATGCCAGCAGGTCAAGGCAGAGCATCCCCGTCCTCCTGGGTTGCTGCAGCCCATGCCCATAGCAGAATGGAGCTGGGACTTCATCTCTATGGATTTTATTTCTGGGTTGCCGAGAACGAGGAAGGGATATGACTCTATTTGGGTGATCGTCGACCGATTAACGTAGTCGGCGCATTTCTTACCGATCAGAGTCACTAACTCTGCAGACGAGTTGGCTAGGTTGTATATCAAGGAGATAGTACGTCTGCATGGAGTTCCCCTGGAGATTGTGTCTAATAGAGACATGCGTTTCACTTCCATCTTTTGGACTCGTATTCAGGAAGCGATGGGTGTGAAACTGAAGTTCAGCACCACGTTTCATCCGCAAACAGATGGGTAGACGGAGCGCGTGAATCAGGTCCTGGAAGACATGTTGCGAGCTTGTGTTCTGGATTTCAAGGATAGTTGGGATGATTGTCTTCAGTATGCAGAGTTCGCGTATAATAACAGTTTCCAGGCGAGTATCGGCATGGCTCCCTATGAGGCGTTGTATGGTCGCCCGTGCAGAGCACCACATTGCTGGGCGGAAATTGGCGAGCGTAGTTTGCTTGGCCCGAAATTGGTGCAGGTGACTTCAGAGAAAGTTGACATCATTCGACGTTGACTTTTGACCGCGCAGAGCAGGCAGAAGAGTTATGCTGATACGAGCCGTCGACCGCTTGAGTTTGAGGTTGGAGACCATGTTTTTCTGAAGGTCTCTCCTATGAAGGGAGTTCTGTTGTTCGGTAAGAAGGGGAAGATGACGCCGAGATTTATTGGTCCATTTCAAGTTCTGGATCGAGTGGAAGCGGTAGCATACCGCCTTGCTTTGCCCACACCTCTTGCGGGCGTGTATAACGTATTTCATGTTTCTATGCTGAAAAAGTACGTTCTTGATCCTTCGCCTATTATCAGTTGGGAGTAAGTGCAGTTGAGTGAGGATGCCACTTATGTACTGTGACCGACGCGTATTCTTGACAGGAAGGAACAGGTATTGCGTAGCAAGGTTATCCCTCTTGTGAAGGTGCTATGGACGCATCATAGTGAAGAAGCGACTACTTGGGAATCTGAAGCTGAGGTCAGAAAAAGCTACCCTCTGATCCTTGAGGAATTTGAGAAGGTATGAATTTCGAGGACGAAATTTTCTTTAAGGGGGGTAGATTGTAATGACCCGGGAATTTTTGTGCTAATCTTTCCTTAAGTAGTTACTTTTAGGGTAATTAGCGCTATGCTCGATTGCTTGTGAAATTCGCATCAATCACTTTAAATTCGATCTGCATGACTCAAAACGTGTAGATTAGTTAGCACTATGTTACTCTAAAATCTGGGATTCATCGCTAAATCCAGTTGTTCTGGGAAATTTTTGGAAGTTCTGGATCGGACCTGGACCGCGCATTGAAAGTCCAATAGTGATGATCTTAAGCTGTTGCGGTCACCATGTTGGGCTTGACCATCACCTCAAAAATCAAGTCCATATGATGTTCTGGGTCGGATTTAATTGAGTTCGGAGTGAAGAGTGTGAGAACGGTTGGATATTAATTAAGCTTTTATGAAATCTGAATCGTGTCGCTTGCGCGATGATTTTAAGCTATCTGACCGTTAGATTCTGACCCAATTTCACCCTCTGATCAGGGAAGGTGGCCCAGGCATGTCCTTGTGCTTGTGGACCTGATCGAGATTCTGTGACCGTTGAATTGAGTGTGGTCCGCCACAGCTGATCTGAAGAGCCGGTCGGTACGAAAACTCAGCTTGACCTAGATCCATAGTCAGAGAGCTTAAGTCTGACTTTTCGTGGTTATAGGCCCACCGGAAGTGCTTCGTTGGATCGTGAGAGGCTTGCTTTGGTTATAACCTAAGTATACCTTGGACCTGGGGTTATTTCCATCAATTTTAGGCCTATTTATAGTCCTTAAACCTAACTCTCTTTTCCATACGAATTTTCTCTAACCCTAGCTAAGTGAGAGAGAGGAAAAGAGAGAGAAAGTGAGAGAGAAGTTGGTGAATTATCTTAGATTCTTTCCTGTTCTTCTTCATCCTTGAACCTTCACTTTGAATCGTTATTCTGACGGTTCTGAGTTCATCTTTGGGTAAGTTAACCTAACCCTAATCTGTGTTAGAGCTTAGAATAGTCTTGGTGTTGCTATATCTCATATCTATTCTTGTCTTAGGTTATTCTGTCGCCGTTGACGAAGACATATCGTCTGAAATCAGTTTGGTGTTCCTTTCTGGCTTAAGGTGCGGACTTTAAGTGTATAAGTTATGGTTTTCAAGGCTTTCAATGCCAGTGAATGATTTATTCTTGTTATGGATGAGATTTCACATGCCAAATGTTATGTTTACTATTACGTTCCTGATATGCATGTGTTATTTTGAGAATTGTGTATTCTATGTGTATGTATAAAGTACCGTATGCGTATAAAATATGAACATGTGATTGCCATGATTATTTGTCGTGTACTTATGCTAGATGTATGTGCGACAACTCCTTGGTAAAGGGATTTGTCCAAATGTGTGTATTTCAGCATACGTCATGTATGTTGAACTATGTATTCTAAGTGTTTGTAGAAATGCCTGAATGATCTAAAGTGTAACTTATTACACTATTTGAGGGCGTTGAGAAGTGATTCTCAACACTCCTATTGATGCGTATGATTTCCTTCATGTAAGTTACATTCCTTGTTATTTAATTTCAAGTCTTACTTATGCTTACATTTATGTTAAGTTGATATTCTTTAAATGCTTGCGTACCACATGATTGAAGTTGTTGTTCCATTACTGTCATACATTTAATACGAATATCTTTTGTAGGGTAATGTGTTTGGGACTATGAATAGTCCAGGAAATCGGTAATCTACCTTAAGGTTGTGGCTGAGATTGCTTTCGCCACGAAGGACGTGATTAGACGAACCCGAGTCATATTAGAGTTGTCGGCAGTGGTTTGGCCACGCGGAGTGTTTGCGCACTCTATGTCGCTCAACCCAACATGCGCTCGTGTTAGTCGAGTTCGTCAAGTAACCCAATTTTCCGATGTATGTTCACCATGTATGGACACTACTGCTTGAATCTAGGGTACCAGACTTACCGATGACATCCTGATAACCATGGTACCATGATCCGCAAAGACTCATGAGCCGGACATGGTGGTATGGGACACCGTGGTCAAGCTGTCGGCCTACGCTGAGGTGACGAGCCTCCCCGTAGTGACCAGTGAGCAACTAAACTCGTGAGCCGATTATGGTGATATGGCACACTATATTCGTGTTGTTGGCCTACATTGATTGGTGACGAGCCCTTTGTAGTGACCTCGAGCATGCCTGAATACTGCATTGAGGTGACAAGCCTTGGTGTAGTAACGAAGGTATGATAGGCGTGCATTGATTGGTGACGAGCCCTTTGCAACGTGCCTAGGATTGACGACCCTAGAATGGATCACTGTTTGGATGGTGATATAAGGAAGGTACTTTAGCTTCCCAATCCTACTGTATGAAAATGACTAATAACAACTTGGTAATCATATTCATGCACCGCATTTGCATGTGCTTTGTAGATGTCGCGCACTTTGAGGTGGTGTCATCCGTAACGTAAGATGAAGATGCTGAGGGTGTACGCGTGAGGGCACGCATCATTCTGCATGCATCCTTACATTAACAAGAGTACTTAGGACTTGTTTAATTGTTTTGCTTTATCATTACTGCTTGATTGAACTGATAACATGTTAACCTGTGCCTTATTGTTCCACTGAGTTGATCACTCACTCCCACGTTCTGGGGTGTTGTTAAACACCCACCAGACTCTGTCATAGGTTCTGATATTGCAGATGTTGAGGCGACTTCTGAGGCAGAGCGGGAGATGGATGATGATGAGGCTGTTTTCTCTTATATGCAGTTTTCAGACGGGTTCTAGCGAGCCTTGTTCTGATGCACGAGATGCTGGGATTATTTTGAGAATTAAATGATGTAACTTGATACTTGTAATTTTGATATAAACACTTACATTACGACCTGGTATGTATATGTACTTCAGGGATTTGCACTTGTACACATATATTTCTATAAGTTTTCCGCTTGCTTTCTTCACTTATCCCTGAATTATATCTGTGCTTTGGCTTAATCTATTCCATGTTTTATGCACTAATACAGACAACATACATCCATCATTAAATATGTTGCATAAGTGATGTTTTGGAACTCGAGAGCTGAGTTATGCTCGCCACCCGAATTTCAGGGCGTTACAGATCAGGAGAAATGTCTCACACATATCAGTGTACTCGTGACCTTGATCAAGTGACCGTGACCGTTGAACTGAAATGGGTCCACCACGGCTGATCTGTAAACCCAATCGGAACGAAAACTCAACCTGACCTAGATCCAATGTCAGGGAGCTTAAGTCTGACCGCACGCAGAAAAGGGGCCACCAGAAGTGCTCCGTTGGGCTGAAACAGACACCCTTTGGATATAACCTAAGTATACCTTGGCCCTGGGGCCATTCCCATCAAACCTGGGCCTATATGAGGACCTTAAACCCTCTCTCTCTCACCTCATACGAATTTGAGAAACCCTAGGAGAGAGAAGACAAAAGAGAAGGGAAGAGAAAGAAAGTGAGAGTGAGAGTTGGAGATTCTTCCTAGGATTCGATCCCGCTATTCAACGCACTCAACCACCATTCCTGTATCACTACAAAGGCAATTCTGACTCCGTACTTGGGTAAGAAAACCTAACCCTAACTTGTCTTAGGATTTCTGACTAGCGTATTAGATGAATTAACTAACCTATTCCTTGTTATAGGTTATTGTGGTGCCATAGACAAGACTTAGCTTTTAAAATTGAGTTCGTTACGAGTCTACTGGCGAAAGGTACGGACTATAAACGTATAGGTTATGGTTTTCAAGGCTTTCAATGTCGGCTAATGGTTTATTACAGATGTGGGTGCTATTTCACATGCCAAAAGCGATGTTTGTTTCGCGTTTCAGATATATATGAACTATATGGAGTTTAGTGTATTCCATATATTTGTAGAAAGGATTGTATATTTATGGAATTTGAAAGTGTGTTTGCCATGATAAATTGTCATGTGTTTATGCTAGTTGTATGTGTAACAACTCCTTGGTGAAAGGATTTGCCCCAGTATATGTTATGGCCAACATACGTCGTGTATGTTATAAAGGTGTTGCCTAAGTGTTCGTAAAAATGTCTGAATGAGTAAGTACTTGGCATTAGGTACTTTATATGAGTGTTGAGATAATATTCTCAACTACCTTGACTATGTGTATGATTTCCTCCATGCAACTTAGATTATATTGTCAATTTTACTTATGAAATGCGCATGTGTGAATTCTTGTGTATGTTGTACTTCATAACATGCTCAAATGGTTGTAGGATTGGAATTTTGTGTTTATTACTGCTTTGACTATTTCATACGAATACTTGTTGGAATTGGATATGTTTGGGACTATGATTTAGTCTAGGCAATCGGTAACAGATCTCGATTTGGTGGATGAGGCTGTTTTCGCCCCACAGGACGTGTTCGATGAGTCCGAGTCATACTTAGGTTACCGACAGTGGTTAGGCCACACGGAGTGCTTACACACTTCATGTCGATCAACTTAACGTGTGCTCGTACTAGTCGAGCTCGTCAAGTAACCCGATTGACCCGATGTATGTTCACCTTGTATGGACGCTACTACTTGAATCTAAGGTACTAAACTCATCAGTGAAAACCCCTTTAACCTTGGTACCTTGATCGGCTAAGACTCATGAGTTGGGCATGGTATGGGACACCGTGGTTAAGCTGTCAGCCTACGCTGGGGTGATGAGCCTCCCTATATTGTCCAGTGAGCAACACAACCTCGTGAGCCGAATATGGTGGTATGGGATACTGTATTCGAGTTGTCAGCCTACACTAATAAGGTGACAAGCCCTTTGTAGTGACCTCAAGCGTACACTAAGACTGCGTTGAGGTGACGAGCCCTTACGTAGCAACAAGAGTACAAACTAGGCCTACACTGATAAGGTGACTGGCCCTTTGTACCAACCTAGAACCATATCATCATATGAGATTTACTAGGATTGACAACCCTAGAATGGATCACCGTTTGGGAATTGATATAAGGGAGGTACCTTAGCTTCCCAATCCTGCTGTATGAAAAGGACTAATAAGAACTTGGTGATTATGTTCATGCACCGCACTGGATGTGCCGTTTGGCATTGGGCAGAGCACTAAGGAAGTGACTGACATGCGCGACCGTTAGATGAAGATCGCAGAGGGAGTGCAGGTGAGGGCATGCATCATTTATTCAGACCATTCTTGTATTAATCAGAGCACTTAGGGATGTTTGATTGTATTGTTTTATCATTACTACTTGACTAAATTGAGAACATGTTAACCTTTGCTTTATTGTTCCACTGAGTTGATCACTCACTCCCACGTTATGGGACAGTGTTGTACACACCAACCAGACTCTCTCTTAGTTACAGATGGAGACCCGACTGATGAGGCAGAGGCGGACTTCGTAGACGATGAGGATGCCTTCTCATATATGCAGTATTCAGGCGGGTTTACATAGACCGTTCTGATCGGCAGGGCTTTAGGGTTATACTTGTAGTGGACTATTACATTTTTGATATTTTATACTTTGAAACAATATATGTAATTATTAACCTGGCAATGCATACATACTTTGGGCACTTATACTGGTTTATAAAGTTATAAATATTTATTTCAATCTTCCGCTTGCATATTACAACTATCCCTGGATTATGTTTTATTGATTTGGCTTAATCTTATTCATGTTTTAGGTACTAATATAGACAACATTTAATCATCATTAAATATGTTGCATAAGTGATGCGTTGGAACTCGGGAGTTGGACTTCTACTCCACCCCCGATTTTCAGGGCATTACAAGTTGGTATCAAAGTATGATTTGGATTAAACCGGACCTGGTTTATGGTCACACGATCTACGCTGACGCATTTAGACCTAGATGGGTGCGAGAAAACTGTAGAAACAAGCTTAGGATGTCCAATTTCACCAATTGGTAAAAGTTACCGAAAACGATCGCTGAGATCGGGTTCGTACACATCCGTGATTGCTTGAGACGACCCCGGATCATCTCTAGACTGTCAATCGATAGGTTTAGACCATGATTTACCTAATCCTAGCCTTCACCAATTGAGAAAATACGAGGTTACATCAGAAATTACACGAAATGACATGAAACGACTCAAAACGAAGTCGGGGGCCAAACGGAACATTTTCAGGGGGACCCAAGGTGGGTCCCACATGTTTTTAGAGTCCAGGGGGCTGGAGGACCTCGCCCCATCGGCGAGGCATCGTCGAAATATCTAGAGACCGGCGAGGACCTCGCTGGCTAGCGAGCCTGGCCGGGCGGGCTGGTTTGGGCCGATGCTCCTAGAGTGTTGTGTGGCCCACTGACGTGTGTTGGGTTGATTTTAAACCCTCCAAACACACCTCCCCTTCATAACTTACCCCTCAAAGCTCTCCTTTTTCCTCAAAACCCTTTGTTTCTCTCTCAAATCTTCCCTCCATTCACCCATTTCATCATTTTCCTTCAACACCTACACCCTTCCACCATTTCCCATCAAAACCCTCTCCTATCTCTCTCTTTTCCTTTGATTTGAGTGCACAAATTTCTCATTTGTGTCTCACATACCTTCAAGTTTAACAACCCCTCCTTTTTCCACCTATCATTCCACTCCAATGGCTCTATTCGAGCTTTTGATGGCCATTTTCTCGATTTCCACGCTTCTTTCTCTCATAGGAAAGAAGAGGACTCCTACGGATGAGGCCGGGCTTAGTCGCCCTACTCGTTCAAGGAGGCCTAGAGGCGCCGCTACTAGTGCTAATGTCGATCGGGAGATACGGACCAAGCGGGAGCTTGATCCCTAGGCTCCCCTCGAAAGGATCCTCCTGACGGATATGTCTCATAGGAGATTTCAAGGTCGCAGGGTCCTCTTTGAAGCTCATGTGGATGAGAAGCTCTTTTGGCAATATCTGGTGATGGACCACCTGGTCGAGGCAATGTGGGGTCCTGTGTTCGAGGGTGAGTACCGTGCAAATGTGGGCACGGTCCGAGCCTTCCACACCCACATTCGAGAGCCTACGTTGGAGCCCCTATAGTTCAAGATCACAGTAGGTAGAGATTGGGAGGCCACCATTGAAGCTGGGTTGGTAGCTCGACGTATGGAGATGCCGCTTGGCGAAGTGCATGCAAGCAAGAAGAATTTGAAGAGTGCATGTGAAAGGGATCACCGCACGCGATTCCTTTGTGAACAACTGGCCTGCTGGAATCTAAACAACAGCCTCTTAGCAACCAATATGACTGATGACTTCTGCCTGCTCCACCACATCTTCACGTACAACATGTACCCTAGGTGGAGCAACCGCAATGAGTGTACCCGTCTGATGGTAGATTTCCTGTACCAAGTGGGGCAGGGAGAGAAGTTGTGCGTGCCTACACACATTCTGTGGCAGATAGTTCTTACCACATGCTCCACTAGAGCGTCTGATTCACTCCCATTCGACCGACTCATATGCAAGATTGCACGTGAGTTTAGCTATAGACTTGGGGTGGAAGTGCCAGTGTCGACCCATTACATCAACAAAACTACTCTTAATCAGATGAAAATTGGGCCACGACAGCGGCAAGCTCGACTCGATGAGAGTGAGGACGAGACGGCTAGTGAAGAGTATGAAAGTGAGGAGGAAAGCAGAGAAGAGATAGAAGAAGAACATGAAGAAGAAGTGGAGGCTCAGGACACGGATGAGAGCTCCCCTCCTACGGCAACGGAGCATGACCCTGATCGGGCTGCTAGGGAAGCCTGCTTAGCTCAACTTGTGGAGGGTCAGGCTGCCTTATGACAGGAGATTATCAATGTCCAGGCCCTTGTGAAGCACAAGTTTAAGAAGGTGACCTACACCTTGAAAACTTTCCTGTGTTGCCTGCAGGATAAAGGCGCCCCTCCTCCGTCGCCAGACTCGGATGTCTAGTCATCCTTGCCATTGCCCAGTAGTTTGTTTGTTGCTATTTTAGAATGTTTGTGTTTTAATGTTTAAGTACTTAGTAGTATCATTGGTAGAAAGTGTGTTTGCGTTTGATAGTTGTCTTAATGTTTGCAGCTTTACTTGTAATAGCTCATATGCGTTTCCTGTCATGATTCATATAATGTGTATTTCATGTATTGTGACAATTTTGGTAAATGAAATGCATGGAGTTTCTTTAAGCTATGTGTAAATGCTGTGTGGTTGAGGTTGTGGGCATGTTGAATCTGACCTGGGTTGCACCCTATATTATACATAGAGAATGCCACCTAAGGCCACACGGAGTACGGCACGACTCACTCTTGGCGATTCATTTAACAGGGCACCTCCCCTAAGCGATAGCCATACGGACCCCAGTTCGGGCCCATCTCCCTCTGACACCATGCCAGACTCTCAGCCAGCCACTGGCCCCACCAATGGGCCTACACCTGTTGTGTCACCGGTCCCAGAGCAGAACCGCGTGTCCTCCTCGACGCCATCTATACCTCAGTCGGCTCCCCCTACTAATAGATTAGAGCAGATGATGTTGTTGATGTAGCAGCAGTAGGTACAGCAGCAACAACAATTTTTGGCCACCATGGCGGGGATTTTTGCCCAAAGCATGGGTGTGGCTTTGCCTGCTCCATTTACACCCCTTGCTGGGAATGCAAGTGCCAGCGGCCACTTTGAGCGATTCCAGCACTTACGACCCCTACCTTTGTGGGTACTCACAGACCGCGGAGGCCGAGTATTAGCTTGACTGCATTTTTAAGATGCTAAAGCTACTGCACTGCACAGAGCTCGAGCAGGTGGAGTTAGTCACCTTCATGTTCAAGAAGGAAGCCAGCTTATGGTGGGATATTGTCCTCCGTACTGTTGCAGTTAGACACATATGGACGTGGGCAAATTTTGAGACCCACTTCCAAGAGAAATACTATCCCGTCACTTATCGCCACGAGAAGGAGAGTGAGTTCCTTTGCTTTCGACAGGGAGGAATGTCAGTGGCAGAGTATGAGAACAGATTCACAAAATTGGGTAGGTACGCCCCGTTGTTTCTGGCAAATGAGCCGATGCGTATGCGGCATTTTTCTGAGGGCCTGCAACCAGATATTCGCTCGAAGATGTGCTACGCTAGCATACATAGCTATTCTGAGCTAGTGAGAATGTCCATGAGGGCTGAGCAGGACGGGGACAGGCAGTCCCGTATACGAGCACCGATGACTCTTAGGTCGCGACCAGAGATTCCGAACAGACCATTCCTCGGGAAGAGGCCACGGGCAGATTCACAGCCAAGGCTGATGGCTTCTCCTGCCCTTGTGAGGCAACCTGATGTGCCACACAGAGGTGAACTGCTTCACTAGGATGAGGGATAACAGCTTCTCACCGCCCCAGAGGGTCAACCGCCCGCTTCCCCAGGTTATATCGACACCACCTCTACCCTTGGCACCAGCTCATCCATCATTCCGGCCACCCGTACCTTGATCTAGGCCACCTCAATGGCCTATGGTACCTCAGCCTAACCGTTTTCAGCAGGTTCGAGTGCACTCACTTACAGCTGAAGCATCAGAGGCAGCACCTACGCCACCCATGGCTTTTGATGTTACGACACATATCCAAGGTACTCCAGTCTTTTTATTAGTGGACACCGGGTCCACTGTCTCTATCATATCATGCGCAATAGTCAAGCGGCTAGGGTTGGAAACTAGTCCTATAGTTGGGGTGAGAATCCTTACCACCACAGGAACTTTCTCGGATGCTACCAAGATCTGTAAGGGGTGTTCGATAGATGTAGGGAGCGGGACAGTGCTCCTCGACTTGATTGCCACCCCATTACATCATTATGATGTCATTCTCGATATAGATTGGCTCACAGAGATGAAGGCAGAGATCGACTACGATTGTAGAGTGGTGACAACTTATGGACCAGAGGGCACGACCTTTACTTTCCTGGTGTAGGTTACTTGGCCCTATCGCATTGATTGTTATGCTTCCATGCTGAAGGACGCTCATGGTCCAGCGCTTGAGGGCACTCCTGTGGTCCAAGAGTTCTCAGACGTGTTCAGGAAGATACCTGGACTACCCCCTCAGCGCGAAATTGATTTTACCATCGACCTAGTGCCTGGTACGACACCTGTATCTCTTTCGCCCTATCGCATGGCTCCGTGTGACATGGAGGAGCTAAAGAAATAGATCGATGATCTGTTGGATGTAGGCTTTATACGACCCAACGTGCCTCTATGGGGAGCACCTGTGTTGTTCGTAAAGAAGAAGGATGGATCTCTGCGATTATGTATTGATTATCGCAGATTGAACCAAGTGACGGTAAAGAACAAGTATCCTTTGCTCAGGATAGATGACCTATTTGATCAGTTGAAGGGGGCAAGGTATTTCTCGAAGTTGACTTGCAGTCAGGGTATCACCAGTTGCGTGTCAGGGATGAGGATGTGCAAAAGACGGCTTTCAGGACCAATTTTGGACACTATGAGTTTCTCATAATGTCGTTCGGCCTTATGAATGCTCCGGCTGTGTTCATGGACTTAATGAACAGGGTATTTCAACTATTTCTGTTCCGATTCGTCATTGTGTTTATTGATGACATCCTGATATACTCTAAGAGTCGAGAAGAACACGAGGAACACCTGCGGTAGTCTTGGATACTCTGAGGAAGAACCAGTTGTTTGCACAGTACAAGAAATGTGACTTCTGGAAAGAAGAAGTCAAGTTCCTGGGACATGTGGTGTCCAAGGAAGGGATAGCTGTGGACCTCGCTAAGGTATCCGCAGTTCAGGACTGGAAACGGCTCAGTTCGATTACCGAGGTGAGGAGTTTCCTTGGTCTGGCAGGTTACTATCGACGATTCATTCGAGATTTCTTGAAGATAGCTAGACCTTTGTCTCAGTTGACACGAAAGGATTTGAAGTTCGCCTGGAATGAAAAGGCGAAAGCAGTCTTTCAGGAGTTGAAAGACAAGTTGACGTCCACCACTGTGCTAGTATTACCAGAGCAAGGGGTCAAGTATACGATATACACGGACGTGTCTCGTGTTGGTTTGGGCGGTGTTTTGATGCAGAAGGACAGGGTTATTGCCTACCTGTCGTGACAGTTGAGGAAACACGAGGAAAACTACCCTACGCATGACTTGGAGTTAGCTGCCGTCATCTTTGCCTTGAAGATCTGGAGGCATTACCTCTACGAAGAGGAGTTCGAGCTCTTTTGTGACCACATGAGCCTCAGATATATATTCACTTAGCGGGACCTGAATATGAGGTAGCGGTGATGGATGGAGACACTAAAGGACTTCAAGTTTGAAGTCTCTTACCATCCTGGCAAGGCCAACCTTGTGGCAGACGCGTTGAGCCGTAAGAAAGCATTGGCATTTACGACTCTGTTAATGGTAGCAGAGTGGGACATGGTAAGTTCATGAGAGACTTTGAGCAGAAACTCATGGTGGAGGAGCCGTATGAGGGCATCACACATATTCGAGTACAGCCCCTCATTGATGATAGGATTATCACAGCTCAGGCAGACGATGATCTGTTGGCGAAGATGAGAGGGCAGGTTAGTGCAGATGAGGACTCAGAGTGGAGAGTTGGCATGGATGGGGGCTTACGTTACCGTGGCCGCCTATGCGTCCCGAACCTCCCTGACTTGAGGAAGGAAGTTCTTGAGGCTGCTCACGATTCAAGGATGGCTATGCATCCAGGCAGTACGAAGATGTATCATAACATGAAGAGGTCGTACTGGTGGGACAATATGAAGGCTCACATAGCAGATTACATGTCCCGTTGTCTCACGTGTCAGCAGGTCAAGGCAGAGCATCGCCGACTTCTTGGACTACTTCAGCCCATGCCCATAGCAGAATGGAAGTGAGACTTCATCTCTATGGATTTCATCTTAGGGCTACTGAAGACGAGGAAGGGGCATGATTCCATTTGGGTGATCGTGGACCGGTTGACGAAATCAGCTCATTTCCTCCCTATCAAAGTTTCGAACTCTGCAGACGAGTTGGTCAGGCTGTACATCGAGGAGATCATACGTCTGCATGGGGTTCCTTTGGAGATCGTGTCTGGCCAAGACACATGATTTACGTCCATTTTTTGGACTCACATCAAGGAAGCGATGGGTGTAAAGTTGAAGTTCAGTACCACGTTCCACCCACAGACTGACGGGCAGACGGAATGGGTGAATCAGATTCTAGAAGATATGTTGTGGGCTTGTGTGGTAGATTTCAAGGACAGTTGGGATGACTGTCTTCCTTATGCAGAGTTCGCTTACAACAACAATTTTTAGGCAAGTATTGGCATGGCTCCCTATGAGGCCTTGTATGGGCGCCCGTGCAAAGCGCCGCATTACTGGGCAGAGGTTGGCAAGAAGAGCTTGATTGGCCCGGAGTTAGTTCAGGAGACTTCAGAGAAAGTCGACATTATTAGGCGCCAACTTTTGACAGCGCAGAGTAGACAGAAGAGCTATGTCGATACGAGGCAGCAACTGCTAGAGTTCGAGGTCGGAGACCATGTATTCCTTAGAGTTTTCCCTATGAAGGGAGTCCTTCGGTTTAGCAAGAAGGGGAAGCTTATGCCTCGATTCATTGGCCCATTCCATATACTTGATCGAGTGGGTGTGGTCGCGTACCGCCTTACTTTGCCCACTCCACTTGCGGGTGTGCATAACGTGTTTCATGTATCTATGCTGAAGAAATACGTACCCGATCCTTCTCACATTATCAGATGGGAACAGGTACAGTTGAGCGAGGACGCTACTTATATACTACGACCGACGTGTATCCTAGACAAGAAGGCGCAGGTGTTGTGCAGCAAAGTTATTCCACTTGTGAAAATGCTGTGGACGCATCACACGGAAGAAGAGGATACTTGGGAGACAGAAGCCGAGGTTCGAAAGAACTACCCTCAGATTCTCGAGGAGTACAAAAAGGTACTAATTTCGAGGATAAAATTTTTCTTTAAGGGGGGTAGATTGTAACGTCTCAGAAAAATCCGTACAAGGACCCGAGTACCACCTCAGGCAGAAATCACCCATGACCAAAACCTTTAGAAATTAGGTTAATATTAACAAGTGCTAAACTAGAATACTTGTAAAATTAGTACTAATCACTTTAAATATGATCTGTAAGACCCAAACCGTGCAGTATCATTGACGCTACGTTACCCTGAAATCTAGAATCCATCTCAAAACCCAGTTGCTCTCGGGAGCATCTTGAAACTTTGTATCGGACCTGGACCGCACGTCGAAAGTCCAATAACCGTAAAACTATACAGTTATGATCGCATTACTGGACTTAACAACCCCCTCAGAAATCAAGTCTTAATTATGTCTAAAAATGCACAACTTAAGCCCAGAGTAAAGTGTGTGAGAAACGTGTATATCTTTAGAAATGAAATCTGAATTTAAATAATCTGAGTCGTGTCGCTTGCGGGCCAAATATAAGGATTCAGACCATCAGAATCTGACCCAAATACACCCTCGGATTAGGAGAAATGTCCCACACATGTTGGTGTACTTGTGACCTTGATCGAGTGACCGTGACCATTGAACTGAAACGGGTCTGCCATGGCTGATCTGTAAACCCAATCGAAACAAAAACTCAGCCTGACCTAGATCCAATGTCAGGGATCTTAAGTCTAACCGCACGTAGAAAAGGGGCCACCAGAAGTGCTCTGTTGGGCTGAAACATATGCCCTTTGGATATAACCTAAGTATACCTTGGCCCTGGGGCCATTCCCATCAAACCTGGGCCTATATAAGGACCTTAAACCCTCTCTCTCTCTCACCTCATACGAATTTGAGAAACCCTAGGAGAGAGAGAAGAGAAAAGAGAAGGGAAAAGAGAGAAAGTGAGAGTGAGAGTTGGAGATTCTTCCTAGGATTCGATCCCGCTATTCCACGCACTCAACTAGCATTCCTGTATCGCTACACAGGTGATTCTGACTCCGTACTTGGGTAAGAAAATCTAACCCTAACTTGTCCTAGGGTTTTCGACTAGCATATTAGATGAATTAGCTAACCTATTCCCTATTATAGGTTATTGTGGTGCCGTAGACAAGACTTAGCTTTTAAAACTGAGTTCGCTACGAGTCTACCGGTGAAAGGTGCGAACTATAAACGTATAGGTTATGGTTTTCAAGGCTTTCAATGTCGATTAATGGTTTATTACTGTGTGGATGCTATTTCACATGCCAAAAGTAATGTTTGTTTCGCGTTTCAGATATATATGAACTATATGGAGTTTAGTGTATTCCATGTATTTATAAAAAGGATCGTATACGTATGGAATTTGAAAGTGTGTTTCCTATGATAAATTGTCGTGTGTTTATGCTAGTTGTATGTGTAACAACTCCTTGGCGAAAGGATTTGCCCCAATATATGTTATGGCCAACATACGTCGTGTATGTTATAAAGGTGTAGCCTAAGTGTTTGTAAAAATGTCTGAATGAGTAAGTACTTGGCATCAAGTACTTTATATGAGTGTTGAGATAAGATTCTCAACTACCTTGACTATGTGTATGATTTCCTCCATGCAACTTAGATTATATTGACTGTTTTACTTATAAAATGCGCATGTGTGAATTCCTGTGTATGTTGTACTTCATAACATGCTCAAATGGTTGTAGGATTGGAATTATACGTTTATTACTGCTTTGACTATTTCATACGAATACTTGTTAGAATTGGATATGTTTGGGACTACGATTTAGTCTAGACAATCGGTAACAGATCTCGATTTGGTGGTTGAGGTTGTTTTTGCCCCACAGGACATGTTCGATGAGTCCGAGTTGTACTTCGGTTGCCGACAGTGGTTAGGCCACACGGAGTGCTTACGCACTTCATGTCGATCAACTCAACATGCGCTCGTACTAGTCGAGCTCGTTAAGTAACCCGATTGACCCGATGTATGTTTACCATGTATGGATGCTACCGCTTGAATCTAAGGTACCAAACTCACCAGTGAAAACTCCTTTAAACTTGGTACCTCGATCCGCTAAGACTCGTGAGCCGGGCATAGTGGTATGGGATACCGTGGTCGAGCTGTCGGCCTACGCTGGGGTGACGAACCTCCCCGTAGTATGCAATGAGCAACACAGCCTCGTGAGCCGAATACGGTGGTATGGGACACTGTATTCGAGTTGTCGGCCTATACTGATAAGGTGACGAGCCCTTTGTAGTGATCTCGAGCGTACGCTAAGACTGCGTAGAGGCGACGAGCCCTTACGTAGCAACAAGAGTACAAACTAGGCCTGCACTGATAAGGTGACGAGCCCTTTCTAGCAACCTAGAACCATATCATCATATGAGATTTACTAGGATTGACGACCCTAGAATGGATCACCGTTTGGAAATTGATATAAGGGAGGTACCTTAGCTTCCCAATCCTGCTGTATGAAAATGACTAATAAGAACTTGGTAATCACGTTCATGCACTGCACTGCATATGTCATTTGGTGTTGGGCAGAGCACTGAGGAAGTGACTGACATGCGCGACCGTTAGATGAAGATCGTAGAGGGAGTGCAGGCGAGGGCATGCATCATTTATTCATACCATTCTTGCATTAATCAGAGTACTTAGGAATGTTTGATTATATTGTTTTATCATTACTGCTTGATTGAATTGAGAACATGTTAACCTTTACTTTATTGTTCCACTGAGTTGATCACTCACTCCCACGTTATGGGATAGTGTTGTACACACCAACCAGACTCTCTCTTAGTTGCAGATGGAGACCCGACTGATGAGGCAGAGGCGGACTTCGTAGATGATGAGGATGTCTTCTCATATATGCAGTATTCAGGCGGGTTTATATAGACTATTCTGATCGGCGGGGCTTCAGGGTTATACTTGTAGTGGACTATTATATTTTTGACATTTTATAATTTGAAACAATACATATAATTATTGACCTGGCAATGCATACATACTTTGAGGACTTATACTGGTTTATAAAGTTATAAATATTCGTTTCAGTCTTCCGCTTGCGTATTACAACTATCCCTGGATTATGTTTTGTTAATTTGGCTTAATATTATTCATGTTTTATGCACTAATACAAACAACATTTAATTATCATTAAATATGTTGCATAAATGATGCATTGAAACTCGGGAGTTGGACTTCTACTCGACCCCCAATTTTCAGGGCGTTACAGAAAGGCATTCCCACCATTTAATTGATTCCTAACTCCATGCATGTGCTAGATCTAAATTGTATATGATCTAATGGATGACATGAATGTGTTGTGATGAAGGGAGGGCCTTAATAGTGGCGAAGATCCTCTCTTGTAGCTAGACTTTCATTTTTCCCTTATTCTATCTTTCATTTTTGATGTATGTGGCCCACTTGGGGGCCCTGGAATATCCAGACCGTCCAAGCAAGGTGGACGCCCATGGCTGTCCATTCCTTGGACGTTGGCTACCTAATTGCTCCATATTAGATGCATGTAATGGGTTTTATGGAGGGGAATTCGTTTGGATGTTTGTGGGACCCACGGAGGTGGACCACAACACTGATTTCATGGGGTGATTCCCCTTATTTTGCTTCCCATGCTTAGTTCATTTCATATATATGTTGATGTCCAGAAATTTTCTGGACAGTTGCTGGATGGTTTTTCCATCAAGATTATGGACTGATAAGAGGGATGTTTCACCCCCATTGATAAATGAATCTTGGAGATGTGGACCCCACCTTGATGTGTGTTGAATCCCACCTCCATCCGCCCTTGATTGATCACCCAAAAAGGTGGGCCAAGAAGGTTGGTCAGTCTAGATTTTTTAGACTGTCCAGCCACTCTGCATGTTGTAAAAATATAAATATCAGCTTGTTTCTGAAATGGTGGTACACCTTTGTGGACCTCACCTTGTTGTATACTTGTACAACGATGTTGGCCCTATATTTTCCTAAATTTTGGCAGACCTGGGCCCACTCTAATGGGGTGCACAAGTAAGGGGCAGCAACATTGTTTCAGCAGGAATTATTTCTGGACCTTACTGTCCACTTGTATAAAAATTTAATTAAAAATTTTTATGGCCTTCCCCTTTACCATTTTGTAGCCCACCTTATAAGGGCCCATCTTAGGTGCATGTGGGCCACTTAGATCACCAAATTTTAAGAGTTTCTGGGGCCCACCTTGGTGTTGTAATGGGCCAGCCATCCCACCCTTGGGATGCCCAAGGATGGGCTGGCTATCCCATGTGTGTGGCCCACCTTGATGTATGTGTTTTTACAGGCCATCCTCCCCTCATATGGCCCCCCATGGATGTGGTCCATCACCTTGAGGGACGTCCACAAGTGGGGCCCACCTTGAGGTTTGTATAGGGCCAACTGTCCAGGCACTCTTAGGACACCCAGGACCACCTGGGACGTCCAGAACTTTCTCGGTGCTGCTGGACTTACAGTCCAGTAGCAGACTCACCTTGTTATACGTGTTGTATTCACTTTGTTCATCTGGTGGGGCCCACTATGATATATGTGGCTCACCATGGGTCAGTAACCCATCTATATTAATAAATTTATAGAGTCCAGCAGGCCCAGGAAGTGGGTGGGCTGGATTCCAGGAATGGGCCCAAATCTGCTGCATAGTTGATTATTTTAAAACTGTTGTGGCCCACCAGACTTAAGGGAGTGTTGCACACATTCTTTGCCTTCTTTCCCTAGACATTTTGGACTCAATGAGTGCCCCTTGAGGCCCATCTTTGTGGTGATATTGTGGGCTAGCTTTAACCAGATGTTCTTTTAGATAGTTTAATTGACCCAAATGGGCTGGAAACCTCTTCTTTAAGCCCAAGTTTATGTAAGGGCTGACCTTATTGATTCACGGGTCCAATGGGCTGTCTATAAGATGATCATGTGTATTAATGATCCTTGATGTCCTCATGAAGTGCTTAATTACAGGCTAACTTGCAAAGCCCACATTGATGCATATTGTGGAGGGTCATGCTAAGTCTTTGGGCTGATGTGGTAAGGTCTACACTGTCGGTTTAGGCCTTGCCCATAAGTATTCTTGGGTTTATGGGATGCCCTCCAAGTCTCCCATAATGCATGAATTCAGTGGCTTTTGTTTTTGGGCCATAGTTTGACCCTTGGGGCCCATGATGTTATGAGAGGGTTTTGGGCCATTTCCTTAGGGCCCATTATGTGATATAGTATATATGGCTGCCCCTTTTTTTGGTGTTGGTAATTAGGCCTTGTGGACTAACTCCCTTTAGATAGGCCCATTGATCTTGGGCCTATCCTCTCCTATATATTGTGATGGGCTTAAGGGCAATAATATGCAAGAAGTTGGGCCCCTAGTTGCTCACTAGATTGACCATGTACTTAGGCTAAAAAGTGAGGCCCAACTCACTTGTGTTAAATGTGAAAATTTCCCATGTAAATGAATTACTGGGCTACCCATGAAGCCCACCACAATATATGGATTTATGACCTTTATGGTTGGGCCTAGACCTTACTTGAGGGCCCACTATATGGCCTATGAGTTGGGCTTGGTGTATGGCCCATTAGGCCATGCATTGCTTGGGCCTTAGACCTTATATTATATGCGTAGACGGCTACCTTTTTAGGACCTAGTTGAGGTTGGATTCCTCCTTGGCGGCCCTAAGGTAGGCCCATAGGGGCCCTTATAGGTGGTTGAAGGCCCACCTTGGACCTTGTTAGGACCGTTTCCTCCCTGAGGTTTCAGGACTCCCCTAGCTTGTGGGTCATCCCAAATTGTTGAGCCTCCACTAAGAGAACTACATTCTCCTTAGAGTACCTGTCTATATATATCTTGTCATTATCCCTCCTTGGGAAGGAGGAATACATATTCTACAAGTAGCGCACTTACGTCGTTGTGACCCATATGCATCATTTGTGTGAATTGATTGCATTTATGGTGGTCATAGAGGGACGGAGTCTCTCCCCTTGTGCACATAGAGTGCCTGAAGTTTGTGCATGATCTGTATGTGTGCCTCATGCGTTAACATCACATTTCATGATGATACCGCCCTTACTTCATTGGGGTTGCAACCTCTACAAATACATCATGGATAGCCATGTTTGGACACCGAAAACGTTATTTGAGCATACCGGGTGCATAGGATGCCCATGGGTGAAATTTTCAAAACTTCCATGGTACCAAGGATCTGCCCAAACACAGTGACCGAGTGGAAACTATGAGTGTATGAGGGCCTTATACTGGTAGGCCGCAACTCCCACAGTCGTGGAGTCGGTTGGGTAGGGGTATGGTCTTACCTACCTAGTGTGAGGAGGCATTGCTAGGCTGATCTGACCAGCTTGTAAATGGGTCCGTTGCCGTTGAGCCCTGTTTGTGATTGGCTGTCCACAAGTAGGTAGTGAGGTCTCTTACACTCGTTTGACTATAAGGGATTTGTAGAGCGGTAGTTATCCTGCAGTGTAATAGACCCTGGTGATTTCCTTATGATTGGAAATGTATTTGACATGTGGCTTGGAAATGAGCACTGGCATTACTTGCATCGTATTAGCATTGGCTGTATAAGCCACTTCATGCATTGCCTTGGTATGGCGCCTAGTACTCATTGCATCGTATTCACGATAAGCCTTGGTAAGGCTAGTGATATCCTCACTGAGCATGATTCTCTTCTTGCATATCCTACTAATCTTCTATGCACTGTTGTCACACACTTGCACCACCCTCTAAGCTTCTATAAGCTTATGCACGATTGATGCGTGCAGGTGATCTTAGGCAAGTTCCGTAGAGTGGTAGAGCATGGATTAGAGCTAAGCTTGAGGACCCAGTATTGCCAACTTTCTATCCTTTTCTATTATCCTCTGTATGTCCTTTTGAACCTGATGTAAATTTGTAAAAGTTCAAATTCTTAGTAGATTTTGTGATGTGTGCCCTTAGTTATTTTCAGATGTACCTACTATGATCTTTGGTACACTCGTATCGAAATGATTATACTATTATGGAAATCCTCCTTGTAGGATCCCAAGATCGGAACCTGCCTCAGGAGCCAGGAATGGGATACTATGGAGGCTGTTGCTGTCAGAACCGGTCACTGAGTCTGTGGTGTGACAATGGGACCCTTAACTACAGAGTGTGGGGCCCACTACAAGGTGTCAAGGATGCCTACATGCAATACAGTTAGGTACTTAGAAAATTTCAGCAAACAGAAAATGCAAAGGAAATGAAATAGATCAAATGGCAAGTGGGGCCCACATGCTAGCAAGGCATAGATAAGAGGCACAAAAATGTACATGAGTTTCCAGATTTGATGAACTAATAAAATGTATAAATCACAAGTCTTCCCACACCCCAGTGGGTCAATAAGAGAATGAATGTTATGCACAACATATATCCAACATACACATTAAGTAACAAATGAAATGTATTAAACAAATCTCTATGATCAAATTCTCTGTTGGAAAATCCGAGCCAATGAATGGTTTGAGAATACATCATTCAGGCCGTAAATAGGTTTCCAACCATACAGAGCCTTAGATCCATCTAGACCATACAAAATAATTTAAGGTTTATCCATATGGAAGTATCTATCGGTCTAGAATTTTCTAAATTTTATCATGAAATAATCTGACCATAGGGACCATACATATGATTATTTACTATCTTAAGTAAGTTCAAAAAAAATATCATACATCAGACCATTGAAATCACAAATATGGCTCACACAAGAATGGTCATAACAAGCTCCCAAATACATATTTTGTATAAGGGCAAGATCTCAGCCGCGCAAACTCTGATTGAGGCTTATTATATACCATTGGAAAGCTAGTTTGATTTTCTATGAATACAATGGAAAATATAGTTTTAATACATTCATTAAAGGAATGAAAAATGGGTCCTTGTTGGCAAATTGAAATCCTGCATGTGCTGCTGGACAACAGCCAAGTAAACTTGATACTACGGATGATTGGACTGTTGGCTGACTACAAAATTTGGCCCAGAATTAGATAATATTTTGATTCATAATATTCCCAAGTTTCAACTCCAATCTTATCACGATTGATTTTATATGATTTTTAGATCTTGTTGTCCAGATATAAAAACAGGATTACATGAGAAGGGTGTGGACATGATGTTCATCATGGTGGACCATACTGACATGGGTCACTTTGCTGACCACCATAGCCATAAATATATGCACACAAGAACTCCATACTAGTGGGGGCCACACATATTAGAAAAATAAAAAAAAGGAAGAAAGAGGAGGATGAGGAGGATTGGAGGAGGGGTGTAGACTCACCTCAATGGATGGAAGGTTAGATGATGATGTGTGGTCCGCTCCCTCTAGGATTGATGGTGGGCCACACCATGGCCCCACTCTCTCTCACTCTCTCTTAAAATCTCAGAATTTTTCTAAGTATAGGAAAAGAATAAGTGCAAGAGAGCTCCTACTCTTATATAAGGAATTAGGGGTTAAGGTGGCAAGATGATGTGGCAAGTTTATGGGATCTTATTGGTGCTAAAAGTGAGGTGGAAGGTGGTTTATGGCATAGGTAATGGATGGATGGTGCTAAGCATGCATTAGCAAAGGTGGAAGAAATCTAGACATGCATTGGCTAATGGATGGATAAGGGTTATGGGTTGTAGGTGATGCATGGTGGATGATGAAGTGGAGTGTTGCAATTAGTTGTTTGAAGTGATGTGACACAAATCAAGATATGCATTGGATGCATTATAAGATGAGGTGGACGTGGGCGATGATGAGTTTCTAAGGCATGGGGAGAGAGTTAATGATGGGTATTGAGAGAGAATCCAATTTTGTCTTATAGTGCTTGTCTTATATGTGTTAGCTCATATTTTTGTCATGTAGCAATTATGCTATTTTGTGGTAATTTTCATGTTCTAAAAGTGGGCTTTAGGCCCACATGGGCCTAAGTCCAATGGGCCTAGCATAATAAAGGTTGCTTGTGTTACAAGATACACAATTTGGGTTATACATTTAATGGGTCGTATCTCACTAATAGAGTGTTGGATTGACACACAGTTTTTACCATTGCGACCGCAACGATGACGTGGTCCACATGATAGAGGTCTCAAATCATTAGGAACAAATCACTTAAGTGATTTTTTTTTCTAAGTGCATTAGGGTGTAGTGTGTGGTCTATCAACAGTGCGAGTTAGGACATGCATGCATAAGTGGCGTTACAAAATATCGGGATCCCACAGAGCCTCCTGAGGAGGCTGGAAATAAGGAGCTTTATGCTAATGTGGCTGAGCAATACAAGCTCAACTAGAAGCCTGTCAGTTCTTTTCTTTTGCTAATTTGTATCCAGTACATTTGGTTATATAGACACACACACACACACACACACAGAGATATATACATATATATATATATATATATATATATATATACAGATATATATATATATACACACCTATATATATGTGCGTGTGTGTCTATGTGTGTGTATATATATATGTACATATATATATATGTATATATATACATACATATATATATATATATATATATATGTATATATGTATGTATATATATATAGCTATATATATATATATACACATATACATATATATATATATATGTATATATGTATATATATAGCTATATGTATATACATATATATATACATATACATACATACATACATACATATATATATATATATGACAATCCAAGCTACTAACATGTCCTATATGGTATAAAAAATGAACATGGCCATCCATATGTCAAAACAACCACAAACAATAGTCCATCTCATTAAATAGATGAGAACCATCAAAATGGGAAAATAAATTATCAATATCGATCCGTGGCCATTTATATAATTAAAGAACACCATTAAACATCATAATAAACATAATGTATCAAGAGCAAAAATCATTGTAAACAAATTGCAATAACATGATCATTCAAACCATTTAAATTTCGAATCTGAAAAGAATGGACCAACTTCGACAGACATAATGTCTCAATTCAGGAATCCAATCAATATGAAATAAAAACTGACACGATCTTTATCTAAAAAAGTATGATTTGGTTAGTTTCGATCATTAAAATATGTTGATAGAACTTTTGGATAGATATAAACTGATGGTTAGTACAGATAATGTAAGTGCTATGTTGTATATCAAGCACCCTTTATTGTCAAATTTTGTAGTGACAAATTACTTTAGAATGATGGACTTGTTTATGATGGAAAGCTCACCTTCAAGTGACCTTCGAGTGATAGAAAGTTCACCTTTATACAAAGATGTGTTACAAGCCATGAAGACTGTTCTATCTACATCAACTTCTGTAAATTTTATTCTATCTAGCTCCTATGATTGTCAAATTTTATAGTGCTAAAACCTCTTGGAATCTGTATCTTGTGTAGCTCATCTTCATATTCAATATTAAGCAATTCAAGTACAAGTTCAAGATGTTCCAATTCAAGATTCAAGCAACACATGTATAAGAACAAGAGATTCTTACACAAGTTCAAGTACAGCATCAAGTGATAGATCAAGCTTTTAAGCTTCAACTATGTCAAGACAATGTGCTTTACTCAAAGCTCAAAGTGAAATACAAGTCACAAGTACTTCAAGTTCATGCTTCAAAGTACTTCAAGTTCAAGCTTCAACATACTTCAAGATGTCAAGCTTCATGTACTTCAAGATCAACTATCAACCAAAGCGAATGAAGATTCAATGTTCAAATATCACTTATAAGGTATGAATGACCCTAGATTGACCATAGGTTAGGTCATATTGATTGCATACTTAAATTGGGTCACTATATAATTTTATAAGCTTTTTCTTGACTAGTCTTAGCCTATGTTCGACTAGTCCAAGTACTGGCTTGACTAGTCCAAGAATTTCTTCGACCTGTGTAAGGTTTGTTACTAATTTTCAGAATTTCTGTTGGACCCTCGACCAGTCCTAGAGACTGCTTGACCAGTCGAGCAGGCTCGACTCAAAGTCCAGCAACCATTTTTGGTCCCACGTGACCAGTCGAGTGCAGGGCCCGACCGGTTGTGAAGGCCACTGGACTAGTCGTATCAGTCACTCGACTAGTCATGGAACGGTCTTATCTTATCGCGCCCAAAATTTTGAATTATTGTTGATCATTCGACCAGTCGAACTGACCTCTGGGCCAGTCGAGTGAACAGTTTCTGCACTTATAAATAAAGCACGATTTTCAGAGTTTGATAATTCATTCAAGCAAAATTAAGACACCACTCTAAGAGATAAGTTTATGATATTCTTAAGCTATTTAGTGCTCATTTAATATTCTCTTTAATTTAGCTTTTTGCATTTGATTTTGAGGTCTACATTCCAATCTTATTTGAAGAAGGGATTTAAGTTTTTCCCTTTCTTGGAATCAAAATCAAATCAAGCTAGCCCAAAGTGATTTAATCTAAAAATCATTTAGAATTTAGAACCTTTTCATAAGTGAGTGTGGACATTGAACATCTACTTCGAATCGGTTCTATCGGGCTTCATCAAAGGAGAATATCTAGATAAGAATATTTACATTTCTGTAAATCGATCTTTGTTTTTTTTTTTTTAAGATTGTGCCAGAAAAATCTCTCTTGCCTTTTGGTTTGTCTAAAGTGATCCAGAAAACTCAGAGTGTGGGATTTTTTGAATTATATAAGCCCACTTGAAAGACACAATTGTGAAGGTTTTAGGTGAACCTTGAAAAACCTATTTCATAGTGAACGCCAATATCCACTGTGTGAGGATATTGGGAGTGGAGTAGTTGTGTTTCTATTTTTCTAAACAGTTGGTGTACACACAAGCGAACCACTTTAATTCCTGGTGTTGTGGTAGATGGTTGATTGTTGCATTGTGTGAATGTTGTAATTTCTTTTTTAAGCCTTTGTGGAGAATGTTGTAATCTCTTTTATGCAAGTGTGGGAATGCTGTAATAGCTTAGTTTATTTTCTTTGCTATTGTTATTTTTCTCTGTATAGATTTGGGATTTTGATACAAAAATCGTTCTAGAAATCAAGTTGTCCTACCATAAGCCATTGGTTTTTTGTGTAAGGCCGTCCTTAGAATAACATCTGTATCAACATCTCAATACTTATACATTTGAGGTTGTTATTCATTTCTACTTTATGGGATTGTTTAGTGCTATCTTTATTTATATTTGTCTAATTCTGCATTTAATTTTTTAATTTGATAGTCCTATTCCCCTCCCCTCTAGGACTGAGTGTTAGATCGATTTCAAGTTTAAGACCAAGTTCAATTACATGTTCAAATTTTAGACCAAGTTCAAGTGCTACTTCAAATGCAAGATCAAGTGCAAGTACACTTCATAATCAAGAAAAAAGATCAAGTTTCAAGTATACAAGTTCAAGCTTCAAATACTTTAAGAAGAAGATCTACCGGATCTACCAAAGCTATAAGTTCAATGTTCAACATTTCAGGTATAAATGACCCTAGAAAGACCTTAGGTTTAGGTCATTCATATTACACATTTAATTTGGGTCATTGTGCTTATTATAGGCTTTGCTTCGACTAGTCCTAGTCGATATTCGACTAGTCCAGGCTCTGACTCGACTAGTCCAGGGTTTTTCTCGACCAGTCCATATTTAAATTCAAATTTTCAAAATTTTCTAGTAGGTCCTTGACCGGTCGAACACCCTGCTCGACCGGTCAGGGAGACTGGCTCGACCAATCGAGACGGGCTCAACTCAAACTCCAGCAACCATTTTGAGCCCCACTCGACTAGCCGAGTGCCACGCTCGACCAATCTAGTAGGCCACTGGACCAGTCGAGGGTCAGTTTTATCCGATCGCGCTAGAATTTTTGAAATTTGGTTGCTCGTAGGACCAGTTGAGGCTGACCTTAGACCAGTCGAGGGAACCATTTTTTAGCCTATAAATAGAGGACTTTTCTCAACTTTTTTCATTCATTCCATGCCAATTCAAGCCACCACTATGATAGATAAGTCCCCGTGATTGTCAAGCTATTATATGATAAATTTAAGATTCTTTTTTATAGCTTTTTGATTTCTAATTTCTTGATCTCTTGCTACTTCAATCTAATTTGATAAAAGGGAATTCTGATCACCCCTTTTGAGATCCAAGAAATTGAATCAAAGTAGCCCAAGGTTGGATTAGTTTAAAATTCATTTAGACCTAGAATCCTTTCATTTGTATGATTGAACATTTCGACATCTTCTTCTTCAAAGAAGCGGTTCTACCGTGTTAAATCAAAAAAGAATCTTCAGATAAGTATTTTCATTTACATCTTTTTAGTTTTTGAGATAGCTAAAAAATCTCAGTATGGGGTTTTTAATTGTGGTAGCCCATTGAAAACACAATTGTAAAGATTTTAAGGTGAACCTTGGAAAACCTTCTTTCATAGTGAAGCCAATATCACATGGGTTGTGATTATTGGGAGTGGAGTAGGTGTGGCTGTTTTAGAATAGTTGGTATACACACCGGACCACTATAATTCTTGGAGTTTGGTGGATGATGATGTATGTGATTTATGTGTGGTAAATGTTTGTGTTTATTTCATGAGAATGTGGTGAATGTTGTAATAGCTAGATTTGTTAATTGCTTCTTGTATTAGTTTGAGTTTTTAATCCTTACTGAGTTCAAGAAATCAGGTTGTCCTACCATAAACTTTAGTTTTTGGTGTAAGGTTGTCCTTTGAACAATGTTTGTATCAACCTCTCAATACTATTGCAATTGATGTTGTTATTTGTTTCAGCTATCTGCAATTATATTCCACATTTATTTTTTTATTTGGCATAGTCCTATTCACCCCCCACCCCCCCCCCCCCCTCCCAAGGACTGAGAGCTCGCCCTTTTCAAGTGGTATCAGAGCTAAGTGGCTAATTTTATTGTATTTATTTCCTAAGCTTATCGATCTAGAGCTTTCAGTATGTTAAATTTTGATAGCCTATCTATTACTAGGCCACCACCGTTAGATGGCTCCAACTATGCTTATTGGAAAGTCAGGATGAGGATATTTCTGAAATCCATTGATGAAAGCGTATGGCAAGCCATAGTGACTACATGGATTCCACCAATGTCTGAAGTTCTAGGCAGTGATGGAACCAAGTCCCTAAAGGAAACACCGTTTTATATGTGGACTACTCTTCAGAAAAATGAGAGCAGTACGAATGATAAGGCTTTAAATGCAATCACTTGTCCACTATCACCTGATGAATTCAAAAGAATCATTTCTTGTGATACTGTAAAACAAGCCTGGGACATTCTTAAAATGACACACGAAGGTACATCTATTGTAAAAAAGTCTAAAGTTCAAACCCTCACAACTAGGTTTGAAGAAATTCATATGAAAGAAAAAGAGTCTTTCATGGACTTCTATAAAAAACTAAATGACATAGTCAACTCTAGCTGGGGTCTTGGAGATGGTATCCTAGAAAGCAAAGTCTGTTGAAAAATACTATGATCACTTCCTGAGAGATATTCCAAGATGACTGCCATTTAGGAACTTAGAGACACAAATCACATGAAGGTTGAGGAACTTCTTAGTTCACTCTAAACATACGAGTTAAATTTCAAAGCTCTAAAAGGTAAGTCTACAACTCTTAAATCATCCAAATCTATTTCTCATAATAGTAATGTTAATTTTGATTGTGAAAACTCGGAGGATGATATGGCTTTACTTGCAAAAAAGTTTTACAAGATTTTTTGAAGTAAGAAAAGAGTTGATTTTCAAAAATCCTCTGAGAAGAAAAAGGGTAAATCTAAATCACGGAAATCTCTAAAAGATAACCAGTGTTTCAACTGCCATGAATATGGGCATTTGGCAAATAAGTGTCCAAAGAGGGACAAGCCAAAGCAAAAAAGGCATGTTAGCCACATGGGATGAATCATCCAGCTCTAAAGCTTCTTTTAAGTTGGATGAATCTAAAACCAAAACTTTAAATGAAGTCAAGGCTTTAATGACTTTAGCCAGAGTCACTTCAATAGATAGTTGCGATTCAACTGAATATGAAAATCTGAGAAGTGACCCAAAAAATGATAATGAAGATGATCTTCAAGATGCCTATAATGCCCTATAAAGGGAGAGTTGTAAGATTGTTATCAAGCTAAAACTTCAAAAAGAGAAATTTCTAAAATTGAAAGAGGAATTTGAAAACCTGTTTTAGAAAAATTTCATATTTCTAATTATTTTGAAAAAGCAAAATGCGATTTGAATTTGAAAACATCTGAACTTGAAAAATTAAGAACGGAAAATGAGAAACTAAAATGTGAAGTGTCTTCCCTATTGAGTTCAATGGATACATGTAGGTATGCCCAGGGAGACCCTAAACTTCAAAAGTTACTTACCGCATCTAGAACATGTGGAGACAGATCAGGTCTGGGCTATGACAAAATACATGCCTTTGAAAAATAAGAGTGTATCTCCTACATTTGTCAAAGGAGAATCCTCTAACTCAAAAGGAAAGGGCTTGTAATATAATAATTAAAACAACTCTAAAAATGTAAAAATAAAAAATAAAAATTCAAGCTTCTAAAGTCAATACTAATAATGTCAACTTTAGAAAATAACGTTTTAATCCTTTAGCTAAAAAAATTGTGGACTTACTCAAGGAGCTGTCGACGAATGTGGTTGGGGAAGTATTGTCAATCGAATTGGTCAATGAAATCCTCCCATGTCCAGATGAAGTCAGCTCCTGCAGTATGGGCGACGGAGGTCCACCAGTGCTCGGCCTCACCCTCAAGAATATACACGACCAAAGGGACCCGCTATTGGGTCGTACATCTCATAGTCTCAAACATCATCTCCACTCGGGAGCTCCACCTCTCTGCTGTAGTCGGGTCAGGCTCTCCCTGGAATTGCAGGGGATTGAGCCAAAGGAAGTCTCATAACAAGGTGCTTGTGCGCTCCTGTCTAGTCTGCTCTGAGCTCTCAGCGAGGAGCCGGCCCTGCCCATGGAAGGTGACCATCATAGCCTGAAGCATCTGCCATAACTGATCGGCACCAACTGGCATGGTAGGGGCTGCACTGGTCTCGGACGAAGGTGCAGGATCTGCAGGGGTCTTGGGTGAGGGAACGGGAGCTACAGGAGGCAGAATCAGAACCTCGGGCGGATGAATAGGATCCTCAAGAGGTGAAGCAGGGGCCGCTAGGGTCGCTCAGGCCTCGCGCGCCTCACCTGGGCGGCATGGTCTACAACAAAGAACAAAGGCACCTATCAGCCTTGAGAACCCTCAAAGGCTCAGACGTTAGGTAACCAAACTAGAAAGATTACGCACTCGGGACCTGATCGTCCTAAGCTTGTAGCAGACATATGATGTTGCCCTGAGTCATTCCCAAGTTATGCTCTGATACCAACTCCTGTCATGCCCCAAACTCGAAAACCGGGCTCATAAAATTCCCGATCACCAAATCCAGCGCCGAAAGCCTCCGTTGTACCCCGTTCTTGGCTCTCAGTTCCTATCCTAAGATCTTACAAGGAGGATTTTTAACATGAATTTGATCCATAACAAGCATAACCAAAAGCATAACCCACAAACAATAACCAGAACATCATCATAAAAACCACTATAATAAAAAATGTTGAAGTACAATATGCATAAGGGGAAATACAATAGATAACAAAAGGCTCTGGTAGCTTAGCTGCACACTCCTGCTCCTACTCAGCTATGTCCTATCATCACCTACATGCATCAATCGTGCATAAGCTTATAGAAAGCTTAGAGGGTGGTGAAAGTGTGTGCGCAAGGTAGCAATATAAGTATACAATATCAGAGTAATGCGAAAACATGCTAATAATTCCATAAATACTATCAGCCATACTAAGGTTATGTGATGCAAGACATGAATGCTATCGGCTATACCAAGGCCATGCAATGCAAGGCATGAATGCTGTCAACCACACCAAGGCCACGCGATGAGAGATGCAAGGCATGAATGCTGTAGGCCACACCGAGGCCATGCGATGCGAGATGCAACTCAAGCATACCAACCATCATCTGAATTAACATATCAATACAACTCAACTCTAGGATATCACCGAGGTCTAATACACTATATACCAGATTGTTGCCCCACACTAGACGCATAACCATGCAAGCAGAAGAGACCTCACCATCCGCCTGGCCAATAGTCTGTCAATATCTATTTAGCACGTCGATGGCGGACCCATTTACGAGCTGGTCATACTCAGCCTTGTAATTGCCCCCTACCCTTGGGCGGGTAAGGCCACACCCCTTCCAACTGACCATGACATAGTGGGAGACGCGACCTCCTGGTATTCGGCCCTCATGCGCTTATACATCCACTCGGTCTAGACATTGGAGCATCCTCCATGGTACCATAAGGGTTTGAGGACTTTCATCCTGAGACATCCTTCATGCCTCCATGCTTAACAAGAATTTTCAATGTCTAATCCCACCATCCACGTTATATCTATGGAGGCTACAGCCCTAATGTCGCTAGGGCATACAGTAATCATAACATATGATGTGTAATGACCCTGAAAATTTTGTGTTATTCTTTCCTTAGTAGCTATTTGGGGTAATTAGCGCTTATCTTGATTGCTTATGAAATTTGCATCAATCAATTTAAATTGGATTTGCATGACTCAAAACTTGTAGATTAGCTAGCGCTATGTTACTCTGAAATCTGGGATTCATCGCTCAATCCAGTTATTCTGGAGAATTTTTGGAAGTTCTGGATCGGACCTGGACTGCGCGTTGAAAGTCTGATAGCGATGATCTTAGGCTATTGTGGTCACCATGTTGGGCTTGGTTATCACCTCAAAAATAAAGTCCATGTGATGTTCTGGGTCGATTTGGTTGAGTCTGGAATGAAGAGTGTGAGAACGTTGGAAATTTAATAAGATTTTATGAAATCTGAGTCGTGTCACTTGCGCGATGATTTTAAGCAATCTGACCGTTGGATTCTAACCCAATTTCACCCTTTGATCAGGGAAGGTGGCCCAGGCATGTCCCTGTGCTTGTGGACCTGATCGAGATTCAGTGACCGTTGAATTGAGTGTGGTCCGCCACGGCTGATCTGTAAAGCCGGTCGGTACGAAAACTTAGCTTGACCTAGATCCATGGTCAGTGAGCTTAAGTCCGACCTTTCGTGGTTATAGGCCCACCGGAAGTGCTTCGTTGGATCGTAAGAGGCTGGTTTTGGTTATACCCTAAGTATACCTTGGCCCTGGGGTTATTTCCATCAATATTAGGCCTATTTATAGTCCTTAAAACCCTAGCTCTCTTTTCCATACGAATTTCCTAACCCTACCTAAGAAAGAGAAAGGAAAAGAGAGAGAAAGTGAGAGAGAAGTTGGTGAATCATCTTAGATTCTTTCCTGTTCTTCTTCATCCTTTAACCTTCACTTTGAATCGTTATTCCGATGATTCTGAGTTCATCTTTGGGTAAGTTAACCTAGCCCTAATCTGTGTTGGAGCTTAGAATAGTCTTTGTATTGTTGTATCTCATTTCTATTCTTGTCTTAGGTTATTTTGTTGCCGTTGACGAAGACATATCGTCTGAAATTTGTTCGGTGTTCTTTGCCGGCTTAAGGTGCAGACTTTAAGTGTATAGGTTATGGTTTTCAAGGCTTTCAATGCCAGTTAAGGGTTTATTCTTGTTATGGATGAGATTTCACATGCCAAATGTTATGTTTGCTTTGCGTTCCTGATATGCATGTGTTATTTTGAGATTTGTGTATTCTATGTGTATGTATAAAGTACCGTATGTGTATAAAATATCAACATGTGATTGCCATGATTAATTGTCATGTACTTATGCTAATGGTATGTATGACAACTCCTTGGCAAAAGGAATTGTCCAAATGCGTGTATTTCGACATACGTCATGTATGTTAAACTATGTACTCTAAGTGTTTGTATAAATGTCTGAATGATCTAAAGTGCTACATGTTAACCTAATTTCGGGTGTTGAGAAGCGATTCTCAACACTCCTATTAGTGTGTATGATTTTCTCCATGTAAGTTACATTCCTTGTTGTTTAAATTCAAGTATTACTTATGCTTACATTCAGGTTAAGTTGATATTTCTTCAAATGCTTGTGTACCACATGATTTGAGTAGTTGTTCCTTTACTGTTCTACATTTAATACGAATATCTGTTGTAGTGTAATGTGTGTGGGACTATGCATTAGTCCAGGATATCAGTAATCGACCTTAAGTTTGTGGTTGAGGTTGCTTTCACCACGTAGGACGTATTAGATGAACCCGAGTCGTATTAGAGTTGTCGGCAGTGGTTTGGCCACGCGGAGTGTTTGCGCACTCTATGTCATTCAACCCAACGTGCGCTCGTGCTAGTCGAGTTCGTCAAGTAACCCGATTGTCCAATATATGTTCACCATGTATGGACGCTATTGTTTGAATCTAGGGTACCGAACTTACTAGTCAAATCCTATTAACCATGGTACCTTGATCCGCTAAGACTCATGAGCCAGACATAGTGGTATGGGACACTATGGTCAAGCTGTCGGCCTATGCTGGGGTGACGAGCCTCCCCATAGTGACCAATGAGCAACCAAACTCGTGAGCCGATTATGGTGGTATGAGACACTATATTCGTGCTGTCGGCCTACATTGATTGGTGACGAGCCCTTTGTAGTGACCTCAAGCATGCCTGGATACCGCATTGAGGTGACGAGCCTTAGTGTAGTAGCAAAGGTGTGATAGGCGTGTATTGATTGGTGATGAGCCCTTTACAACGACCTACAACCATATGATCATATGAGATATCTAGGACTGATGACCCTAGTATGGATCACTGTTTGGATGGTGATATGAGGAAGGTACTTTAGCTTCCCAATCCTGCTGTATGAAAAGGACTAATAACAACTTGGTAATCATGTTCATGCACCGCATTTGCATGTGCTTTGTAGACGTGGCGCACTTTAAGGTAGTGTTATGCGTAATGTAAGATGAAGATGCTGAGGGTGTACGCGTGAGGGCACGCATCATTCTGCATACATCCTTGCATTAACAAGAGTACTTAGGACATGTTTGATTATTCTGCTTTATCATTACTGCTTGATTGAATTGATAACATGTTAACCTGTGCTTTATTGTTCCACTGAGTTGATCACTCACTCCCACGTTCTGGGGCGGTGTTAAATACCCACCAGACTCTGTCTTAATTGCTGATGTTGTAGATGTTGAGGCGACTTCTGAGGCAGAGCGGGAGATAGATGATGATGAGGCTGCTTTCTCTTTTATGAAGTTTTCAGACGGGTTCTAATGAGCCTTGTTCTGATGCATGGGATGCTGGGATTTCTTTTGAAAATTAAATGATGTAATTTTGATACTTGTAATTTTGATAGCAACACTTACATTTTAACCTGGTATGTGTATGTATTTCAGGGATTTGCACATGTACACACTTATATTTCTTTAAGTCTTCCGCTTGCTTTCTTCACTTATCCCTGAATTATATCTGCACTTTGGCTTAATCTATTCCATGTTTTATGCGCTAATACAGACAACATACATCCATCATTCAATATGTTGCATAAGTGATGTTTTGGAACTTGGGAGCTGAGTTATGCTCGACCCCCGAATTTCAGGGCGTTACAAGTTGGCATCAGAGCATGATTTGGATTAAACCGGACCTGGGTTATGGACACACACTACACGCTGTCGCCACTTTAGTATATTTGGGTGCGAGTTTATCGTAGATTGTGTGTTTGTGTTTCGTAGCTTCTATTGGCGAAAGTTTATTGAAAACGTTCACCGAGATCGAGTCTGTGCTCTTTTCTGATCACACACAGCGACCCAAAACATTTCTTAGACCACCTATTAATGAGTTTAGATGGTCTATCTTCCTTATTCAACCCTTTAATCTTCAAGAAATCTCTGTTTGTATCAGATTTCTGCCCGAATGGCCCGATAGGCTTCAAATCAAACAAAAGGGCCGATCGGGGCATTTCTAGTGGGGCCCAGGGGGCGGCCCACATCTTTTTGAGCTTGGGGGACCAGGAGGACCTCGCCCAAATGGCGAGGCATCACCGGATGGTCCAGAGACCGGCGATGCCATCCCCGATCAGCGGGCCAGGCCGGGCGGACCGGCTCGGGCCGACGTTTGTTTAGCCTAGTGTGGCCCACCCCTCCATGGTTCGTTGGTTAAAACCCCTTCTAAGACCTATTTCCTTCACAATCCTCCCTCTCTAGCTCTCCTTTTCTTGAAATCCTTCTCTAAACTTCTTCAAATCTCCTCCAAATCTTCTTCTTCCTCCATTTTCATGCAAACCCCATCACCCCATCTCAAAACCCTCACCCCTATTGTTGTTTATCCTTTCTTTCCTTCTCATTTGAGCTCTCACATTCTCTTTTGAGATCTCAAGTGTGTGAAAACTTTCCATCCTTCCTATTTCTCTCTTTCTCTCATTTCTCATGGCCCTCTTTGAGTTCATCACGGCCATATTTTCCATTTCTACCCTTCTTTCTTTGATGGGGAAGAAGAGAGCGCCCGTGGATGAAGCCGGGCCTAGCCGCCCAACCCGTGCACGAAGGCCGAGAGGTGCCGCCGGGAGCACGTCCGGCACTCGTGAATTCCAGACTAAGCGGGACCTCGATCCTCGAGCTCCCATTGGTAGGACCTTGTTGGCAGAGTTGTCGCATGGAGTCTATGAAGCCCGTAGAGTCCTTTTTGAGGCTCATGTTGATTCGCGGTTGTATGGCGAGTTTCTGTTGTTGGAGCGCCTGGAAGGGGCTGGTTGGTGTCCTTGTTCAAGGGCGAGTATCACGTGAATGCAAGTACTGTTCGAGCATTTTATGCCAATATTGGTGATCCATCGTTGGAGCCTCTGCAGTTCAAGATTCCTTGTGGTAATGGTCGAGAGGTTATAGTCAATGTCGCTTTGATATCCTGACTCCTGAATGTGCCACTTGGTGAAGTATATGCCAGTGAGAAGAATGTGAACAGTATGCGCGAGAGGGATCGTCGCACCCGATCCTTGTGTGGTCGTCTGGTCGAATGGCAGCCGAATAGAAGTCTTCTAGCTACCTACATGACAGATGACTTCCGTTTGCTTCACCACATGTGTACGTTCAATGTATATCTAAGGTGGAGCAATCGCAGCGAGTGTACGCACCTGATGGTAGATTTCCTGTATCAGGTGGGGCAAGAAGCGAAGTTGTGTGTGCCGACGTACATCATGTGCCAGATTATTCTCATCGCTCGTTCGACTAGGAGGACCGAATCACTTCTATTTGGCCGCCTCATTTGTAAGCTTGCACATGAGTTTGGCTATAGGCTTGGAGCAGAGAAGCCGGTTCCGGTTCGTCACATTAATCTGACAACCCTTAAGCAGATGAAGATTGGTTCTAGTCGACATGCCTCAGAGAGTGAGGATGAGTCAGAGAGCGATGATGAAAAGAGTTATGCTGAAGGTGGTGCTGAGATTGAGGAAGAAACAGAGCAGGACGAGGAAGAGGTTGAGGCATAGAATACGAGCGAGAGCTCTCCTCCTGTGGCACCAGAGCAGAGCGCAGATCAGGCTGCCAGGGATGCCCGTATCGTTCAGCTTGAAGAAGGGCAGGCTGTTCTACGCCAGGATATTGTGGATCTTCGAGCCCGTGTGAAGCATAAGTTTAAGAAGGTGACTCGAACTCTGAAGTTTATCATGTGTTACTTGCAGGATAATGGTGCCCCACCTCCATCTCCTGATTTCGACGAGTAGTTGTCAGTGTAGCCGTCCTTTGCTTTGTTTGTTGTTTCTTTCTGTGTGTAGCCGTTGTTGGCTTTGCAGTTGGAGTTGTTTATAGTTGTTTGTTGTTATTTGAAGTGTTAGATGTTGTGGTTCACATGCTTTCCTAGTCATGATTCATGTAATGCTGCACTACGTGTATTGCCACAATTTTGTTTAATGGAATGCATGTTGTTTATCTTTGGAGTTGTGCTGTGAATGCTGTGTGGATGGATTATGTGGATGTAGAATCTTACAGGTTGCATCCTCTGTTGAATTTAGGGAATGCCTCCTAAGGGTTGGAAGTCTTCAGCCCATCTCTCCTTGGTTGAGTCGCTTGCTGGGGTTCCTCCCTTGAGCGATAGCCAGTCAGATCCTCAGACGGGTCCGTCTCATGCCGGTGTTGGGCCGACACCTATGGCTCCTCCAGTCACGCCTTCGGTTCCTGAGCCGAGCCGTGCGTCTTCGTCTGCTCCGCCTACTGATAGGTTTGAGCAGATGATGTTGTTGATGCAGCAGTAGCAGATTCAGCAGCAACAGCAGTAGGAGTTCCTCTCTTCCATGGCTGGCATCTTTGCTCAGTCAGTGGGGGCAACTCCACCTGTTTCACCTATGCCTCCATCTGGGAGCGCTAGTACGAGCGGCACTTTTGAGCGATTTCAGCGCTTACGACCTCCCACATTTGTGGGTTCTCATAGACCCGAGGATCGATCGCATCTCTAAGATACTGAGATACTGAGACCGCTGCATTGTTCTGAGGTTGAGCAGGTTGAGCTTGCCTCCTTCATGTTTGAGAAGGAGGCCAGTCTGTGGTGGGACAGTGTTCTTCGCACTGTCGAGGAAGGTTTTGAGTGGTCGTGGTAGGCGTTTGAGGCACGCTTCCACGAGAAGTATTTCCCAGTTACGTACCAACATGAGAAGGAGAGTGAGTTCCTTCGCCTCCGCCAGGGAGGGCTGTCGGTTACGGAGTATGAGAACCGGTTCATTGAGCTTGGTTGGTATGTGCCTTTGATTCTGGGCGATCAGCCGATGAGGATGCAGCATTTTTCTGAGGGATTGACACATGAGATCCTGTAAGACCCGTGTCCTACTCCGTACTGTTTCATTGGCTTCCGCAGTCCTTTTGGTCAAATTTTGACAACCTTCGCACCGTATCCGGTGTTTGAGCACGGTCCTAAGCCAGGTCCCGTGCATCGACGTCGGCTTGATCCGAAAGTTGTATCATAGTGACCGCGTCGTCGCCACGGTTCCAACGCCATGACTTGCGCACCGAACCAATACCCAGGCAAGGAGATGCCGATCTGCGTTTATTCCGAAGAAACACCGCGCGTTGCGGATTTCGAGGGAATCTCTACAATTAGTCCCATCAATCAACCATTAATGCAAGCCTTACCTCAAGTACAATAACCCATTCCCTCCTTTTTCAAAATTCTACTCTCTTTCCACCTCACCACTCCTCTTTTTCCAAATTTCAACCACAACCATACCACCTTTACAAAATTTTCAACCCAACCCATCACCCATCACACCTCACCCATCCATATCACCTCTCTCTCTCTCTGATTTCTCAAATCTCCAGGCAACTCAAGCCTCTCAAACGTCCAAGCTTTCCTCTCCCTCCTAAGTGTGGTCCACCTTCTCATCTTCCATCTCAACCATCTAAACCCCATCAACCTCCATCAAAGTTGAAGCTAAGAAGCATTGGAGTCTAAGGGACCAAGAAGAAGGAAGATAAGGTGGGTGATTTGTCACTATTTTAAATTTTAGGGCCCACTTGTTGGTGGGACCCATTTGGATGTTTGTGATTTAATCAAGAGGGCCCATAGTGGCGGGGTTCCTCTATCTCACCGTATATCTCTCTCTCTATCTCTCTCTCTCTCTCTCTCTCTTTCTTTGTAATGGTGTGGATCCCACCAATATGTGTTACATCTACCCCGTCCATCTACATCAGACGGTGTGGCCCACTCTATTACAGGTGATGATCCACACCATCCACTGTTTGGATGGGCCTAATGCATCCTTTTTGTTTATATATATGTTATATTTTATATAATATATATAATATGATATGTATTATGTATATATATATATAATATATATAATATAAGATGTATTATGTATATATTATATGTATACATGTTGGTGGGCCACATCCACGTGGGACCCACCACGATAATGTGTTTATACATGCCGTCCAGCGTCCCTGGATGCTGGACATTGGCAAACAGGGAAGTGTAAACTGACATGGGAGGTACTAATGAGCTAGCCAAAATGGTGGGCCACTCATGCAGGCTCCACCTTGATGTATACATATAATCTAAGCCGTCTATCCTGTTGTTCAGATCATTTTAGCCGTTGAGCTAAAATTTGGGACCAATCTGAAAATCAAACGGGCCATACTATAGGAAACAGTGTTCCTACCTTCGATTTACTCCCTGATGCTCCTGTATATCAAAAATAGCCCAATATTGGACTCTATGGGCTTGTATCAAGCCACAGGGGCCAATGGCTAGTGTGGATCTTGCTGATGCGGGCCCCGCCTGAGAAAAACCATAGAAAAACTAATATTTTCAAAAAAAAACAAACATCATCAGTAGCAACTGCTGCCACTGACAACAGGCGCAGGCGCTGCCTGCGCTGGACGTCCTGACGGACAGACGAGGCAGGGCCTCACGGCCCCACTGTGAGCCCCACATTGATGCGTTTTGTCCATCAGGACCATGCATTTGCTGGGTCCCCACGGACCAGCCGTCCATCCCAAAAATCAACCGTATACGAAACTCAGGTGGGCCATAGCATTTAAAATCATGTAAAGACATGTTGAAACATAAAAAAAAATCAGTTGGTGGGGCCCACCTGAATTTTTGATGCAGCTGAAAATTAGTCTGAACGAACAGCTAAGTGGGACCCACATAATGGGTGGGCTGGATTTGTGAACCACATTTCGATGGACCCCACATCCGCCCCAAGGTCCAATGACCTTATCAACAGGTTGGACGTCAAATAAACGTCAGTGTGAGCTCCCTGCCCACGTGACCTGATCAACAGGTTAGATGAAAAATAAACATTACGGTGGGCCCCTCCCTGACCGCCTGGCCCTCTGAATGGGTTGGGTGGAAATAAACATTTCCAGTGGGCCCCAGTCCAGTGGGCCCTACCCCAGGTCCACGTGACCCCTTGAAAGGGTGGTGTGGCAAATAAATATTACAGTGGGCCCTACCTGGTCCAAGTGACCTTATGAATGGTTGGATGGCAATTAAACCTCACATTGGGCTCAGGTTGGGTGGAAAATAAATATTACTGTGGGCCCCAGGTTTGAGTGACCTTGTCAATGGAATGGATGGAAAATAAACATTATGGTAGGCCCCACATGGGACCCACTTATGTATGTATTGAAAACCACACCCTTCATTAGAACGGGCCCCACCATGATGCTTGTGTTTCATCCAACCCGTCCAATCATTTGGAATTTTTTTAAGACCATGCTAGGAGGCCCATTGTAATGTATACAAGGCCCACTAGTGTAGCCCACTTGACGAATGCAAGGCCCATGTGATTAGACCCATCTTGATGCATTTGTGGCCCGTCATTGAGGCCCACCTTGATATGTATATGTGAGACCCATGTATGAGGCCATTGGATGTGTTAGAGGCCCATGGGTCGAGGCCCAATAGGATGAACATAATGTCCCTTGTAGTGTGACTCCACCATAGCATATGTATTGACACTTATAACGGGCCACGCCTTGGGAGCAATGCTGGTTTGACGTCCACATTGATAATGTTGGTTAAATGTCCGCATTATAACTCTCCTCAAGGCCCACTGATAGGCCCATACTTGTGGTAAGTAGGCCGTCTAGGCCCATCTCCGTTATACACAGAGCTCATCTTTTTATACATGTTTAGTATAGATCCATGATTTATGATCATCCGCATCATATGTATGCCTGATGTGAGGAGTGACCGATCATATCATATGCCTTCGGGCGAACTGCTTATGGGCTCCCTGATAGGCAGAGTTGCCTCATATAAGTGCATGGTACACGCATGATTGTTGCATGACTGATAGTGTGGCTCATGCACTTGCATTTGTGTAATTGTAGTTACTGTATGCCCTAGCAACATCAGGGCCATAGCCTCCACAGACACATCGTGGATGGTAGGATTGGATACCGAAAATATTTGGTTCTAGCATACGGGCGCCATAGATGTCCCTGGGTGAAAATTCCTAAACCCGATGGTACCAGAGGATGACTCCAACATCGAGACCGAGTGGATATATGAGCGCATGAGGGCCGAATACCAGGAGGCCGCGTCTCCCACTGTGTCGTGGTCGGTTGGAAAGGAGTGTGGCCTTACTCACCCGAGGGTAGGGGGCAATACTAGGCTGAGTTTGACCAGCTCGCGAGTGGGTCCGCTATCGACGTGTCGGATAGGTATTGACAGACTATTGGCCAGGCGGATAGTGAGGTTTCTTACGCTCACTTGGACTGTGCGGCTAGGAGAGCGACGGTGCCATTTGGAGTGTATTGAACCCCGGTGATTATCCAGAATGAGAACTGTACTGATACATGATGAAGATTGGCATGCCTGAGTTGCATCTCGCATCGCATGGCCGTGTGATGGCCGATGGCATTCATATATTGCACCGCATAGCCTTGGTACGGCTGATTGCATTCATGTACTCATCACCATGATTCCGCATTACTCTGACCTTGCATTTTGAGCATGCTTATATTGCGCATGCACTTACACCACCCTCTAAGCTTTCTATAAGCTTATGCACGATTGATGCGTGCAGGTGACGCCAGGACGCAGTCGCAGCCATAGTCTCGCTGTAGTTGGAGTGTGCAGCCGAGCTTCTGGAGTTTTGTTTCTTTTGTTACATTATATTTTCCCTTTCAGTCGCATTGTACTCAAAAGTTTTTTATCATAGTGGATTTTGTGGTGGTGTTCTTGTGGTTATTGTTCGTGGGTTATGCTTTTGGTTATGCTCGTTATGAATCAGACTGATGATTATAAATCCTCCTTGTAGTATCCCAGGATCGGAACCTGGTGAATGGGTGTCGGGATCCGAAAATGGGGTTCTACGGTGGCTGTCGGTGCCGGATTCGGCGATTGGGAATTTTGTGAGCCCAGTTTCTGAGTTCGGGGCGTGATAGATCCGATCGAAGATTTGTTGTGCCAGCATTTCTTCTTATGCGGAGTTGGTGAGCATGTCCTTGCGAGTAGAGCAGAACGGGGACAGATCGTCCCGCATGCGAGCACCGATGGTTCCTAGGCCGCGATCGGACTTTCAGGGTGCACCTTTTCTCAGCAAGAGGCCGTGAGCAGATTCTCCTCCTAGGCGTTCAGCGCGGCCCGCTCAGCAGATGAGAGCTGATCTTCACTGTTCATATTGTGGGAAGACGGGGCATTTGGACCGTTTTTACTTTTCGCGTATGCGGGCCAGTGGTTTTACTCCACCGCAGAGGATTAGCTGTCCGATGCCTCAGGTTATCTCTCCTCCACCTCTTCGATCAGCACCGGCTCATCCATCCTTCAGACCTGCAGTTCCTAGCTTCAGGCCACCTCAACGGCCCATGGTTCCTCCGCCAAATCGTCAGCAGCAGGCTCGAGTTCATGCGCTCTCAGCTGAAGCGCCTATGTCTGACTTGGTGCCGAGGTCCTTCGAGGTGACAGCGCACATTGAAGGTATTCTCGTTTCTATGTTGGTAGATACAGGGTCCACTACTTCTCTTATATCTTATGCGGAAGTTAGGCGTTTGGGTTTGAGATCTGTTCCTATGCAAGGAGTGACGCTTACTACCGCTATGGGGATTTCCTCTGCTATGAGTAAGCGTTGTATGGATTGTTTGGTCGATCTAGGGAGTGGATTGATCCGTGTTGATTTCTTTGTCGCACCGCTTTATCATTACGATGTTATTATGGGTATGAATTGTCTCACGAGGATGCGAGCTGAGATTGATTGTGAAGCAAGGTCGGTGACTATCCATGGACCTGAGGGCGAGACAGTTACTTTCCCAGTTCAGGTCAGCTACCCTTTTCGTCTTGATTATTATACTTCTCTGTTGGAGAGTATGGCTGAATCGGCGTTAGTTAGCACGCCGGTAGTTCGGGAGTTTGAAGATGTGTTTGAGTCGATTCCTGGATTACCTCCTCAGCGTGAGATTGATTTTACTATCGATCTCATGCCTGGTGCGGCACCCATTTTATTACCCACCTATCGTATGCCTCCAAGTGAAATGGAGGAGTTGAGGAAGCAGATAGATAGTTTGCTGAATTTGGGTTTTATTCGGCCTAGTGTTTCTCCTTGGGGAGCACCTGTCTTGTTTGTGAAGAAGAAGGATGGTTCCTTGCGATTACGTATTGATTATCGCAAGCTGAATCTGGTAACTGTGAAGAATAAGTATCCTTTGCCTAGGATTAATGATCTGTTTGATCAATTGAAGGTGGCACGGTACTTCTCGAAGGTTGATCTATAGTCAGGGTATCATCAGTTGTGCGTCATGGATGGGGACGTGCAGAAGACCACTTTCAGGACTAGCTTCGGTCATTATGAGTTCCTTGTGATGTCGTTCGGTCTTACGAACGCACCGGCCGTATTCATGGATCTGATGAACAGAGTATTTCGGCCATTCTTGTTCCGATTCGTCATTATTTTTATTGATGACATCTTGATATATTCGGCGAGTCGGGAAGAACACGAGGAGCACTTAAGAACGATTTTGGATACTCTCAGGAAGAATCAGCTCTTTGCGCAGTTCAAGAAGTGTGATTTCTGAAAAGAGGAAGTCAGGTTCCTGGGACATGTGGTGTCCAAGGAAGGGATAGCTGTCGATCTTGCCAAGGTAGCTGCAGTGCAGGACTGGAAGCAGCCTGGTTCAGTTACTGAGGTAAGGAGCTTTCTGGGTTTAGCAGGCTATTATCGACGCTTCATTCAAGACTTCTCGAAGATTACCAGACCGTTGTCGCAGTTGACACGGAAGGTTTTGAAGTTTGCTTGGAATGAGAAGGCGGAGTTAGCTTTTCAGGAGTTGAAGGACAAGTTGACGTCCGCCCCTGTTCTAGTATTACCAGAGCAAGGGGTTAAGTATATTATATATAATGATGCCTCTCGCATTGGCCTGGGTTGTGTCCTTATGCAGAAGGACATGGTGATTGCTTATGCTTCGCGTCAGTTGAGAAAACACAAAGAGAATTACCCTACGCACGACCTAGAGTTAGCAGCTGTCATTTTCGCATTAAAGCTTTAGAGACATTACCTCTATGGTGAGGAGTTCGAGCTCTTTTACAACCACAAGAGCCTTAAGTATATTTTCACGCAGCGTGACTTGAATATGAGGCAGTGCCGATGGATGGAAACATTGAAGGACTTTAAGTTCGATGTTTCTTACCATCCGGGCAAGGCGAACCTTGTGGCAGATGCGTTGAGTCGCAACAAGGCTATTGAGTTTGAGGCTCCGCTTATGATAGCAGAGTGGGATATGTTGGAGTTCGTGTGAGATTTTGAGCAGAAGCTTACGGTAGTTGAGCTGTATGAGGTTATCGCACACATTCGTGTACAACCCCTTATCGACGAGAAGATCGTTGCAGCTCAGGCAGATGATGAGCTTTTGGTGAAGATGAGGAAGCGAGTTGGTACAGATGAAAACTTCGACTGGAGTGTTAGTTCTGATGGGGGCTTACGATTTCGTGGCCGATTATGTGTTCCTGACATCCCTGACTTGAGACGGGAGGTTCTCGAGTTAGCCCATAGTTATAAGCTTGCGATGCATCCAGGTAGCACGAAGATATATCAGGATATGAGGAGATCTTATTGGTGGGACAATATGAACGTGCATATTGCTGAGTTTGTTTCTCGTTGTCTCACGTGCCAGCAGGTTAAGGCAGAGCATCGCCGACCTCCTGGGTTGCTACAGCCCATGTCCATAGCAGAATGGAAGTGGGACTTCATCTCTATGGATTTTATTTCTGGGTTGCCGAGAACGAGGAAGGGATATGACTCTATTTGGGTGATCATTGACCGATTGACGAAGTCGGCTCATTTCTTACCGATCAGAGTCACAAACTCTGCAGACGAGTTGGCTAGGCTATATATCAAGGAGATTGTACGTCTGCATGGAGTTTCTTTGGAGATTATATCTGATAGAGACACATGTTTCACATCTATCTTCTGGACTCGTATTCAAGAAGCGATGGGTGTGAAACTGAAGTTCAGCACCGCGTTTATCTGCAAATAGATGGGCAGACGGAGCGCGTGAATCAGGTCCTGGAAGACATGTTGCGAGCTTGTGTTTTGGATTTCAAGGACAGTTGGGATGATTGTCTTCAGTATGCAGAGTTCGCGTATAATAACAGTTTCCAGGTGAGTATCAGCATAGCTCCCTATGAGGCGTTGTATGATCGCCCGTGCAGAGCACCGAATTGCTGGGCAAAAGTTGGTGAGCGTAGTTTGCTTGGCCCGAAGTTAGTGCAGGTGACTTTAGAGAAAGTTGACATCATTCGACGTTGACTTCTGTTAGCCCAGATTAGGCAGAAGAGTTATGTTGATACGAGGCGTCGACCGCTGGAGTTTGAGGTTGGAGACCATGTGTTTCTGAAGGTTTCTCCTATGAAGGGAGTTTTACGGTTCGGTAAGAAGGGGAAGCTGACGCCGAGAGTTATTGGTCCATTTCAAGTTCTGGATCGAGTGGGAGCGGTAGCATACCATCTTGCTTTGCCCACACCTCTTGCGGGTGTGCATAACGTATTTCATGTTTCTATGCTGAAGAAGTACGTTCCTGATCCTTCGCATATTATCAGTTGGGAGCAAGTGCAGTTGAGTGAGGATGCCACTTATGTACTACGACTGACGCGTATTTTCGATAGGAAGGAGCAGGTATTGCGTAGCAAGGTTATCCCTCTTGTGAAGGTGCTCTAGACGCATCATAGTGAGGAAGAGGCTACTTGGTAATCTAAAGCTGAGGTCAGAAAGATCTACCCTCAGATCCTTGAGGAATATGAGAAGGTATGAATTTCGAGGACGAAATTTTCTTTAAGGGGGGTAGATTGTAATGACCCTGAAAATTTTGTGTTATTCTTTCCTTAGTAGTTATTTGGGGTAATTAGCGCTTATCTTGATTGCTTGTGAAATTTGCATCAATCACTTTAAATTGGATCTACATAACTCAAAACTTGTAGATTAGCTAGCGCTATGTTACTCTGAAATCTGGGATTCATCGCTAAATCCAGTTGTTCTGGAGAATTTTTGGAAGTTCTGGATCAGGCCTGGATCGCGCGTCGAAAGTCCGATAGCGATGATCTTAGGTTGTTGCGGTCACCATTGTGGGCTTGGTCATCACCTCAAAAATAAAGTCCATGTGATGTTCTGGGTCGATTTGGTTGAGTCTGGAATGAAGAGTGTGAGAACGGTGGGAAATTTAATAAGATTTTATGAAATCTGAGTCGTGTCGCTTGCGCGATGATTTTAAGCAATCTGACCGTTGGATTCTGACCCAATTTCACCCTCTGATCAGGGAAGGTGGCCCAGGCATGTCCCTGTGCTTGTGGACCTGATCGAGATTCAGTGACCGTTGAATTGAGTGTGGTCCACCACAGCTGATATGTAAAGCCGGTCGGTACGAAAACTCAGCCTGACCTAGATCCATGGTCAGTGAGCTTAAGTCTGACCTTCCGTGGTTATAGGCCCACCGGAAGTGCTTCGTTGGATCGTGAGAGGCTGGTTTTGGTTATACCCTAAGTATATCTTTGCCCTGGGGTTATTTCCATCAATATTAGGCCTATTTATAGTCCTTAAAACCCTAGCTCTCTTTTCCATACGAATTTCCTAACCCTACCTAAGAAAGAGAAAGGAAAAGAGAGAGAAAGTGAGAGAGAAGTTGGTGAATCATCTTAGATTCTTTCCTGTTCTTCTTCATCCTTTAACCTTCACTTTGAATTGTCATTCCGACGATTCTAAGTTCATCTTTGGGTAAGTTAACCTAGCCCTAATCTGTGTTAGAGCTTAGAATAGTCTTTGTATTGTTGTATCTCATTTCTATTCTTCTCTTAGGTTATTCTGTCGCCGTTGACGAAGACATATCATCTGAAATTAGTTCGGTGTTCTTTTCTGGCTTAAGGTGCGGACTTTAAGTATATAGGTTATGGTTTTCAAGGCTTTCAATGCCAGTTAATGGTTTATTCTTGTTATGGATGAGATTTCACATGGCAAATGTTATGTTTGCTTTGCGTTCCTGATATGCATGTGTTATTTTGAGATTTGTGTATTCTGTGTGTATGTATAAAGTACCGTATGTGTATAAAATATGAACATGTGATTGCCATGATTAATTGTCGTGTACTTATGCTAATGGTATGTATGACAACTCCTTGGCAAAAGGAATTGTCCAAATGCGTGTATTTTGACATACGTCATGTATGTTGAACTATGTACTCTAAGTGTTTGTAGAAATGTCTGAATGATCTAAAGTGCGACATGTTAACCTAATTTCAGGTGTTGAGAAGCGATTCTCAACACTCCTATTAGTGTGTATGATTTCCTCCATGTAAGTTACATTCCTTGTTATTTAAATTCAAGTATTACTTATGCTTACATTCATGTTAAGTTGATATTTCTTCAAATGCTTGTGTACCACATGATTTGAGTTGTTGTTCCTTTACTATTCTACATTCAATACGAATATCTGTTGTAGTATAATGTGTGTGGGACTATGCATTAGTCCAGGAAATCGGTAATCGGCCTTAAGTTCGTGGTTGAGGTTGCTTTCGCCACGTAGGATGTATTAGACGAACCCGAGTCGTATTAGAGTTGTCGGCAGTAGTTTGGCCACGCGGAGTGTTTGCGCACTCTATGTCATTCAACCCAACGTGCGCTCGTGCTAGTCGAGTTCGTCAAGTAACCCGATTGTCCGATGTATGTTCACCATGTATGGACGCTATTGTTTGAATCTAGGGTACCAAACTTACTAGTGAAATCCTATTAACCATGGTACCTTGATCCGCTAAGACTCATGAGCCGGACATGGTGGTATGGGATACCGTGGTCGAGCTGTCGGCCTATGCTGGGGTGACGAGCCTCCCCGTAGTGACCAGTGAGCAACCAAACTCGTGAGCTGATTATGGTGGTATGGGACACTATATTCGTGTTGTCGGCCTACATTGATTGGTGACGAGCCCTTTGTAGTGACCTTGAGCATGCTTGGATACCGCATTGAGGTGACGAGCCTTAGTGTAGTAGCAAAGGTGTGATATGCGTGCATTGATTGGTGATGAGCCCTTTGCAACGACCTACAACTATATGATCGTATAAGATATCTAGGACTGACGACCCTAGTAAGGATCACTGTTTAGATGGTGATATGAGGAAGGTACTTTAGCTTCCCAATCCTGCTGTATGAAAAGGACTAATAACAACTTGGTAATCATGTTCATGCACCGCATTTGCATGTGCTTTGTAGACGTGGCGCACTTTGAGGTGGTGTCATGCGTAACGTAAGATGAAGATGCTGAGGGTGTACGCGTGAGGGCACGCATCATTTTACATACATCCTTGCATTAACAAGAGTACTTAGGACATGTTTGATTATTCTGCTTTATCATTACTGCTTGATTGAATTGATAACATGTTAACTTGTGCTTTATTGTTCCACTGAGTTTATCACTCACTCCCACATTCTGGGGCGGTGTTAAATACCCACCAGACTCTGTCTTAGTTGCTGATGTTGCAGATGTTGAGGCGACTTCTAAGGCAGAGCGGGAGATGGATGATAATGAGGCTGCTTTCTCTTTTATGCAGTTTTCAGACAGGTTCTAGTGAGCCTTGTTCTGATGCGCGTGATGCTGGGATTTCTTTTGGAAATTAAATGATGTAATTTTGATACTTGTAATTTTGATAGCAACACTTACATTTCAACCTGGTATGTGTATGTATTTCAAGGATTTGCACATGTACACACTTATATTTCTTTAAGTCTTCCGCTTGCTTTCTTCACTTATCCCTGAATTATATCTGCACTTTGGCTTAATCTATTCCATGTTTTATGCGCTAATACAGACAACATACATCCATCATTCAATATGTTGCATAAGTGATGTTTTGGAACTCGAGGGCTGAGTTATGCTCGACCCCCGAATTTCAGGGCGTTACATTATGCAAGATGTATGAGTCACACAATTCAGTCATGCATCAATCTAGCGCATACAGTGCGCTTATATACATCACATTGGGCCTCTCATACATCACATTGGGTCTCATGATATGAGCCATATATATATCACATCGGGCCTCATCATATGGGCCTTATATACATCACATCGGGCCTCATCATATGGGCCATATATACATCACATCGGGCCTCATCATATGGGCCTCATATACATCACATCGGGCCTCATCATATAGGCCTCTCATACATCAATTGGGCCTCATCAAAGGCCATGAACACATCACAATGGGCCTCACCAAATGGGCCATGAACACATCATAATGGGCTTCACCAAATGGGCCACAAATATACCACAATGGGCCTCACCAAATGGACAGCTTGGATCAAGCACCTACATCACGTGGTGGCCACGTGGATAGACGGTGTAAATATATAGCACATCACAAGGTGGGCCCCACCCGTCCAGTAAATGGACGATGTGGATATACATCATCTAGGCCCCACGTCCTAGCGAAAACAGATGGACGGCGTGGAGAAACACATACATAAGGGGTGGGTCCCACCATCCAGCAATCTGGATGGTGAGGATAAGTCCCATACATCATGGTTGGCCCCACATGGCACCGTCCAGAGATGTACGGTGAAAATATACAATGCATGCATTAAAGGTGGGGTCCCACATCTAGCTAGACGGTGGAGACCCCACAAGTGCGGCTGGGTCCCACCTTCTAGCAATTAGACAGATGGTTGGGATGTAACACATGCCTCATGATCAGACTCCAAAACTTGCTAACGTCAATCGAGTAGCTACATAGCTGCTGGGACCCACGTCCTTGCTAGACAGTGTGGGTACACCACATGCACATCATGGTGGGTCCACGCACATATGGCCCACTTGGTTTTGATCAAACTGATATTTCTATTTTCCTTCATCTGGACCTGTCCCGCAATGGACAGCAAGGTGGGCTCCACCAACTGGAAGTCCAGAAAAAATCTGGACTATCTGGATTTTTGTCACATCAGGTGGGCCACACACATATATCATCATCATCATCAAAAAAGAAAGGGAGAGAGGGAAAGAGAGAGAGAACAGTGAGATGGAGGGGGCCCGCCACTATGGGCCCCCCTATTACATGCATCAATACATGAATCCCATGCATGCATGGGGCCTAACATTATAAAATAAAAAATCTAAGGTGGGGATACCATCCCCACCATGCAAATCAGGGGTCTAGATGACCCTTAAAGGCATGGATTGAAATGAAATCATCATGGTCGGGTCCATGGAGAATGGACCCACTATGGCTCATACATGCAAGAAGATGGGCCAAAGGCCACATCTAGGGGATCATGGAGGATCCCCACCATGGATTGGTGGGCCCTTCAAGTCCCCATGCAAATGAAAGAAAGAAATCTAAGGGAGATGATGAAATCTAGCTCTAGAGAGCACCCACCTTGGATCTTAATCTCCTTCATCCACCACTATGTTCTAGAGCCCCAAGAGATGAGATTCAATGGTTGGGATTGATTTTGGATGGTTGGATTGAGGGGGATAAGCTTGGAAGAGGGCTGGAATTTTTTTGGAGATAGATCTCTCTCTTGCTAAAGATGGAGGGAAAATGAGAATGAAAGAGGGAAAGAGAGAGATGAAGGAGAAAGAGTGGTGTAACTTCCTAGGCAATGAGTGGTTATAAGATAATAATTAGTTTTGTAAGAGGTATGACTCATGAGGAAGAGAAAGGTAATCATGGGCTAAGGGCTAGAGTGGATAGAGCTAGGATGATGTCATCCTAGCCCAGGCATCATGAATGCTTGTTAGAAAATCTACTTGGACACCTCGGGTCCTGCAACATGTGATCAACGGTCGGGATAATGCGCAGGGCAGATCTCATAACCTAAGAGTCAATTTGGTGCACGAGATGCGGCGTAGGAACCTCGACGATGGTGCGGTCACAATGGCATAGGTCTCGGGTTAAGTCAACTCGGGTTTACAGGATGTGACTTAGGGTCATGCACAAATGCAATCTACTAGTTGCGGGTTGTCAGAATTCAACTGGGAGGACCGTAGGATCCTATGGAATAGAATGGGCACTAGGACATGGGCCTGACATTATAGATACTACGCTAGGCAGCCAAATAACATCCCCTTTATATTCGGCTACCTACATCCTTAAATCAACTATATTCTTTGCATCCACCAATCGGACTGGGGTAGTCGCATTTCATATTGTCGGATATTTAAACACTTTAGAAAGAATGGTTGCAGATAAAGAAGAACTGGATAAAATTTCTTAGGAGCTGGACTTTTACTTGAAGAATGCATGGATTTTGTCAAGGGAGATTTTTATCAGGCATAGAAGTATGAAATTGCCAAGTAAGTATGCAATTTATTCTATGAAGTTGAACAACTTACAATGTAAGAGGTTTAAGTAAGAAAGTGGCTAACTTAAACTTATTTGCACAACTGACTGGTGGTCTACGTATAGAGTTGACCTGACTAGGAGGATTCGATACTACAAAAGCTGGCCATAAGAATTCTTGGCCTTACATATTCTTCGAGCGGTTATGAGCGCAACTGGAATACAATTAAGTCAGTAAGTTTTATATATTATAGCTTAAAGTTTTATAATTTACTTCTAGTTTCACATTTCAATGCTAAATGGCTAATATTACATATTGTAACTATTAATGACATGCAAATTCACATGAAAAAAATCACCTTAAGCTAATGAAACTGAATGATCGGATCTTTGTCCACTATTTATAAGAAGTTGTGAGAAATATCCAAGGCTAGGTCAGAAAAGCTTGAATTATATGATCTTATCAGCCTAGGTAATTTGGAGGCAAATAATGAGTTTCTTTTAGATATAGAGGTTCCAGTCTTTGTCAGCGAGTCCCTTACATGGACCCGAGTCAAAGATGTCACTTATGGATTGACACCTGATGAAGGTTCTTAATTTCAACGGCGGATAAGAGTTGGAGAGGCAAGTTGTTCACAACCCCAGGTATAGGGTCATGATGTAGTAATAACTTGGTGAGACCGAGGTCAAATCCACAGGGACTAAACTTGTACGTATTCTAAAAATAATTAGAACTAGAACTAGAAGAAGATCTAAACCTAAATCTGGAATAAAAAAGAGTAATTGTGAATAATGTTAATTTAAACTATTAATTAAAAGGTGGGAACTAGGGTGCCAAGGATCCACTTGTAGCTATCAGGATGTTACCTTGCTTGATTTAAGGAACACAATTGAAATTGGAGTCATATCCTATCTAATTGGAAGATGAAGCAATTAAACCAAATCCGAACTTTTCATTGATCTAGTCCTCAATGAAGGACTATTGTGGTGATTGGAAGGGATTCCATCATCCGACCATGCCCAGGAGATGATGGTGAACAAGAGGATTTACTAATCTTACAATCTCAAAACAGGAAAAGAAGATATCCAAAGCTATCACAACATCTATTGTAATTTGAGTCACAATAAATTATAGAAAATTGAAAATATTCCTTTAATATCAAACTAGAAATCAATGAGGTTCAACAAGAACAAGAATCAAAGTAAAAAAATCATCCCAACATGCTACAAGCTTCACCTCTTAGCCCTATTTAAGAGGCTTAGCCAATCATAGACATGATTGGATCTACAACCCCTAAAAGAAAGCATTGAAAATAAATAAAGAAAGAAGGAAAACTCTTGGGAGGCTACTCCACCCTTTAGCTCTGCTTCTTTAAACCTAATTCATGTTTAGAACTCCTCAAAAAACCCATATTTATAGCCTTTCTCTAACCGTGTTTGAAAACAGCCTTAAATTTATGCACTCAGCATAATGCCTTCGATGTCATCAAACAGCCTTCAATGTCATCAAATGTAACTTGAATCCAGAAGTCGTGCCTTTTCGCACTGTGTAACTCTTCATGTCATCGAACTATCCTTCAATGTCATCGAAGAGTGTTCAAGTAATCGAGAATGTGTGCAGATTGTTCCAGCAAGTTACTCCAAAAATCCACAAAAAGATAGATGTCATCAGACTGCCTTTGATGTCATCAAGTAGGTCTTCGAGTCATCGAATTGCCTTCGATGTCATCGAGCAAGTCTTCAAGTCATCAAATAGGGATTCAATGTCATCAAGAACTGCATTCAATTTGTCTAGTAAACAGACTTGATTTCTTGTAATTATTTAATGTCATCGACCCGTGGTCGATGACATAGACAATGAAGTTCAAATTCTATGAATTTTTGTACTTTGCACTTTCGACTTCCTTCTCTAATTGGTTTCCTTAAATCTTAGGGTCTTAAAATCTTCAATCTTGGTCTCCTAAGATCCATCCCTTGCCTTGGTGATTCTTAAGCATCAAATCCATGCTTTTAACATTCTTTTCAATCCAAGCTCTCAGATTCACCTCGCAATACAAACATGTATAAAATATACCCATTAAGAAGTATCATGTTCATAAAACCAAGATATAAAGAAGGAAAATATGCAATATTTGACACTTAACACAGGTAGTAGCATGAATCCTACACCTAATAATCAAGGAGAAGACAATGATGATATTTAGATTAAAGAAGTACAAGAAGAAGATGCTCGACTATTAGACATGGATGAGCAACTTGTAATAACTGATGATGAAGAAACAGAAGAAGATGAAGTGAACATTGAAGGAGATGACTCTGACGATGGCAATGGTGGTGATGTGCCATAATGGAAGAGGGAACAATGCATACAGTTAGTAGATTAGTAGTTTATACTTTTTAGATTTTGTTTATCAATAAAAGTATTAAGTTTTTACTTTTTATTAATAAGTAATTGTTAATATTTAGTTATTAATAGCTTACATAGTATAGGTAATATACTTACTAATATTCCCAAATTAGTTTGAAAATTAGTGTGGCTAGTGAAGTCTTTAAGAAAATGAAAACAAATTTCCCCAAAAAAAATCATTTTTTAATATTTTTTTAATGATTTAAAAAAATTAATGTTATGCCATCGCATATGCAATCACACAGTGTTGATTGCATACAATTGCTTAAGAAATTTAACAACTTTGTTCACGACACAAGATGAGTTAAAATTGCACATGGTGGTGGGCCACGGACTATGTGCGAAAGCTTGGTGGAGCTAAGGAATGAATGCTTATGCCCTAGGGGGGGTTGATTAGGGCCAAATAAAATTTATGCCAATTAAATTAAATTGCCTACTTAAACTAATATGCAAATTAAAGCTAAGTAAAGCAATTTAACACTAAGGCTTCCAAGCCGTTAGTGGGTCCAATCACATAAACTACAAAAGTTAGTCTTTGTACTAGCTTCTCAAGCTTATGTATATATTCTAGATACTTTTGTTGATGCTACTCAGTCTCCTACAGAAAGACTTGAAGTTTCTAACATAGAAGAGACTATTAGCAACATTCATCGATCAGAGAATCAGACAGAAGGTCAGGTTCAAGAGAAAGTAATAATATATTAGCCCGTGGAGTCCTTCATTCTTCTTTTATATTTTATAGCTTCATCGCTTGCACCTGATTAGGATTAAGGATTTGTGGAATCAGTCTCGTCGATAACCTTATCTTCTATTCAGCCTACTTCATCCATAGAATCAACTGATCAAGTAGTCCTTGCCTCGGTCAATGAACACAGGATGGTTCCTTTGAACGAAGTTGAAGCATTAGAAGAGGAAACATCTCTACTAGATGATCTCTCCTAGTTGAGCTATAGAAGTTCCTGTGGTTGACATTTTTCTCCTCCAGTCCCATCGTCCAATATTCAGAAGACATCTTATCCTTCTTTGATCAAGCCTTCCTATGTGATATCCTTATGGAAGAATCTCCTACATCTTTATCAGAGATCAAACAATTGCAAGAGGAGTTACGAGTTCTCATTTACTCTGGTTTTACTAACATCATTACATCGAGATCGATCAAGAGACTTAACTTTCTCATTCATCAATATCAAACTCTCACTCGATTAGACAAGTCTCTGTCGACAAAACTACTCTCACTTTATGAATTTCTAAGCTTGTTTCACGAGCATCAAGATACAGTTGCTACGGCCGATACACTTCAGGCTGAGCATTTAGCCATCTCCCTCAAAATAAATGAAATTGTAACTACCAGAGAATAACAAGTTGTTATAATTAGCAACCTGAAGAAGTTGAATGGAACCTTGATCGATTTGATACAACTGCATATACTGGAGTTGGCAACATCATTTCAACAAAGTGATGCGGATAACTCTGCAAGTTCAGTGCAGTGAAATTGATGACGACCTCCAGGAGACCAAGCACATCTATCCCGGAAGATGCTCAAACTATTCCTAGACTCTCCTGAACTTCATCAATTCTCGGATATATCTTTATCAAGCTTGGTCGTATGAGAGCAACGAACATGAGAGAGTCTGAGAACAAAGTTGACGTAACTGATCACCGTATCGACTAAGTCTTACACTTTCTCGACCAAGTTCTAGAAAGTGGAGAGTCCTGAAAGGCTCAAAGGAAAATAACTAAACTCATTAGATAACGTGCCGCCGAAGAATTAAATGAGTTGAAGGATGCTAACGCACAAGTCGTATTTCAACCGAGCCCTTTCTTTTCTCCGCTTTTTCTTCTTTTTATATAAATAAAGATTTAATCGGCCCCATTAGCCACATTTTGCTAGTAGTCTCAACTTAGAATATATGCCACAGCTAAAGAGAGAGAGACAAATCAAGGGAGGAAACTATTTCCTTTTTCCATGGCCCACCAAAGTTTTATATCAGAGTGAAAGTCGGGCCCTAGGGTTTCATGGGGTGCTATAATACGTGGATGGTTTAGATTTTGGGCCGACATCACATGTGAAGAGTTCTGAAAAAGTTCTCACGAATTCTCGTGAGAACTAATTACTTCTTTCTTTCGACCAATTTCAATCTTTGAGCATTATCTATGATTATTCTAACCACAACTTAGCCTGATCTTTCCATATATCTCATAGACTGAGATGATATGCTTTAAGAAATTGACCATTTATTGAATTTCTTTCTATCTTTATATCAATATCATGAAGGATGTAAGCTCCTCCATGGAGAACCTTCACTACTGTAGATGTTCCATCCCATTTATGTAATTATTTATGAAATTCAACATCCTTAATTCTAAGAGGCAAAATCACTTTTCAGACTATATCGCCTTCATCGAGAGCTTTCTTTTTCACTTTTTTGTTATATGCTCTTATGACTCTGACCTTATTTGTCATAACGGAATTTAAGGCCCTTAGCTGAATTTCTTTTTAAGTCCTCGAGTTTAATGAGCATATCCTCTGTGAACTCAGTCAGGGTCAAGTTAGCCTAATAGGCTACCCGTAATGATAACACAATCACCTCCAATAGTAACACATCATCATGTCTATATACGAGTCAAAATGGATTCATCCCTATGCTTGTTCGAAATGAGTTGCGATAAGCCTAAAGATCCATTGTTTGAGATTCCAATAGTAACACATCATCAACTGTTTTTCACAAAATATTCTTGATGACCTTATTACTAGCCTCGGCCCAGCCGTTGGCCTAAGCATAGTAAGGTGGTGAATGCATCAGCTTGATTTTATACTGATCGTCTATAGCCTTGACTTACTTTGATGAAAATGCTGCTCCTCGGTCCATAGTAATTGATTCAAGAATTCTCAACCAATGAATTATTTGGATCTCGATAAACTCAATAATTTATTGATGGTTTATTTCGAACATAGGTTTCACTTCTACCCATTTTGTGAAGTAATCAGTCATCATAATAATAAAATTATGCCCCTTAGATGATGGAGGAGAAATTTTCACAATCAAATCAATGGCACATCCTCAAAATGGCCAAGTTTTGACAATATAATATAATTCGATCCCGGGTAAATGCTATATTAGCCCCATGTTTTTGACATCCTTCATACCATTAAGCATATTAATTACAATCGGCAGACATGCTTGGTTAGAAATATCCATAACATTAAATCGTGAGCCTCATTTTCATTCCAACTTGATGTGCTTCACAAATTCCTTCATGCAGTTCACCCATATCCAACATAGACTCTTTGTTCAAACATCGCAACAATAATCCATTGACCCCTTTTTGATATAGTTTCTTATCAATCAACACATAATTTACAACCATTTTCCAATTGTCTTTGTCGGCCTTCATTTGTAGAGACCAAAGATATTCTTTTATTGGAGTTCTTCACTCGTTATCACTCACCTCAACCTTTGAATGGTCATTATTCTTTCATTAAATCTATGGGCAATTTAAACCCACGATGTTAATTGTGTCATTTCATTTGTATTAATATTGTTTTCTCAAGTTATGTGTTTTAACTCAACCTCATGATATCTACTTAGCAATTGTGTCATCAAAAGTTGATATGGCTATAGAGTTGTACTTGTACAATTAAACAAATCAATTAATTAGTTTATTACTAATAAGGAATCACCTATAACCAATACTTCTTTTTTTTCTAAATCGACCAACATCTCTAAACCAATTATCAAGATTCGTATTCACTTGATTATTGGTACAATCAAACTCAAGTTGGAATGCAAATTCTTATTTTTTACCAGCTGGATCGATCAGGACAATCCATGCTCCTGATCCTTTTTCAGTACTCGAATTGTCAAATATTAGTCACTAGGGTGACTAATAGACCACATATAAATCTAAGGCTTCTAAGGACAATCGATTTTCTATGTAAAATCAAGACAATCCGTGCTCCTGACATATGGATCTCACTTTGGACCCTAGGTGTGACCGATGGCCCACCATGATTCATAAGATCATCCCATGATGGGGCCATTCTCCATGGACCCCATCATGATGTTTATTTTCCTATTGTAAATGTTCATCTAGACCTTGCATTTCCTTGGTAGAAAGGGATCTCCACCATTGCTTTTGATCGTTGGGCCCACATGTAATGGGACCCACTTGATGTATGTTTTGTAACGCATGGAAGGGAAGGCCCATAGTGGTGGGGTCCCTCCATAACACGTCTCTCTCTCTCTCTCTCTCTCTCTCTCTCTCTCTCTCTCTCTCTCTCCCTATCTCTCTTTCTCATTTAGTGGCCCACCTTGATGCATGATATTATCCACGCCATCCATCATCCGGCGGCGGAAAACCACCTCTATGTATTTTGCGTCTAGGCCGTCCGTCTAGGGCCTGGACGCTGTATCATTCAAAAAAGATAATATAATATAATATAATAATATATATAGTATTATATGGTGGGCCGCACGTGGGACCCACCTCTGTGAAAACGGATTGGTTGGAGTACCTTCACTAGCTATCTAGCTGCTGCATTGACGTTAACAAGCTCTGAGGGTCCCACATGAGGTATGCGTTTCATCCTAACTGTCCATCTAAGGACGTGGGGACCACCAGCCCTATAGTTGTTGTATTGACATTAGTAAGTTTTGTGGGCCTGATCATGATGCGTGTGTTACATTTCAACCATCCATCTGTTTGACATCAGTGAGTTAGGTGGGTCTGATCATGAGATATGTGTTATATCCCAACCATCCATCTCCTGGACAGTGGACTAGCAGCCCAGTTATGTGGGTCTGATCGTGAGATATGTGTTATATCCCAGTCATCCATCTCCTGAACAATGGGCCAACAGCCCAGCAACAGCAATACAGCTGCTGTATTTCACGTCAGCAAGATCTGTGGGTCAGATCCTGAGATAAGTGCTTCATCCTAACCATCTATCCGCTTGCGAGCTCATCTTAAGGATTGAGCCAACAAATAAGACAGATCTGTTTATCAGGTGGACCACACTGCAAAAAATCAGTGGAAGATTGAACGTCTACCATTGAAACTATTTGGGGGACACATAGGTTCTGGATCAATATGAGATTTCTTATTAATTTAGGTCTTTGTGACCTTATGAACAGATTGGGTGGAAAATAAACGTTAAGGTGGCCCCACGTGAATTGTAAACAGTGAAAATAATTATCTCCACTACTATTGGTGGTATGATCTAAATGATCTTTCGATATGATTCATTTTTTTTGGGTAATGCTATAAAATGATCTCTAAAAATAAATGAATGGTGTAGATATAATAATAATGTTTTATCCACACCATCCAGCTAGGACGGTGAGTCTCACTTGATGTACATGAGGCCCATTGTGATGTATTTGTGGCCCATGTGTGAGGCCCAATGTGATGTTATGAGGCCCATGAGTGAGGCCCAATGTGATGTATGTGAGGCCCTTGTATGAGGTCCAACATGATGTATGTGAGGCCTTATGTGAGGCCCAATGTGATGTATATGAGGTCCATTGTGATGTGTGATTCCACCAAGATATATGTAATGATGTTTATGATGCTCATTCATCTTCCTAGTCAGCTCTAAATGGGCCATGCCTTGGGAGCAATGATGGTTTAGTGTCCAGATTGTAAGATCAATGATGGTTAAATGTCCACATTGTAACCCTTCCTGAGGCCCATTATTAGGCCCATTCTCATCTTCCCTTAGTGGGCTAACCCAAACTATTGGGCCCCCATAATTGTTAGGCCCACCTTAATATCAGGAGAGTACATCACCATCATATAAGTATGCTTAGTAATACTCCATGATTCATGCCCATACGCATCATATGTATACTTGATATGAGGAGTGATTAATCACAGATATGTCCTTAGGTGGATTATTTATGAGACTCCCTAATAGGTGAAGTTGCCCCACATGAGCGCATGGTACGCGTAGTATTGCTGCATGACTGGAGTATGAATCATGTATCTCACATTTGTGTGATATGATTTCTATACACCCTAATGACATCAGGGCGATAACCCCCATAGGCATATCGTGGATGATAGGATTGGACATTGGAAATACTGTTACTAGTATTGGAGCGCCATAGATGTCCCTGGGTGAAAATCCCTAAACCCGATGGTACCAGAGGATGAATCCAATGCTGAGACCGATTAGATACATTAGCGCATGAGGGCCGTGTACCAGTAGACCGCGTCTCCCATAGTGTCATGGTCGGTTCAAAGGGGGTGTGGCCTTATCTGCCCGAGTGTAGGGGCAATGCTAGATTGAGTCTGAACAGCTTGTAAATAGGTCCGCTATCAATGAGCTTGGTCGATATTAATAGGCGGATAGTGAGGTCTCTTCCACTTGCATGGTTGCGCATCCAGTGGGCGGTGATATGGTATATAGTGTACTAGACCCCAGTGATATATATATATTCTAGAGATAAACTGTATTGATATGAGGATTCAGATGAGATTTAGTATGCTTGAGTTGCACCTCGCATATGTTATTGGCCTCGTAAGCCTTGCATCACATAGCCTTGGTATAGCCAATAGCATTTATGCCTTGTATCCTTAGCCTTAATATGGCTGATAGCATTCATGCCTTACATCGTAAGCCTTGGTACGACTGATGGCATTCATGGACTTACCAGCATTTTCGCATTACTCTGATAGTGCATACTTGCATTATTACCGTGCGCACACACTTTCACCACCCTCTAAGCTTTCTATAAGCTTATGTATGATTGATGCATACAAGTGATGTTAAGCCGTACCTAAACAGGAGTAGGAGTGTGCCGTAAAGCTTTTGGAGTTTTGTTATTATTATCATTGTATTTCCCTTTATGTGCATTATACTTAAAGTTTTTTTTATCATAGTGGAACTGTGGAGTTGTTGGTTGTTGTTTGTGGGTTATGCTTATGGTTATGCTTATTACGAATCAAAGTCATGTTCAAAATCCTCCTTATAGGATCCTAAGATTAGAACATGGTATATGGGTGCCAAGAGCCGAGAATGGGGTACTAAGGAGGCTATTGGCGTCGAATTTGGTGATCGAGAATTTTGTGAGCCGGTTTTTGAGTTTGGGGCGTAACAGAAGTGGGTATCAGAGCATAAATTAGGATTAACTGAGAACAACATCACATGTCTGTTATGAACTTAGAATAATTAGGTCCCAAGTTCGAATAACTTAGCGATTTTCTGGTATAGACCCTTAACGTACGTGCCTTCGAGAGTTCTTAAGGTTAATAGGCGCCTTTGTTCTTTCTTATAGGACATGTCGCCCAGGATAGCGACTCCCGTTCCACCACCTGTGACTCCCGCTACACCACCTATGACTCCCACTCCACCACTGGAGATCCCTACTCAGGATTCCGCTCCTCTACTCGAGATAGGTGCGAATATACCTGTGAGTGCCACCCATTTATAATAGATGTTGCAAGCTGTGATAGCCGCCCTTTAAGGGTAGGGCAAGAGCCCCACTGTTATGCTAGCACAGGCAGAGCACGAGCGCACAAACGTCCTTCTTCAAGACTTCCATCAGCTCGATCCCCCGCGCTTCCAAGACGAGTCAGACCCGATTGCAGTCGAGAGATGGCGCTTCGAGGTGGAGAAGATTTTTTATACGATGGGATGTATGACCCAGCAACAGGTCCGGTTAATTTATTTCTTCTCCAGGTTGAGGCCGAGCACTAGTGGACCTTCGTTACCCATGCTGAAGGGCCTGATTTCGTCTAAACATGGGAGGATTTCATAGACTAATTTGACCGGTAGTATTTTCCTAACCACATTCGACGGCAGTGAGCATCAGAGTTCAAGACCCTGGTGCCGGGAGATATGTCTGTGTGCAGTACATGGCTTGTTTCGTGGCACTATTGAGATTTACGTCGTACTTGGTAGATAATGAGGGGGTGAAGGCCTGTCGTTTAAAGAACGGCTTACGTTATGGTCTCTAAGGCTGCATTGTTGGGCATGAGCTCCCGACTTTCTAGGTAATACGGAGGGCCCAAATTTACGAGACTGAGTGGATTGACGCGTAGAGTGACTGTGATTAGAGGAGAGACCGAAAGAGGTAGGCCCCCTCCGGTAGCTCCCATCAGCATCGACGACCGCAGAGGCACAGGAGTCACCCATCCGTTAGAGCGCCAACGACACTTCCAGCACCACCCCAGAGGTAATTTACAGGGACCTATTTTGGATGTGGTGAGATAGGGCATCGCAGGCATGAGTGCCCCCACCTCCAGCAGCAGTAGCCGAGAACACCTCAGCAGCCTCCACAATAACAGTAGGGACTGCAGCGACCTCCTCTGAAGAGGCCGTAGCCACAATCGAGATAACAGTGTAGGCCACCGCAGCGGTAGCAGTAGTAGCAGCACCCTCAGAGGGGATAGACACATCCTCATCCGACTCAGGCTAGGTTCTACACCGCCCAGCAGGACCCTCAGTCATCAGGAGGGGTCGTAGAGGGTACCCTCCCTGTTTCTATATGCATTGCACGTGTATTGTTTGATTACGATGCATCAAATTCCTTTGTGGCCAAGAATTTTTGCCGATCGACTACATTGCGGACAGAGTCTGCTAGAGAGGGGTTGACAGTGTCGACTCCCTTAGGGAAGACCACAGTGTTGGGCCAATTTTGCTCATCTTGCCCCATTTTGGTTGGTGATATCTTTTTTACTTGTTGATCTATTTATGTTGGCAATGTCCGAGTTTGAGGTCATCCTAGGCATGGATTAGTTTCCCGAGTATCACGCTGTATTGGACTACTCTGTGAGGATGGTCACGTTTTATATGCTCGGCGTGCCACAGTTCTAGTTTGTAGCAGAGCCCAGAGGAGAGTCATTGTCTTATTTGATGTCGTGTGCCATAAAAGAGCCCATAGTAGTGAGCGTCAATCAGTTGCCTGTGGTTTGCGATTTTCTCAATATATTTCATGAGATTCCGGAGTTATCATCACGTTAGCATATTGAGTTCCAGATTGTTCTTGTGCCTGGTACCGTGCCAATTTCGAAGGCCACGTATCATTTGGCACCATTGTAGTTGCAAGAACTATAGAAGCAGTTGGATGAGTTGCGCGAGTTAGGCTTTATCTGTCCAAGCAGTTTATCGTGGGGAGCGTTGGTACTCCTCGTGAAGAAGAAGGATGGCTTGTTAAGGCTTTACGTGGATTACCCGAGCTCAATAAGGTCACGATCAAGAATATGTACCCGCTCCCAAGGATAGACGATTTATTTGATCAACTACAGGGTGTACAGTTCTTTTCAAAGATTGACCTGCGGTCCGGCTATCATCAGATTTGGGTCCGAGAGGAGAACATCTCGAAGACAGCATTCAGGATGCACTATGGTCATTTTGAGTTCCAGGTCATGTCCAACGAACTGACCAATGTGCCCGTGGTATTCATACAGTTGATGAATGAGGTCTTCTATCCGTATCTCGATCAAATTGTTATGGTATTCGTCGATGACATTCTGATATATTCAAGGACCCGTGAGGAGCATGTGCAGCATCTGGAGATTACCTTGCAAACCCTCCACGCACATCATCTCTATGTAAAGCTGGAGAAGTACGAGTTCTGACAGGAAGAGGTGAAGTTCCTCGATCACGTGGTGACGAGGCAAGGCATCGCAGTGGACCCCTTGAAGGTTGATGCAATGCATAAGTGGGGCCAGCCCACGAATGCGTCCAAGATCCACAGTTTTCTTGGTTTAGTGGGATATTATCGATGCTTTATTGAGGGATTCTCTCGTATTGTAGCCTCGTTGACCAAGTTGACTTGAAAGGGCACAGAGTTTGTTTGGAGCGACGCATGTGAGCTAGCATTTGCAGAGCTAAAGGACTATCTCATGTCCTCACCTATCCTCACTCTTCCCTCTGAGAGTGATGGGTTCATGGTTTTTTACCGATGCCTTACATATTGGTTTGGGTGCTGTCCTGATGCATCATGGGAAACCAGTGGCCTTCGTGTCTCACTAGCTCAAGATCCATGAGCAAAACTACCCCATACATGATTTAGAGCTGGCTACAGTTGTCTTCATACTGAAGGCGTGGAGGCACTATCTCTATGGGGTAAGGTTCAAGCTCTTCTCCGACCACAAGAGCTTGAAGTATCTATTCTCTCAGATTAAGGTGAACATGAGGCAGAGACGTTGGATCGAGCTCCTGAAGTACTATGATTTTGATCTTCAATACCACCTAGGAAAGGCGAAAGTGGTGGTAGATGCCCTCAGCCGTCAGCCATGGGGCCTAGTGTCCCATATGATGATTCAGGATTGGAAGATGCTTGAGGATGTGATAGCATATGACTTCGAGATCGGTCTGCAATCTTCTATTATGCAGTTATCGAGCTTGTCGATTCAACCCTCTCTTGTTGCAAGTGTGATCAAGGCTCAACAAAAAGATGTGTCATTGCGAAGTTATAGAGCAGAGGCGGCATCTGAGAGTCAGTCAGATTGGCAGATTGGTTCTGATGGTGGACTTCGCTTTAGAGGCTAATTATGTGTATCAGATATTCCAGAGTTGTGCAGAGATCTTATGACCGAGGTACATTGATTGCAGTTTTCTATCCTCCCTGGCCCGATGAAGGTGTACCGTGATATAAGACGATAATATTTTTGGGCTGGAATGAAGTGTCAGATCGCTAATTTTGTGGCCGAGTGTGACACTTGCCAGTGTGTCAAGGCTGATCATCAGAGACCCCCAGGTCTATTGTAACCATTGAGCGTCCCGTTGTGGAAGTGGGAGCACATATCCATAAATTTTATCATGGGTTTGCTGAGGAATCAACGCTGTTACGACACCATCTAGGTTATCGTCGATCGTCTGATGAAGTCAATACATTTTCTTGCAATTCGTGCGACATGTCCTTTGGAACAGCTTGCTAGGTTATTCATCAAGGAGATTGTGAGACTACACGGCGTTCAAGTTTTGATCGTCTCTGACGGAGACCCAAGGTTCACATCTCAGTTTTGGAGGATCTTTCAGAGAGCGATGGGGTTTATTTTACCGCTCAGCACCATGTATCATTCGCAGACCGAGAGGGTCAACTAGATCCTTGAGGATATGTTTTGGGCTTCCATGATTGACTTCGGGGGTAGCTGGGATAAGCACCTGCGATTGGCTAAGTTCACATTTAACAATAGCTATCATGCGACCATTAGTATGGCTCCCTTCGAGGCTTTCTATAGTAAGCCATGTAGATCCCACAATTGTTGGGCTAAGGTTGGAGAGCAGTATCTCCTAGGTCTCAAGCTTGTGTAGAAGAAGTTAGAGGCTATCGATATCATCAGGCAGAGGATGCGCACAGCTCAGAACCGGTAGAAGAGTTTTGCTGATCATCGGCGTCGTCCCTTGGAGTATACCGTTGGGGACCATATGTATCTCAAGGTCTCACCCATGAAGGGCATAGTTCGATTTAGAGCAAAGGGCAAGCTTGCTCCGAGATTTATAGGACCTTTCAAGATCACTGGGCATGTTTGTGGCATGGCCTATCGGCTTACCTTGTCATCTCAATTGTCTAGCATCCACAACATTTTCCATGTCTCTATGTTGAGGAAGTGTGGGTTAAACATCATTCATGTTATTAATTGGCAGTCGTTCGAGGTTCGTGAGGACGCTTCTTACATTGAGCAGCCAGTTCATATCCTTGATCGGAAGGAGCAGGTCCTCCGGACTAAGGTCATTCCCTTGGTGAAGGTCCAGTGGGGTCATCATTCTGTTGATGAGGCGACTTGGGAGCGCGAGGCTATCCCCATCTCTTTGATGATTGATTATATGTTGTATCTTGTATACTGTCTCCAATTTTTATATGATGATGTTATGTTTCCTCTTTCCTTATGAGTTATATCTAGTGGTGATATTAGTGTAAATTTTGAGGATAAAATTTTTGATAGGAGGGGAGAACTGTTTGTTAGGAGGGAAGAGCTGTAACGCCCATATCCTAGTTCGTACCATTCCTCAGACTCCCGCGATCCTCCCCGTTGAATTTCGACAACCCGTGACCAGTAATCGGCATTTGTGTGTGACCTGAAGTCGCATCCCATATATCTGAGTCAACTCAACTCAAAACTTATACTCTGGTGCCCGCGTCGTTGTTACTGTTCTAACGCAGCGTCTCACACTCTAATGTGATACCCAGGCTAAGAGTTGTGGGCCCGCGCATATCTCGAGAAAATGTCGCACATTGTGAATTTCAAGAGAATCTCTACCACCTTTCACATCAATCAATCAAGTACTAGTCAAGTACACAGCTCATGCCTCTCCCATCCCTTTCTTACTAATAAAGACAAGCAACCCATACCCCATGCCACCTCACCCCCTATAAGTCAACTCTCTCTTACACACACCCATCCCTCTCTTACACCACCCATCCCTCTCATCTCAACCTTCTAACACAACACCCTCTCCTCTCTCATTCTCTCCGCCATTTCCCAAGCTTCTATGAGAGAAAAGCTCTAAGGAGAGAATAGCCAAGTGTGGCCCACTTTTCTACCCCCAAATCTCATCATCCAACCCTTCAATCTTCATCATTCTTCATTAAAGAGTTAGCTTAGGAGCCAATGATTCCAAGGAGCTAAAGAAGGAGTCAATCGGTGGGTGTTTTGTAGGATTAAATTATGTTTTTGATGATGGGCCAAGTGAAGCCTATCGATTGATCATATGGATCTCACTTTGGACCCTAGGTGTGGCTGATGGCCCACCATGATTCATAATATCATCCCATGATGGGTCTAATCTCCATGGACCCCATCATGATGTTTATTTTCCCATTGTAAATGGTCATCTAGACCTTACATTTCCTTGGTAGAAAGGGATCTCCACCGTTGATTTTGATCGTTAGGCCCACATGTAATGGGACCCACTTGATGTATGTTTTGTAATGCATGGAAGGGAGGGCCCATAGTGGCGGGGTCCCTCCATCACACGTCTCTCTCTCTCCTATCTCTCTCCCTATCTCTCTTTCTCATTTAGTGGCCCATCTTGATGCACGATATTATCCACGTCATCCATCATCTGATGGCAGAAAACCACCTCTATGTATTTTGCATCCTGGCTGCCCATCCAGGGCCTGGATGCTACATTATTAAAAAAAAAAGAAGATAATATAATATAATAATATATATAGTATTATATGGTGGGACCCACCTCTGTGAAAATGGATTAGCTGGAGTACCTTCACCAGCTATCTAGCTACTGCATTGATGTCAACAAGCTCTTAGGGTCCCACATGAGGTATGTGTTTCATCTTAACCGTCCATCGAAGGACGTGGGGACCACCAGCCCTATAGCTGTTGTATTAACGTCAGCAAGTTCTGTGGGCCTGATCATGATGCGTGTGTTACATTTCAACCGTCCATTTATTTGACGTCAGCGAGTTAGGTGGGTCTGATCATGAGATATGTACTATATCCCAGCCATCCATCTCCTAGACGGTGGACCAGCAGCCCAGTTAGGTGGGTCTGATCTTGAGATATGTGTTATATCCCAGCCGTCCATCTCTTAGGCGGTGGAGCAGCAGCCCAGTTAGGTGGGTTTGATCGTGAGATATGTGTTATATCCCAGTCATCCATCTCCTAGACGGTGGGCTAGTAGCCCACCAGCAGCAATACAGTTGTTGTATTTCACATCAGCAAGATCTGTGGGTCAGATCCTGAGGTAAGTGTTTCATCCCAACCGTCCATCCGCTTGCGAGCTCGTCTTAAGGATTAAGACGACGAATAAGACAAATCTGTCTATCAGGTGGACCACACTGTAAAAAATCACTGGTGGATTGAACGTCTACCTTTAAAACCATTTGGGGGTCACATAAGTTCTAGATCAATATGAGATTTGTTTTAAATTTAGGTCTTTGTGACCTTATGAACAGATTGGATTTAAAATAAACGTTAAGGTGTCTCCCCGTGAATTGTTAACATTGAAAATCATTATCTCCACTACTATTTGTAGTATGGTCCAGATGATCTTTCGATATGATTCATTTTTTTGGGTAATGCTCTAAAATGATCTCTAAAAATAGATGAATGGTGTAGATATAATAATAATGTTTTATCCACACCGTCCAACTAGGACAGTGGGCCTCACTTGCTGTAATGAGGCTCATGGGTGCGGCCCGATATGATATTTGTGTGGCCCATATGATGAGGCCCATTGTGATGTATTTGTGGCCCATGTGTGAGGCCCAATGTAATGTATATGAGGCCCATGAGTGAGGCCCAACGTGATGTATGTAAGGCCCTTGTATAAGGCCCAACGTGATGTATGTGAGGCCTTGTGTGAGGCCCAATGTGATGTATATGAGGTCCATTGTGATGTGTGATTCCACCATGATATATGTAACGATGTTTATGATGCCCATTCATCTTCCTAGTCAGTTCTAAATGGGCCATGCCTTGGGAGCAATGTTGGTTTAATGTCCACATTATAAGAGCAATGATGGTTAAATGTCCGCATTGTAACCCTTCCTGAGGCCCATTGTTAGGCCCTTTCTCATCTTCCCTTAGTGGGCTAACCCAAACTATTATGCCCCCATGATTGTTAGGCCCACCTTGATATGAGGAGAGTACATCATCATCATACGAGTATGCTTAGTATAGCTCCATGATTCATGCCCATGCGCAGCATATGTATGCTTGATATGAGGAGTGATTGATCATAGTATATGCCATTGGGTGGATTATTTATGGGACTCCCTAATAGGCAGAGTTGACCCACATGAGTGCGTGTTATGCACAGAATTGCTGCATGATTGGATAGTATGATTCATGCATCTCGCATTTGTGTGATATGATTTCTATACGCCCTAACGACATCTAGGCCATAACCCCCACAGGCATATCATGGATGGTAGGATTGGACACCAGAAATACTGTTACTAGCATCAGAGCGCCATAGATGTCCCTGGGTGAAAATTCCTAAACCCGATGGTACCTGAGGATGACTCCAACGTTAAGACCGATTGGATACATGAGCACATGAGGGCTGTATACCAAGGGGCTACGTCTCCCACTATGTCATGGTCGATTGGAAGGGGGTGTGGCCTTATCTGCCCAAGGGTAGGGGCAATGCTAGACTGATTTTGACCAGCTCGTAAATGCCGCTATTGACGGGCCTACCCGATATTGGTAGGTAGATAGTGAGGTCTCTTCCACTTACATGGTTGCGCGTCTAGTGGGTGGAGATATGGTGTATAGTGTACTAGACTCCGGTGATATATATATTTCAGAGATAAACTGTATTGATATGAGGATTCAGATGAGATATGGTATGCTTGAGTTGCACCTCGCATATCACATTGGCCCTGTAAGCCTTGCATCGCATAGCCTTGGTATGGCCATTAGCATTCATGCCTAACATCGCATGGCCTTGGTATGGCCAATAGCATTCATGTCTTGCATTGCATAGCCTTGGTATGACTGATGGCATTCGTCAACTTACCAGCATTACCACATTACTATGATATTGCACACTTACATTGGTACCATGCACACACACTTTCACCACCCTCTAAGCTTTCTAAAAGCTTATGCAGGATTGATGCATGCAGGTGATGTTAGGTCATAGCTGAGCATGTGCAGGAGCATGCCGCAAAACTTCTATAGTTTTGTTATTATTATCATTGTATTTTCCTTTATGCGCATTGTACTTAAATTTTTTTATCAAAGTAAAAATATGATGGAGTTGTTGGTTGTTATTTATGGGTTATGCTTATTATGAATCAAATTCAAGTTCAAAATCCTCCTCGTAGGATCTTAGCATTGGAACCTGGTATATGGGTGCCAGGAGCCGAGAATGAGGACTACGGAGGCTGTCAGCACCGGATTTGGTGATCAGGAATTTTTTGAGCCCGGTTTCTGAGTTTGAGGTGTGACATGTTCTAAGGCTTGAAAATTGAGAGAAGGCTAAGGTGGAGTTCCCACAACGTTCTTTCACTTCAATTTCTTCAGGGGTTCTAGTTGATCATTTTTTTTTTCTTCTAGGATGTTTGCCTTCTGAGGCTAATCTCTTAGCTAAGGCTAAGGGATTATTTTGATGCTTATTTTACTTTGATTCAAGTTTATGGTTGAATTTCCATTGATTTCTAGTTTGAATTAAGGAATATTTTCAATGTTTTTGTGGTTTATTTTGACTCCAATTATAATAGATGCTTGGAAAGCTTTTGATATTTTCTTATCTATCTTGCAATTGTGTGATCTATAAAATTCATGATTTACCATTATCTCCTAGGCATGATAGATGGATGAATTCCTTGCAATCATCATATTATTGTTTTATGAGGGAACTAATCCAATGAAAGTTCAGAATTCCATCATGTTTTAACCGCTCTATCATCCAATTAGATAGGATAGCACTTCGATTCCAATCGAGTTATCATTGAATCAAGTAGATTAATATTGAGATTACTATATGTGGATTCCTAGATTCTTAGTCTTTTATCTTTATTATTCAAAACTATTTTTATCTCACTGGATTAAAAACCTAGACAAACAAGTTAGATTTAGATTAGTTCTAGATCATGTTCCCCATTTCTTATGGATTCGACCTCGTTCTCACCGAGTTATTACTACATCACGACCCTACACTTAGTGTTGTGAACAAGATTTTGATGTCGTTGTCGGGGAGTACTGTTAAACATGATTAGGGTTAGATTTTCTACATTTGATTTTTGTTTAGGTTAGATTTTTCTTATTTTCTGAAATTTTCTAATCTAGGGTTTTTAGAATTTTTCAGTTTCTAGAATTTTGTTCTTAAGATTTATTTTATTTTTTTTATTACTAACATTGTTTCTTGTTTTTTGTTTGTAGGATCTTCAATTCTAGTTCCTCTCTTCTAGTAACATTGTTCCTTGCCTTTACTTACTTTCCTTATTGATGTAGGATTTTTTTTCTGTAGAAATTTTTTATATCAATGTTTCATCATGTTCATGGAAGAGTGGACACATGAATACTCTAATCTACTTATAGAAGACAAGAGATACCATGAAGGGCTGTCAAATAATTATGATAGGAAACAACCTGTCTAAAAAATATACTGAAATCATGATTGAGAACCGACACGGATATGATATTCCACCAGTTAAGAAGTCCATACGCGATCATATGAGGGAAAATAATTACACTCCACCAATTAAGAAATCATTATGTGATTATTGGAGCGAGAATAATTATCATCCATTTGGCAAGAAGAAAATAATGCGTGATTATATTATGGGTGATAATGCATACCAACAACCATCAAACTCTCTCTCATACGACCCATATGACTATAATCAGTAGAAACATCAAAGTTTAAATTGAAGAGGTGAACCAACAATCGATTCCAGTGACTATCCTCTTGGATCCCCTACCTTTGAGATCCAACCAGAAACAATCCAAAAGGATTCACTTTAGAAATACATGGATGCTCGAGAACAATTCAATCAATATGTCATGTAATCATTCGCAGACATTAGAAAATCATTAGATTTGATTGAATCATCCATTCAAAAACATCGGCTGTGCCGTATTGATGAAGAAGAGGCTAGTTTATCCCAACCTCAATCCAATCTAGAAACACAATGCGAGGAGAGCGATTCTAACTCGCTTGTGGAGTATACTGACTTTGAGAATGAGTTGGATTATGTTCATGAGTATACAGTTTAGTTTTCCAAAGAGTCGATCTCAATTATAGTCCAAGTTAATGATCGAGTGGCATGAGTATTTTTTAAATATAGTGATGTTGACCCACTCCACCTACATGACACGCTTGTTCTAATGTGGAGAATGAGTCCCTTTCAATTGCATGTCCGGACTCTTTTGAAGATTACTTGGTATGTTTTAAAAATTTTAATGATTACATGATTAAAGACATAGTGGATACCTTACGAGAAAATACCTTAGTTGTCAGGCCCGTATCTTAGCCCGTACTGTTCCTTAGACTTTCGCGATCCTCCCTGTCAAATTCCGACAACCTGCGACCTGTAATCGGTATTTGCGCGCAACCCTAAGTCGTATCCTATAATTCTAAGTCGACTCAACCCGAGACTTGTACCTTAGTGACCGCGCCATCGTCATTGTTCCAACGCCGTGTCTTGCGCACCGATGCAATACTCAGGCTAGAAGTTTTGGGTCCGCGTATATTTTGAAGAAATGCCATGCATTATGAATTCTAATAGAATCTCTACAACCCATCACCTCAATCAATCAAGTACTAGTCAAATACACAACCCATCCCTCTCCCATCCCTTTCTTACCAACAAAGACAAGCAACCCATACCCCACACGACCTCACCCCCCATAAGTCAACTCTCTCTTACACACACCCATCCCTCTCATCCCATCCTTCCTACACACATCACTCCTCTCTCATTTCACTCCATCCCATCTCATTCTCCACCATTTCCAAGCAACTAAGGAGAAAAAATCCTAAGGAGAGAAAGAACCTAAGATAAAGGCCCACTTCCTACCCTAAGATCCCTCATCCTAGCCCTTCAATCCTCATCATCTTCCATCAAATAGAGAGCCAAGGAGCAAGGGAAGCCATAGAACCAAAAAGATTAGTAATCGGTGGGTGTTTCATAGGCTTAGATTTTATATTTTGATAATGGGCCAAGTGGGGCCTACTGATTGATGGTATGGATCTCAGTTTGGACCCTAGCTGTGGCTGATGGCCCACCATGATTCATATACCCATCCCATGATGGGGCCATTCTCCATGGACCCCATCATGACGTTTATTTCCTTATATGAAAAGGGTCATCTAGACCTTGTATTTTGGTAGAGAAGGGATCTCCACCGTTAATTTTGATTGGTGGGCCCACATGTAATGGGACCCACTTGATGTATGTTATAATGCATGGAAGGGAGGGCCCATAGTGTCGGGGTCCCTCCATCCCACGTCTCTCTCTCTCTCTCTCTCTCTCTCTCTCTCTCTCTCTCTCTCTCCCCCTTTTCCTAAATTAATGGCCCACTTATGATGTATGTATTTTATGGCCACGTAGTTCATCTTCAAGCCCACCATGATGGACATGTTTCATCCTGACCATCTAGATGTGGGCCTAGATGAAGGAGAACACAAATATCAGTTTGGTTCAACAGGGGGCCACGTGTGCGTGGACCCCACTTGATGTAGGCGACCACCCGAGCCGTCCATCTGCATCGTGCTACTGGACTGTTGTCCAACAGCTGCATGACGTTGGGGCTATTGTTAAAAAAATAAATAATAATAAATAATAGATACAATATGTATAATAATATATTATAATATATATATATATATTAAAGTATAGAGGGTGGCGCATCCACGCGGGACCCACCACCAGATTTACGTTATCGATCTTGGCCATCCCCTCCTGGATGGGCCTAGACGTGGGAAAACACAAACATCAGCTTGAACTGATGTTGTGGGCCATGCTGATGTGGACCCACCTTGGTATGTGTTGTATCCACACCATCCAATCCATGGACGGTGGGAACTGATTGGCTGGGATACCTCACACCCAGCTATACAGCTATTGTACATGCAACAGCAGAATCGTGGGCCACACGGTGATGTATGGGTCTTATCCACACCGTCCAGATGGTTGGACGATGGGACCCAGGCCATGATGTATTTGTTGTATCCACGCCAACCCATGCCGTGATGTATCTATATTTCCACATCGTCCATCCGTTTTGGGACGGTGGACCCCACTAATAATGTATGTGTTTTCGTCCCTGCGACGTGGGGCCTACCTGGATGGAAACAGATTGGCTGGAGTACCGCACACCATCTCTATAGTTGTTGTTTGACACAACAAGTTCTGTGGTCCCCGCTGATATATGTGTTACATTCAAACCATCCATCTAATTGCAAGCTTGTCTTAAGGCCTGAGACAAAATGAAGCAGATCTATCAAGTGGACCACACTGCAGAAAATAGTGCAGAGTTGAACGGCTACCATTGAAATTCTTTTAGTACCACAAAAGTTCTGGATCAATATGATATTTATTTTTCCTCTTGATTTAGGTCCTTGTGACCTTATGAACAGATTGGATGGAAAATAAACGCTATGGTGGAGCCCACCTTGATGTATGTGTTGTACATCCATGTTGTTCATCTAGTGGGCCCATTTGGAATGTGCAGGGCCCACCCCAATATGATGTATATGAGGCCCATTTAATGAGGCCCAGGTGATATATTTGTGGCCTATTTGGCAAGGCCCAATATGATGTATTTATGGCCCATGTGTGAGGCACGATGTGATGTATATGTGGCCCATGAGTGAGGCTGATGTGATGTATATGTGGCCTATGCGATGAGGCGCACTTGATGTATATCAGGCCCATGTGATGCGGCCCATTGCGATGTAAAAGGCTCATGAGATGTGGCCCATTGTGATGTATATGCGGCCCAAGAGTGAGGCCCATTGTGATGTATATCAGGCCCATGTGATGCAGCCCATTGTGATGTATATTAGGCCCATGAGATGTGGCCTATTGAGATTATATGTGGCCCATTATGATTGTATAAGGCCCGTTGTGATTATATGAGTCCCGTTGTGATTGTATGAGACCCATCATGATGTATGTGTTATACATACACCGTCTACCCATTTTAGGCCATAAACCCCACCAACTTATGTAGGCCCACCTTGTATGAGTGATGGGCCCACGCCGTCTATACATCTCATAGATATTTAGAGGCCGAGGGCCCGGTTACGATTTCGATTTCCAAATGGGTCACACCTTGGGAGCAACAGTGCTTAAATGTCCACCGTTGGGAACCATCCTAGGGCCCACCATGAAGCCCATCTCCTCATCCTCTCTTTTCCCCCAACCTTGAGTAGAGTCCCACCATAATTTATGTGTTATTTATACGTTGTTCATCCATTCTTCTAGATCTCATAGGGCCATGGACCCCATTGAGAGTCAGGTCCAAATCCCTAGTGGACTACATCATAGGAATAGTGGTGGTAAAACATCCACCGTTAAAAATCATACCTTGTAGGGCCCAATGTGATACCCAATTTTCAACCCATCTTCCCTTATTGGGCTATCCCAAATCACTGGGCCCCATTGATGCTAGTGATACCCATCCTTCCCTTATTGGGCTATCCCAAACCGTTGGGCCCCCATTTGATATTGATGATTTCCACCATACCCTGTAGGACCACCCAAGCCTTGGAGCCCATCTTGTGTTCGTACCGGGCCTTCTATAGGGAATGCGGCCGACCTAGATGCATGTGTTTGTCCAAGCTTAGTAACCCAAACCCGAGGCCCCACTTAGATGATGAGCAGGACCGTTTATAGGATTATATAGTCCTGGATGTGTGGATCCTACCAAGGCCCACCTTGTATTCGTATCGGGCCCTCATAGGAAAGCCCTGTTGTTCATGATAAAGGGAGTAAGGAAGCCCACTTGTTGTATACCCACTTAACTCACCCCATGAGATGTATCCTACCCTGTAATCAATTGTTAGGACCTCGTGTTATGTATGTATCATCCCCAGTATCCATTTACCTTCAGACGAGTGTGAGGCCTATCTTTGATATTAGTACATCATCATCACCTCCCTTGTCATAAATGGAAGAATATCCAAGACCAAATTTAATATATCCACTGTGTAAAGCCTATCTTTATGTATGTGTTAGATCCATCGTCCCTCTGTGGACCCCATCTTAGGATATATGATATGTTAGTACCTTGAATAGGTTAGGATAATTTATCGTGGACCATTCCATGTAGACTTCTACATGTCTAGTAGGGTGTATCGTTCAGCCCCTACTCTCGTAAGTGACATAGCGGTTAAGATCGGTCGTTGCCTATTATATCTGATAATCATCCTAGTATACTTAGTCTAGTTAGACACACTTAGATCATGCTTAGTATTACATCATGATACATGTCCATACACATCATTTGTATGCCTATTGTGAGGAATGTTGATCATAGCATTGCCATTGGGTTGAGTTATTTAGGGGACTGCTTAAGAGATGGAGTTGTCCCACATAATGCGCAGTACGTGCAGGTTTGATGCATGACTGGATGGTATGACTCATGCACTCGAATTTGTGTGACATGTTCACTTGGCGTCCTTACTATTTCAGGGCTGTGGCCTCCATAAGTTCATTGTGGATGGCCAGATGGGATACTAAAAATATTTGGTTCTAGCACTGTGGGCACATAAGATATCCTTAGGTGAGAGTCCCAAAATCCTCTAGTACCGGAGGAGACTCCAATGTCTAGACTGAGTAGATACATGAGCGCCTGAGTGCCAAATAATAGTAGGCGGCGTCTCCCACTGTGTCGTGGTCGGTTGGAAGGGTGTGCGGCCTTATTCGCTCGAGTGAGGGGCTATAAGCCAGGCTTAGTTTGACCAACTCATAAATGGGACCGCTATCAACGAGCCGGGTAGGTATTGACAGACTACTAGCTAGGCGGATAGTGAGGTATTTTCCACTAGCTGGTTGTACGACTAGGGAGGCGGCAGCCATTGTGGAGTGTACTAGACCACGGTGATATCCCAGAGATGAGCCATACTGACATGTGGACGTACTGAGTATGAGATTACATACTCACCATTTGACTCATTCATTTATTCATTCACTATCCACTCGGGCTGATGGTGCGTAACTAGATCATTACATGTACCTTCGTAATGACTATGATTTCGATTAGATACGCAACCAACCTGAGATCAGGAGTTTGTGTCTAGCTATCCAAATTTAGGTATGAGACTGGTTTGGATAGAAGTCCCTTGTGATAAACCCCACAGCTTGTGATATCATGTGTTATCACCCCGATTACACACTTCAGCTTTATCATTTCTTTTCCATTTGCATATTGCATTGCACCCTTAGCTTATGGCATTGGGTTTACTATGATTCTGCACTTTATGGCCTAGATATGACATTTAGCTTATTATGTCTCTACATTACATGGTCAATTTTCATTGCTTTCTCAGTATATGACATTTCCTTATTATGTCTTCGCATCGCATAGCCTGGATATAAGGTTGATGGTATTTATGGACTTGCCAGTATTTCCGCTTACTCTGATATTTATATGCTTGGCACATATATTGCACGCACATACACCACCCTCTAAGCTTCTTATAAGCTTATGCACGACTGTTGCGTGCAGGTGTCGTTAGGTTGCAGTAACATTGAGGCAGGAGAGTGGAGGCCGACCTTTGTAGAGATTTTATTATATTCATGTATTTCCTTTCAGCATTGTATTCAACTGTTTATAGTAGTGGATATGTGATGATGATGTTGCCTTTGTGATTTAGGTAAACTTGTGGTTATGCTTCTTATAAGATAAATGTATATTGGAAAATCCTCCTTGTAGGATCCCAGGATCGGTACCTGGCGTATGGGCACTGGGAGCCAAGAATGGGGTACTACGGAGGCTGTCATCACCGGATTCGGTAATCAGGAATTCTGTTAGCCCAGTTTCTGAGTTTGTGGCATGATAGAAGTTGGTATCAGAACAAACTTGAGAATACCTGAGGATAACATCACATATCTACTGATAACTACCCTACACTGTGATTGTTGCGAACATAGAATGATTAGATCCCCGAGTTTGAATAACTTAGAAATTTCTTGATATAGCTCCATATCATGTGTGTGCATACGAGAGTGCTCAAGGATAAAAGGCACTTATTCCTTCCTGTAGGATATATCACCCAAGAGAGTGACCTGAGCGACTTCCACTTCCCCGCCTGAGATTCATGTTCCCCCACCTGAGACTTCTGCACCCCTATCTAAGTCTAGCGCAGCACCGACTATGTCCATGAGCACAAACTAATTGCAGCAGATGTTGCAAGAGATAATTGCCATTCTTCAGAGAGGAGGTCGGAAGAGGTGGGCCCCCTCTAGTAGCTCCTGGTAGCATCGACAGCAGCAGAGGCGCGCATCTTGCCAAGCCATTAGAGCACCAGCAACACCTTCAGCACTACCTCAGAGGCCGTTTACGGGCACTTGTTATGGATGCGGTGGGGTACGAGACCGTAAGCAAAAGTGTCCCCGCCCTTAGCAGTAGGAGCAGCTGAGAGCACTAGCAGTACCTCCAGCACCTCTTCTACATCAATTCATAGGTGCTTTTTTTGGATGTGGTGGGGTAGGGCATCGTAGGAGCGAGTGTCCCCGTCCTCAGCAGCAACCTCCACAGTAGTAGTAGCGACAGCAGTATCTACTGCCGAGACCCCAACAGCGGCAGCAACAGCCACATCAGCCATTGAGGCACCCGCAATAGTATAGGCCGCCACAGCGGCATCAGTAGCAGTAGAATCCTCAGGCAACGGGAGGAGGAGTTGACCCGCATGTGCTTGCTTTGAGTTTATGTAAATTTGTTCATTAGGTTTTGAAATATCTTTCGCATGTTTTACTCGGGATTAGTAAAATGTTGGTTAGGGTGTGTGTTGAGACTCAAATATTACATATTTAACCCTTCAATCACATTAGTTTTCATGGTATTTAAGTATTAGTTCGATTTAATTATATATGTTTTTGTCATGCAAGGGGGTTTTAGACCTAAAGATGAATATTCACTTAGAAGGATTGATTTAGAGCTTAAAAGAAGATAACAAAGAATTAGATATTTGGAAGTCATTAATGAAGAATTCACATGCCAAAGATTTAAGGAAACCAAGTGAGGAATGAAGAGAATCGAAAATTTGAAGTGAAGAAAAGGAATCCTGAAAATTGGGTAGAAAAATCATACTCTGAAATTTTGAGCCTAAAAAAGAGAAGTCCTGAAATAATTCCAAAAATAGACTTCGGTCCCATCAAAGTTCAACTTTTGGTCCAACCAAAATCACACAAAATAGTTCAGCAAGAAAATGGGATTTTTAGCCTTAATTTGGTCCCATCGAAATCAACTTCGGTCTAACCTAAATTTGACAAATTCTGCACGGGTTTTTCATATGCGACTTTGGTCCGACCGAACGAAACTTAGGTATGACCGAAGCATAACAAAAGTGCGTAATTCCAAGGTTGATTTATGAAATCTCTAAGTTGGTGTTTCGAACAAGAAACAAATGCATTCAAATTGGGGGATTTCATTCAATGATAACAAAGAAAGAATGAGAGAACAATGATCACAAAGTATTCTATTTATTTTGAGTTCATTACATCCTTTGACTTTCCTTGATTCTAAGATAGATTATAATGAATAGACACAATGGATGAAACAGAAAGATAGTTCAATGGCAATTTTAGTAGCATTTTGACGCTTTTGTTGTTCATCACAAAGGCAGAAGAGTCATGCAGACTTAAAGCCCTTGATTTGGTTGTGAGATAAGCATTGATCGTTCTTTCACTTATCCTTTCAGTCGTACGGACATACTCTCTTGGAGCTCTTTCTCTGTGCTTCACATTTCCTTTACTTTCCCTTTATGAATCCGGCATTGGCGCACTTGATCAAGGAAATGACATTTTGGGCAAGCATACTGGTGCACAATCTAAGAAGAGATGGAAACTTCATGAACTTGGGTTGTGTCATAATTTCGTTGTGCTATAATTCTATTGTGCCATAATTCTATTGTGCTACAATTCCATTGTGCCATAATTCTGTTGTGATATAATTTCGTTGTGCCATAATTCCATTGTGCCATAATTCTGTTGTGTTATAATTCCGTTGTGCTATAATTCTGTTGTGCCATAATTCTGTTGTGCCATAATTCTTTTGTGCCATAATTCTGTTGTGCGGATCTTCCATCATGCTCCACTTTTCTATCTCCTCTAGGAGTTCCTTGAGACTCTCTAACTTCTGTCTGTCTAAATGAAGATGGGAGAGGGGTATTTGTAGGCGTCTCACACATGTGAGAGGGTTATTTGCGCCAACAGCTTCCAGCGCGCAATAGCTTTCAGCGCACAACAATTTCAAGCACGCAACAACTTCCAGCGCACAACAGTTTCCAGCGCACAACAACTTCCAGCGTACAGCAACTTCCAGTGCACACTAGCTTCCAGCGCACACCAGCTTCTAGCGCGCAATAGCTTGCAGTGCACAACAGTTTCAAGCGAGCAATAGCTTCCAACGCACAGCAGCTTCCAGCACACAGTAGCTTCCAGCACACAATAGCTTCCAGTGCGCAATAGTTTCCAGCGTGCACACCAGCTTCGAGTGTGTAACAGCTTGCAGTGCACAACAGTTTCAAGCGTGCAACAGCTTCCAGTGCACAACAACTTCCAATGCACAGCAGCTTCCAGCGCGCAACAGCTTCCAGCACACAGTAGCTTCGCATGCAACAGCTTACAGCGTGCAACAGCTTCCAGCACACAGTAGCTTGCAGCGCACAATAGCTTCCAGCGCGTAACAGCTTGTAGTGCATAACAGCTTCCAACGTGCAACAACTTCTAGCGCACAGTAGCTTCCAGCACACAACAGCTTCCAGCACATAATAGCTTCTAGTGCACAACAACTTCCAGTGAGCAACAGCTTGTAGCGCACAGTAGCTTTCAGGGCACAGTAGGTCTTCAATAAGGGTGGCGCGCAACAGGAGTGCAGGCAAGGGCACACATCAGGAATCCAGGTAGGGGCGCATAACCAGAATCTAGGCAGGGGCGCATACAGGAGTCTAAGCAGGGGCGCATAACTAAGAGCACATAACGCTGGGCGCACAACCAGGGGACACAACCCTGAGCGCATAACTAGGCTGCACTCTAATAAGGATCACAATGGAATTTCCATATTGAGGTGATGGATGCTGTCACGCCCCAAACTCGGAAACTGGGCTCACAAAATTCTCGATCGCCGAATCTGGTTTTGATAACCTTCGTAGTACCCCATTCTCGGCTCCCAACAGACATACGCTAGATTCTGATCCTGAGATCCTACAAGGAAGATTTTCTAACGTACATTTATCGCGTAATAAGCATAATCATAAGTTTACCCAAATCACAAGAATAACATCATCATCATATATCCACTAATATAAACATTTGAATACAATGTTGAAAGGGAAATACATATATTAAAATCAAAGCTCTAGAAGACCGCTGCATGCTCCAAGCTCAATATTGTTGCAACCTAACATCACCTGCATGCATCTATCATGGTTAAGCTTATAGAAAGTTTAGAGGGTGGTGTAAGTGTGTGCAATGCACGTACCAAGTATATAGATATCAGAGTAAGTGGAAATATTGGCAATTCATAAATCGTACAATATCAGAGTAATGCGAAAACATGCTGGTAAGTCCATAAATACCATCAGCCCAGGCTATGCAATGCAAAAACATAATAAACCAATATCATATACTGAGGAATCAGTGTAAATCAGTTATGCAATGGGGAGACATAGTAAGCCAAATATCAAATACCGAGTCCACGAATACCAACAGCCTCATCTAGGCCATGCAATACATAAGCACAGTAAACCAAGTGTTATGTGCTGAGGATGTAATGTAATATGCGATACGAATGAAATGACCAAGCTGGAGTGTGAAGTTAGGATGATAGTACGTAGTATCGCAGGCTACGAGGTCTACTACAAGAGACTTCTATCCAAACCAGTCACATACTTAAATTTGGATAGTCAGACTCAATGCGGTAAACTCCAGATCTCAGGTTGTCGCAAGCCCCAACCGAAATCCTGACCATTGCGAAGGTACATGTAATAAATAGTTGCGCACCACTAGCCCAAGTGAATAGTGAATGAATGAATGAATGAGTATGCAACTCCTGCTCAATAAGTCTACATATTAGTACTGTACATCTTTAGGATCATTACCGGAGTCTAGTACACTCTACATGCAATTGCCGCCCACTAGACGCGCAACCATACAAGTGGAAGAGACCTCACTATCCGCCTGGCCAGTAGTCACCCAATATCTACCCGGCACGTCGATAGCGGACCCAATCACGAGCTGGTCAAACTCAGCCTAGCTATGCCTGCTACCCTCGGGTGGATAAGGCCACACCCCCTTCCAACCAACCATGACATAGTGGGAGATGCGGCATACTGGTATATGGCCCTCATGCGCTCATATATATATCCACTCGGTCTCGATGTTGGGGCATCCTCTGGTAGCAAGACGGTTTATGAATTTTCTCTTAGGGCCATCTATAACGGCCTGATGCTAATAACAGATTTCTGGTGTCCCATCTGGCCATCCACGATATGCCTATGGAGGCTACGGCCCTGATGTCGCTAAGGCGTATAGTAATCACAACACACAATACAAGATGCATGGGTTATACAATCCAGTCATGCATCAATCCTGTGCATACCGTGCGCTCATGTGAGATAATATCTGCCTATCAGGGAGTCTCATAATAACTGTAAGACCCGCATCTTAGTCCGTCCTGTTCCGTTGAATCCCGCGATCCTTCCTGTCGAATTTCGGCAACCTGTGACGTATAATCGACGTTGCGATCGACCCTAAGCCTTATGCTGTAAATTTGAGTCTGCTTAAATCAAGACTTGTATCATTGCAACTGCACCGTCGCCGCGGTTCCGACGCCGCGTCTCTCGTACCGATCCGATACCCTAGCAGGAAGATGTGAGCCGGCGTTTATTTCGAAGAAAACGCCGCGCATTTGCAATCCCAAGAGAATCTCTACAATATGTCAAATCAATCCCATCAATCAATCCCATCCATCACCTCATGTCAAGTACAAGCAACCCATGCTTTCTCTCTCCAAAGTCAACCCTTTCTCACCCTCTCTCTTACACACCCATGCTAGTCAAGTACACATCACCTCACCCATCACTCACATCCATCACTCTCTCTCTTTACATCCCATCTCTCCCTCTCTCTCTCTCTCTCATTTCTCAACTCTATCCCAAGCAACAAGAGAGCTCACGTCCAAGCTCTCTTCCATGTGAGAGAGTGCATGTGTGTGGCCCACTTTCCCATCCCAAATCCTTCATCCTAGCCTTTCACTTCTCATCTTCCACCATTAAAGTGAAGCTTAAGGAGACCGGCATTTCAACGGACCGAGAAGATCGACTGGTGGGTGCTTCTATAGGCTAGATTTTCATGTTCTTATGATGGGCCAAGTGAGGCCTACCGATCAATGGTATGGATCTCACTTTGGACCCTTGATGTGGCTAATGACCCACCTTGATGCTTAAGATCATTCCATGATGGGGCCATTCTCCATGGACCCCATCATGATGTTTATTTTCTTGCATGGATATGGTCATCTAGACCTTCTAGTTTGGTGGAGAAAGGATCTCCACCGTTGATTTTCAATTTGGTGGGCCCATATGCAATGAGACTCACTTGATGTATGATTGGATACTTGAAACGGAGGGCCCATAGTGCCGGGGTCCCTCCATCACACGTGTATATCTCTCTCTCTCTCTCTCCCTCCCTTTCTTTTATTTTTCTTTTCTTGTGATGTTGGTGTGATTGTGTGGCCCGCCCGAATAGACCCCACCATAAGGCTTGTATTTTATCCTAAACCATCTATAGGTGGGACCCATCTTATATGTATTATATCCACAACACTCATCATATGGTGGCCAACCTAAACAGGGCCCACCTTATGCGTGTGAAAGGTCCGGACCGTCCAGCGTCCAGGGACGCTGGACGTCCATGTGAAAACACAAATATAAGCTTGGTTCACAAGCTTCTTGGTGGCCAACTCATATAGGCCTCATCTTGATGTATGCTTCAAATCCAAGCCGTCCATCTCATTTTTTAGATTACTTTAGGCGTTGATCCGAAAAATGGGACTGATCTAACTTTCTAGCGGGCCACACCCTTGAAAATAGTAATTTCCACCGTTGAAACTCACCTTAATTTTTCTACATGCCCAAAAAATGCCCAATATTGGGCTTGATGGATTTGTTATACATGGTAGAATCCATCGGCGGACCCGGATTCAGCAAATGTGGGCCCTTCCTCTGAAAAACCATAAAATCTAGGGTTTTCAAAAAAAATATATATCAAACAGTAGCATTGCTGCTGCTGCTGGTGTCAGACGCTGACACCGCGCCAGGCGGGCGAGCGGACAGCAGGGTCCCACGGCTCCAGCCGTGGGCCCCACCTTAATGTTTATATGTCATCTAAGCCGTTCATATGGTGGGCCCTTAGGGAATCGGGCCTCCCTCCAAATTTCAGCCTCATCCAAGACCCAGATGGCCCACATCATGGGAAACATTGGGATTGAACGTCTGCCTTTGAAAACATTTTCTGGGCCATGGAAGCTTTGGATCAATCTGAAATTTGTTTTACCCTTCAATCCAGGTCTGCGTGATCTTCTCAACAGGTTGGATGGGAAGCAAATGTTATGGTGGGCCCCACGTGGGACCCACAATGATGTATGTTATTCTCACCGTGCTGACGGTGGACTCCCACCCTGTGTATGCGTTATCTCCACGCCGTCCACGGCAGTGGACGTGGACTCCACCATGATTCATGTATTTATCCACACTATCCACTGTCTGGACAGTGGACCCCACCATGATGCTTGTGTTGCATCCCCAACCGTCAATCCATCTTGCAAGCTCATTTTAAGGCATGAGCTAAAGAATGAGTCAGATATGTGGTTCAAGTGGGTCCTACCACTATTATTTGAAGTGAGGATCGGTTGATCCTTTGGCATGATTTATATATATATATATATATATATGTATGTATGTATGTATGTATTTATGGCTATTTTTAAGGCTCACCTTGGCATTTATAAGGCCCGTGTTATGAGGCCCATTTGATCTACATATGGGGCCCAATTGGTGTGGTCCATTTGAGATACATAAAGCCCATGTGATTAGGCCCATTCTGATATATTCTAAGGCCCATGGGTTATAGCCCATTGCAATGTACATAAGGCCTGTTGGTGAGGCCCATTAATGCGGCTCATTTGATGAATGAAATGCCCATATGACTAGGCCCATTTTGATGTACCTAAGGCCCACGGGTCGAGGCCCAATGGGTTGTCCTTAGGGTCCATTGCAATGCGTGATTTCTCCATGGTTTATAGCAGGCCATGCCTTGGGGAGCAATGTTGGTTTGACGTCCACATTGCAAGTATAGTGTTGGTTAAATGTCCGCATTACGACTCTCCCTAATTCCCATTGATAGGTCGTACTTATGGTGTGTAGGCCTTCTAGGCCCATCTGCATTGTAGGGATAATTCATCACTTTATAACATGCTTAGTATAGCTCCATGATACATGCCCATACGCATCATATGTGTGCTTGATATGAGGAATGTTTGATCATAGCATAAGTCGTTGGGCTGTGACATTTACAGGACTCCTTATGAGACGGAGTGCCCCCACATGAGTGCGTGGTACGCACAGGATTACTGCATGATTTGACGATGTGACTCATGCATTCCGCATATGTGTGACTTGATCACTGCATGCCCTAGCGACATCAGGGTCGTAGCCTCCACAGGCACATCATGGATGGTCGTATCGGATACCGGAAATATTGGCTTTAGCATTGTGGGCACTTAGGATGTCCTTGGGTGAAAGTCTCAGAACCTTTTTGGTACCAGGAGATGCTTCAAAGTCTAGACCGAGTGGATACATGAGCACTCGAGTGCCGAATACCAGTAGGCCGCGTCTCCCACTGTGTCGTGGTCGGTTGGAAGGGGGTGTGGCCTTATCGACCCAAGTGAGGGGGCTATAAGCTAGGCTGAGTTTGACCAGCTCGTAAATGAGTCCGCTATCGACGAGCCGGGTAGGTATTGGCAGACTACTGGTTAGGCGGATAGTGAGGTCTATTCCACTCGCTCGACTGTGCAGCTAGGGAGGAGGCAGTCTGTGTGGAGTGTATTAGACCCTGGTGATATCCAGAGAGGAACTGTATTGATATGTGTACTTGATGAGGACTGACATGCTTGCTTCGCATCTCGCATATGACATTTAGCTACATAGGCCTCGCATTGCATGGCCTTGGTATGGCCGATAGCATTCATGTCTTGCATCATATAGCTTTGGTACAGCTGATAACATCCATGGACTTATCGCATATTTTCGCATTACTCTGATACTGTACACTTGGCGCTGGCCTTGCACACACACTTACACCACCCTCTAAGCTTTTGTAAGCTTATGCACGACCGTTGCATGCAGGTAGTGTTGGACAGCAGCAGCGCTGAGGCAGGAGTGCACATCAGTTTATTTTGAAGCTTTTGATCACCCTGTATTTCCATTTCCGCATTGTACTTAAAGTTTTTGATTTAGTGGATATGTAGTGATGTTGTTTTGTGACTTGGTTATGCTTGTAGTTATGCTCCATTACAAAAAAAAATCATACTGAAAATCCTCCTTGTAGGATCCCAGGATCGGAATCTGGTATGTGAGTGCCGGAATCCAAGAATGGGGCACTACGGAGGCTGTCGGTACCGGATTTGGCGATCGGGAATTTTGTGAGCCCGTTTTCTGAGTTTGGGGCGTGACAGAAGTTGGTATTAGAGCATAACTTGGGAATACCTGAGGATCACATCACATATCTGCTATGAACTTAGAATAAATTGGTTCTAAGCCCGAATAACTTCGCGATTTTTCGACTTAGACCCTTAACGTTTATGCCTTCGAGAATTCTCAAGGCTGATAGGCCCTTGTTCCTTCCTGTAGGACAAATGGCTAGAAGATCGACCCGAGCGAATCCCCCTCCGCCACCTGCGACTCTCGCTCCTCCACCAGCTGCTGCTCCCGCCCTACCACCGGCGACTCCCGTTCCGCCACCAGATATTCCTGATTTCCAGCCCGAGGATGCCACTCATTTACCTGAGACCGGTGCGGATCCGACCGTACCCGTGAGTGCTACCCAGGTGCAGCAGATGCTTCAGGCGATGACCGCTATTCTTCAGGGGCAGAGCGGACGTCCCACTGTTACACCAACCGAGGCTGAGCAAGAGCGAGCGAGCGCCCTTCTCAAGGACTTCCGACATCACGATCCTCCGTGTTTCCGAGGCGAGCCTGACCCTACTGCAGCAGAGATATGGTGCTCCGAGGTGGAGAAGATATTTGACACCATGAGATGTACGACCCAGCAGCGTGTCCCATTAGTTGTATTCCTTCTCCAAGGTGAGGCTCAGCATTGGTGGGCGTCTGTCACCCGATCGGTAGCGGCTGATTTTGAGTGGACCTGGGAGGACTTTGTAGACCGGTTTGACCGGAAGTTCTTTCCCAAGCATGTGCGACAGTAGCGTGCACTAGAGTTTGAGACTCTGGTCCAGGGGGATATGACTGTGTCCCAGTATGAGGCTCGTTGCATCGCACTATCGAGATTCGCGACGTATCTTATTGATGATGAGGGGCGAAAGGCCCGCCGTTTTGAGAACGGTTTGCGTCCTGCCCTCAGGAGTCGTGTGATCGGACACATGCTTCCAACTTTTGAGCAGATTGTGGAGAGGGCTCAGATTTATGAGTCAGATTGGGCCAGTTTGCAGAGAGCCCGTGACCAGAGGGGAGATCAGAAGAGGAAGGCGCCCTCTGGTAGTTCCCAGCAGCAGTAGCATCGTTCACAGCAGCACCCGCCCATCATTTCGAGCACCAACAATACCCCAGCACCACCTTCGGGACCATTTACGTACTTGCTTTGGGTTCGGTAAGACGGGACATCGCGTGCAGGACTGTCCCCACCACGGCAGCAGCTGAGGACACCGCATCAGCCTCCACGAGCCACCACGCGGCGGCAACGCCACGCACGCCTCCATGGCCTCCCCCACAGCAGCAGAGGCAGCAGATCAGGCCGCCACAGCGGCAGCAGCATCAGCATCAGCAGAGACCTCAGAGGGGACCTGCACCTCCCCAGCAGGCCCAAGGTAGATTTTATGCCGCGCAGCAGGACCCTCAGTCATCAGGAGGGGTCGTCGAGGGTACTCTCCCTGTTTCTGCATACATTGTACGTGTATTATTCGATTCTGGTGAATCGCATTCCTTTGTGGCCGCTGATTTCTGCCGATCGACCGGTTTGCCGATAGAGTCTGCCCGTGAGGGTTTGTCAGTATCGACGCCCTTAGGGAAGACTGCAGTATTAGACCGATTTTACGCATCTTGCCCTGTTCTGATTGGGGATATCTTTTTGCCTGCGGACCTATTCGTATTGCCGATGTCCGATTTTGATGTTATCTTAGGCATGGATTGGCTCGCCGAGTATCATGCCGTATTGGACTGCTTCGCGAGGACAGTCACGTTCTATATACCCGGCGTGCCAGAGTTCCAATTTGTTGCCGAGCCCAGAGGAGAGCTGCTTTCTTGCCTGTTATCGTGTGCCATTGAGGAACCAGCTGCTTTGAGTATCGAACAGCTGCCGGTTGTTTGTGGTTTTCCCAATGTATTCCAGGAGATTCCAGGGTTACCACCTCGTCGGCACACTGAGTTCCAGATTGATCTTGTGCCTGGTACTGTGCCTATTTCAAAGGCCCCGTATCGTATGGCACTGTTGGAGTTACGGGAACTACAGAAGCAGTTGAACGAGTTGCGCGAGTTAGGCTTTATCCGTCTGAGCAGTTCGCCGTGGGGAGTGCCGGTACTCTTCGTGAAGAAGAAGGATGGCTCGTTGAGGCTTTGCGTAGATTACCGCGAGCTCAATAAGGTCACAATCAAGAACAAGTACCCGCTTCCGAGGATCGATGATTTGTTTGATCAGCTGCAGGAGGCGCAGTTCTTTTCGAAGATAGACTTGCGGTCCGGTTATCATCAGGTTCGGGTTCGAGATGAGGATATCCCGAAGACAACCTTCAGGACTTGCTATGGTCACTTTGAGTTCCAAGTCATGTCCTTCGGACTGACCAATGCGCCCGCAGTGTTCATGCAGTTGATGAACGAAGTCTTCCGTCCGTATCTCGACCAGTTTGTTGTGGTGTTCATCGACGACATTGAAGAGGCCAAGCTATATGTCCTAGAGGGGGGGTGAATAGGACAATGCCAAATAAAAGCTTATAAAAGCGGAATAATAAAGAAAATGATAGCCAAATTAAATAACAATGCAGGAAAGTAAAACAACCTCAAAATTCAGATCTTGAGAGGTTGATACAAACGTTATTCTAAGGACAACCTTACACTAAAAACAAAGTTTATGGTAGGACAACCTTATTTATAGAAAGGTCTTTGTATCAAGTCTCAAATCGAAGAGGAATACAGAATTAAATATAAACTGAAATGAAATAACTTGTAATTAAAAATGTATTGTTCTAGGGACAGCCATACACCATAAAAATGGCAGGGCAACCTTGCTGGAACAACTTTTAAATGAAATTGAAAATCAAGCTTATAAAGGAATAGCAGAAAGTAAATTCTAAGCTATTACAACATTCTCACAAAGCTTGAAATAATTACAACATTCACCACCATACATACATCCCACAAAAAGAATAAAAAATTAGAAGAATAAAACAATCAACCACAACTCAAGGGATTATAGTGGTTCGCCTGTGTGTTCACCAACTGTTATACAACAGCTACACAAAAAGCTACTCCACTCCTAATATCCTCACACAGGGGATATTAGCGTTCACTAAAAATAGGTTTTCCCAAGTTCACCCCTTACAATTGTGTCTTTGTCTGTGGGCTTACACAATTAAAAAAACCCCACTTCTGAGTTTTCCTGGCTTTCCTCAGATAACCAAAATAACAAGATTTTTCTGGCAAATCTTGAAAGAAACCAAAATAATAGAAAGGAATTTACAATATGTAAAATACCTGAATATCTCCTTCATTGTAGCAGCCCGGTAGAACCAAATCAAAGTAAATGATTGAATGTCCAAGTTCAATGTCCAATACTCGATTACAATGGTTCTAGTTCTAATAGATTTTAAATTAAACCAAATAGGGCTTGCCTTAATTGATTTTGATTCCAAAGAAAGGGAATAATAATTCCTCTTTATCAAATCAGATTGGAATATAAGAAACAAAATCAATTAAAATAAAGCTAAGGAAAGAGAATATTAAATAAGCACACTTAGCTTAGATGGAGCACAGAATTATCTCTCAGAAGTTCGATGAAGATTGACTTGAATACTTTAATTAAATCGATGATTTCTTCTGAGATTCGTGCTCTATTTATAGGTGAGAAGATCGGGTCTTCGACTGGTCTAGAGTGCTCTTCGACTAGTCGAAGCTCTAACAGATATTTGAAAAATCCGGCGGGATATACTCTGACCGTTCTATGACTGGTCGTAGCTCTCCTACGACTGGTCGTAGGTTTCCTTCGACTGGTCGTAGGTCCTGCAAAGGTTCGCTGGACTTCGAGTCGTAGATTGTACGACTGGTCGAAGATCAGTCGACACTGTTCCTACGACTGGTCGAACAGATTCCAGGACTAGTCGAAGGCTAACAGATTTTATCCGGAATTTGTAACAAACTTACGACTGGTCGAGGAATTTCTTAGACTGGTCGAAGCAAGTCTAGGACTAGTCGAAAAAGGCCTAGGACTAGTCGAAGAACAGACCAATCACATGTAAAATAACATTCGACTTATGTATCCGAAATGACCTACTTCTAAGGACCACCTATGGTCAAACAAACCTCAATCATGAAGTATGGACATTGAAGCATTAGGAACAAGTGACCTTGAAGTATGAGCCATGAAGTCTTGAAATCTTGATGTAGATTAAACCTTGAAGTAGCTCAATCTTGAAAGTCGCTTGAGTTTCAGCTTGAGTTTCAGATTGAGTCTTGATTTCAGCTTGAGTCTTGCCTTGTACTTTCTTTTCAGCTTGAGTCTTGTTTTGTGAGCAGTTCTTGCATTCAAGAGTCTTGTACTTGAGAGCTTTGCTTGTTGTGAGCTTAGCTTGTTTATGAATGTTGATCCTTGAGAGAGCTTCACTTATGCAAGTTATATATAATAGAGTATAATAGTGATTTTGGCACTACAAATTTGACAACAAACAGGGATAGAAACTATAGCACTTACAATCTCCCCCTTTGTCAAATTAGTGACAAAACACATAACCATAATAAACAAAAGTAAAACAACTGGTTAACACCTGCAAATCAATATTCAATATTCAACATTCAACCAGTTTCAACATTCAACCATTATCATTCAATCATTCAACAAGATCAAACATATATTCCCCCTAACTCCCCCTGGGTAACATAACCACTGCTACTCCCCTCACAATCACATTAAGAACAAACCATTCTCCCCCTTTTTGTCACAATATGACAAAGGAGAACTAAAGAAAGGAAGTCATGAGAGGAAACATGAGGAAGTAAGAGAATAAGAGGAACGCAAGATAGCATCACATATATCCAGCATTACATCAAGAACAAATATTCAGCATAAAACATAAATAGAATCCAAATCAAAATCAGCCAAGTGCTAAGTAAGAAAGTTATTACAGACCAAAAAGTCTTATCGAAACTAGTCAGAACTAGAACTTGAAGATGGAGCAGGAATAGAAGGATCAAGTTGGTGCATGCCTTTGTTCAAGCGCCTAAGATATTTGCGCATATACTTGAATTGCAAATCATGAGCAACAGACATGTTTTCCAACTTAACATTTATATCCTCAACTCTACCTTCTAATACACTCAGACGTGCATCAACATCAGATGGTATAAAATCTGGATCATTAGCTGAGTCAGAATCCAGTTCCTCAAAAATGTCATCCATATTAATATCAACACCAGCTTCTTCAGGACCACCACCAACACCACCACCTTGTTCAGGAAGCAGATCCAACTTCATCTTATTAATATTTGAATTGTTGAAGATCAGATGATGGATTGGTGCTTCATCAACAAGCATATCGACTAACATATGAGTAGCCAATACAGTCATAAAGTATGCAAATGGAATGTCACTATGACCAGGATGGAGTCGAAACTGAAGAATGAAATGACAGATTAAGGATGGCAAACAAATCTGAGTACCATTTGAGATAGCATGGATAACACGAACCATAAATGAAGTCAGGTCAGATTTATTACCCGAACGAGGATACAGATTAGACACAAAGATTCTGTGGAGAATTCTGTATTTGGGTAACAAATACCTTGCGAGGAGCGCATTCCCTTTTTGAGTCCATTGAACATCCATATTGCACAAGTCTTTAGTTAGCATACGTTTTTCAGCCATTGAGGGTTTATCAGTCAAGTTATGAATTGGAATACCCTCATCATTCACAGGAATTTCCTTAAGGGCTGAAATTAAATGACGATCAACGTCAAATGGCCCTTCTCTAGTAGAAATTTGGAAAGTTAAATTATCCTGTGAAAATGCACTAATACATGAAAACATGGATTGGGCAATGGACCGGTATGCAGGCCCACCCCAATGCAATAAGTTAGTCCAACCTACAGCTTCAAGCATAGGAAGGATGACAAATGGAGCAATGTGATTGACATCAACAGGATGTTCAACGATAACCTTACGAGATCTAATGTCCCTAACAAATGATGGATCATCATTGGGAACAAGAAGATGACGTTTAGAGATAGGGGTTGATCTGGAGGAAGAAGAAGGACCATGTGAAGTAGTTTTTCTTCCTCTAGAAGCCATTTGCAACAAGGAATTAAAGGAATGAAGAAGTTGCAAAGGATTGAGAAGAGGGTTTGCTCAAAACAGATTTTTCACAACCCAAACCCCAAATCTCAATGATTTTCAAGATAGAAAGCTTCAAGAGAGAAAAGGAAGTAATCTTGACACAAATATGCAAGAAAAACGGATTTGGAACACTAACCTTGAAGAACTTGAAGGATGGGTTCGACGAGTCGAAGTTCGGCTCCAAGGAGAAGAAAGAAGAAATGAGGAAGAAAGTGAAAAATCCCCAATTTGAAGTGAAACCCGTGTTCCACGACTGGTCGTGGGTATCTACGACCGGTCATAGTACGACTGGTCGTGTATACTCACGACTGGTCGTATAAACCCCAAAAATTCAATTTACTTGCAAATTTTACAAAAATTGAAATACAATCTAGCAAATATATACAATATTATACAAGAAGGCATAAATTATCAATTTAAAATGCACATGCCAAGATCAAATTTCATCTTTTTGAACCTGCTTTTATTAAGAGGTTTTGTGAAAATATCAGCACGTTGATCTTCAGTAGGAATATATTCTAGAGATATAACTTTTTCTTCTACTAATTCCCTTATATAATGAAATCTAATGTCAATATGCTTAGTACGAGAATGCTGAATAGGATTTTTTGAAATATTTATCGCACTGGAATTATCACAATGTAATAACATAGAATCCTGTTTAATTCCATAATCACTTAGCATTCGTTGCATCCAAACAAGCTGTGTACATGCATTGCGATATACTCAGCTTCAGTTGTTGAAAGTGATATAGAATTTTGTTTCTTACTAAACCAGGAAACTAGACAATTTCCAATGAAAAAACAACCACCACGGTTGATTTTCTATCATCTAGATTACCGGCCCAGTCAGCATCCAAGTACCCAACTAATTGGACATTGGTTTCATGAGGATACCAGAGACCAAGATTTACTGTGCTTGCGACATATCTAATAATTAACACCGCAATCAAGTGAGATTCTTTTGGATCGATTGATATCTTGCGCAAATACCAACACTTAGAGAAATATCAGGTCTACTAGCAGTTAAATATAACAAACTACCAATCATACTCCGATAAAGTTTTGAGTCAACATTTTTACCATTAGAGTCTTTTGATAGTTTCAGGGTAGTACTCATAGGAGTATCAAAATTCTTGCCATTCTCAAATCCAAATCTTTTGATTAGATTCAAGGCATACTTAGATTGAGAAATGAATATTCCTTCAGGTTGTTGCTTTACTTGCAATCCAAGGAAATAAGTCAATTCCCCAACCATGCTCATTTCGAACTGAGATTTCACCAAATCTGCAAACTCAGTAGTCAAGTCAGTAGAAGTTGATCCATAAATGATATCATCAACATAAATCTGTACCATTAGGATATGATCATTATGTTTCTTAACAAACAGAGTTTTATCAACAGATCCCATTTGAAAATTATGAGTTAAAAGAAATTTTGTTAGTTTCTCATAGCATGCCCTAGGTGCTTGTTTTAATCCATAAAGTGCCTTTTTAAGCCGATATACATGATCAATATTTTTGGAATCTTCAAATCCCATTGGCTATTCAACATAGACTTCTTCATGTAAATCGCCATTTAGAAAAGCACTTTTCACATCCATCTGATAGATCTTTATATTTCTAAAACATGCAATGGATATAAATAGTCTGATAGATTCAAGACGTGCTACTGGTGCAAAGGTTTCATCGAAATCAATCCCTTCAATTTGAGTATAACCTTGTACCACCAGTCTAGCCTTGTTTCTAATTATATTTCCACATTCATCAGACTTATTTTTGAAAATCCATTTTGTTCCAATGATGTGTTTATCTTTAGGTCTTGGTACGAGATACCAAACATCATTTCTTACGAATTGGTTGAGTTCATCTTGCATCGCAACAATCCAGTTTTCATCAGCCAGAGCTTCTTTTACGTTAGATGGTTCAATTTGGGATGTAAAACATACATAATTACATATATCCTCAAGTTGTCTACGGGTGCGAACACCGGTGAGAGGGTTTCCAAGAATTTGAGTGGTTGGATGATCTTTAACAGTCCTTAACTCAGAATCAGTCTGATTCGATGAAGTATCGGGTTTATCAATGATTAGTACTTCATCATTATCTAAATTAGAGATTGGTGTGTTTAAATGATCATCAATGACAACATTAATGGATTCTTGAATCACACCAGTCCTTTTGTTCAGAACTCTATAAGCTCGACTGTTTAAAGAGTATCCTAGAAAAATACCTTCATCACTCTTCGTATCGAACTTTCCCAAATTTTCACGATCACGTAAAATATAGCACTTGCTGCCAAAAACTCGAAAGTATTTAACAGTAGGCTTTTTATTGAACCACAATTCGTAAGCCGTTTTATTATTATCTTTTCTAGTGTAGACTCGGTTAATAATATAGCAAGTTATGTTGACTGCTTCAGCCCAAAGATTTTTAGAAAGCTTCATGCTATTCAACATGACATTAGCCATTTCTTGAAGCACCCTATTCTTTCTTTCTACAACTCCATTTTGTTGTGGAGTTTTGGGAGCAGAGAATTCATGTAATATTCCTTGGTCGGTACAGAACTTCTCAAAATTGCTATTCTCAAATTCAGATCCATGATCACTACGAATTTTACTGATTTGAGAAGATTTTTCAGTTTAAATCCTTTTGAGAACTTTTCTTACTTCTTCAAGGGTTTCAGATTTATCCCTTAAGAAGACTACCCAAGTGAATCTGGTAAAGTCATCGACTATTACCAAGATGTACTTTTTACCACCACGACTTTCCGTTCTGGTAGGTCCTATCAGGTCCATGTGGAGAAGTTCGAGTGGTCTTGATGTGGTATTTGAATTCGCCTTTTTGTCTGAGTTCTTTATTTGTTTGCCTATCTGGCACTCACCACATATTTTATCTAATTTCTGAAGTTTGGGTAAACCTCTTACAAGTTCTCGTTTGCTCAATCGATATAGATTTTGATAATGTACATGTCCAAGACGTTTGTGCCATAAGTCGGTCTTGTCTGTATGGACCATATAACATGTTTGATTAGATAAGCTGGATTCACTAATAATATAGCAATTTTCAGACGTTCTATGTCCAGTTAATATTACAGAACCCTTATTGTTTAGTATTTCACAGCTTTGATTAGAAAACCGAACATTATGATTATTATCACATATTTGTGATATACTAAGCAAGTTGTGCTTTAGGCCTTCAACGTATAAAACATTTTTAAACACCGGAAGATTAAAAAGTTGAACCGTACCTTAGCCTATAATCTTGCAGTTGCTACCATCACCAAATGTGACTGAACCATCAGTCATATCTTTCAGATCGGTGAATAAGGCTTTGTCACCTGTCATATGCCTGGAGCATCCACTGTCTAGGTACCACTTTGAATGACTTGTTGCTTTGAAAGCAGTGTGAGCAACCAAGCAGGTGACTTTAGGAACCCATTTCATAACTGTTTTGGGTTTAGGAACATAGTTGGTCTTCTTTTGTGTATACTTGTAGGAATGACCTATAGAGTTAGATTTTAATAGCTCCTTGAGTAAATCAACTATCTTTTCAGCTAGTAGATTTTGATTCTGATTAAAGTTGACATAGCTGTTTCTAGGTTTTTGAAAAGTTTTTGAATTTTTAGAAAAATCTTGATAAGTACTTTTCCCTTTTGAGTTTGAGGACTCTCCTTTAACAAACATAGGAGGAGTATACTTTTGTTTAGGAGGTAGATTTTTATCATAGCCCAACCCGGATCGATCGCCACATTTTCTTGATCCGTATAAAAGTTTTTTTAACTTTGGATCACCTTGGGCATATTTCCATGTGTCCTTTAAACTCAGAAGAGAAGATACTTCAGTTTTAAGATTCTCAATTTCAGATTTTAAATCAACAATTAGTGAGTTTTTGAATTCCAAATCACATTTTGATTTTTCAAAACTATCTGAAATTTGTGATTTTTCTAAGACAAGTGAATCAAAACAATTTTTGAGTTTAGAAAACTTTTCTTTTTGAAGTTTAAGTTTGTAACAATTTTACAACTTTCCTTATATAGGGCATTGTAAGCGTCTTGAAGATCATCTTCATTTTCACATTCACTATTGATTTTCTTCACTTGTAGAGTCATTATCGAAAATGTGAATTTGGCTAGAGTCATAAGAGCTTTAATCTCATTGCCCGACTCGGTTTGAGAATCTTCTAATTCAGAAGAACCTTCAGAATCGGATGATTCATCCCATGTAGCCAACATACCCTTCTTCTGGGTTTGTCCCTTTTAGGACATCTATTTGCTAAGTGCCCATATTCTAGACAGTTGTAACATTGACTATCTTTCAAAGATTTTCGAGATTTGGGTCTAAACTTCCTTTTGTCATTTGATTTTTGAAAATCAACCCTTTTCTTGCTTTTGAAAATTTTGTAAAATTTTTTAGCTAAAAGAGCTATATCATCTTCTGAATCAGAATTTTCTTGAATTACATTTAGAAGATTTTAGTGCGATAGATTTTCCTTTAGGAGCTTTAAAGTTTAACTCGTAGGTTTGTAGAGAACCAACTAGTTCTTCAACCCTCATATTATCCGTATCACGAAGTTCCTGGATTGCGGTTACTTTAGAATTGAACCGTTCAGGAAGTGAGCGTAGTATTTTTGCACACACTTTACTTTCTGGGATTTTATCACCAAGACCCCACATTGAGTTTACAATGTCATTCAATCTAGTGTAGAAGTCCATAAACATTTCATTTTCCTCCATATGAATTTCTTCAAATCTGGTTATGAGGAGTTGGACTTTAGATTTTTTGACAATTGTAGTACCCTCGTGTGTCATTTCTAATATATCTCAAGCTTGCTTTGCAGTATCACAAGAAATGATTCTTTTGAACTCATCCGGTGATAGTGCGCAAGTAATTGCATTTAGTGCTTTAGCATTTGCACTACTCTCACTTTTCTGAAGGGTGGTCCATTGGTAATATGGTGTGGCTTTCATTGATTTTGAACCATCAACCTCAGTAACTTCCATGATAGGAGGATTCCATTCAGTCACTGTGGCTTGCCACACATTTTCATCCATTGATTTGAGGAAGATCCTCATTCTGGCTTTCCAATAAGCATAGTTGGAGCCATCAAAGGGTGGAGGCCTAGTGACTGAAAAGCTATCAAAATTTGACATCTTAAATAGCTTAAATCGTTAGCTCAGGAATTAAATCCAAAAAAAATGAGCTATTAGGTTCTGATACCACTTGAAGAGGCCAAGCTATATGTCCTAGAGGGGGGGTGAATAGGACAATGCCAAATAAAAACTTATAACAACGGAATAATAAAGAAAATGATAGCCAAATTAAATAACAATGCAGGAAAGTAAAACAACCTCAAAATTCAGATCTTGAGAGGTTGATACAAACGTTATTCTAAGGACAACCTTACACCAAAAACAAAGTTTATGGTAGGACAACCTTATTTCTAGAAAGGTCTTTGTATCAAGTCTCAAATCGAAGAAGAATACAGAATTAAATATAAATTGAAATGAAATAAATTGTAATTAAAAATGTATTGTTCTAGGGACAGCCATACACCATAAAAATGGCAGGGCAACCTTGCTGGAACAACTTTCAAATGAAATTGAAAATCAAGCTTATAAAGGAATAGCAGAAAGTAAATTCTAAGCTATTACAACATTCTCACAAAGCTTGAAATAATTACAACATTCACCAGCATACATACATCCCACAAAAAGAATAAAAAATTAGAAGAATAAAACAATCAACCACAACTCAAGGGATTATGGTGGTTCGCCTGTGTGTTCACCAACTGTTATACAACAGCCACACAAAAAGCTACTCCACTCCTAATATCCTCACACAGGGGATATTAGCGTTCACTAAAAATAGGTTTTCCCAGGTTCACCCAAAACCCTTACAATTGTGTCTTTGTTTGTGGGCTTACACAATTAAAAAAACCCCACTTCTGAGTTTTCCTGGCTTTCCTCAGATAACCAAAATAACAAGATTTTTCTGGCAAATCTTGAAAGAAACCAAAATAATAGAAAGGAATTTACAATATGTAAAATACCTGAATATCTTCTTCGTTGTAGCAGCCCGGTAGAACCAAATCAAAGTAGATGATTGAATGTCCAAGTTCAATGTCCAGTACTCGATTACAATGGTTCTAGTTCTAATAGATTTTAAATTAAACCAAATAGGGCTTGCCTTAATTGATTTTGATTCCAAAGAAAGGGAATAATAATTCCTCTTTATCAAATCAGATTGGAATATAAGAAACAAAATCAATTAAAATAAAGCTAAGGAAAGAGAATATTAAATAAGCACACTTAGCTTAGATGGAGCACAGAATTATCTCTCAGAAGTTCGACGAAGATTGACTTGAATACTTTAATTAAATCGATGATTTCTTCTGAGATTCGTGCTCTATTTATAGGTGAGAAGATCGGGTCTTCGACTGGTCTAGAGTGCTCTTCGACTAGTCGAAGCTCTAACAGATATTTGAAAAATTCGGCGGGATATACTCTGACCGTTCTACGACTGGTCGTAGCTCTCCTACGACTTGTCGTAGGTTTCCTTCGACTGGTCGTAGGTCCTGCAAAGGTTCACTGGACTTCGAGTCGTAGATTGTACGACTGGTCGAAGATCAGTCGACACTGTTCCTACGACTGGTCGAACAGATTCCAGGACTAGTCGAAGGCTAACAGATTTTATCCAGAATTTGTAACAAACTTACGACTGGTCGAGGAATTTCTTAGACTGGTCGAAGCAAGTCTAGGACTAGTCAAAAAAGGCCTAGGACTAGTCGAAGAACAGACCAATCACATGTAAAATAACATTCGACTTATGTATCCGAAATGACCTACTTCTAAGGACCACCTATGGTCAAACAAACCTCAATCATGAAGTATGGACATTGAAGCATTAGGAACAAGTGACCTTGAAGTATGAGCCATGAAGTCTTAAAATCTTGATGTAGATTAAACCTTGAAGTAGCTCAATCTTGAAAGTGGCTTGAGTTTCAGATTGAGTCTTGATTTCAGCTTGAGTCTTGCCTTGTACTTTCTTTTCAGCTTGAGTCTTGTTTTGTGAGCAGTTCTTGCATTTAAGAGTCTTGTACTTGAGAGCTTTGCTTGTTGTGAGCTTAGCTTGTTTATAAATGTTGATCCTTGAGAGAGCTTCACTTATGCAAGTTATATATAACAGAGTATAATAGTGATTTTGGCACTACAAATTTGACAACAAACAGGGATAGAAACTATAGCACTTACAGACATTCTAATCTATTCGAGGACCCGTGAGGAGCATGAGCGGCATCTGGAGATCACATTGCAGACCCTCCGTGCACACCTGCTTTACGCGAAGCTGGAGAAGTGTGAGTTCTGGCAGGAGGAGGTGAAGTTCCTCGGTCATGTGGTGATGAGGCAGGGTGTTGCAGTGGACCCCTCAAAGATTGATGCCGTACGTCAGTGGGGCTAGCCCGCGAACGCATCCGAGATCCGTAGTTTTCTTGGTTTAGCGGGCTACTATCGATGTTTTATTGAGGGATTCTCTCGCATTGCAGCCCCGTTGACCAGGTTGACCTGGAAGGGTGCCGAGTTCGTGTGGAGCGATGCTTGTGAGCAGGCATTTATGGAACTGAAGGACCATCTCACGTTTGCTCCTGTCCTCACTCTTCCCTCTGGGAGTGATGGATTTGTTGTATTTACCGATGCCTCGCGAGTTGGTTTGGGTGCTGTCCTAATGCAGCACGGGAAACCGGTAGCTTATGCGTCTCGTCAGCTCAAGGTCCATGAACTGAACTACCCTACGCATGATTTGGAGCTGGCGGTAGTAGTCTTCGCACTGAAGGTGTGGAGACACTATCTTTATGGGGTGAGGTTCGAGCTCTTCTCCGACCACAAGAGCTTGAAGTATCTGTTCTCTCAATCCGAGTTAAACATGAGGCAGAGGCGTTGGATGGAGCTCCTGAAGGACTATGATTTTGATCTCCAGTACCACCCAGGCAAGGTGAACGTGGTGGCGGATGCCCTCAGCCGTCAGCCACGAGGCCTAATGGCGCACATGATGATTCAGGAATGGAGGATGCTTGAGGATATAGTAGAGTACGACTTCGAGTTTGGTCTGCAGTCTTCTATCATTCAGCTATCGAGCCTGTCAATTCAACCCTCTCTTGTCGCAAGGGTGATCGAGGCTCAGCAGACAGACGAGTCGTTACAGGATTACCAAGCAAAGGCAGCATCTGAGAGTCAGACAGATTGGCTGATTGGTTCTGATGGTGGACTTCATTTTAGAGGCCGATTATGTGTCCCGGATATTCCTGAGTTACGCCGAGATCTTATGACCGAGGCACATCGATCGCGATTCTCTATCCACCCTGGCTCGACGAAGATGTATCGCGATATGAGGCGTCAGTATTTTTGGGCGGGGATGAAGCGCCAAATAGCCAGTTTTGTGGCCGAGTGTGACACATGCCAGCGTCTCAAGGCCGATCATCAGAGACCCCTGGTCTATTGCAGCCTTTGAGCGTCCCGATGTGGAAGTGGGAGCACATATCTACCGATTTTGTCATGGGTTTATCGAGGACTCAGCGTGGTCATGACGCTATCTGGGTTGTCGTGGACCGTCTGACGAAGTCGGCACACTTTCTTGCAATTCGTGAGACTTGGCATATGGACCGGCTCGCCAAGATGTTTGTTGATGAGATCATGAGACTACACGATGTTCCTATCTCAATCGTTTCAGACCGAGACCCGAAGTTCACGTCTCAGTTTTGGAAGAGCTTCCATAGAACGATGGGCACTGATTTGTAGCTCTGCACCGCGTATCATCCGCAGACTGATGGGCAGACCGAAAGGGTCAACCAGATCCTTGAGGATATGCTTCGAGCTTGCGTGATTGATTTCTCAGGTAGTTGGGACGAGCACCTACGATTGGTTAAGTTCGCTTACAACAACAGCTATTAGGTGACCATTGGCATGGCTCCTTTTGAAGCACTATATGACAGACCGTGCAGATCTCTGAGTTGTTGGACCGAGGTTGGAGAGCGGTGTCTCTTGGGTCTCGAGCTTGTGCAGTAGACGTCAGAGGTTATCGACATCATTAGGCGGAGGATGTGCATAGCTCAGAGCCGGCAGAAGAGTTTTGCTGATCATCGGTGTCATCCCTTGGAGTTTGTCATTGGGGACCATGTGTATCTCAAGGTCTCACCCAAGAAGGGTGTGGTTCATTTTGGAGCAAAGGGCAAGCTTACCCCGAGATTTATAGGACCTTTCAAGATCACCGGGCGCGTTGGCGCCGTGGCCTATCGGCTTGCCTTGCCATGTCAGTTGTCTGGCGTCCACAACGTTTTTCACGTCTCTATGTTGAGGAAGTGTGGGTCAGACATCGTGCCTGTTATTGATTGCCAGCCGTTGGAGGTTCGTGAGGACGCTTCTTACATTGAGCAGCCAGTTCGTATCCTCGATCGAAAGGAGCAGGTCCTGCGGACCAAGGTCATTCCCCTGGTGAAGGTGCAGTGGAGCCATCATAGAGTGGATGAGGCGTCTTGGGAGCGCGAGGCGGAGATTCGAGAGCGTTATCCCCATCTTTTCGATGTTTGATTGTATGATGTATGTGTTTTGATTATATATGTTATTATATTTCCTATTCCCTTATGAGTTATGTTGAGTTGTGATGGTAGTGCAAATTTTGAGGACGAAATTTCTTATTAGGTGGGGAGAGCTGTAAGACCCATATCTTAGTCCGTCCTGTTCCGTTGAATCCTGCGATCCTTCCTGTCGAATTTCGGCAACCTGTGACGTATAATCGATGTTGCAATCGACCCTAAGCCTTATGCTGTAGATTTGAGTCGGCTTAAATCAAGACTTGTATCATTGCGACCGCACCGTCGCCGCGGTTCCGACGCCGCGTCTCTCGCACCGATCCGATACCCTGGCAGGAAGATGTGAGCCGGCATTTATTTCGAAGAAAACGCTGCGCATTTGCAATCCCAAGAGAATCTCTACAATATATCAAATCAATCCCATCAATCAATCCCATCCATCACCTCATGTCAAGTACAAGCAACCCATGCTTTCTCTCTCCAAAGTCAACCCTTTCTCACCCTCTCTCTTACACACCCATGCTAGTCAAGTACACATCACCTCACCCATCACTCACATCCATCACTCTCTCTCTTTACATCCCATCTCTCCCTCTCTCTCTCTCATTTCTCAACTCAATCCCAAGCAACAAGAGAGCTCATGTCCAAGCTCTCTTCCATGTGAGAGAGTGCATGTGTGTGGCCCACTTTCCCATCCCAAATCCTTCATCCTAGCCTTTCACTTCTCATCTTCCACCATTAAAGTGAAGCTTAAGGAGACCGGCATTTCAACGGACCGAGAAGATCGATCGGTGGGTGCTTCTATAGGCTAGATTTTCATGTTCTTATGATGGGCCAAGTGAGGCCTACCGATCAATGGTATGGATCTCACTTTGGACCCTTGATGTGGCTAATGACCCACCTTGATGCTTAAGATCATTCCATGATGGGGCCATTCTCCATGGACCCCATCATGATGTTTATTTTCTTGCATGGATATGGTCATCTAGACCTTCTAGTTTGGTGGAGAAAGGATCTCCACCGTTGATTTTCAATTTGGTGGGCCCATATGCAATGAGACCCACTTGATGTATGATTGGATGCTTGAAACGGAGGGCCCATAGTGCCGGGGTCCCTCCATCACACGTGTATATCTCTCTCTCTCTCCCTCCCTTTCTTTTATTCTTCTTTTCTTGTGATGTTGGTGTGATTGTGTGGCCCGCCCGAATAGACCCCACCATAAGGCTTGTATTTTATCCTAAACCATCTATAGGTGGGACCCACCTTATATGTATTATATCCACAACACTCATCATATGGTGGCCCACCTAAACAGGGCCCACCTTATGCGTGTGAAAGGCTCGGACCATCCAGCGTCCAGGGACGCTGGACATCCATGTGAAAACACAAATATAAGCTTGGTTCACAAGCTTCTTGGTGGCCAACTCATATAGGACTCATCTTGATGTATGCTTCAAATCCAAGCCGTCCATCTCATTTTTCAGATTATTTTAGGCGTTGAGCCGAAAAATGGGACTGATCTAACTTTCTAGCGGGCCACACCCTTGAAAATAGTAATTTCCACCGTTGAAACTCACCTTAATTTTTCTACATGCCCAAAAAATGCCCAATATTGGGCTTGATGGATTTGTTATACATGGTAGAATCCATCGGCGGACCCAGATTCAGCAGATGTGGGCCCTACCTCTGAAAAACCACAAAATCTAGGGTTTTCAAAAAATATATATATATCAAATAGCAGCATTGCTGCTGCTGCTGGTGTCAGACGCTGACACCGCGCCAGGCGGGTGAGCGGATAGCAGGGTCCCACGGCTCCAGCTGTGGGCCCCACCTTGATGTTTATATGTCATCTAAGCCGTTCATATGGTGGGCCCTTAGGGAATCGGGCCTCCCTCCAAATTTTAGCCTCATCCAAGACCCAGATGGCCCACATCATGGGAAACATTGGGATTGAACGTCTGCCTTTGAAAACATTTTTTGGGCCATGGAAGCTTTGGATCAATCTGAAATTTGTTTTACCCTTCAATCCAGGTCTGCGTGATCTTCTCAACAGGTTGGATGGGAAGCAAATGTTATGGTGGGCCCCACGTGGGACCCACAGTGATGTATGTTATTCTCACCGTGCTGACGGTGGACTCCCACCCTGTGTATGCGTTATCTCCACGCCGTCCATGGCAGTGGAAGTGGACTCCACCATGATTCATGTATTTATCCACACTGTCCACTGTCTAGACAGTGGACCCCACCATGATGCTTGTGTTGCATCCCCAACCGTCAATCCATCTTGCAAGCTCATTTTAAGGCATGAGCTAAAGAATGAGTCAGATATGTGGTTCAAGTGGGTCCTACCACTATTATTTGAAGTGAGGATCGGTTGATCCTTTGGCATGATTTATATATATATATATATATATATATATATATATGTATGTATTTATGGCCATTTTTAAGGCCCACCTTGGCATTTATAAGGCCCGTGTTATGAGGCCCATTTGATCTACATATGGGGCCCAATTAGTGTGGTCCATTTGAGATACATGAAGCCCATGTGATTAGGCCCTTTCTGATATATTCCAAGGCCCATGGGTTATAGCCCATTGCAATGTACATAAGGCCTGTTGGTGAGGCCCATTAATGCGGCTCATTTAATGAATGAAAAGCCCATCTGACTAGGCCCATTTTGATGTACCTAAGGCCCACGGGTCAAGGCCCAATGGGTTGTCCTTAGGGTCCATTGCAATGCGTGATTTCTCCATGGTTTGTAGCAGGCCATGCCTTGGGGAGCAATGTTGGTTTAACGTCCACATTGCAAGTATAGTGTTGGTTAAATGTCCGCATTACGACTCTCCCTAAGGCCCATTGATAGGTCGTACTTGTGGTGTGTAGGCCTTCTAGGCCCATCTGCATTGTAGGGATAATTCATCACTTTATAACATGCTTAGTATAGCTCCATGATACATGCCCATACGCATCATATGTGTGCTTGATATGAGGAATGTTTGATCATAGCATAAGCCGTTGGGCTGTGACATTTACGGGACTCCTTATGAGACGGAGTGCCCCCACATGAGTGCGTGGTACGCACAGTATTACTGCATGATTTGACGATGTGACTCATGCATTCCGCATATGTGTGACTTGATCACTGCATGCCCTATCGACATTAGGGTCGTGACCTCCACAGGCACATCGTGGATGGTCGTATCAGATACCGGAAATATTGGCTCTAGCATTATGGGCACTTAGGATGTCCTTGGGTGAAAGTCTCAGAACCTTTTTGGTACCAGGAGATGCTCCAATGTCTAGACCGAGTGGATACATGAGCGCCCGAGTGCCGAATACCAGTAGGCCGCGTCTCCCACTGTATCGTGGTCAGTTGGAAGGGGGTGTGGCCTTATCCGCCCGAGTGAGGGGGCTATAAGCTAGGCTGAGTTTGACCAGCTCGTAAATGAGTCCGCTATCGACGAGCCGGGTAGGTATTAGCAGACTACTGGTTAGGCGGATAGTGAGGTCTATTCCACTCGCTCGACTGTGCAGCTAGGGAGGAGGCAGTCTGTGTGGAGTGTATTAGAACCCGGTGATATCCAGAGAGGAACTGTATTGATATGTGTACTTGATGAGGACTGACATGCTTGCTTCGCATCTCGCATATGACATTTGGCTACATAGGCCTCGCATTGCATGGCCTTGGTATGGCCGATAGCATTCATGTCTTGCATCATATAGCTTTGGTACAGCTGATAGCATTCATGGACTTATCGCATATTTTCGCATTACTCTGATACTGTACACTTGGCGCTGGCCTTGCACACACACTTACACCACCCTCTAAGCTTTTGTAAGCTTATGCACGACCGTTGCGTGCAGGTAGTGTTGGACAGCAGCAGCGCTGAGGCAGGAGTGCACATCAGTTTATTTTGAAGCTTTTGATCACCCTGTATTTCCCTTTCCGCATTGTACTTAAAGTTTTTGATTTAGTGGATATGTGGTGATGTTGTTTTGTGACTTGGTTATGCTTGTAGTTATGCTCCATTACAAAAAAAAATTTCATACTGAAAATCCTCCTTGTAGGATCCCCGGATCAGAATCTGGTATGTGAGTGCCGGAATCCGAGAATGGGGCACTACGGAGGCTGTCAGTACCGGATTCGGCGATCGGGAATTTTGTGAGCCCGTTTTCCGAGTTTGGGACATGACAATAACCTACCCAATGACATATGCAATGGTCAACTACATCTCATAACGAACATGCAGATGATGTGTATGGGCATGTATCATGATGCTATGATATCACATACCCATAATTGGTATCGGTAATCGGCATCGATAATCGGAATCGACCCTGATAATTAGAATTGGTCTCAATGAGAATGGACCTAACGAGGCCTAAGGGAATGTCACAATGTGGACATTTAACCATCATTGCCCATCAATGTAGACATTTAACCAACATAACTCCTAAGGAATGACCTTCATAAGGCCAAACATGTAGTGGGCTCATGGCCTCACACAAGGGCCTAATACACATTACGATGGGCCTCGCTCATGGGCTGCATATGGATCACATTGGGCCTCACTCATGGACCTCATGTACATCATAATGGGCCGCAATACATGGGTCACATACATGTCAAATGGGCCGTAATATATGGGCTAAAAAATACATCTCATTGGGCCATATCAAATAGGCTGAAAATACATCACAAATGGACCTTACCAAATAGGCCGGAAATACATCACAATAGGCCTCATCATATGGGTTGAAAATACATCACAATGATCCTCAACGCATGACCCGAAAATATATCACAATGGGCCGCTCATACGGGCCTAATATACATCACCATGGGCCACGACCCATGGGCCCCAAATACATCGCGATGGGCCTCATCACATGGGCTTCAAATACACAACAGGTGGGCCCCACACATGGGCCATAGGTCCATCACAATGGGCCTCATCAAATGGGCCGCAAATAACCAAATTGGGCCTCAAACAAGGGCCACATATATTTCAAGGTAGGCCCCATGATCTGGATGGTTTGGATATAACATATACACCGCATGGATCCCATCGTCCATATCTAGACGGTGGACAGCATGGATGAACACATGCATCATGATAGGACCCAACGTCCAGATCATAGTTGGCCACGTCAAAAAAAATGGGTGGACGGCTTGGATTAAAACACATATATTATGGGGGTCCCCATTGTCCTAATCAAGTAAATGGTGTGGATATACGATACATGCATCGAGGTGGATCCCACCCCACATATGTGACACATGTGCGTGGGCCCCACATCCCAGACAGATGGATAAGGTGTATAAAACACATACATCAAAGAGGGGCCCACAACACTTGGTGGCGTTAATACCTCAGCTATCTAGCTGGTGTGAGGTACTCCAGCCAACCCGCATCCACCGTCCATGGATTGGATGGTGTGGATGTAATACATTAAATCAAGGTGGGCCCCACACACTGCCATGGTGGGGCCACGTCTAGTGAATGGACGGTTAGGATATAAGAAATACCTCATATCAGATCCACAGAACTTGCTGACGTCGATCAACTATATAGCTGGTGCATGGTAGCCAAGCCAATTCGTTTCCATGGTAAGTGGGTCACACGTGGGACCCATCATAACGTTTATTTTCTATCTCATTTGTTCATAAGGTCATAAAGACCTTAATAAAGAAGAAAAATAAATTTCATATTGATCCAAAACTTCTGTGACCCAAAAGGGGTTTCAATGGTAGGCGTTTAACCGCATGCTGCTTTAGGTGGTGTGGACCACCTGAGACCCATGTACGGCTAATTTTTGGGGTGACCCACTGATTAAAGGGGACTCATCAAATGCACAGTGTCGATGCTCTACATATATCACGGTGGGGCCTGTGGTGGGGCCCACAGTCCCTGCCTGTTTAAAGCAGCAAGGGTGGGACCCATCATAACGTTTATTTTCTTTTTTTTTGGAGAAATTTCATAGGCGGAGCCCACATCAGGAGGATCTACTCCACCAGATGGGTCCCAGGGCTCGTGACGGGTCTAACAAGTCCAATATTGGATATGTTTTGACGCATAGAAACATCATAGCGGGCCCTAATAATTTTCACTATTAAAATAATGTTTTAGATGGTGCGGCCTACCAGAGTTTCGGATTAGCTTCATTTTTTGTCTCAATGCTTAAAATGAGTTGGGAAGTAGGGTGGACGGTGGAGATATAACATACATCTAGGTGGGGTCCCGCTTCAAGAAAAATGGATGGATGGTGTTGAATAACACATACCTTAGTCAGACCTACAAAACTTGGTAACGTCAATATAGCAGTAATTAGCTGTTGTAAAGACTCCAGCCAATCCAGCTTCCACATGGTGGGTCCCACGTGTGTGGTCCCACACTGCTGGGCATGGACGGCATGGATATGATACATACTTCATAGGTGGGTCACATTCCATCATCAAAGGATAGAGAGAGAGAGATAGATAGGGGGAGAGAGAGAGAGAGAGAGAGAGAGAGAGAGATCAGAGTAGCAGAGGGACCCCGCCACTATGGGTCCCTCTTGATACAATTATACATCAAAATGGGTCCCACCATGCGGGCCCTCAAGTCACAAAATTAAATAATAAAATCACCCACCTTTGATCATGGACTTCTCCTTCCATTGATGCATTTTAGAGCTCCATGGAATGCATTTCAACAGTCGAGATGAAGCTTGGAGGGTGGGATTGGATGGTAGGAAGGTGGGCCACATCTAGCTCTCCCTCATAGAGCTTGGACGTTGGACTCACATGGGGTTGCTTGAAAATGGAGAGAGAGAGAGAGAGAGAGAGAGAGGTGATGGGAGAGAAGTGATGGGAGAGAGGGATGGTGAGTGATGGATGGGTGTACTTGGTTGTAAGAGAGAGAGTTGACTTTGGGGAGGGTGATTGTACTTGGGGATGAGTGTTGTACTTTGACTAGTGATGTAATTGATTTGACATGTTTCTCTTGGGTTTGCAAATGTGCAGTGTTTACTCGAACTGAACGCGGGCCCATATCTCCTGGCTTGGGTTTCGCCTCGGCGCGTGAGAGACAGCGACGACACGGTTGCAAGGGTACAAGTATCGGGTTGAGCTGACTTTGATATACGAGAAATGATTCAGGATCACGCACAAACACCGATAACAGATCGTGGGTTGTCGAAATTCGATCGAGAGGACCGTAGAAGCCTAAGAAATAGTACGGGCTAGGATATGGGTCTCATAGATGCACATTGAGACTTCTAGAGAAAGAAATATATATTTTTGTGCCCCAACAGTTGGTGTGAAAGTTGGAGTTCCATAACTATAAATAGGAGTCCCTAGGACATTTCAAAGCATCTTCTAATGCTTGGAAAGGGAGAGATGGCTAAGGTGGAGCGCCAATAACGTTCTTCCACTCGATTTCTTCACAGATTCTAATTGATCTTTTTTTTTTCTTCTAGGATGTTAGTCTTCTCAAGCTAATCTCTTAACCTAAGGGATGAAACTTGTAGTTTATTTTTATACTTATTTTACTTTAATTCAAGTTTATGGTTGAACTTATATTGATTTCTAGTTTAAATTAAAGAATATTTTCAGTTTTCTGTGGTTGATTGTGACTCCAATTATAGTAGATGCTTGGAAAGCTTTTGATATCTTCTTAGCTATTTTGTAATTATGTGATTTGTAGAATTCATGATTTACCATTTTCTCATGGGTATGGTAGATGGTTGAATTTCCTGTGATCACCACATTAGTGCTTCATGAGGGAACTAATCCAATGAAAGTTCAGAATTCTATTATGTTTTAACCGCACTATCATCCGATTGGATAGGATAGGACTTCAATTCCAATTGAGTTATTATTGAATCAAGTAGATTAATATTGATATTGCTATATGTGGATTCCTAGATCATTAGTATTTTATCTTTATTATTCAAAACTCTTTTTATCTCACTAGATTAAAAACCCAGAAAAATAAGTTAGATTTTCATTAGCTCTAGACCGTGTTCCTCATTCCCTATGGATTTGACCTCGTTCTCACCGAGTTATTACTACATCGAGACCCTGCACTTGGGGTTGTGAACGGGTTAGCCTTTCAATAATTATTTTTTCAGAAGTGAATCCTGGTTCGACTATCACGGTCGACACCTTTTTGGCTTCCTCTTTGAAATCAAAAGAACTATGTTGTATAATTATAAGAGGGCCTAACTCTTTCACATCTCCTTCCATCCTATTTAGTTGAGATGGTTTAGCCTAAAAATCCAATGACAGTGTCAGCACCATATTACAATCCAATGTAATTGGTAGGAAGGAGCTAAACTATATGACCGAATTTAGGCATTTCTCCCAGGTGTCTCCAAATTTGATTGCTCATTCACTTCACTTACAACTTCATTTTTTTATTCCTTCATTCGGTTTCGAATAGTCTGGTTCAAATTTTCTAGATTTAGCGAGCAATTCTTCAATTAAAAGATCATCTAAGAACTCTTCATTGTGTAAGCTTTCAGTCGATACTTCCATATGTATTCATACCTAATTGTAATTTTGATTTTTAACCGAGTTAAGTCCCACATGAAATTTAACCATATTGACAGATATCTATTCTTCTCCTTGTAAGACCCATATCTTAGACCGTACCGTTCCATAGGCTCCCGTGGTCCTCCCGGTCGAATTCCAGCAACCCTTGACCTGTATCCGATGTTTACAGGCGATCCTAAGCCGAGTCCTGCATATCGAAGTCTGCTCAACTCAAAACTTGTACCCTAGCGACCACACCATCGACACAGTTCCAACGCCGTGACTCAGCACCGATCCGATACCGGAGCCAGGAGATGTGGGCCCGGCCCGCGTTCATTCCGAAGAAACGCCCTGCGTTGCGAATTCTAAGAAAATCTCTATAACTTGTCACATCAAATTAAGTTAAGTATACCACCCATACCCCATGCCACCTCACCCTATCCCAAGTACAAACACCCACTCCCTCTTTTCGACAAGTCAACTCTCTCTCTCTCTCTCTCTCTCTCTCTCTCTCTCTCTCTACTCATCCCTCTTTTACCAAAATTTCAAACAAACCCATACCTCTCCATCTCCTTCCTTACAACACCCATTCCACCCATCCCATATCAATCCATCACCTCTCTTTCTCTCTCATTCTCTAAGCAATCTCTCAACTCCCATGAGAGCTTCCAATGTCCAAGCTCTCTCTCCCAAAAACAAGTGTGGCCCACTTTCCCATCCTCTCATCTCCCATCTCAACCATTCATTCTCCATCAACCTCCATTAAAATAGAAGGCAAGGAGCATAGGAGTCTAAGGAGCTAAACAAGAAGGCCGATAGGTGGGTGATCCACCACTAAATCTCATTTTTTGGGACCACATGTGGTGGGACCTATTTGAAGTATGTAATGTAAGAAATGGAGAGCGCATAGTGGCGGGGTCCCTCCTCTTCATCATGACCTCTCTCTCTCTCTCTCTCCTTTCTAAGTTTTGTGGCCCTCATTATGATGTATGGTTCATATATTTGATCTAGACCGTCCGTGGGCCACCATGGTACACGTGTGAATCCTCGCCATTCATCACCTTGATATGGGGCCACCTTGACGTATATAGATCGTGGGCCACTTGTATGTGGACCCCACCATGATGGACATCCAACCATGGAGCGTCCAGCAGCTAAGGCTGCTAGACCGCATGCTGTTGTGATGAATGGGAAGGAAACCCCTCCTTCCTTTTAGTATTATTATTATTATTATTATTATTATTATTATATTTGATGATGGCCCTGTGTGGGACCCACCATCTGCATTTGCCCAGCAAGGGCGTCAATACAGTAGCTCTATAGTTGCTATATTGACGTCAATAGGGTCTATGAGACCAGTTGACATGGTGCCCATCCCCACCGTCCAAGGCAGCAATAGTGGGGCCAGCCATGATGTGTGTGGGTCCTCCACACGTGGGACGTGGGACCCACCTTCCATAATGGTGGTGTTATATCCCAGCCGTCTATCCATTTGATGAGCTTGTCTTAAGCTTGAGACTAAAAATGAAGTAGATCCATGTCCCTGGTGGGCCACGTACATGGATTCCCACCCTGATGCATGAGTTGTATACCTACCGTCCATCCATTATGAGGGACCCACCGCATGATGGATGTGCTACATCCAGCCGTCCATCCATTTGGCTAGCTCATCTCAAGTTTGAGACTGGAAATGAGACAGATCCAGTTATCAAGTGGTCCAAACTACAGAAAACAGTAGTATTGAATGTCTACCATTGAAACCCCTTTGGGTTACAGAAGTTTTGAATCAATATAATATTTGTTTTTCTCTCCCTGTTCAGGTCCTTGTGACCTTATGAACAGTCTGGATGGAAAATAAACATTATGGTGGGCCCCCTCTAAATTTTAACAGTGGAAATCCTTATCACCATTGTGGTTTGTGGTATAGTGCAGATGGTCTTTTGACATGATTCATTTGTTTGGAAAATGCTTTAAAATGATCTCTATAGATGGATGAATGGTGTAGTTGTTGTGGCCCATTAATTTGGCCCATTCGACCTGGCCCATTTGAATCGGCCCATTTGATCAGCCCATTCTATTTGGCCCATTCGACCTGGCCCATTTGATCGGCCCATTCGACCTGGCCCATTTGATCGGCCCATTCAACCTGGCCCATTTGATCGGCCCATTCGACCTGGCCTATTTGATTCGGCCCATTTGATTTGACCCATTTGATATGGCCCATATATATTGGCCCATGAGTGAGGCCCAATGTGATGTGTATATGCCCCTTAAGTGAAGCGCATGATGATGTATATTAGGCCCTTGTATGAGGCCGTGGGCCTATATACGATTAGCCCTATGAGTTTCATTCCTTAGGAGCAATGTTGGTTAAAGGTCCACATTGTGATCTTCCCTTAGGCCTTGTTAGGCCCATTCTCATCATTCTTTAGTGGGATAACCTAAACGCTTGGCCCCCTTTAATTTTAATTGATTCATCATCGGCCATCCAACTATGGACCCTGCCTTGCGTTGAGGTTAATTATTAATTACCGATACCGGCTACCATTGCCGATTATGAGTTTGTGACAGCATAGCATCATGATACATGCCCATACACATCATCTGTATGTTTGTTATGAGATGTAATTGTCTATTGCATATGCCATAGTGCATGTGGTTTATGGGACTCCCTGATAGGCGAAGCTATCCCACATGAGCGCACGGTATGTGAAGGATTGATACATGATTGGACTACGTGACTCGTGCACTTTGCATTTGTGTGATTGTAATTATTATACACCCTAGCGACATTAGGGCTACGGCCTCCACAAACACATCGTGGGTGGCTGGATTGGATACCGAAAATATTGTTTCTAGGATCGGGGCGTCATAGATGTCTCTGGGTGAAAATCTCTAAATCTGATGGTACCAGAGGATGACTCCAACGTTGAGACCAAGTGGATACATGAGCACACGAGGGCCGAATACTAGGAGGTCGTGTCTCCCACTGTGTCATGGTCGGTTGGAAAGGGGTGTGCCTTACCCGCCCGAGCGTATGGGGCATTGCTAGGCTAACTTTGACTAGCTCATGAATGGGTCTGCTATTGACATGCCGAATAAGTATTGACAGACTATTGGTCAGGCAAATAGTGAGGTTTCTTATGCTCACTTAGACTACGTGCTTGGGAAAGGGGCAGTGCAATTTGGAGTGTACTAAACCCCGGTAATTATCCAAAATAAGAACTGTACTGATATTTGATGCTCTAGTGATGAGCTGTATTGATATGTAGATTTGGATGAGGATTGGCATGCTTGAATTGCATCTCGCATTGCATGATCTTAATATGGCCGATAGCATTCATATCTTGCACGGCATAGCCTTGGTATGGCTGATTGCATTCATATATCCATCAACATGATTCTGCATTACTCTGATATTATATTCTGAGCACGTTCACATTATACACACACTTACACCACCCTCTAAGCTTTCTATAAGCTTATGCACGATTGATGCGTGCAGGTGACGCCAGGACGCAGTTGTAGCTTCGCCACAGTAGGAGCGTGCAGTCGAGCTTCAGGAGTTTTTGTTATTATTATCTTGTATTTTTCTTTGTATACATTGTACCTTAAAGTTTTTTATCATAGTGGATTGTGTGATGGTGTTCTTGTGGTTATTATTCGTAGGTTATACTTATGGCTATGCTTATACTGAATCAAAATCATGTTTGAAATCCTTCTTGTAAGATTTCAGGATCGGAACCTGGTGTATGGGTGTCGGGAGCCGAGAATAGGGTACTATGGAGGTTGTCAGCACCGGATTCGGCGAACGGGAATTTTGTGAGCCCGATTTCTGAGTTTGGGGCGTGACACACCTTCTGTCTTTAGTATTGCCAACCTTGATCGGGTTGGCGGGTACTTCATCTGAGATTCATCCCAAACAACAGTTGTCTTTTCTTTGATGTCTGTTGCCTTTGTGTAACACCCCGTACTTTCCAGTACTCGAGTGTTACCGTGTAACCGAATTTAGAAATAAATATAAGCCTAGTTTAAATGAACCTTCACGTTCATTCTAGCCTAAATCCAATCCTTGAAAACAGTCCCAATCTATTTGACTGTAGATCACATCTAAATAATTCTTAGGGCTTCTAGGGCTATTACTAACTAAGATGAGTCAAATTCAACCGTCAAATTATTTGAATCATTAGGATGTTAGGAGTTGATAAGTGGATGCTCACTTGATGTGGCTCACTTAACTATCAAACTAGTTGGAGAATGAGGCATAAAACTCGAAGTGGTCAACTCACCTGGAGAAATACTTCCCATTAGAGGTGGGCCCTGCAATTTCAATTTATAATAATAATAAATAAATACCGATGTATATAGGTGGTAACAAGGCTAATAATAATAATAATATAAAACGATGAGCTATATAGTCTTAATAACCTACAGAACGGACCCACAACAACAAACACGCTCATATGTGAAAATAATAATAATAGTAATAAAGTGAAACAAACAATGGTAATAATAATAGTAATAATATTTATTTTATAAGTAGTACTTGGGTTAGTGACATGTTATGAAGGTCTTAAACATACATGTGACCCATTAACACCACCCTTCTAACCGTTGACATTCAATTTCGGGAGGATCCGACCCTTAGATCGACGAGAATCCCCATGTAGGGCCCTAAACCAAGATGTATGGCCCACCCAAAACCTTGGATCTATCCCATGTTTGGTAAAAGGCTATGACAAGGCCTCCAAGGAGAATGGGTGGTGTGGATTTCACCTTAACGCCACTGTAGACCCCATTCCAAGTGAATGTGCATAGAGTGCACGTGCACACATGATGCACTAGACTAAGGGACCCGGTCAAACTGAGTTTGACTTAGGATTTCCAAAAGAAGGAAATTCTTCCTCCTTTTCCATCCCGCGCTCAGCGCGTTTTGAATGGATGGACGTCCGATCTTCTGATCAAGATGAGGCCCACCATTAGGACCAGTTTGGGTGATCGGAATCGTTCATCTTGTCGAGAATCAAGATTTGAACAAACCCTAGGTGGTCTCACTTGCTGGAGTGCACCTACATGCACACGAGAACCAGCGCAAGTAAGACCTGGAAGCACACCACGTTTCCGAAAATGGAAACTGTCCTCATTACCAGGTTGGCGATCCGCGTGAGGCCAAATCTGTCCATCCTAGCCGTCCATCTAATGAAGCATCTTAGCCATCCATTTTCTTAGGGCTTTCCAAGCAAAATCAGGGCCGATTTCGGTTCCTTCCCACGGTTTTGAGAAAACCAAGTAATAGGATTCGATCCAGGACCATCCATTCCTTATCAAACGACTCCCAAAGGAGTTTTAGGGCATGATAAAGGGCAGCAATATCTAATAGCAACAGGCCTTTCTATGGTTATTGCAGCCGCCCGAGAAAAATCCATCGTTTCCTTCCGAGCTCAAACCCACCATGAAAATATCAATGAAGCTCCATTCTCTTGCTTCTGCGAGCTTCCAAAGGCCTGTCTGCACCACGTAGAGTCTTCGTTTTGAAGAAAAACCCGCCCAATGTCAATCCGCCATTAATGGCCAGCTTTCTTCCTCGTTCCAACTACACCAGCCCAACTCAATTGGGTCACGATTGAAGTGGGTCTCGCTAAGTCCAGATGTTGGACGTGGGTGAGGAGAGAGAGAAAGAGAGAGAGAAGAAAGAGAAAGGAAAAATAAAATAAAATAAAAGGAGAGAACATGAAAGAAAAGAGAGTAGGATGCGGCTGTGCTACTACACCGAGCCAGGCCTGGTGACAACCAGATCTGGACTGAGTCTAGACCGAGTGGGTGCGTCTGGTCCCATCTAGACACCATCTGGACCAAGTTTCATGCTGGGATTCCAGCAAAGGAAAGAAGAAGATGAAGAAAGAAAGAGAAATGGAGGGTTAGTGCGTCGTTGCACCACTTGAACCAAGTCCAACTCGCTGGACCGAGTTCGGTCCAAGTTGGACGTGGGCCTGGTCCATTCCAGACTTTGTGAAAGGCCGTGGAGAGAAGAGGAAGAATGAGGGAAAGAAAGAGAGAAAGGAAGATGAGAGAGAGGGGGGAGATCGAGTTAACTCGGTTTCAAACCGAGTCAACTCACTGAGTCAGCCAGCTGGCCCATTGGCTGGGTCGAGTCCAGGGGCTGTTGGACCTCTCTACATAAGAAGAAGAAAGAGAGTGGGAGGAGAAATAGCGAAGGAGAGAGAGTAAGGTGCATGAGTGTGCTTGCGCCAAGCCAACTCGACTCGAACCAAGTCGACAAGGTGAGAATCTTCATTTCCTTTCACCAATCAGATTCATCATTAATTACTTTGTTATTAATAATATCGTTATTATTTTCTAGCTGTTGTAACGATTAATGTTATTTTGATGCTATTGACTAGAAATTATAATTAATATTACGATGTATTAGTTAATGTTATGGTAACTATTATCATCAATTATAATTCTATTATTAATTATCATCATCATTAGCGTTACTATAATTATTGCAATTATTAAATATGGTTAACCATTAGTATGCTAATTTTACTAGGATTAGTTATTATAGATACTTGATATTAACAATTATCATTATTAATTCTATTCTTATTTTGTCATTAGTAGAATATTGATTATAAGATTAGTGTTGTTAATAGACAATTATTAATTATCTTTAACTCATTCTAATATTATTATAAATTGAATTATATGAGTTAGGTTTCAAACCCTAAACCAAAGTCTAAGATTTGATTAATGGATAAAACCCTAAACCTAGGTAATCCAAACTTTAGGCTAAGACCTTAACCATGAATAGCGTATAAAGCTTGGATCTAACTGTATAACTTTACAATTCATGGTAGGATTTAATTCTAAAGGCACACGTGCTTCCTAGCAAATTAGTGGCGATCTGATCTATAAGGTGATGATTCTTCCCATGAGCATCCCATTTTTCCATTAACTTAAGTTATAGTTTTTATTTTAAATTATAATTGATATATCTATTTTATAATCATATGTGTTAATTGTTAGAATTGAATTGTTATATTGCATGCTTAATATTTATCATGCATATTTATTTCATATTTGTGGATTATTTTTGAATTGCTTAGGGGACTTAAACTGGTACATCAGTGGGAAACCCCACTTAAGAATGTATACCCATACTTGGGATGTAACTCGACTGGTTGTGATCGTAATGGACCTTCAACTTAGTGGTTATTGAGTGGTAGTTTAAATTGATCATTGATGTGGGCCTACCATCTAGGATTGTTGTGTCCAATAGTTTTTAAGGACAGTTTCTTATCGCATGGCTTGAAATTGGCCCTACGTGGCTTAGTTTTAATAATTGCCCTATATGAATTAGTTTTGATATTCGCCCTACGTGGCTTTGTTTTAGTATTTGCCCTAAATGGGTTCGACGTTTTATTTCGTACAACCAAACGATGGTAAGCCCCATATACTAAATATAATTGGCCACTAGTCGATTGAGTTCCATTAAACATCCTAAGGTAGTAGCCTCATGAGCCAGGAATGGTGGAATGAGACACTATGCCTGAGATGTCAGCCTACGCTGGTGACAAGCCCCCATAGTGACCTTGAGCTTATTTAAACCGACTGACTGTAACTGGACTAATAATGGTTTGGCTAATCATGCATTCATAGCATATTAGCGATGACGGGTGGCTAATTCTGGATGCTATAGCACGTGCCCTAGGCTTATCGGGGTATCATTTCGCTAGCTCCCAGACCACCGACTATCGGCCTATTTTTGGGTGATGAGCCCAATCCGACTGGATGAGCATTCCCAGGCTAATGATTGTATGAGTGTTGAGCCCAAGTCCGATTAGATGAGCATCCCTAGGCCGATGTGCATTCACGCATTCATGCAATTTAAAAGACTGCATCATATGTTATTTTGAATGCCTTGTTGTTTTTAACTATACTTACCTAATGCGGCGGTATGTAATCTTGAGGGGAATTCACACTGAATTGGCCACTCATCCATCGAATATATAACCGTACAGGTAGCACAGGTGGCTCGAGTGATATGTAGGTTCAGACTGATGAGGAGCCGTTATGATAGTCAAGGATGCATAGTTGTACTTGTCAATGAAGCTGTGCAATCTTACGGCTTTCGTTTATATGGTTATATGCTTTTAAATCTCTTATGTATGTAAATCTTGTAATTGTTAATTTAAGAGACATTAGTTGTATAAGTCATTATGGGCAGCTTCTTGTATACTTAAATGAAAATGCAACTTTCATTTACTTTTGATTTGTGCATACTATGCTAACTGCTAACTCTGAATGGTAAAGGAAAAAGATTATATATGGGACTTGACTCTTTTTAGGTTAACACTCGGGTTTTTGGGAAACGGGTCATATACTCGAATCCTGAAAACACCGGGTGTTACACTTTGCCAACATCGTTTTTAAGTACAAGTCATCCCTTTAGGTAGTATTGGAAATTTTAGGTGACTCAACCTTTTCCAAACTCCTTCTCAGACAGGCCGAAATTTAATCATCGTTTGCCCTAGGACAAACATAGGGTAATCGTTGGTGTGTTTGACCTTTTATGGGTAAAAAGAATTTCTTTCCTCATAATTTTGATTGATCAATCGTCTTGCTTGATATTTCGGTTGATAAGATCTCTTGTTTAATCAAGTTGGCTTTGCACACTTATCATAAAAATGCTGATAATTTGACATTATTGTCCCCGGATGTGCTTCGGTCTAGTTGACTATAGGCTTAAGCTTCACACTCTTGCCATCCTTTCGCAGCTCAGCTTGACCTATGTGAGTTCCAAGTTCAATATTATGTCACAGTCGAACTAGCCTTTGAGGATTAATGATGGCCATATTGATCTTCACATTGGACAAAAATGGATCAGTATCAATCAGCATCACTTCTTTTTCGTTTTCAGGAAACTTCAGCAACCCTTTGTCAATGTTGTCTTAAATAACATTCCTGAAAACAACACATGTGTTAATGAAATGCGACCGAGTTTCATGCCATTTAAGTAATTAATTTTCTTCAACTCTTCGGGTATCGAAATCTTATGGTTATAGAAATTTTGATAAATTTGTCGACAAACAAGGTACCAAAGATTTCATGATCATGAGAAATATCAAAGGTGTACATTCTTTAAACTTTTTTATTAGAGGATGTCGTTGCCTCTACTTTAATTAAGGCCGAGCATGTGAACGATTATTTAGCCACCATTTTAGTAATTGCAACATCATTATTAGGATTATAATAATATGTTATTACTGATAAATTCTTTTGTCATATTGACTACTGAAGTAGGGCCTCATACTAAGACACCTTTCTAGTCAAATCATAAAAATGCTTGAATTTTATCTGAACAAACCTCTTTCGAAGCTTGAATTCTAACCCATCTTGGGTTAACTGGACAAAATCTGCTTCGGTCATGACTATCTTACATTAGCGTTTTTCTCTCTCAAACCAAGCAATATAAATTTTTGACTGATTCTCCTTACAATTGACGAAAACGAGTAAAATCGGCCATGAAAACTTCTTTATCCTTATAGAAGAACTGAGCATGAAAACTTTCTTCTATTTCTTACCAATTTTGTAATTTAGTGACTGATTAGAATACCAGATGAAAGCTACCCCAGTGAGTGAATGACCAAATAGTTGTAATTTATAATACTCAATATTGGCCGTTTATCTACATTGTATGGTAAATCGACCTACGTGTTCTACGGCCGATTAACCTGTATCACTTGTAAATAGTTTAAAGTTAGGTTGATAATTCTTAGGCAATGGATATTGCTTATTGATCCAATCAGGATAATTTTTTATGATAAATTGGAGTAGTAGTACGGCCGAGAACTTGGCCTACTACTTCCTGAACCAGTCGAACAATTTGATTATGCTCCTAGTATTAATGTGCAGCAACTGGAGGTACTTCTACACCAACAAAATATTGTTTTTTTATTATACGGTTGATTTCTAGGCAAAGGTTGCCCCCTAGGTATCCCTTGATTCTCGGTTTGAAAGATTAAGTTTCTATTCTCACGTTTAAAACATCTAAAATCTACCGGTGGTAATTACTTTCACACGTCCTGAATAGGAATACGTTCAAGACGTCTAATATTTACCGGTATCGATGGATTTCGCGCATCCTGGATTGAACCAGGGATAGGAATAGGTGGTGTATTTCACCGTAAAGAAAATATTTGTGGCACTAGCTGGGCTGGTGGTAAAGGTGCCAGATTCCCAGCAGTACTAGCATCAACCTACTGTTAAGGTGCAACAGGTGCTCTTTCAGTAATCAAAAACGTCAACCAAGTCATGATCACCATCCACCTATTAAAGGATTTGGTCTGGGCTCGAGAGTGTTTATCTTGAACTCATGACAATTCTACGAGTTAAATCCCCCTTTGCCTATCAATCATCCCGAAAGACATAATCTCAAGATGTTTAACCCAGTATGTCGATGGTCTATTTATATTCCCTGTAATAGGAACTAGACTAGGTGGTAGATTTCCTTGCTCGAACACTTGTTGAACTTGCAACTCCTCATGAGAATGAGGCATGTTGTATACAACAACATTAATAGCCACTGTTGCATATTATGACAACCTCTTCGACTCATGATTCTGAGAAATTACTGCACTGATAAGTGTAGTTGTGTCGAAAGTTTTTTTTTTTTACATAGTTAGTGCAAAATAAATATTAATGATAGCCAAGTAGTTTTTTTTTTGTCCCGTCAAGCATGCCAAAAATGTTGGTTGTTTGGTTTATATCTATAATGTGTAATATGCATAGGCATGCTAGAATCAATAAACTAGCTCGATCGAAACTAATCAACTTCGACCCCAAGCATCAAAATAAGTAGATACGTCCAATATGAATGTATATGATGACTAGATTATGAGATAATCAATTGTTCAATCAATCATTTGCAGACTTTTTTTAACGAATAAGTAATAATCAAAGAGTGGGGTTCTTCCTATAAAGATGGGTTGCTTTGTGTCTTTCACAAAAAAGAGCTTTCAAAATACTAGTGCAAATAAACAAAATGAAAAAAATTCACAATCGATCACTAGGAGCGACTGTAAGAATGTATCTTGAAAGAACTTTGTGATATTGGATAGAGAATAAACCCAGCATATGAGCATAGATTTGAATTATAACTAAAAATTATAAATAAGAATTACTGCCACTCCTAGGATAGACTCAGATAAAAGATAGATTTGTTTGGTTTTTTTTTTAGATGATTGATTGTTGATTATTCTCTGTTAGATTCATTTGCTATTTATAGAGTTCAGTTGTAGCTTATTCTTATATATTATTCTTCCATTAATGCAACAATTATAGTGATCAAATTTTTTTTTTAATTCTTTGGTTACGTTTTCCTTTTGTGATTGTTCATCTTCTATCGGTCAAAGTTTGTTCCTCTCAGTCGCCTTCTATATCTTGAACTGTTCAACTACGTTTCTCTCTTCACTTATTAGACTTTTGGGTAACTCGACCATATCATTCCGTCAACCATCCACTAATGTGCAAATTAAAACTAAATTTACACCAGCTATAATTCCACAAAAAAAATAAAAAAATAAAAATAAAATACTCTCGAAGATCTTTTCATCCACCTCTTATTTCCCATGCAATGCCACATATCGCTCTCCTATTAATTTTTCCTAAAATGACCAGAAATAGAGTACAACAAGACCATTAACATAAGAAAAGATGTTTATTGATAGCTAATGAGCCACAAAAGTTTTAGATCAACCTCATATATGTTTTTTCCCTTTATCCGTGGTTGTTTGACCTTATCTATGACTTGAAAAAAATTACGAAAATACTAGGGTGGTCCCTAAAATGTTTTTACTAATAAGGGGTTCACCACCATGGTTTCCTATAGTATGGCCCACCTGAGACTTGGATCTTCTTCATTTTTGGGCTCATGCCCAAAGATAATCTGAAAACAGGCGTGGATATAAAATACATCTAGGTGGGCGCCACGGTAAGGGCTGCACCATCCTCGGTGAGGCTGGCAGCACCTAATCCGCTCCCGCAGCAGACGTGGGCATTCCGACGGGACCATCATTCCACAAGCGTTGCCTCAGTGACGGCTGAGATGCGGAGCATGTTTCGCTCCACTGGCCCACATGCTAAGATAGTCGAATTATTTGTACCGGCCTTATTCATGGCACCATCATACGTGACGATCGGGAAATATAATTTGTAGAGTAGAATGTCGGCCATTCAGAATTCTTTTTTAATTATGTCAATTTGTTTACAGATTAAGTAGACTTGATCTAAAACTGTTGCGTGCCAAAGCTTCTCACGCAAGTTTCCTGCAACACAAAGTTCTGGAAAGCCAATGGCAATGTCGATCGGTGTTAAATCTGCCTCGTTTATTTATTTTGACTATTCATATTAAGGTAAGAACCCAAAAATAGGCGGATCCAAGACCCATGCGGGCTTAAATGAGGTTGGAAATGCTCATAATTGAAATTTCCCTAAGGTTTTTGTGATATTTATATGGCATCCAACCTGTTCACAGGTTGATTCTCATTGGAAGATGAGAAAAGACAATAATAATAATAATAATAATCCGCAGCCCCGTAAGGTTTCGATAGTGGCCTTTGGATCGATATGGGCTACACTGTAGGAAAGAATGAGGTGTGAAATGCTCGTAATTGAAATCTCCCTGGGCCTTGTATGCAATCCAACCTGTGCCAAATGTTCAGCTGCTCGCCTTGTTACATGAGCACACGTGTCATGGTCACAAAATCTGAACCGTCCATGTGATGTGGCACCCCTTGAAACCTCACATGTTTAACTTTTAGCCTGATATAAAACTCTGGTGGGCTATGACAAAAGAAAATAGTTTCCTCCCTTGATTTACATTCCTCTTTATTATGGCCCACAAGAGTTTTGGAATGGGCTGAAAATTGGGCCCATAGATTTTCAAGGGGTGCTGCATCACATGATCATTCATATTCTATGACCATGACACGTGTACAAAGGTGCACACAGGTACTCACGTAAGAAGGTGTGAAGGTGAGTGTTCCCCGAACTGTTTACATTGAGAGGGGGGGGGGGGGGGGGCGGGCGGGCGGGGTGGGGTGGTGGGGGAATGCTCACCTACGACCTCTTCTCACCTAAACTCACTATAACTTTTTTAGAACTGATCTCCCGTTATATGAGCCCAAAATCTGAACCGTCCATGATAACTTTCAACCTAATTCAAAACTTTGGTGGGCCATGGTGAAAGGAAACAATTTCCTTCCTTGATTTGTCTCTCTCTTCTCGTGGCCCACAAAAGTTTTGGACAATGATAAAAGTTGGGCCCTAAGTGTTTCATGAGGTGCTGCATTATGTGGACCATTCAGATTTTGGGTTCATGTAATGGGAGATGAGTTTCGGAAAAGGTTCTCATAAATTCTCGTGAGAACCGGTGCTTCCTCGTAGACAGGATTGCTCACCTGTGCACCAGCTCTCACGGGAACTCGTGAGAACTTTTGTAGAACTTATCTCCATGTGGGCACAAAAAACCTCAAGGTCTAACTTTCACCCTGATTAAAAACTTTGGTGGGCCATGGCAAAAGAGAGAAATACGTCTGTCTCTCTAGTTTGTCATGGCCCACCAAAGTTTTTTGTCAGGGTAAAAAGTCAGGCCTTAAGGGTTTAGTGTAGCATCACATGAACAGTTCAAATTTCATGCTCACAATCAAGAGTGTCTTTATCAAATCTGTTATTGACTTGATATTGTTTCTTAATTAAAAATAAAATATCTAACTATTTATTTTAGTTTTTAGTGCACCAAATTTTAGGGTCATTACATATTAGGTTTGATTGGGTTGGTATGAGATAAATCTTCCTACTGAATGACTTTGCTATTTATTACATCAATCTAACTATATGTATGCTTTCCACATTCTGAAAATTTCTGCAACCATTTAACATGTCTTAACCCTTGCTTCTACTCCTGCCACTTGCCCTGTAACTGCTTTTGCACAATTGCTGGATAATTTGGCGTCACTCGTTACACTCCAGCTGTATTATCATAAAATCCTTTTTGTATATCCCCAAAGATCGCCAAATACATCATGCAAATCCATTCATATCACCGCAAGTTACTCTGATTGGCTTTCACATGAATTGGGCACAATGGGAATGAACACACACCATAGGAAATAGTGGTGATTGAATTCCCACCATTAAAATTGAAATTTGTGTTTTCCCTTCATCCAGGTCTATGTGAATTGATCAACAGGTTGGACGGTAAATAAACATTGGGCTGGTGATTGAACGCACACCATTAAAGCTGATATTTGTGTTTTCCTTTCATCCAGGTCTGCATGACCTGATCAACAGGTTGGATGATAAATAAAGATTACAGTAGGACCAACGAAGTTTTTAATAGTGGGCGTTCAATCACCAAGGTTTTCTTGTGGTGTGGTCCACGTGAGATTTGGAAATTCCTGAGTCCTCTCGTGAACACCTGCGTACGGTTGAATCAATAACATGCTTGGGTTCATCTCATAATGTGAACACCAATGCGACCGCACGTGCTGAATCCTTAGAAGCGGCCCCGAAGAACGCTAGCCCTATGTATAAGAGGTCTCTCTGTTGATGAAAACAGAAATATAGACAGACCCAATGACTTTCTATATTTGGTTCCAATACAATGAAAAACTATTAGCTTTTCCCCACCTGATGCTTTTCCTACTTGTTACTACAATCCCCATATTGCTGCTATTCAAGAATAATATTGAGGAAGGACATGACACAAGGAAGTAGCTTCCTCCTGGTCCCAAGAAGCTTCCTGTGATTGGAAACCTACATCAGCTTGGCAGTCTCCCCCACCGTGCCCTCGAACGACTTTCACATGAACATGGCCCACTTATGTTCTTGCGTCTTGGCTGCACACCGACAATTGTGGTCTCTTCCGCCGACATGGCGAGAGAGATCTTTAAAAGCCATGATCTTGCATTCTCTGGCCGACCTATGTTGTATGCTAGGAAGAAACTTTCTTATGGATGCCTAGACATAGTTTTCTCCCCTTATGGCGAGTATTGGAGATAGGTTCACAAGATTAGCATGTTGGAATTGATGAGCGTAAAGAGAGTGGAATCATTCCGGGCCATTAGGGAGGAAGAAGTGGGCCTTTTGATCACTTCCATCACTCATTCTTCTTTTTCTTCCTTCTCATTTGTTAGTTTAAATGAGAAAATGCTTACTCTTGTTAATAACATCGTCTGTAGAGCAGTTTTCGGTAAGAAGTATGAAGATGGTGGGAGAGAATATGGTAAGAGTAGATTTCATGAAATCTTACAAGAAACACAGACGTTGTTGGGTGGTTTTAACCTGGCAGACTTTTTCCCGAGGATGGAGTGGTTCAATTGGCTCGTTGGCATTCAAACAAGGCTGGAGAAGAACTTTCAAGAATTGGACAAGCTCTATGAACTAGTTATAAAAGAGCACCTTGATCCTGAAAAGCTTGAACCCGAGCAGGAAGATCTTGTAGATGTTTTGCTCCGGGTTTGGAGAGATCTTAGTCACGGAATCAGACTCACTTCAGATCACATAAAGGGGATACTCACGGTTAGTTTCTATCCCATCCACTTTTTCTTTCTTTACAATTTATGCAATGTTTAAAAACTCTATGGGTTGACTCGGGATTGGCCTATACACTGTGGATCCACCAGATTCCTGTTCCGATCGCCTCATAACTCATGTCAGATTGGATCTGTTTTTTACTCGATGACTCAGCTGAGTGACACGAGAAACTCGGCCATGTTTTAATGATGATTGGATTATCTTATTTGCATTTACTCATCTCTTTCATCCCATGTATCTCATTTTGAGGATCTCCTCTTTCCATGTATTTCCTACTAGGATTCCTCTCACTGGAAGAACATGCAACACCAGAGATCCATGGGAAAATCTCAGCATGTTTGGGACATCCGCTACGTCCATTAGTTGAGACATCTTATGTTAGGAAATGAGTCCAAAAAAGGTTGACTAATACAAAATTCAGAGAGGCCACAAAACAGAGAACAACGGAATGATTTCCATGATAGAAATATTTAGGGGGCCATTGTGTTGCTTGTTTCCCATACAACATATTAATTAGGTGAGCCCCACCTGGATGAAGAGAGAACCAAAAATCAATCAGATACAAAACCCTGGTGACCACACTGCTTGAATTTAGAAGTAAATTTAGAAGTGATTTTATTTTATTTTATTTTTCCTTGGGTGTGGACCAAAAGGTTATGGATACCTGTAAGATTTATTATGTACTGTGAACACGAAATGGCTGAACTGATCAATGGGGTCAAAGTTCCTCACTTTGACAACAGGTGGGAAATTTTATGGAAAAAATTCCAATGCAGTTTCAGCCAACATCAGAAAACTATAATTAGCTATCCACTCCACTTTCCAAGATTTCCAGCGAGTTGAGTTTTGAGTTTGTTGGATTTTTTTTTTTTTTTAAATGACACTATAAGAAAATTGTCTTTTACCGGCGGTCAAAACCGCCGGCAAAGAGACAGAAAACTGCCGGTAAGGACTTTGCCCGCAGTCAGGTAACAACCAGTAAAGGTAGCGTCAGTAAAGGCTTTACCGGCGGTCAAGACCTTTACTGATGGTTGTGCTGGACACCGCTAAATCGTCAGGTTTTTGCTGCGCTAATGGTCCAAAGCTACGGTGAAAATCCATAGCTATAAATGAATAACCCCACAGTATGACCATAGCCATTCATATCATAGCTCTTTAAAAATTTGCAACAGATTAAATCTGTAGCTAGCGAGCTCATGGCCACCGACATTCCGCAACCATAGAGAAAATCTTTCTTTAAAAAAAAAAGGGTACCCACATGTATCCTGGTTTATTTTATTTTATTTTATTTTTTATTTTTTATTTTTACACCAGTCTAAGCAGCTAACATGCCTTGGTTAATGTCAATGATCTCCTTGTTGCCAATGATTGCCATTGTTTCCAAGGGACTGGTTTCTTTTGTCGATCTTTGGTGAGCTGTGTAGCAGTAAAAGGCATCAGCACCAGTATTTCGGAGTCCTTCAGCAGGTTCAGGCCCTCAATGATATTGAGGTTCACCACCTGTGAGCGGAGGTTCTCTAGTTGTCTACCAGAAGCTCAATCTTCTCACCACAGTCCAAAACCTGCACAGAGAGATTACAATGGGTTTATGTTGTTCTGCACATCACAAGATTTAAATAATTTGGGGGCTTCAAAAGACAGGGTTGCATAGAGGACACTAATCTTGGCATTTGGGTGGCCCAAGGAAAAAGATTTTCCTAAATGCACATTAAAATATTACAGGCAACCATCTGCACATTGAATGTTATACATACACTAACTACACATTGAAATATTACAGGCAACCATTTGTATCATAGCCATTGATGATGTGAAAAGAAGGAAAGCACACCAAAAGCATGACCACCACTCTTCTTCATTCCGAGTCAGCTATGAAATTAGGTTGCTCGCCTTGACACATATACTCATCACAAACCGAAGCTGATCCCCAGTCCTTCCCGAGCTGGAATATGTCCTTAGTGAATGTCGAGCCCGATGACCCAATGAACACATTCAACATGGCACAGATCGTCTTATGCAGCATGGCTTCAACCTTGGGGACAAAAAGGAATCCATATAGCTTACACCCAGGTAGGTGCAAGGGTACTTCCCAACAAAAATCACCCATATAAAAATGTAGTTATGAGAAGGTTTTTGAAATTCCACACATTATGTTCTGAGAAAATCTAAATGGCTGATTTGTGAGTCCACAGATAATAAATAAATAAATGTCAGATCTTGTCACAGACTCAAGACATTCCGACTCAAAGTTCAGTCAGGTCAGGAATGAGTTCTTCAAGCACTCCTTTGTCACCATGTTCTACAGAAACCCAGTGACTCCTGACCCAAGTCTGCATTGAGTTGATTATACGCTTATGAGTAATTGATCATTATAAAGTTAGACAAAGAAAAAAAAATGAGAAAGAGCAAAACAAGCTTACCATCTCTAAAGAGTTACATTCCCACAGAGAAGCACAAGGATAGAAGCAGAATTGCCAAATTAGGTAACCATACTGGACCTGACCAATTCCAACCTGAGGGTCAACCCAAGCCTAATCCAGCTTAAAGAGGACCTAACTACAATTTTATATTCATGAAGAAGTAGCACACATTAACAGTTAAAATTAGCTCATACTCCAAATCATCATTCATTGTTTTTCAGACCGCCAAACAATGATTGTTGATTTGTCGGGATGTTGTCTCGTGCGGTCCCACTTTGCAATGTGGTGAAAACAAGCTAGCTGATTCCAGAATGTGATGAGACATGTTCAGAGTCAGTTCAAAGAACATAAGAGATACTAATATTCTTATAAAAATCTCTAAATACAAAGTATCTACTACATAGCTTGTAATGATATACATCTGATAAATTATAACTTTTAGTTGTTCAGAAATCCAGATTGTCCAAATTGCTGACCCAATTGTAGATGAAGCTATACATCACTGTCAGATCTTGTGGGTTTGGTGGTATCATAGGTCCCCACAAAAGAAAAGAAAACTAAGGGAAAAGCGATATAGCTTTTGATTACTTGCTGTCACCAACAAAGTTAGTGAAAACCACATCATCTTCAATTAAAAAAGAATCAGTCAGTGGCCAAATATCAAGTTATGAGCTTACCTAGCAATATCAAGAGCAAATCTCAGAGCTTTAGAAGGTAATTTGCGAAATCTCCCTGAAATCCATCTAAGTACAAGAATCCATATGGTTTAATGACATACATAAATGTTACCTAGACAATGCAGTCTTCAAAATAATATTTTAAGTGATGCCATATGTATTATCAACATCGATGTAAACAAGTAAAATGTACGGGGAAACTGCAATAGAATGGAATTATGGGACAACTCAAAGAAATAAAAAAATTTAGATCACAAATCAGACAACCAAACTTTTATAGCAGACTGCAGCAACCAAGTGTGCTATTAGAAAATTTCCATATGAATGCAAAGATGCTTACTTTTGGATGGTACTCCGAAACAATCATCATGGGTATATTTTGGATTTGCTTCCTAGAAAATCAGACAACCAAACTACATTTTCATTTGCCTCCTAGAAAATCAAATCCTCAAATTCCACATGGTAGAGAGGGCTCAACACAAACCTAATTCAAAAGAATGACCAAAAGCAGGTAATAGTTGCACACATTAAAAAAGAACAACAAAAAATGCTTCCACCCTCATTCTTTTTGGAAAGATAGCGTGCTTTATTAAAGCTTAGTTGATACAACCATTTAGAACAACCAACATTCCTAGTCCAGTCAGCTACATTACCAGAGACCCCATATTGTTTGACAAAAGCTGTTCTAAGCAATTGCTACTTAAAATATTTTCATTCTTTTAACAAGCATCCTAATCTCTTACAAACAAGTTTCACAGATATAGGCATGAGTTAGAAAAAACACTTACCGCGATGTTGTTCCTTCCCATATCCCGCACTTGAAGGGAACAAGAGAAATCCTCACAATCGACTGTCCATTGGTATGTCCAAACTTGTTCTTTGCTGTAACTTCTCTGCACAATATCATGGTTGATTTGGAAATTCTGGATGAACACCAATCTTAAACGGCTTAGTGGTTACATCTTCCTTAAGCCATCGATACGTTCCAAGGCCATAGGCTATAGTTGGGCGCTATTCCTTATTCTTCATCTTGCAGATCTCCGTGTTTTGCTGCTCAAGATAGCATGCAAACTGAACATATGATGCTAAACTTATGCAGCACTGATAACGGCCATCTTTTCATGTTGTTGTGCCCATTTTGCAATCACTGTTGCATTTTCAACCACCCCCCCCCCCCCCCCAAACACTTGGTTTAATAACCTGACAGGACCATCATAGTAAAATCAGGTCATGTTCACAATTTGTGGGGGATCCAAACAAGCACAAAAATATCCAATCTAACAGAATAAAAAGCAGCCAAATTTCCAAAAAGAATGGTAACAAAAGCCACTTACAGAGCTCAAACGGTGAATAGAGCTTCCTCTGCTCTTGACTTTGCACCGCTCAAGTTCAGGTGGCAAAAAAAGAAGAAGAAGAAGAAGTTCAGATAGTAAAAAATAAATCTATAATTAATAAACAACCCCGATGATAATTAGGTGTTAGAATGTCTCTGTCAAGTGAAAATAAGAACTGGATCAGACTTAGAACTGCATTAACTCAAATCTTATAAAATCTCACCACTTGCTTTTCAACTCAAATCTCATCACTTGCACTATCAATTATTCCACCATTTGAAACAAAAGAACATGAAATTTTAATGACAATGGGAACAAATAACCAACTGTCTAATCTTAAGATAAAATGCATAAGACACATCCATTAATAGCAGTCATCATAGATAGTTTTGTTGCTGAAGTCAGGTAGATAGGTAGCTAGCTAGCTAGATAGATAGATAGATAGATAGAGAGGGTAGCTAGCTAGCTAGATAGATAGATAGATAGAGAGAGAGAGAGAGTGATGCAGTTCTAATTTGATTAGTATGAAGTTATCTTAAATGGTTTTGTTGCTAGTAATTTTAATTTACCTGTAGATAGATTAGATAGATTAGACAATTTTTTATTTTTTTATTTTTTACAACTGAAAGAAAGAAACATAAATAGATAGATAAAGGTTTTAACAATTTTAACAGAGAGAGATTAACAATAATTAAGAGAGAGATAGTTTAACAATTTTGAGAAATTCAAGTATATCAAGATATACCTCTTATATACAATAGACATAAACTAGTGGTAGTCCAGAACTTTCCAAGAAAGAGATTTCCCTTGGTGATGATCTTCTTCTGTTGACTATTTTAGTTCTCTTAACCATTCCATATTAGTATAAACATATGAGGTTGTTCCCTACCACAGCAATTGCCATCATTTCAAATGCTTGAATCCCTGAAGCACAGCCACCAACAAAACAAGAAAAGAAAAATGAGTTAAAAAGGTTTTTTTTTTTTTTTTTTTCAAAAAAAAAAAACCCATATCATATGTTCATAAAATAAATAAATGCTTAAAAACATAAAACACCCTTTAAAATCTCAGGGGAATGCCGAAGTCACTTAGAGGTTCTTGTTGGTCCTTCCAGTTCACATTTATTGATATTTGAATGGTTTTGTGGCTGACCCCAATTTTTTGGGGAATGAGGCTCAGATGGTGATGATGATTTTGAATGTCTTTTTCTTTTCTTTTCTTTTCTTTTTCTTTTTTCTTTTTTCTTTTTTTTTCTTTTTATGTAGTTTTAATCCCTGCAAATGTGTTAAAGAGAATATCGTAATTCCGTAAGTGTTTCTTATTTGTTGACAGTTTGACAATCCATTCTAATGTAATGTAATTCATTACTCTGAAATACTCTAGTGCCTGCTTGGTTGCCACATAAGAACAGTTACATAAGATTTCTGCCCATTTTTGTGTTATTTATGTTTTTGGGTGCCACTTTTGAAAGTTGAAACAAAGGCATTATGCCTAAATGATGAGGCTCAAATAGTGATGATGATGCTGACAGGCAAATGAGGATGGTGATTTATGATGCCCTGATGATGCTGCCCAAATGGTAACGATGATGCCCAGATGGTGACAACGACGACAATGGTAATGATGATGATTATGTTTGGATGATGCTGGTACTTGTTGATGTTTGATGATGATTATGCTTGGAAGCAGATTGCATGTGGCACCCGCCGTAGGAATATCCTCGTTGCATATCTAGGTTGTTTATCCATTTTCCAGCTCCTATTACGGGATGACTGCAGAAATGATACCAATCCAAAGAAGCAAATGATGCCGATCCAAAGCTCAAGCTGACCAATCATAAAAAATAAAATAAAAAACAGTGGAGATGTGTCTCACATTATCATGGAAACCTTCACGGATTAGCCACATAAAAAGTTTTATGGTGTTAAAACTAGAATCATCTGAAGGTTGAACGTTCACTGCATTTTCATCCCTATGCAACAAACTCCATATGTGTGAGTGTAGAAACATAGGTGTGAGATTTGGGTCTAGGCTGGCTGCACTGTGTAAGTGCCCTGACTGAAGCCAATCCACTCATCGAATGAGCCGCATGCATATGTAAAGTGAGATGTGCTCATATATGAAAGAAAAAGAAAAAGAAAAAGGAAAAAAAAAAAACATGTACAGTCTAAGGTCAGCCCATATAGAAAAGAAAATGAAAAAAAAAAAAAAACTGACCCAAAACAGGGGATGCTCATCTAGCCACATCTCCCCAAGGGTTACTCCTTTGTCATCTCTTCTTTCTAAACGTACCCAAACCTGTACAATCTAAGGTCAGTGCCCCTCTAATCAGCCTAGGGAGTAATTAAAAGTTTAAGCATGGAAGTGAGATGAATACACTTTAGCATAAGACTATATAGGATTTTTTTCTATCTAGGATCTTTTTTCCCATTTTTGTATTTATATTTAATTCAAATATGACACTATGTTGACTTCATTGGTTGGACCAATTTGACCAAACTGCCCACAAAAATGGGTCCAGATCGCGTCCAGATTTTTAAACACCACTTACTTACACCCAATGAAAATATAAGCCACATGAATATGACATTTTAAAAAATGGGTCCAGATTGTGTCCACATTCTCAGCTGTGCGTAGCAATACCATGTGCATACCAAGGCTGCAGGAAAAGAAGTAAAAGTTGCTCAAATGAAAAAATTAAGTTACCTCTCAAAAAAAGAGAAAAATTTAAAGTTACCTCTTAAAAAAAGAGAAAAAAGAGTAAATGTACACACTTGGAACAATAATACAAGAGTATGAATAGTGCGTACTAGTACATTCACTTTAACATAGTAAAATAGTATGCTAGTATAAGACTATAGATAACAAGGAAAAAAAAACAATGAAAGAAAGGACCGAAATGGCAAAAACATCCATATTTAATGAACCTATTTGTCCAATGAAAGCAAGCAAATGAAAAGGACATTGACCAGTAAAGAAGATCTTTATCATATACAAGGAAAAAAAAAAACTGACTTAGCTACAACAACCTGAGCCCATATAGGGGACTTTTGGCTTGATGATACCCAATCTGAAATCGTTTATATCTTTCATCTATTTTATGTTGAATGTAAACCATAACTATATAGGAGACCACTTGTTAGATGCACTACGTGAAAAATGGAAAAAAAGGACGGATTTAGAGACGGTTCTGGACCGTCTCTAAAATTGCTGGGTTTAAAGACGCTTTAGAGACGGCTGTAAACCGTCTCTAAAATTTTAGACAGCCCCTGACCGTCCTTAATATTGTCTTAAAAATTTGAACGTCCACAAATCATTTAAGACGGTTGTTGACCGTCTTATATGGGTCATCTGAGACGGTCGTTGACTGTCTTATATGCGATCATCTGAGACGGTCAGTGGCCGTCTGCATTAGAGACGGTCATTGGCCGTCTTTTACTTGTAATTTGAGATGGTCAAAGACCGTCTCTATTAGAGACGGTCCTTAGCCGTCTTTTATCCCTGTTAAAGACCGTCTCTATAAGAGACTGTCAAAGACCGTCTCTATAAGAGACTGTCAAAGACCGTCTCTATTAGAGACTGTTAATGACCGTCTCCGTTCTTATAGCGGTCATTTCACACCGTCAAAGACTGCCTGCATTAGAGACGGTCTTAAACCGTCTCTAATGCTCAGATCAAAACAATAAAAAATTTATGAAATTCGAAAAAAAAAAATAGTTAAGAAGCTTAGAAAAAATAATTAACAATGTTTAAGAAAAATTTAAATTTTGAAAAAAAAAAAACTGTGATTTTATAAAAATCTAGATTTTGAAAAAAAAATTAAGAACTTTGAATAATGTTGATAACTTTGAAAAAAAAAAAAGATTTCGATAAAAAAAATGATATTTTGAAAACGAAAATATAAAAAATTAAACAAAATTGTGAAAATTTTGACAAATTGTAAAAAAGAAAATATTTTTTTTAAAAGAAAACTAGATTTTGTATTTTGACAAAAAAATTAAAAACTTATATAACAAGATTTCGATTAAAAAAAATGATATTTTGAAAAAGAAAATTTAAAAAATTAAATAAAATTGTAAAAATTTTGACAAATTGAAAAAAAAATATTTTTTAAAATAGAAAACTAGATTTTGTATTTTGACAAAAAAATTAAAAAGTTATATAACAAGATTTCGATAAAAAAAATGATATTTTGAAAAAGAAATTTTAAAAAATTAAATAAAATTGTGAAAAATTTGACAAATTGAAAAAAATATATTTTTTAAAATAGAAAACTAGATTTTGCATTTTGACGAGAAAAATTGAAAAGTTATATAACAAAAGTGAGATTAAAAAATTGATATTAAATCTTAAGCGGACCAATATAGGATCTCGCCATTAAAAATTATAAAGAGTCCATCGTAAGGTTTTTGTAATGTTTATTTGCAATCCAACTTGTTGATAATGTAAAGAAGATCTAGATGAATGTAAACTACAAAGATCAAATTGATCCAAAACTTTTGTGGCCTTCAAAAGGTTTTTAATAGTTATTCATCATTGTTTTGATTGGTATGGCCCACCTGAGATTATTGAGTTCTTGTGATTTGAAATTACATCCTAAAATATGATGGAAAAATATATAGACGGTGTCAATATACATAAAATATATCAAGGTGGGCCCTACACGGTAAGAGTAACACCCATGAAGGAGTTACCTAAATAGTGAAATGGTACTATAAGGTCACCTCATGGGAATTTCCCATGAGGTTAATCTGTGCGCCCCACCATGATGTATGTAGAACATCAACACCATGCATTTGATGTATCCCCTTTAAGTCCAAAAATCAGTTGTATACAAAACTTAGGTGGGCCATAGCATCTAAAACTATGCGAAGACATCCCTAAAACATATAAAAGCTTTTGGTGGGGCCCACATGAGTTTTAGATGTGTATGAAACTTGGTCTGACTCCTCATCCAAGTGGGACACACATAATGAATGGGCTGGATCTATGAACCACATTTAGGTGGGCCTAATAAATGATTATGAATGTTTTAATGGGAGGGTAACCCTCTCAACTATAGTATGTGGTGTGGCCCACCCAAGTCATGGATTGACTTTATTTTTAAGCTCATGGCCCACCATGGAATGGTGCATCTGACTAACAGGGCAGATCCAAAGTTCAAGTGGACCCACCATAGAAACGAGTGGGATAGTGACACCCACTATTGAAACCTTCTTAGGGCCCGCCACGATGTTTATTTGATATCCAACCTGTTTATAAGTTAATACTAGAGCTGGACATCGGTCCGAGTCGAACCCAATCAGATCCGAAATCTCAATGGCTTAACCCGAACTCGATCCGAACCGGGACCGAGTTTGGGTCGCCGGCCTCGAACCGACCCGAAGTATACATGTCCTGATCCGATCCAAGTCCGACTCGATCAGGAAAACCGAGTCGGATCGGATGGGGCACTATTCGGATCGCTTCAGATTTTTTTTACAAAATTTTTTTTTGAAAAATTTGAAAAAAAAACAAATAAATAAATAAATTACGTACCAGGACATCTTGGTAGATGCAATCCTTCTCTGCTCTGACATTCACCTTGATTAATGCATGATACGTCTCTCTATTCATTGGAATTACAACACTCAACAAACGCACGAAAGCTTTTGTCCCTTCAGCATCACCTTCGTCACCCAACACACTGGAAGTGGAAACCACCCTATTGTTTGGCCTCCATCATTCCCTAGAAATACCGAAATCGCCCTCTTCATATATTCCACCGCCTTCCCCATCTCACCTTTCTCTACATACGCTGAGGCGATGATCCTAAAACCATTTGGTATCGGGGTTTGCTCCTCTTTTACCAACAGTTCGATCATAGCTTTCGTTGGACGCAATCAACTAGGTTTACATGATCGAAGCAAAATATCAGACCTCGTTGCTGATCATAAGTTATGATATAACTTTTTCCTCCATTCTATCACATATCTAGTAAATCCTATCCGCACAAAATGTGTCCCACACAATGATAATAATTTATTATGAAAATCTAGCCATTCCACTCATAGAAAGCTCCACACATGTAAGTTATGTCACAACAATGGTTGTCCATTGATATTTGACGTTATTTCCCCGATCTATGTTTGGATTCACCTGATTTCATATCAGATGACCACCATGGTGTGGCCCACATTTATTTTACCTATTTGACAGGTTGATGGAAAAGAAGATGTTGTTTCATAACTTCGATAGAGCCGGTGTATCAAATCATTTCTCTACTTCCTAACCTATAATAGCAATTGAGAAAATGCTCCGATGCTCTTATAGCACTATTTACAGTGCTCTACAGTTCTCCTAGTTGTATTAGGAAATTTGTGAGTACAATCCATTGATTTAGACTGTTTATTAGGTCCAACTGATATTTCATAGGCTACCATGAATAAATCATACTGATCTAACTAAAAAAAAAGGATTTGATCAATGGTCTTAAAAATGGACGGTCAAGATCATTTACAAAAAAGTAGGTCCGATCAATAATTTGATTCATCAAATTTTTAGGGACCATCATGGATTGCTTATGAGTCTAAAGAATCACTTTTGTTAGCCAATTGAAAGCATCCTATCCATGTCTTGGAAAAAGGATGGTTAGAGAAAAAGGCCAAATTAATCATAGATTATATTACTTGTTCAGTTTAAATATTTTTCAAGGTAGCCCAGAAAATGTGTTCTGAACTTAATAGACGGTTGAGATCAACCGATTGGACCTTCTAAGTGTCTAAATACAATCAGAAGCACTATAATTTATAGTGCCTCGACAGTACTCCCCTTGACACCATCCAATTACTGGTGGTCGGTGGTCTGTGGCCCCCACCATGATGTATGTGTTTCATCCATGTCGTCCATATATTTTTACAGATAATTTTACAATATGAGACCAAAAATGAGATATATCCAAATCTCAAGTGGACCATATTAAAGGAAACATTGTTGAATGAGCATCGACCATTAAAAACTTTTAGGTAGCCATAAAAGTTTTGGATCAAGCTGATTTTTGTTTTTTCCCTTCATCTGGTCCTGTATGACCAAAGCAACAGATTGGATGTCAAATAAACAGTACAGTGGGCCTTATGAGGATTTTAATGGTGGATATCCAATCACTATTGTTCTCATGTGGTGTCGACCACTTGAGATTTATATCCCTCTAATTTTTTGCGTAAAACTATAAAATGATCTTTAAAAATAGATGAACAGAATGGATGAAACACATACATCATGGTAGGGCCCACAGAGCACCTTCCATGGTCTCGCCCAAAAATGGGCGCGCGCCCAAAACAGCGCGCGCCCAAGAGCCCTTCATTTTCCTCTGTCTCATCTTCCTCTCTCTCTCTCTCTCTCTCTCTCTCTCTCTCTCTCTCTCTCCGTTCCCTAAACCCTCCCTCTCCCGATCTCTGCCTCATCTTGCGCAATCTCCTCCCTCTCTCTCTCCAATGCATCTCCGTCGTCTCTCTCTCCGTTCCCTAAACCCTCCCTCTCTCCCGATCTCTGCCCCATCTTTCTCAATCTCCTCCCTCTCTCTTTCCAATGCATCTCCGCCGTCTCTTCTATCTCCCTCATATCATCATTTTTCTTGGACCTCCATTGTAGCAGCCGTGAAGCACTGAAGGAATCCGAGGCTCCTCTCCATAGGTATGATTTCCTTTTGAAGTTTTCTTTTGTAATTTTTTTTAATACAATTTTTGAACTCGAATCAGCACAGATCTGTCATTCGCACATGTTTGATGTCTTGAAATCGAAGGAATCTGCTGCTCCTCCCTGCAGTTTCGATCTCTTCCTCTCTGTTGCTCTCTCCTACGACCTCATTTTCTTTATTTTTTGTTGAGATTAGGGTTATATTTCTCTCTCTCTGTTTCACTCTCTCAGATTTTGTTCTGCCATTCAGATTTTTAGCCCTTTTTAGATTTTTGGTGCATAGACCATAATATCATCATTTTATTAGGTCACTAAACAATGGTACACTTGTAAAAACTAAAAAGTCCCTTGTATAATATCTCTTATAATTCATGCATGCTAATTGTTTGATGAAATGGCTCAATAAGGAATGTTTTGTGTGGATATAGCTGAGCAGAGGGTTGTTCTGCTTTGATTATGTGGGTTGGAGCTTGTGTTGTAGCAGTAAGAGGTGGGCTGTCATTGGCATTTGTAGATGCATGTTCACAGCATTCCTACTGTTAGATTCTCCTACCAGGGCATTTTGCAAGAGACTGTCCAAATGTGCCTGTCTTACCCGCTTTTGACACCAAGCTCTACGACAACTGCTACAAGCTGGGCCACATTGCTGCTGATTGTACCAATCAGAAGGCATGCAACAACTGCCACCAGACTAGTCCAGCTGAGATTTGATTATGCAAAATCTGTTTATATATAAAAAAATTATGCATGTGTCACCTATAGTGAAAAGTATGTAGGAACCAATCAGATCAAGATCCTCTGTTTCATACTGTTTGGTGTTTGCGGCTTTAGGATCTTGGTTGGATCTTCATGAGGGGATCATCAAAAATTTCATGAGGCAGATTCTGGTGATAGTCATTGCAGAAGGATATCTGTTGGAATTAGATAAACTCTCATAAAGTCACAGGTTGTTTTCTTCTTTCAAGTAATGTATCAGGGTCCGTTGAATGGTGTTTGAGGGTAAGTGGTAAATGTTCACTTTTGGTCAAGGTGATTGACAGTCATCCCTATAAGCATTCTAGAACTGTGTCAAATTAAATGTTGTGGAATAGTTATGGACATTTATGCGCATGTTGGTAAAATTTGAGTGACATCAAGTGGTACAACATAATTTTTATGCTCTGGTGTCTCTTTGACAACTTTTTGTCATGATTTTCTCCTATTTATTGTTCCACTAGGTTCATGCCTGGCTTCCAATAAGCTATAATTGGCTTTTGGTGCCTCATGTTATTGTGAATAGAGGCCAGTGTTTTCAGCTTTTTCCTCTACATATGCTTGAGGGTACTCCAGTCTCTTTGCTATGGCCCAGTCTTCACTTTGCCTTTTGAAAGGTTTGGATTTTCTTGATCTACTGATTAGTTTTCAATTTTTGAAATGTTAGATGAATCCCTGCTTCACCATGGTTGAACAGGTAATTTGTATCATGTGCTATTCATTTGTTGAGAACCTTATCATATCGTGCAATGTATGTAGTTTTCATGTGTACCACTTGGGCAGAGTTTGTACTGCAAAAATTCTATTTTGTGGACATGCAAGTGAGGTGTTACTGCAAGAACAATGTTTTTGGCTACTTTAGTTCCTTTATATTGGCTTTTTCCTTATAAGTTTTATTATACAATTTGATTGTTGAACTGGTTTCTCAACAGAAAAAGGGCTATTGGAATATGGGTATTACTGTCATGTGACAATAAGTCAAGTTTATAGGAGTTCAAACACCATATATTTGGAAGTGACATTTGAGCTTCTGGAAAATTCACAAGTTGCTGTAATTTCTCCTGCAGTGTAGCAGATTCCCTGTTAGTTCACCTGGATATGGCATCTCTATACAGCAGATTCCAATCTCATTATTGATTAACTCTATCCACACATATGGCCTTAGAGATCTCTTTGTAAGCTAAAATACAAAAGCTAAGATATAAAGAGATCTTTCAAATCTAGAGTTTACTAATTAGATCTACACCATGAGATGTACATTTTGAAATTTATAGGACGTCAAAGGTAATGTCAACTTGGGTGTAACTCAAAGATCCTTGCCGATGGATCCATCATCAATTTATGGACAGGGAGTCATGTAGTCAAAACCTAGACTTGGTGGTGTAGGTAAGATTGCTTGGTTATCTAGGAAATTACCACCACTCCCATGTCTTTACATCACATCTAGTCATTAGACATTTGGGAACTTTTACATGTATTGTTCAATATACTAATTTAGAGGACAACAGGGACCATCGCTTTTTTGGCAAAAATTTGAGAGCCTTTTACTTTCTAAGTACACCCCTTGAAATGGTGAAAGGACCTTTAAAGACCAAAGATTAATTGATGTAAACTTCTGATAGCAGGCATTGAGCTATTGGTTTTGTTGTTTCTTTTCATTCCATTCAATAAAAAAAAAAAAAAAAAACTTCAGATTTGGTGTTATCTTCTAAGATGTTAATATATGCCCTTTTTAATGAAAAAAAAAAAAAAACTTCATTACAGCTGGTATTGTTTATTGCATTGTCCTACTCTTGTTTCCTAAATAACTTCTGAATTATTACTTCCTTCTTTTTGTGGATTGAAACTTCATATTTTCATTTAGTGCCAGAATGGTAAGACTGCTTTTCATATTTCAGTCTACATATGTGAGTCAATGCTTGAAAACTCATAACTTGATGTAGCCTGTAACCTATAACTTATAACTTATAACCTATAACCTATAACCTAAAACTTACACCTAATCATGTGCATATATTTGCGGATATATATAGATGTTTATTTTTTTTTTGACCACATGTGTGGCATGTTTTGATAGTTTATGAAAAGCCTTTTTTTTATTGTATCTCATTTGTTTTTTCATGGAGAACAACTTCCTAATATGGGTGTCAATTTGTTTTAGCATCCTTTTTATTAATTATGGCTTGTCATTTATTTTTTATTAACCAAGTCACTAAAGGATTTCAATTTCAAATGTAACTGAAGTATTGACAGAACGTTGTCTCTTGTTGTAGTACGAGATGTAACAAGAATATACATTGATTGTGTATTTAAATTTTTTTAAATGCACCAACCAGAAACGATTTGAGACGAAGTTCAATAATACTTTGTTAAATATGAAATTTATGACCTTTAGTAACTTGGTTAATTAAAAAGAACTACGTAGTGGCTTGATCCCAATCTGACTTTTTGGGTACATAGGCAGTCGTTCATAATGTACTAGAATATCGGTGCAGCCACAAATCTTTTTTCTCCTTTTAATTGTAACAGACTGTATCGGTTGCATTTTTCTCTGTCATACAGGTTGTGGCCATCAAAGATATAATATCACCTCCTTATAGGGAAACATTTAATGATGTATACAGGTAAGTTCATTTTTTCTTATTCCTTATATTGTTTCCTAGTTATATTTGTGTTGGTTTCAGAGTACAGGTAGCGATAGAAATTGTTGGTCGATTGTGGCTTGTAAACAAAGGGATGAGTAACCAATAATACAAATATGGGAGGCCTTCCCCAGGTAAAATGCACACTCTTGGAAAGTTTTCAATTTATCTTTCTGGTTTACTGCATAAGCATGGACATTTTGGTTCACTATTTGCTTCCCATTTCATATACTGTGCAATAGTTGACTGTAAGTCATTAGATTTTCCTAGATTTAGGAGGTTCCCGCATAGTGACAGTTTGGTAATTTTGGAGTCCTTGGTTAGGGTTTGGGCTGAAAGTACGAGTGTTGGAGCTGACGCTTTCGGAGTCCGAACTCATTCATTTGAAAAATAGAAAAATGGGAATATTAGTAAATATGGATTTTCTTATTAAAAAGAAAATGGAAGATGGATTGAAAAAACATAAAAGAGTTTTTTATTTTTCGATTTCTTCTTCTTTTTTGCTTCAAGAGAGACAGAGAGGTGAGAGTGGGGAAATTGAGGGAGATAGCGGGGGAATGAAGTGGCCACGTGAGATTTGAAAAGAGCGAGTGTAGTTTAATTTGAAAATGACGTTTCGCATGCGTGGCATACATTTCTTTTAAGATAGTAATTTAATTTTACTGAAGACAATTGAATTATATAGGCAAGTGTTTAATGCAGGGAACTTCTCTGGAAATATTATTCTGATAACTAACTTGATGAGAGTAATTTATGGTTTAGTTCCTGGACCAATCTCTCTATCATATTCAAAGAAATCCACATTCTTCTTCGTGTTTCTTACATGGTTCTTTGTCCCATTTTTGTTTGACTTGAAAGTAAAGGTGATGCATCTTCTTATTTATTCAATCATGGAATGCAGAATGTTGCCGTTAAGGTTCTTACAGTTCAGGACTTTCATGAGGATCAACTGAATAACTTTCTAAGGGAGGTATGCATTTGAAACATTGCTAATAATGTTCTTTGAAACTCTACCTATTTATGTATCCGGATGTGCGTCGGAGCTATCCGGATGTTAAGCGGGGGTCTCTGGAAGGTGGGAATCGTTGTTATGACCATTGGAGGGGCCTGGCCATTTGGACAGGCCGTGTTTATGTATTTGCTCGAAATTAATGGAGTAGACCCGGATGTGCGTCGGAGCTATCCAGATGAGCGGGGGTCCCTGGAAGGTGGGAACTGCTATTAAGACCATGATGAAGCTGTCCATTTTCTGTGGACAGCATTGGAGGGGCCTGACCATTTTAATAGGCTGTGTTTATGAATTTGTTTGAAATTAATGGAGCAGATCCGGATGTACGTCAGAGCTATCCGGATGTTGAGTGGGGGTCCCTGTAAGGTGGGAACCGCTGTTATGACCATGATAAAGCTGTCCATTTCCTATGGACAGCATTGGAAGGGCCTGGCCAATTGGAGCAGGCCGTGTTTATATCTGTATTTGCAGGGACCACACCCTTAACCTATAACCTAAACCTATTCTCAAATCCCAAAACCTATAACTACAACCTAAACCTTAATCTAAACCTATAACCTAAACTCAATTCCCTAAACTTTAACCTACAACCTAACCTAAACCTATTCTCAAATTCCAAAACCTATAACCTAAACCTTAACCTAAACCTATAACCTAAAACCTATAACCGGAACCTATAACCTAAACTCAATTCCCTAAACCTTAACCTATAACCTAACCTAAACCTATACTTATAACCTAAACCTATTCTCAAATCCCAAAACCTATAACTATAACCTAAACCTTAACCTTAACCAAAAACCTATGTACCTAAACTTAAACCTATAACCTTAACCTAAACTTAAACCTAAAACCTTCACCCTAACCTAAACCTATAACCTAAACCTATTCTCAAATCCCTAAATCTATAACCTATAACCTAAACTCAATTCCCTAAACCTTAACCTGTAAACTAACCTAAACCTAAACCTATAACCTTAACCTAAACATAAAACCTAAACCTAAACCTATACTTATAACCTAAACCTAAACCTTAACCTATAACCTAAAACCTAAAGCCTAAATGTATTCTCAAATCCCTAAACCTAAACTTACACCTAATCCTAATCTCAACTCCCTAACCTAAACCTAAACCTGAACTTGAAAACCCAAACCCAAACCTTATCCCGAACCCGAACCCGATTTCCTGAACCTAAACCTTAACCTATTCTCAATTCCGTAAACCTATAGCTTATAACCTAAACCTAAACCTTAACCTAAACCTATAACCTTAACCTAAACCAAAACCTATGACCTACCTTAACCTACCTATAACCTAAACTTATAACCTATAACATAATCTTAACCTAAACCTTAACCTATAACCTAAAACCTAAACCTTAACCTATAACCTAAAACCTAAACCTAAACCTAAAACCTAAATGTATACTTAAATCCCTAAACCTAAACCTACACCTAATCCTAATCTCAACTCTCTAACCTAAACCTAAACCTAAACCTAAACTTGAAAACCCAAACCTAAACCCGAACCCGATTTCCTAAATCTAAACCTTAACCTATTCTCAATTCCCTAAACCTATAGCTTATAACCTAAACCTAAACCTTAGCCTAAACCTAAACCTAAACCTTAACCTAAACCTAGAACCTATAACCCATAACCTAAACCTAAAACCTAAACCTAAACCTACACTTATAACCTATAACCTAAACCTACAACCTAAACGTAAACCTAAAACACAAACGTAAACCCAATCTCGAACCCGAACCCAATTTCCTAAACCTAAACCTTAATGTATTCTCAAATCCCTAAAGCTAAACCTACACCTAATCCTAATCTCAACTCCCTAACCTAAACCTAAACCTAAATTTAAAAACCCAAACCTAAACCTGATTCCGAACCCGATTTCCTAAACCTAAACTTAAACCTTAACCTATTCTCAATTCTCTAAACCTATAGCTTATAACCTAAACCTAAACCTTAACCTAAACCTAAACCTATAACCTTAACCTAAACTAAAACCTATGACCTAAAACCTTAACCTATAACCTATAACCTAAACTTATAACCTATAACCTAACTTAAACCTTAACCTATAATCTAAAACCTAAACTTAAACATAAAACCTAAATGTATTCTCAAATCTCTAAACCTAAACCTACACCTAATCCTAATCTCAACTCCCTAACCTAAACCTAAACCTAAACTTGAAAACCCAAACCTAAACCCGATCCCGAACCCGAACCCGATTTCCTGAACCTAAACCTTAACCTATTCTCAATTCCGTAAACCTATAGCTTATAACCTAAAGCTTAACCTAAACCTTAACCTAAACCTTAACCTAAACCTATAACCTTAACCTAAACCAAAACCTATGACCTACCTTAACCTACCTATAACCTAAACCTATAACCTATAACCTAACCTTAACTTAAACCTAAAACCTAAACCTTAGCCTATAACCTAAAACCTAAACCTAAACCTAAAACCTAAATGTATTCTTAAATCCCTAAACCTAAACCTATAGCTAATCCTAATCTCAACTCCCTAACCTAAACCTAAACCTAAACTTGAAAACCCAAACCTAAACCCGATCCCGAACCCGAACCCGAACCCGATTTCCTAAACCTAAACCTATAACTTATTAGCTAAACCTAAACCTTAGCCTAAACCTAAACCTTAACCTAAACCTAAACCTAAAACCTATAACCCATAACCTAAACCTACACTTATAAGCTATAACCTAAACCTAAACCTAAAACCCAAACGTAAACCCGATCTCGAACCCGAACCCAATTTCCTAAACCTAAACCTACACCTAATCCTAATCTCAACTCCCTAACCTAAACCTAAGCCTAAACTTGAAAACCTAAGCCTACACCCGATCCCGAACCCGATTTCCCTAAACCTAAACCTTAACCTATTTTCAATTCCTTAAACCTATAGCTTATAACCTAAACCTAAACCTAAACCTAAACCTATAACCTTAACCTAAACTAAAACCTATGACCTAAAACCTTAACCTATAACCTATAACCTAAACTTTTAACCTATAACCTAACCTAAACCTTAACCTATAACTTAAAACCTAAACATAAACCTAAAACCTAAATGTATTCTCAAATTCCTAAACCTAATCCTAATCTCAACTCCCTAACCTAAATCTAAACCTGAACTTGAAAACCCGAACCTAAACCCGATCCCGAACCCGAACCCGATTTTCTAAACCTAAACCTTAACCTATTCTCAATTCCCTAAACCTATAGCTTATAACCTAAACCTAAACCTTAACCTAAACCAAAACTTATGACCTACCTTAACTGACCTATAACCTAAACTTATAACCTATAACCTAACCTTAACCTAAACTTAAAACCTAAACCTTAACCTAAAGCCTAAACCTAAACCTAAAACCTAAATGTATTCTTAAATCCCTAAACCTAAACTTACACCTAATCCTAATCTCAACTCCCTAACCTAAACCTAAACCTAAACTTGAAAACCCAAACCTAAACCCAATCCTGAACCCGAACCCGAACCCAATTTCTTAAACCTAAACCTTAACCTATTCTCAATTCCCCAAACCTATAGCTTATAACCTAAACCTAAACCTATACCTAAACCTAAATCTTAACCTTAACCTAAACCAAAACCTATGACCTAAAACCTTAACCTATAACCTATAACCTAAACTTATAACCTATAACCTAACCTTAACCTAAACCTAAAACCTAAACCTTAACCTATAACCTAAAACTTCAACCTAAACCTAAAAGCTAAATTTATTCTCAAATCCCTAAACCTAAACCTACATCTAATCCTAATCTCAACTCCCTAACCTAAACCTAAACCTAAAATTGAAAACCCAAACCCAAACCCAATCCTGAACCCGAACCCGATTTCCTAAACTTAAACCTAAACCTTAACCTATTCTCAATTCCCTAAACTTATAACTGATAACCTAAACCTAAACCTAAACCTACACCTAATCCTAATCTCAACTCCCTAACCTAAACCTAAACCTAAACTTGAAAATCCAAACCTAAACTCGATCCCGAACCCGATTTTCTAAACCTAAACCTTAACCTATTCTCAATTCTCTAAACCTATAGCTTATAACCTAAACCTAAACCTAAACCTTAACCTAAACCTAAACCTATAACCTTAACCTAAACCAATACCTATGACCTAAAACCTAAACTTATAACTTATAACCTAACCTTAACCTAAACCTAAAACCTAAACCTTAACATATAACCTAAAACCTAAACGTAAACCTAAACCTGAAATCTAAATGTATTATCAAATCTCTAAACCTAAACCTAAACCTACACCTAATCCTAATCTCAACTCCCTAACTTAAACCTAAACCTAAACTTGAAAACCCAAACCTAAACCTGATCCCGAACCCGAACCCGAACCCGATTTCCTAAACCTAAACCTTAACCTATTCTCAATTCCCTAAACCTTAACCTATAACCTAACCTAAACCTATAACCCAAACCTAAGCCTAAAACCTAAAACTAAACCTAAAACCTAAATCTATTCTCAAATCCGTAAACCTAAACCTACACCTAATCCTAATCTCAAGTCCTTAACCTAATCTTAAACCTAAACTTGAAAACCCAAACCTAAACCCGATCCCAAACCCAATTTCCTAAACCTAAACCTTAACCTATTCTCAATTCCGTAAAGCTATAACCTATATACTATACCTATAACCTAACCTAAACCTATAACCTAAACCTATAACCTAAACCTAAACCTTAACCTAAACCTAAACCAAAACCTATAACCTAAACCTTAACCTATAACCTATAACCTAAACCTATAACCTATAACCTAAACCTAAAACTATAACCTAAACCTAAACTTAAAACCTAAATGTATTCTCAAATCCCTAAACCTAGATCTACACCTAATCCTAATCTCAACTCCCTAACCTAAACCTAAACCTAAACTTGAAAACGCAAACCTAAACCCAATCCTGAACCCGAACCCAATTGCTGTAATAATGTAGACCAATCACATGGCAACAAACAAGAATGTATCTCTTTTAACACATCCCTTTTTACAAAGCTTTAATTTTTATTGTTGTTTCTATTAACTTGAATTAAAACACTTTTTTGCATTATTTGTTTATATTAGTTTTATTTTAATGATCAGTTTTATTTTAAAAAAGTGTGCCCACTTTTTTGGAAGAAAAAAAAAGTGAATGAAGTTTCTGCAATTCTTCATGATTCTGAATTATAATGTTTTGTTGGTTGAATATTTTTTTTATTAGATGAAAGACAGAGAAAGTTGTTGCTGATTTTCTTTTTTTATTTATGATGTTAAACTTAAATGTATTTATGCGTGGATGAATGTAATGTGGATAAGATTGTTTGTGTTTGGATGGATGTAGTTAAAGTTTGGATGAATGTAGTTTATGTTTGGATGCATTTACGTAGTTTGGGTTTAGATGGATGTGAATGTGAATATGATGAAATATATTAAATGACAAGTGTATATCAGGAAGAATACGATGTTGTAACAGGTGTATATCAGGAAGAATACGATATTGTAACAGGTGTATATTGTTTGTGTTTGGATGGATGTAGTTTATGTTTGGATGAATGTAATTTATGTTTGGATGAATGTAATTTATGTTTGGGTTTAGATGGATGTGAATGTCAACAGGTGTATATCAGGAAGAATTGCAATAGGTGTAACAGGTGTATATTCAAATATGAGACGGTCGAAGACCGTCCTTTTCAGGGTCATAAGAGACGGTTTATAGCAGTCCTCTTTAAGGATGGTCTATGACCGTCCTTTTCAGGCTCATAAGAGACGGTCCATGACCGTCCTTTTCAGGTTCATGAGAAACGGTTCATGGCTGTCCTTGTAAGTGCTATAGTTTATATCCCTGTCTGTTGTCAAATTTGTGGTGCCAAAATCACTGTTATATATAACTTGCATAAGTGAAGCTCTCTCAAGGATCAACATTCATGAACAAGCTAAGCTCACAACAAGCAAAGCTCACAAGACAAGACTCAAGCTGCAAGACTTCAAGAAGAGTACAAGGCAGTTGGTAAAGAACTCAAGACCCTTTCAAGATTGAGCTACATCAATATTTTAAAATTGATCTACATTAAGACTTCAAGGCTCATACTTCAAGGTCACTAGTTCCTAATGTTTCAATGTCCTTACTTCATGGTTGAGGTTTGACTGACCATAGGTTGACCTTAGAAGTAGGTCATTTCAGATACATAAACTGAATGTTTATTTTACATGAGTTTGGTCTGTTCTTCGACTAGTCCTAGGCCTTCTTCGACTAGTCCTAGAGTTGCTTCGACTAGTCTAAGAAATTCCTCGATCAGTCGTGAGTTTATTACAAATTCCGGATAAAATCTGTTAGGCTTCGACTAGTCCAGAAATTTGTTCGACCAATCGTAGGAACAGTGTCGACTGCATCTTCGACCAGTCGAACATCTTCGACTTATCCAGCGATGGTTTATAGTTTCTTCGACCAGTCGAAGGAGACCTACGACCAGTTGTAGAACGGTCAAAGCATATCCCGCCGGATTTTTCAAATATCTGTTATTGCTTCGACTAGTCGAAGAGCTCCCCAGACCAGTCGAAGACACGATCTTCTCACCTATAAATAGTGCACGAATCTCAGAAGAAATCATCGAATTAATTAATCCATTCAAGCCAATCTTCGTCGAACTTCTGAGAGATAATTCTGTGCTCCATCTAAGCTAAGTGTGCTTATTTAATATTCTCTTTCCTTAGCTTTATTTAATTGATTTTGTTTCTGCTATTCCAATCTAATTTGATAAGAGGAATTGTTATTCCCTTTCTTTGGAATCAAAATCAATTAAGGCAAGCCCTATTTGGTTTAATTTAAAATCTATTAGAATTAGAACCATTGTAATTGAGTACTGGACATTGAACTTGGACATTCAATCATCTACTCTAATTTGGTTCTACTGGGCTGCTACAACGAAGGAGATAATCAGGTATTTTACATTTAATTGTAAATTCCTTTCTGTTTTGGTTTCTTTCAAGATTTGCCAGAAAAATCTTGTTGTATTGGTTTTCTGAGGAGAGCCAGGAAAACTCAGAAGTGGGGTTTTTTTAATTGTGTAAGCCCACAGATAAAGACACAATTGTAAAGGTTTTGGGTGAACCTGGAAAAACCTATTTTTAGTGAACGCTAATATCCCCTGTGTGAGGATATTAGGAGTGGAGTAGCATTTTGTGTGGCTATTGTTTAACAGTTGGTGAACACACAGGCGAACCACTATAATCCCTTGTGTTATGGTTGAATGATTTATTCTTCTAATCTTTAATTATTCTTTTGTGGGATGTATGTATGGTCATGAATGTTGTAATCATTTAATTTAAGCATTGTGAGAATTTTGTAATAGTTTAGAATTTATTTTCTGTTATTCCTTTATCAGCTTGATATTTTAATTTCTTTTAAAAATTGTTCCAGCAAGGTTGCCCTGCCATTTTTATGGTGTATGGCTGTCCCTAGAACAATACATTTGTGATTACAATTTATTTCAATTCAATTTGTATTTGTTTCTGTTTTCCTCTTCGGTTTGAGATTTGATACAAAGATCTTTCTAGAAATAAGGTTGTGCTACCATAAACTCTGTTTTTGGTGTAAGGTTGTCCTTAGAACAACATTTGTATCAACCTCTCAAGATCTGAATTTTGAGGCTGTTTTACTTTCCTGCATTGTGATTTACTTTGGCGATCATATTCTTTTTAATTTCGCTGTTATAAGTTTTATTTGGCATTGTCCTATTCACCCCCCCTCTAGGATATATAGCTTGGCCTTTTCAAGTGGTATCAGAGCCTAATAGCTCTTTTTTTATTCTTGGATTTAATTCCTGAGCTAACGATTTAAGCTATTTAAGATGTCGAATTTTGATAGCCTTTCAGTCACTAGGCCTCCACCCTTTTATGGCTCCAACTATGCCTATTGGAAAGCCAGAATGAGGATCTTCCTCAAATCAATGGATGAAAATGTGTGGCAAGCCACAGTGACTGAATGGAATCCTCCTATCATGGAAGTTACTGGGGTTGATGGTTCAAAATCAATGAAAGTCACACCATATTACCAATGGACCACTCTTCAAAAAAGTGAGAGTAGTGCAAATGCTAAAGCACTAAATGCAATTACTTGCGCACTATCACTGGATGAGTTCAAAAGAATCATTTCCTGTGATACTGCAAAGCAAGCTTGGGGTATATTAGAAATGACACATGAGGGTACTACAATTGTCAAAAAATCTAAAGTCCAACTCCTCACAACCAGATTTGAAGAAATTCATATGGAGGAAAATGAAATGTTTATGGACTTTTATACTAGATTGAATGACATTGTAAACTCAATGTGGGGTCTTGGCGATAAAATCCCAGAAAGTAAAGTGTGTGCAAAAATATTACGCTCACTTCCTGAACGGTTCAATTCTAAAGTAACTGCATCCAGGAACTTCGTGATATGGATAATATGAGGGTAGAAGAACTAGTTGGTTCACTACAAACCTACGAGTTAAACTTTAAAGCTCCTAAAGGTAAATCTATCACACTAAAATCTTCTAAATGTAATTCAGAAGAAAATTCTGATTCAGAAGATGATATGGCTCTTTTAGCTAAGAAATTTTACAAGATTTTCAAAAGCAAGAAAAGGGTAGATTTTCAAAAATCAAATGATAAAAAGAAGTTTAGACCCAAATCTCGAAAATCTTTGAAAGATAGTCAATGTTACAACTGTCAAGAATATGGGCACTTAGCAAATAGATGTCCTAAAAGGGACAAACCCAAGAAGAAGGGTATGTTGGCTACATGGGATGAATCATTTGATTCTGAAGGTTCTTCTGAATCAGAAGATTCTGAAACTGAGTCGGGCAATGAGGTTAAAGCTCTTATGACTCTAGCCAAATTCACATTTTCAGATAATGACTCTACAAGTGAAGAAAATTTGAATAGTGAATGTGAAAATGAAGATGATCTTCAAGACGCTTACAATGCCCTATATAAGGAAAGTTGTAAAATTGTTGTCAAACTTAAACTTCAAAAAGAAAAGTTTTCTAAACTCAAAAATTATTTTGAATCACTTGTCTTAGAAAAATCACAAATTTCAGATTATTTTGAAAAATCAAAATGCGATTTGGAATTCAAAAACTCCCTAATTATTGATTTAAAATCTGACATTGAGAAACTTAAACTGAAGTATCTTCTCTTCTGAGTTCAAAGGACACATGGAAATATGCCCAAGGTGATCCAAAGTTAGAGAAACTTTTATCCGAATCAAGAAAATGTGGCGATCGATCCGGGTTGCGCTATGATAAAAATCTACCTCCTAAACAAAAGTATACTCCTCCTATGTTTGTTAAAGGAGAGTCCTCAAACTCAAAAGGGAAAAGTACTTATCAAGATTTTTCTAGAAATTCAAAAACTTTTCAAAAACCTAGAAACAGCTATGTCAACTTTAATCAGAAATGAAATCCACTAGCTGAAAAGATAGTTGATTTACTCAAGGAGCTCTTAAAATCTAACTCTTTAGGTCATTCCTACAAATATACACAAAAGAAGACCAACTATGTTCCTAAACCCAAAACAGTTATGAAATGGGTTCCTAAAGTTACCTGGTTAGTTGCTCACACTGCTTTCAAAGTAACAAGTCATTCAAAGTGGTACCTAGACAGTGGATGCTCCAGGCATATGACAGGTGACAAAGCTTTATTCACGGATCTAAAAGATATGACTGATGGTTCAGTCACATTTGGTGATGGTAGCAACTGCAAGATTATGGGCCAAGGTACGGTTCAACTTTTTAATCTTCCTGTGTTTAAAAATGTTTTATATGTTGAAGGCTTAAAACATAACTTGCTTAGTATATCTCAAATATGTGATAATAACCATAATGTTCGATTTTCTAGTCAAAGCTATGAGATACTAAACAATAAGGGTTCTGTAATATTAACTGGACGTAAAACGTCCAGTTAATATTACATGGTCTATATAGACGAGACTGATTTATGGCACAAACGTCTTGGACATATACATTATCGAAATTTATATCGATTGAGCAAACGAGAACTTATAAGAGGTTTACCCAAACTTCAGAAATTAGATAAAATATGTGGTGAGTGCCAGATAGGCAAACAAACAAAGAACTCATACAAAAAGGTGAATTCAAATACCACATCAAGACCACTCAAACTTCTCCACATGGATCTGATAGGACCTACCAGAATGGAAAGTCGTGGTGGTAAAAAGTATATCCTGGTAATAGTTCATGACTTTACCAGATTCACTTGGGTAATCTTCTTAAGGGATATATCTGAAACCCTTGAAGAAGTAAGAAAAGTTTTCAAAAGGATTCAAACTGAAAAATCTTCTCAAATTAGTAAAATTCGTAGTAATCATGGATCTGAATTTGAGAATAGCAATTTTGAGAAGTTCTGTACCGACCAAGGAATATTACATGAATTCTCTGCTCCCAAAACTCCACAACAAAATGGAACTGTAGAAAGAAAGAATAGGGTGCTTCAAGAAATGGCTAAGTCATGTTGAATAGCATGAAGCTCTTTAAAAATCTTTGGGCTGAAGCAGTTAACACAGCTTGCTATATTATTAACCGAGTCTACACTAGCAAAGATAAAAATAAAACGGCTTACGAATTGTGGTTCAATAAAAAGCCTACTGTTAAATACTTTCGAGTTTTTGGCAGCAAGTACTATATTTTACGTGATCGTGAAAATTCGATACGAAGAGTGATGAAGGGATTTTTCTAAGATATTCCTTAAACAGTCGAGCTTATAGGGTCCTGAACAAAAGGACTGGTTTGATTCAAGAATCCATTAATGTTGTCATTGATGATCATTTAAACACACCAATTTCTAATTCAGATAATGATGAAGTACTAATCATTGATAAACCCGATACTTCATTGAATCAGACTGATTCTGAGTTGAGGACTATTAAAGATCATCCAACCACACAAATTCTTGGAAACCCTCTCACTGGTGTTCGCACCCGTAGACAACTTGAGGATATATGTAATTATGTATGTTTTACATCCCAAATTGAACCATCTAACGTAAAAGAAGCTCTTGCTGATGAGAACTGGATTGTTGCGATGCAAGATAAACTCAACCAATTTGTAAGAAATGATGTTTGGTATCTCGTACCAAGACCTAAAAATAAACACATCATTGGAACAAAATGGATTTTCAAAAATAAGTCTGACAGTGTGGAAATATAATTAGAAACAAGGCTAGACTAGTGGTACAAGGTTATACTCAAATTGAAGGGATTGATTTTGATGAAACCTTTGCACCAGTAGCACGTCTTGAATCTATCAGACTATTTATATCCATTGCATGTTTTAAAAAGATAAAGATCTATTAGATGGATGTGAAAAGTGCTTTTCTAAATGGCGATTTACATGAAGAAGTCTATGTTGAACAACCAATGGGATTTGAAGATTCCAAAAATACTGATTATGTATATCGGCTTAAAAAGGCACTTTATGGATTAAAACAAGCACCTAGGGCATGGTATGAGAAACTAACAAAATTTCTTTTAAGTCATAATTTTCAAATGGGATATGTGGATAAAACTCTGTTTGTTAAAAAACATAATGATCATATCTTAATGGTGCAGATTTATGTTGATGATATCATTTATGGATCAACTTGTACTGACTTGACTACTGAGTTTGCAGATTTAATGAAATCACAGTTCGAAATGAGCATGGTTGGGGAATGGACTTATTTCCTTGGATTGCAAGTAAAGCAACAACCTGAAGGAATATTCATTTCTCAATCTAAGTATGCCTTGAATCTAATCAAGAGATTTGGATTTGAGAATGGCAAGAATTTCGATACTCCTATGAGTACTACCTTGAAACTCTCAAAAGACTCTAATGGTAAAAATGTTGACTCAAAACTTTATCGGAGTATGATTGGTAGTTTGTTATATTTAACTGCTAGTAGACCTGATATTTCTCTAAGTGTTGGTATTTGCGCAATATATCAATCTGATCTAAAAGAATCTCACTTGATTGCTGGCAAGTGAATTATTAGATATGTCGCAAGTATTGTAAATCTCGGTCTCTGGTATCCTTATTAAACCAATGTCCAATTAGCTGGGTACTCGGATGCTGACTGGGCTGGTAATCTAGATGATAGAAAATCAACCAGTGGTGGTTGTTTTTACATTGAAAATTGTCTAGTTTCCTAGTTTAGTAAGAAACAAAATTCTATATCACTTTCAACAGCTGAAGCTGAGTATATGCATGTACACAGCTTGTTTGGATTCAACGAATGCTAAGTGATTATGGAATTAAACAGGATTCTATGTTATTACATTGTGATAATTCCAGTGCGATAAATATTTCAAAAAATCCTATTCAGCATTCTCGTACTAAGCACATTGACATTAGATTTCATTATATAAGGGAATGAGTAGAAGAAAAGGTTATATCTCTATAATATATTCCTACTGAAGATCAACGAGCTGACATTTTCACAAAACCTCTCGATAAAAGCAGGTTCAAAAAGATGAAATTTGATCTTGGCATGTGCATTTTAAATTGATTATTTATGCCTACTTGTATTATAATGTATATATTTGCTAGATTGAATTCCAATTTTTATAGAATTTGCAAGAAATTTGAATTTTTGGGGTTTCTTCGACCAGTCGTGAGTATACACGACCAGTCGTCCTACGACCGGTCGTAGATACCCACGACCAGTCGTAGAACTCGGGTTTCACTTATATTGGGGATTTTTTTTCTTTCTTCCTCATTTCATCTTTCTTCTCCTTGGAGCCGAGCTTCGACTTGTCGAACCCATCCTTCAAGTTCTTCAAGGTTAGTGTTCCAAATCCCATTTTTCTTGCAGATTTGTGTCTAGATTGTTTCCTTCTCTAGCTTGAAGCTTTCTATTTTGGATTTCATTGAGATTTGGGGTTTGGATTTTAAAAAATCTGTTTTGTGTAAACTCACTTCTCAATCCTTTGCAACTTCTTAATTTCTTGAAATCCTTGTTGCTAATGGCTTCTAGAGGTAGAAAAACTGCTTCCTGTGGTCCTTCTTCTTCCTCCAGATCGACCGCTATCTCTAAACATCATCTTCTTATTCCCAATGATGATCAATCATATGTTAGGGACATTAGATTACGTAATGTTATTGTTGAACATCCTGTTGATGTTAATCATATTGCACCTTTTGACATCCTTCCTATGCTTGAAGCTGTAGGTTGGGTTAACTTATTACATTGGGGTGGACCTGCATACCGGTCCATTGCCCAATCCATGTTTACATGTATTAGTGCTTTCTCACAGGATGATTTAACTTTTAAAATTTCTACTAGAAAAGGGCCTTTTGACGTTGATCGTCATTTAATTTCAGCCCTTATGGACATTCCTGTGAATGATGAGGGTATTCCTATCCATAACTTAACTGATAAACCCTCAATGTCTGAAAAACGCATGCTCACTAGAGACTTGTGCAACATGGATGTTCAATGGACACAAAAAGGGAATGCGCTCCCCACAAGGTATTTGTTACCCAAGTACAGAATTCTCCACAAAATCTTTGTGTCTAATCTGTATCCTCGTTCGGGTAATAAATCTAACTTGACTTCGTTTATGGTTCGTGTTATCCATGCTATTTCCAATGGTACTCAGATTTGTTTGCCATCCTTAATCTGTCATTTCATTCTTCAGTTTCGACTCCATCCTAGTCATAGTGACATTCCTTTTGCCTATTTAATGACTGTATTGGCTACACATATGTTAGTCGATATGTCGGTTGATGAGGCACCAATCCATCATCTGATCTTCAACAATACTAATATCAATAAGATGAAGTTGGATCTACTTCCTGAACAAGGTGGTGGTGGTGGTGGTGGTCATGAAGAAGCTGGTGATGACATTAATATGGATGACATTTTTGAGGAACTGGATTCTGACTCAACAAATGATCCAGATTTTGTACCATCTGATGTTGATGCACGTCTGAGTGCATTAGAGGGTAAAGTTGAGAATATAAATGTAAAGTTGGAAAACATGTCTGTTGCTCATGATTTACAATTCAAGTACATGCGCAAATATCTTAGGCGATTGAACAAAGGCATGCACCAACTTGATCCCTCTATTCCTGCTCCGCATCTGGTTCTGGTTCTGAGTAGTTTATATGAGACTTCTGGTCTGTAATAACTTTATAACTTAGCACTTGGTTGACTGATTTTGAGTTGGATACTATCTATGTTTTATGCTGGATATTTATTCTATGTGATGTTGAGTATCTCTATCACTCTTTTGTTATACTCTCTTAATTCCTCATTTTTACTCTTATATATTCATTTATTTAGTTCTCCTTTGTCATATTGTGACAAAAAGGGGGAGAATGGTTTGTTCTTAACGATATGATTGTGAGAGGAGTAGCATTGATTATGTTACTCAGGGGGAGTGGGAGTATGTTTGAGCTTGTTGAATGAAAACTGGTTGAATGTTGAATATTGAATATTGATTTGTAGGTATTAACCAGTTGTTTTACTTTTTGTTTATCTTGGTTATGTGTTTTGTCACTAATTTGACAAAGGGAGAGATTGTAAGTGCTATAGTTTATATCCCTGTCTGTTGTCAAATTTGTGGTGCCAAAATCACTGTTATATATAACTTGCATAAGTGAAGCTCTCTCAAGGATCAACATTAATGAACAAGCTAAGCTCACAACAAGCAAAGCTCACAAGACAAGACTCGAGCTGCAAGACTTCAAGAAGAGTACAAGGCAGTTGCTAAAGAACTCAAGACCCTTTCAAGATTGAGCTACATCAAGATTTCAAGATTGATCTACATCAAGACTTCAAGGCTCATACTTCAAGGTCACTAGTTCCTAATGTTTCAATGTCCTTACTTCATAGTTGAGGTTTGACTGACCATAGGTTGACCTTAGAAGTAGGTCATTTCGGATACATAAACCGAATGTTTATTTTACATGAGTTTGATTTGTTCTTCAACTAGTCCTAGGCCTTCTTCGACTAGTCCTAGAGTTGCTTCGACCAGTCTAAGAAATTCCTCGATCAGTCGTGAGTTTGTTACAAATTTCGGATAAAATCTGTTAGGCTTCGACTAGTCCAGGAATTTGTTCGACCAGTCGTAGGAACAGTGTCGACTGCATCTTCGACCAGTCGAACATCTTCGACTCGAAATCCAACGATGGTATATAGTTTCTTCGACCAATCAAAGGAAGCCTATGACCAGTCGTAGGTGACCTACGACCAGTCGAAGGAGACCTACGACCAGTCGTAGAACGGTCAAAGCATATCCCGCCGGATTTTTCCAATATTTGTTATTGCTTCGACTAGTCGAAGAGCTCCCTAGACCAGTCAAAGACACGATCTTCTCACCTATAAATAGTGCACGAATCTCAGAAGAAATCATCGAATTAATTAATCCATTCAAGCCAATCTTCGTCGAACTTCTGAGAGATAATTCTGTGCTCCATCTAAGCTAAGTATGCTTATTTAATATTCTCTTTCCTTAGCTTTATTTAATTGATTTTATTTCTGCTATTCCAATCTAATTTGATAAGAGGAATTGTTATTCCCTTTCTTTGGAATCAAAATCAATTAAGGCAAGCCCTATTTGGTTTAATTTAAAATCTATTAGAATTAGAACCATTGTAATCGAGTACTGGACATTGAACTTGGACATTCAATCATCTACTCTGATTTGGTTCTACCGGGCTGCTACAATGAAGGAGATAATCAGGTATTTTACATTTAATTGTAAATTCCTTTCTGTTTTGGTTTCTTTCAAGATTTGCCAGAAAAATCTTGTTGTATTGGTTTTCTGAGGAGAGCCAGGAAAACTCAGAAGTGGGGTTTTTTTAATTGTGTAAGCCCACAGATAAAGACACAATTGTAAAGGTTTTGGGTGAACCTGGGAAAACCTATTTTTAGTGAACGCTAATATCCCGTGTGTGAGGATATTAGGAGTGGAGTAACATTTTATGTGGCTGTTGTTTAACAGTTGGTGAACACACAGGCGAACCACTATAATCCCTTGTGTTGTGGTTGAATGATTTATTCTTCTAATCTTTAATTATTCTTTTGTGGGATGTATGTATGGTGGTGAATGTTGTAATCATTTAATTTAAGCATTGTGAGAATTTTGTAATAGTTTAGAATTTATTTTCTGCTATTCCTTTATCAGCTTGATATTTTAATTTCTTTTAAAAGTTGTTCCAGCAAGGTTGCCCTGCCATTTTTATGGTGTATGGCTGTCCCTAGAACAATACATTTGTGATTACAATTTATTTCAATTCAGTTTGTATTTGTTTCTGTTTTCCTCTTTGGTTTGAGATTTGATATAAAGATCTTTCTAGAAATAAGGTTGTCCTACCATAAACTCTGGTTTTTTGTGTAAGGTTGTCCTTAGAACAACATTTGTATCAACCTATCAAGATCTGAATTTTGAGGCTGTTTCACTTTCCTGCATTGTGATTTACTTTGGCTATCATATTCTTTTTAATTCCGCTGTTATAAGTTTTATTTGGCATTGTCCTATTCACCCCCCCTCTAGGACATATAGCTTGGCCTTTTCAATCCTTTCGAAGGATGGTCCATGACCGTTGTTTTATGGTTCATCAGAGACTGCCTATAACGGTCTTTTTTATTGACGGTCATGGACCGTCCTTTTCACGGACGGTCCTAGACCATCCTTTTAAGATTCATCAGAGCCGTCTAGTATCTACCTTTAGAGACGGTCCATGACCGTCCTTCTTTAGAGACGGTCCACGACCGTCCTTCTTTAGAGACGGTTTATGGCCATCCTTTAAGTAATACGACTCCCCAAAATATGACGGCCCTTGCGACGGTCCAAGACCGTCCTTTATGGTCTTTTGAGACGGTTTTCGACCATCCTTTTTTCACTGTTTTGGCGTAGTGATGATTAGTAACTTCTGCTAGTTTGGAGATTAATGGGTATATTTTAAAACTGAGTAGCTATTTCTTGTGTTCCGCAACCTTTTTTTGAAGGTAAATGGAAACTTTTTTAATATGTTTTGAAACATCAACGAAATAGCAGAATTATTGATTTCAAGTGGGAGCAGCACATGTTTAGATAGTGCAACTAAGAGTCTCAGTAGTACAATTAACGTCAGTTCACATATTGCAACGAAGGCTCAAAATAGCAGAATGTATTGTAAGAATGCATTGTGATACACCCATGGGGCAATATGATAAAAATGTTTGATAAAATTGAATTGTGCTAGTATTGGTAATGTATTGCAAAATAAAAAATAAAAATTGTATCGTGTTCAAATGATAATTTGAACCCTGACTACAACTAACTATTTTCAATATCAACAATGCTTTGAGTACAAACTTCTTGTAATGAGAAAACAAGTCCAAATCTGAGTATCTGCATCAGTGTAACATAAACTTAAGGAATAACCTAACACTTAAAATGACAGACAGTGTTGGCTTACCTGTGCAAAGTGCTCGAAAATTCTCTACAGCAATGACAAAAAACAAATAGAGATTAGGTGACATCCAAAAGCCATATGAGAAAGCACTGGAACAATCAACAAAATGGCAATGGGTTGCAACTTGCAAGGAAAGCATTTGAAAACGACGTGTTTGACTTGGACACTAAGTGCACCCATCTCCAAGGAATTTGAAGTGGGCATCTAGGGTAAGTGAAGAAATGATAATATTATGTGAGACAAAGACCAAAGACCATATTTAATGCCTTTTTCTTCTTGCTATAGGCACACGAGTGTATGATTTAGCCAATTATTAATAGTCAGCCTTTTTTTTTTCTTTTTCTTTTTTTTTTTCTAGTTGGTTGGGTGGTTGTGGGTGGGGGGACGATGAATCAGGTAGGGTTCCCATTTTCCTCCTTTTTCTTCCCAAATAGCAAGTGATATAAGAACATCACTTGCCACCCTTATCTTACTTGCAGCAGAGAACATTCGATCTGCTGCAGAAGTTGGAAACTTTTGAATATTATGTCTTTATGAAATAAGCACTTATGGCTTCTTAACGAAGTTGACCTTGACACCCGACAATTTGACAAATTCCAGCCATATCTTCTCACTTGGTGTGCCGAGAGTCCTAAATATCGGCAATCATGTAGAAATCAGATGAACATATTGAGCCAATGTGGCAAAGATTGGGAATGAACAAAAAAATTGATGGACTAGAGATTACCTTGTCAAGCTGGTCGAATTCAGTTTTCCCATTGAATAATTGTTCCTTTGCAGTTCAGCCATTCTCTACCTATGGAAACGAATTATACAAGGTATACTAGCTATAAAAGGTATGTGAGCCTGTCTAAAATCTACAGCCCAATGACCACCTGTCAATAGTTGTTGAATATTTATTTACTCCTAATATAAGTTCAAGTGCCCTATGAATAAAGGAGTAGAGCAGAACTGCAGTGAGTTGCTAAGAAAGTGCAATATTTTATAGTAAGGACAATTAAAAAGTAAAGAAACACGGATACCATTAAATTCTGTGGAATTTCATACTTACGCTGAGTGGGGTGGAATTCAGAAGACGTTACCACATCCGCAAGTAGAAGAAAATGTTCACTCCCCAAGTATAGGGTTGTGATGTAGTAATAACTCGGTAAGACCGAGGTCGAATCCACAGGGACTGATACCTGTACGTTTCCTGAAACTAGGTAGAAATAGAACTAGCCTAAGATGTAATCAAACTCAATTGTAAATTTAAGGAATAATTGTGGAATAATTATCTAAAACTTAAGGAATTCAGAGGAGGGAAACTAGGGATTCAGAGGATCCACTTGTAGAGATCAGGGAGATCTTTTGCCTGCATCAAGGATTATGGAATTCGAACTGAACTTACTTGATTTGGTTCTCAAGATATGAAAGGTATATGAATTAGAATGAATTCCATCATCTAACCATGCCCAGGAGACAAAGCAAACAACAGGATTAAACTAATTACCAACCAATCAATAATGTCTGAAGATCAGGAAGGGTACTGTCATCCTACCATGCCCATGGAACAATGGTGAACAACATGGCTTCCTGACTTCATAAACATAAAAAAAGGGGGAAAGAAATATTCAAAGCCATTGCAAACCCATTGTAATTTCAGTCACAACAGACCATTAAAGACTAAGAAAATATTCCTTTAATAATCACTTAAAATTAAATTCAGTTCAGAAATTTATATTAAACGCATGAAATAGTATCTCTCATCTCGCTACAGGCTTCACCTCTTAGCCCCAGCTAAGAGGTTTAGCCACTCATGATTGGCCTAAACCCAAAACAAATAGAAAGAAAAAGAAAATGAAAAAGAGAAGAAAAATAAAGAAAAATTTCTTATCTTTTCTCTCTCATCTTCTCTCTCTGTCTTCTTTTCTTCCGTCCTTCCTCCAATCAGCCGCCCAACCTCTCTCACGTGCCAGCCCTTCTTTTCTTTTCCTTTCCCTGACGTGCAGCAGCAGCAAAAAGAACTCCCTGACGTGCAGAACTCCCTGACGTGCAGCCCTCTTCCCAACCGTGCATAGCAGCAGCAGCCGTAGCTCCCCAAAACGAGCGCTGATCTCCTCCCTTTCTTCTGTTCCGTAGCTCCCAGAATGCCTCCCTCTTCTCTCTCTCTTTTCCTTTTATCCCCTGCTAGGGACGGAGGAGCGAGATGTTGTATTCGAAACAGAAACAAATCCGTTTACGCAGACAGAGCTGCCGCAGCCGAGAGTTTCACCACCGGAAGAACGACATGGTCGGTGATGTTCACCGTGGATATCTTCGAGAAAACTTCCTTGCACGGTCGATTTTCACTCCTGCTCCATCTGAATGGCTTGGATCATCATGAGGTATGATGATGGTGGCCCACCAGAGTCGACGCAGCTTCCTGCTGCGGAACAGAGTCGCCGCAAGTCGACTCTGCCACCTGCGATGGCCCATTTTTTGAGGCCGGGTTAAAAATCCACTCCGTCCATTGAATGAGGAATGAAAAACTAGGTGGGAATGGCTGGTTTCGGATCAAACTTGGTGTGGCCCACGGATTTCTTCGTTGCACCATCTATCCTGCGTTTACATGCACTGTACCTGTGTGTGTGTGCATGGGACAAAAAAGAAAGCTAGGCGACGGTTTTGGTCACCTCTCGGAGCATATGGACGGTTCTGATTTCCGATACCTGTGACGGATGGGGCCCACTAATGAAAAATGGACGGACAGCGTCCGTCCGCTGTTGATGCGGAAGAAGAAGACGGGTCAGCCCATTTTTGACCGGGTGCGGCGCGGGCAGCGGTGCACTATGTACACGCGCTGTGCATATGGAGTCCACTGTGATGATCGTGAGAAATCTGCTCCGTCCATCCGCTTTGACACGTGGTTTAAACAGTCTAGAACAAATTTGAAGCATATTCGGATATCAGCCGGGCCCCACATAATGATTAAAAGGGCTGATCTGTCCGTTGGGCCACTTCCACAGTGATCCAGGGGCTGAAATTTCACGTGTACGGTTTATTTATGGTCCTCAAGCCACGTATGAAGTTTCGAACTGATCAGATGGTGGGAACCCTATGATCTTGCATTCTGGACACTTTTCAGGCCACTTGAGCTTCAATTCCTCGATTTCCGCGGACCCCTGGTGTATAATTCCGTCGCTCTTGGTCTTCTAGAGTCCGTTCCTTGCCTTGGTGCTCCTGGAGCGTCAAATCCATGCATTTACCACCCTTTTTCAGTCCATGCTCGTAAATACATTCTGCATCACAAACACAATTAAATCAGGCCATTAAACGGTATCATGCTTGTAAAACTATGCAGTAACTGGGTCTGATATGCAATATTTGACCCTCAAGACAACCCCCAACCAGCATTTTGCTAGTCCCGAGCAAAGTATGCGAAAAATGAGTTGAGAAATACAGGACAATTTTTATGAACTCAAGCGATTTTTTATTTAAAAAAAAAAAAAAACAGTTTAGATTCGAAAATTCTAAGATGCATGAATGTTGGATATTACTTCCTCTTGGAATCAAGTGCACAATAAATTTCATAATCAACTTTAAAGTATTTATGCATTTAATTAGAACAATTCTAAACAATGAGTATCATGAGTGTATAATAAAATCTCGGCTTATCATCATTAAGAAATCCAATGGATAATTTTTATGATAACATTGATAATCAAAAAAGTATTTAGGACACTCAAAACTTAAACCAGAATTTGCCTTTCAGTTCTTTTTTTTTTTTTTTCTTTTATCGAGGGAGAGGAGAATTGAATCCACACCTATAGGGAGCAAACCTATGGTGAAAATTATTCGCCTAACCTTTTCCAAAGGTATCTCTCTCTCCCTTTTTTTCTTTTTCTTTTCTTTTATTTATTTATTTATTTATTTATTTATTTATTTATTTATTTATTTATTCCTTTAATATCAAACTGAAATCTTAATGTGAAAGCGAGATGTGACATGTGAACTCATAACTCAATCAATGTTTAAAACTTCCAATTATAGATTAATACTTCAAACTTAACTGTGAAATCTAATATAATAGATAACTGAATCTAAGAGTCATAAATTACCAACTTCACTTATCTTGTAATTTTAAATCCAAGATGGTTATCAAAATCACTTCAAATTCAACAAAATGTCAGAAAATTTTTAAAATTTTCACAACTTTTGTACAAGACCAAGAAAATGCTGATTAGGTGACCTAATCTCCCACCCCCAACCTAAAATCTACATTGTCCTCAATGTAAAAGAAATAAGCATGCGATGCACATGGGACAAAAAGTAAATGAGAAGTGATGGAAAAATAATACCTGGATGAAAGAATCAAGAGGCTTTTCAAAAATTTCTACGTAAGAGCGGTCAGCACAAGGGAGAAACCAACAGAAGTAAAATAAAATAACAAAAATACAATCCTACCTATACCACTTTCGTAGGTGCTCTCGATTGCATTTAGCGTATGCAACAAGCCTTTAAACCCCTAGGTTTCCCCTAGTGGACGAGTTGTAGTCTCGTGAGGGTTTGCAGTAATGTTACCCACAAACATTGAACTGACTAATAAAAAAAATGACATAAAATGAAGAACTGGGTTGCCTCCCAGGAGCGCTAAGTTTACCGTCTTCAGCCAGACAAATAAAACAACTACCATAGTCCTAAGAAAACAGGAAACTTACCTATACCTCCATCAGACTAGGAGATTAATCCTGGTAAACAGGATCAGTCAGAGGCATAGACATGTCCTCTGAATCAAATTTCTCGATAAATGGTTTCAATCGATGTCCATTGACTTTAAACTCCTTGCCATTGTCAGGATCTCTTATCTCAACGGCCCCATGCGAAAAAACAGTGACAACAATATAAGGACCGGTCCAACGAGGTCGAAGCTTACCCGGAAAGAGATGTAATCGAGAATTGTACAAAAGGACCTTCTGACCAGGCGTGAATGATTTTCGCGAAATGTGTTGGTCATGAAATGCTTTCATCTTGTCCTTGTAAATTCTCGAATTATCGTACGCATCATTCCGGATTTCTTCAAGTTCATTCAATTGAAGTTTGCGTAGCGAGCTAGCGTTGTCCAGATTGAAATTAAGATTTTTGATCGCCCAGTACACTTTATGTTCCAGCTCCACAGGCAAGTGACAAGCCTTCCCATAGACAAGTCTAAAGGGAGACATTCCAATAGGGGTTTTAAAGGCAGTACGGTATGCCCATAAGGCATCGGTCAATCGGATTGACCAATCCTTACGATCTGGGTTAACTGTTTTCTCCAAAATGTGTTTGATCTCCCTATTCGAAATCTCAGCTTGTCCACTTGTTTGTGGATGGTATGGGGTGCTCACTTTATGAGAGATACCGTATTTCTTCATTAAGCTCTCGAATGGTCTATTACAAAAGTGTGAGCCCCCATCACTAATGATGGCTCGAGGTATTCCGAATCGAGAAAGGATGTTCTCTTTTAGGAATTTAATAACCGTGCGATGGTCATTCTTTCGACACGGAATCGCTTCGACCCATTTAGTGACATAATCCACGGCGAGCAAAATATACAGATTCCCAAACGATTGGGGGAATGGTCCCATGAAATCGATGCCCCAGCAATCAAATGCTTCGATGATAAGAATGGGATTCAAAGGCATCATATTTCGACGAGACAATGCTCCCAATTTCTGACAACGTTCACAAGCTTTGCAAAACTCATGAGTGTCCCTAAACATAGTGGGCCAGTAAAAGCCACACTGTAGAATCTTGGCCGTGGTCTTTTTAGCAGAAAAGTGACCACCACAGGCCTCTGAGTGACAGAAGGAGATGACGCTCTGATGCTCATCGTCTGGTACACATCTCCTTAGAATTTGGTCTAGGCAATATTTAAATAAGTAAGGATCATCCCAGAAAAAGTTGCGCACCTCGGTGAAGAATTTCTTCTTATCTTGTGCAGTCCACTGTGTCGGTATGGCACCTGTAGCAAGATAGTTAGCAATGTCAGTGAACCAAGGTGAATGGGAGACTCTGAACAGTTGTTCATCAGGGAACATATCATTGATATGGGTCGCCTCAAGGGAATCAGAGGTATTAAGGCGAGAAAGGTGATCGGCCACTACGTTCTCTACTCCCTTTTTATCTTTAATTTCTAAATCAAATTCTTGGAGTAGAAGGATCCATCGTATCAAGCGGGGCTTAGAATCATTCTTAGAAAGAAGATACTTCAGTGCCGCATGATCTGTATAGATAATGATCTTGGATCCGATCAGGTAGGACCTAAATTTGTCCAAGGCGAACACTACAGCTAAGAGTTCCTTTTCCGTAGTCGAGTAGTTCACCTGGGCAGAATTTAAAGTTCTACTTGCGTAATGAATGACGTAGGGCCGCTTATCTTTTCTCTGGCCTAGGACCGCTCCAAGAGCATAATCAGAAGCGTCGCACATAAGCTCAAAAGGAAGGCTCCAGTCGGGTGGCTGCATGATAGGTGCAGTGGTTAACGTGCCCTTAAGCTTGGTGAAAGCTTCCTGGCATTGCTCGGTCCACTCGTACGGAGCATCCTTTTGAAGAAGAGTGCATAAAGGACGAGAGAGGAGACTAAAGTCCTTTATGAATCGCCTGTAAAATCCTACGTGTCCTAAGAAGGATCGCACGTCTCTGATGTTCTTGGGTGGGGGTAGGTTAGAGATAAGATCGATTTTTGCCTTATCCACCTCGATTCCCTTAGACGAGATGATATGCCCAAGGACTATTCCCTTCTGAACCATGAAATGACACTTCTCCCAATTAAGTACCAAGTTCTTTTCTTCACATCTTTTCAGCACACATTTAAGACTTTCCAAGCACTTGCTGAAAGATGGACCGTAAACAGAGAAGTCGTCCATGAAGACCTCTAGGTATTGCCCCACCATATCAGAAAAAATACTAAGCATACATCGCTGAAAGGTGGCAGGGGCATTACATAGTCCGAATGGCATCCTTCGATAGGCAAAGGTGCCGTAAGGACATGTAAATGTGGTCTTTTCCTGATCTTCAGGGGCTATCTCTATCTGATTGTAGCCCGAATACCCGTCAAGAAAACTATAGTAGGAATGTCCAGCTAACCTTTCAAGGATCTGATCAATGAATGGTAAAGGAAAGTGGTCTTTCCTCGTGACGGTATTCAACTTCCTGTAGTCAATGCACATTCTCCAACTAGTAGTGACTCTAGTTGGCACGAGTTCATTATTAGCATTGGCTACGATGGTGATTCCGGACTTCTTAGGAACCACTTGAGTTGGACTCACCCATTGACTATCAGATATAGGGTATATAATACCCACATCCAATAGTTTAAGAACCTCGGCCTTAACCACTTCCTTCATATTTGGATTTAGTCTACGTTGTGGTTGCCGAGCAGTTTTTGCATTATCCTCAAGATATATGCGGTGAGTACAAATCGAGGGATCGATTCCCTTGAGTGCCGCAATCGTCCATCACAGGGCTCCTTTATGCTCAATGAGAGTAGATATAAGCATACTCTCCTGTTCTTTCTCCAGGTGGGCAGAGATCACCACCGGGTATGTCTCATCTTGACCTAAATAGGCATATTTCAAATCAGAGGGCAAAGGTTTTAGGTTAAGCTTCGGCGGCTTGAGGTTAGACGGTAGAGGCACTACATCGGTTTGTGGCAATTCTTCAAATTGTGGCCTCCACCGGTTAACTTCAAGTACCGGTGCAGTATCAAGCAAGGCACACGTCTCCCTAATCATGTCATCATCAAAATCATGGGAGTAGGCCAGACATGTCTCTAGATAGTCGGAGGATAAGGTTAGAGGTGTCGTATCTTCCACGAAAGAGTCAATCATGTTAATGTCGTGGAAATCGTCATCATCCTCTGCATTGCTGCCGTTATTGAAAAAAATGTTTGACTCCAATGTCAAATTTCCAAAAGACATAGTCATGATACCATTCCTGCAATTGATAATTGCATTTGACGTGGCAAGGAATGGGCGACCAAGAATGACGGGAATCTGAGTGCTCATGTTATTGATGGGAGGATGATAAAATCTACAGGGTAGTAAAATCTATCGACCTGGACTAACACATCCTCAATTATCCCTCTTGGTACACGAACAGAGCGATCAGCAAGTTGTAGTGTGGTTAGGGTGGGTTTTAATTCACCCAAACCTAACTGTTTGTATACCGAGTAGGGAATCAAATTGACGCTCGCTCCTAAGTCAAGAAGTGCGTGATCAATTCGATGGTTCCCGATTACACATGATATGATTGGGCTACCGGGATCCTTGAATTTCTGCGGCACGTCTTGCTTCAGGATGGCACTCACTTTCTCAGTCAAGAAGATTTTCTTTTGAATAATTTTCCGTCGTTTGGTCGTGCATAAGTCTTTTAGGAATTTAGCATATGAAGGTATCTGTTTAACGACATCAAGTAGAGGAATGTTGACTTTCACCTGTTTCAACACCTCTAGGATATCCTGAGAGTTAGAGAGAGGTTTTGGTGAAACCAACCGTTGGGGGAATGGAGCATCTGGCTTCTCTAGAAGTTCCGGTTCTACTTTTTGTGGGGCATCACTGGATCCATCATTGTTGTCCTCTTCTGGTTCTTGAGGCTTTTCGGGCATAACCGGAAGAGTTTTATCAATGATCTTCCCACTCCTAAGAGTGGTGATGGATTTAGCATGCCCCATCTGATTTGAAGAGCTGGGATCATTATTCTCGTACTGCGGTTATGATTGGGGAGAGGTTGTGCAGGAAGCATCCCCTTTTCTATAACCGTCATACGAGAATCTATCTTTTGCATAAAATCTGTAATTCCCCGCATTGCCTGAGCCAGCTCTTGTATGGGATTTTGAACCGGTTCCTCTTGAGGTTTCACTTGATTTGGATTTTGATTGAAGAAACCTGGAGGAGTCGCCGTTTGTCCATTCCTCCAACTAAAGTTTGGATGATTTTTCCAGCCAGGATTGTATGTGTTGGAGTTAAGTCCAGTAAAAGGTCTTTGATAATTATTTACGGCATTGGCTTGTTCATTCAACACTCCTCGAAAGGCAGGTATTGTAGGACAGTTTTCAGTTGTGTGAATGTTGCAATCACAGATGCCGCAAACAATTTCATTGACCTTATCCTTCTTTCCTTCCATGGCCTCAACTTTCCTTATGAGCGTAGTCACTTTACACTTGAGATCATCCTCTTCTTTCAAGAGATATAATCCACCTTTCTCCTTTAATTGAGTCGGCCTAGACGTGGTGTTCGACTTTGGGTAATAGTCCTAAGATTGTGTTTTTTCAGCCAAACTATCGAGGTAGTCCCATACCTCGTCGACATCTTTATTAATGAACTCTCCATTACACATTGTCTCGACCATTTGGCGCATGGAAGATGTCAGTCCATCGTAGAAAAAATTTGTAATGCGCCACGTTTCAAATCCGTGTTGTGGGCATGAACTGACCAAATCTTTGAACCTTTCCCAACATTGGAAGAATGTTTCATCTTCCTTTTGGGCAAAGTTCATGATTGCTTTTCTGAGAGTAATCGTTTTATGATGTGGGAAGAATTTTTTTATGAATTCCCTCTACATATCGTTCCATGTGCCAATGGATCTAGGACGCAGTGAATGTAACCACGTCTTAGCTTTCTCTTTTAAGAAAAAAGGAAAGAGTTTCAGCCTAATTGTATCCTCAGATACATTAGGAAAATATAATGTAGCTATTATCTCATCGAACTCTTTTAAATGTAAATATGGACTTTCAGATTCAAGTCCATGGAATTTGGGAAGGAGTTGGATAACTCCTGGCTTGATGTCCATTTGTCCTGTGCTTTCAGGAAAAATCATGCATGAGGGCGTACTCACTCCCGCCGGTTGTAGATAATCTCGTAAAGTACGAAGCGGGGGTGCCTGTTGCACCTCATTTTCATCTTGGGTATCCTCCACCCTTGGTGGGGGTAGAGGAGGTTGGTCTTCAGCCATAACTTCAGTTAACTCAGGGGATTTCGATCGGTATCTAGTCCTGCGATGGATAGTCAACCCCTCAACCAATCCTCCTTCAGTCAAGAGACGTCGAGTGTTGTCACGGGCCCACTTAGGCATGAAAACACTCGCAGCCCTCAATTAAAAACCTAATCCTAAGAAAGGAAAAGAAAATCTAGAAAGAAAGAGAGAGATGGAAAGAAATTACCAAATTGGAGTCCTGAGTTAAAACCTGCAAAATAAAATAAAATAAGTTAGATTTTTTTTTAAAAAGAGAAGAACAATCCCTTAAAAGAAAGATAGAAGTGAACTAGCTTCTAAAAGAAAGAATTCCTAAAAGAAAGTAGAAATTTCTAAAGTAAATTACGGAAGATCTAAACTAGAAAGTAAATTCTTAAAAGAGAACTGAAAAATAGAAAGTAGGGAAGGAGCTTACCGAATTAGAAATTTCTATCTTAAAGGCCTACAAAATAGGAAGGTTAGTTTCTAAACAAAAATTCTAAAAATAAATTAAGAAACAAATTAGATTCTAAGAGAGTTAAAATTACTAAAAATAAAAGTAGAAAGTTAATTAAGAAATAACCTAGTTTCTATTTCCTACAGATGAGAGGATACTAGAATTAGAAAATTTCTAAGATTTTAAACCCTAATTCTAAAAATAGGAAAAAGAAATAGAGAAATTAGGAAGGAATTACCAATTTATGGACTTATGTCAGTAACCTACAAAACACAGAAACAAGTTAATTCTAAAAAATCAATTAAAAACCTAAAACTAAAGTTAGTTAAATCCTAATATTAAACTAATTCTAAAACTAATTAATTTCAGAGAATCGTAACCGTCAGTCCCCGGCAACGGCGCCAAAAACTTGTTCACTCCCCAAGTATAGGGTTGTGATGTAGTAATAACTCGGTAAGACCGAGGTCGAATCCACAGGGACTGATACCTGTACGTTTCCTGAAACTAGGTAGAAATAGAACTAGCCTAAGATGTAATCAAACTCAATTGTAAATTTAAGGAATAATTGCGGAATAATTATCTAAAACTTAAGGAATTCAGAGGAGGGAAACTAGGGATTCAGAGGATCCACTTGTAGAGATCAGGGAGATCTTTTGCCTGCATCAAGGATTATGGAATTCGAACTGAACTTACTTGATTTGGTTCTCAAGAGATGAAAGGTATATGAATTAGAATGGATTCCATCATCTAACCATGCCCAAGAGACAAAGCAAACAACAGGATTAAACTAATTACCAACCAATCAACAATGTCTGAAGATCAGGAAGGGTACTGTCATCCTACCATGCCCATGGAACAATGGTGAACAACATGGCTTCCTGACTTCATAAACATAAAAAAAGGGGGAAAGAAATATTCAAAGCCATTGCAAACCCATTGTAATTTCAGTCACAACAGACCATTAAAGACTAAGAAAATATTCCTTTAATAATCACTTAAAATTAAATTCAGTTCAGAAATTTATATTAAACGCATGAAATAGTATCTCCCATCTCGCTACAGGCTTCACCTCTTAGCCCCAGCTAAGAGGTTTAGCCACTCATGATTGGCCTAAACCCAAAACAAATAGAAAGAAAAAGAAAATGAAAACGAGAAGAAAAATAAAGAAAAATTTCTTATCTTTTCTCTCTCATCTTCTCTCTCTGTCTTCTTTTCTTCCGTCCTTCCTCCAATCAGCCGCCCAACCTCTCTCACGTGCCAGCCCTTCTTTTCTTTTCCTTTCCCTGACGTGCAGCAGCAGCAAAAAGAACTCCCTGACGTGCAGAACTCCCTGACGTGCAGCCCTCTTCCCAACCGTGCACAGAAGCAGCAGCCGTAGCTCCCCAAAACGAGCGCTGATCTCCTCCCTTTCTTCCGTTCCGTAGCTCCCAGAATGCCTCCCTCTTCTCTCTCTCTTTTCCTTTTATCCCCTGCTAGGGACGGAGGAGCGAGATGTTGTATTCGAAACAGAAACAAATCCGTTTACGCAGACAGAGCTGCCGCAGCCGAGAGTTTCGCCACCGGAAGAACGACATGGTCGGTGATGTTCACCGTGGATATCTTCGAGAAAACTTCCTTGCACGGTCGATTTTCACTCCTGCTCCATCTGAATGGCTTGGATCATCATGAGGTATGATGATGGTGGCCCACCAGAGTCGACGCAGCTTCCTGCTGCGGAACAGAGTCGCCGCAAGTCGACTCTGCCACCTGCGATGGCCCATTTTTTGAGGCCGGGTTAAAAATCCACTCCGTCCATTGAATGAGGAATGAAAAACTAGGTGGGAATGGCTGGTTTCGGATCAAACTTGGTGTGGCCCACGGATTTCTTCGTTGCACCGTCTATCCTGCGTTTACATGCACTGTACCTGTGTGTGTGTGCATGGGACAAAAAAGAAAGCTAGGCGACGGTTTTGGTCACCTCTCGGAGCATATGGACGGTTCTGATTTCCGATACCTGTGACGGATGGGGCCCACTAATGAAAAATGGACGGACAGCGTCCGTCCGCTGTTGATGCGGAAGAAGAAGACGGGTCAGCCCGTCTTTGACCGGGCTGACCGTCCGGTGCGGCGCGGGCAGCGGTGCACTATGTACACGCGCTGTGCATATGGAGTCCACTGTGATGATCGTGAGAAATCTGCTCCATCCATCCGCTTTGACACGTGGTTTAAACAGTCTAGAACAAATTTGAAGCATATCCGGATATCAGCCGGGCCCCACATAATGATTAAAAGGGCTGATCTGTCCGTTGGGCCACTTCCACAGTGATCCAGGGGCTGAAATTTCACGTGTACGGTTTATTTATGGTCCTCAAGCCACGTATGAAGTTTCGAACTGATCAGATGGTGGGAACCCTATGATCTTGCATTCTGGACACTTTTCAGGCCACTTGAGCTTCAATTCCTCGATTTTCGCGGACCCCTGGTGTATAATTCCGTCGCTCTTGGTCTTCTAGAGTCCGTTCCTTGCCTTGGTGCTCCTGGAGCGTCAAATCCATGCATTTACCACCCTTTTTCAGTCCATGCTCGTAAATACACTCTGCATCACAAACACAATTAAATCAGGCCATTAAACGGTATCATGCTTGTAAAACTATGCACTAACTGGGTCTGATATGCAATATTTGACCCTCAACAAACAAGTAAGAAAGGCATTTTATTTCATCAAATAGGCATATTAAGAACCTGTAGCAAGCATGGGATAAACACCAAGAGCTACTCCTTGATTAGCAACAGAAAAAGGCCCCCACAAAGCCTGCTCACGTGTTGACAACACATCATCGGAGAGAGAGTACATCTAAGACACTAAACACAACAATTGAGAAGCTCACTTACCATGATACCACCAAGCACAAACCAGATCTTCTAAGAAACAGAGATCCAACATAATATTCCCACAGCCAACAACCCAAAAACCTCCTACTCAGGACTCCTGTAATAAAATCCCTACTGTTCAGCAATTCTCAACATTCACCCCAAGCTTCACAACATATTCTACATACAACATGATGTCAATTCCTCTTAACCAACATATACACAACTGCCTAGCCATTCCACTAGAACCTCTAATCTCTGACCACCTCTGACATACAAATGTATGATCCATTAACAGAAGAATGGAAGAAGGCATTTCACATACTGTCCATGTACATGGAACCACGAAAATAAAAGATTATTGTGAATTATCTGCAACAACCACGAATGCAACAACAACCAAGACTGTAGACTAAGTTTAGCATCATCCAATGTGTCTAAAGCAATGGAAAATCAACATTTACTGAAATATGAAAATCTCCTCTTTGGCAAGTGAAGAAACTCGGCATACTCCAGCTGTCCTTCATCCATCTTGTGCAGCTGTAGAACCAACAACTGACATGTGACAATCCTTACAAGGAAACCACAAGATCCACCGTGGAAAAAAAAAAAAAAAGGTAACTAACATCCTATATTCAAAGTAGACATGTGACAGCTGATCCTGCACACATGACTGGATCTTGCACATCTGGGCTTAGTTGCCTCTCGAACCTTTAAAAAATAAAAAATAAATTAAAGAACTGTTGTACAAAGAAATATTTCGGTCAGGCCTACCCAAAAAAAGACGATAGGCCCGCCTATCGTGAGAAAAGAACAAAAAAGAAAGAGACAAAAGGGTCTCGAAATAAGGATCAACTCTCTCTCAAATTCACCAACCCGACCCTATCCAAAAATAAGAGGCCCCTGGCAATGTCTGGGAGATCTGCTCCAAGGTTTGGTGTAGCCTCTCTGGAATGGTTGGATGGAATAGGGGGGTGCGGTTTGGCCGTTGAAGCTACTTCGAGGAAAGAAACCCCTGCATTCCTCTTGGGTGATGGACGGCCGGTAGCAGGGGACCTTATCCAGGGGGAGGGGTTTGTTAGGGGGATTGTTTTTTCTGGGGTTTGCTATGGCAACCATGATGACCCTCCCATCAACTCGTTTACTGTTGAGCATTCCCATTTCTGCATAGGCATTCGTTGAGTATTGAAAACAAATGAAAGAGAAACCCCTATGTCTCCAAAGCTTGTCCTCCCATGACATGAAAATGTCTCCAATTTTCCTAAAATTTTTGAAAATCCTGAGTACGTCATCCTGGTTGGTATCGTAGGTCAGATTCCTAACAAAGAGGCCGAAACCTCTCTCTCGTCCTCCCATGCAGAAGGCTCTCTCTCTCTCTCTCTCTCTCTCTCTCTCTCTCTCTCTCTCCTGGTTGGATTGCACTTTTTGGTCCAACCCCAAAAAAAACCCATGTAGTTTTGCAACAACTATTTTTGTAATTTAGTTTGACAAACCCCATCAACAAGATTACTTTCCAACAACCAGATGGTTGGTGTAGTTCCTAGACTTGAGAGATTCGTCTCAAGGGTCCAATAAAGTAAAATTCAGCAGATGGAAAGTAAAGCTTGATACACAAACTAGTAATGTTGTCGTGCTATCATGTACCAGTTTCCGAAGAAATAAGAAACCATGCCATGTCTTGGAGTTATTTAACATAAACATTCTAGATAAGAGAAACACCACGATCAAATATAGTTTGTATACTAATGCAGTCAGCAAAACAGTATAGTTAGTAAAAACAACACTTTCGTGAGGAGCATTGCTCATGGAAATCATAAAAGCATTCTAGCCTCAAAAGTAATCAGTTGGAAAGCAATCATTCCGCAAGCAATGAGGATGGAAGGAAAATCAATTGCAATCAATAATATATGTTAGAATCCACAAGTCATGCATCATTAGTAATTGAGAAACATATGGTGATTTTGAACTAAAAAGGTAGCAGAGAGCCAATGTAGGACAGACTTACTTCACGCACAATCTCCATCGTCTCTTCAATTTCTTTTCTATGAGCTGAAATGAGAGCCTCTTCCTCCTACACAAGTGAAGCAAGAATACAGTTCCAAACTCAAAAATACCAACCAGACACCGAGATTGAGTTATTATTAGGAATATGATACCAACTTCAAAGATACACCTGAGTAGGTATTTTCCTCCAAGGGAAAGCAGGCCAAGTCCACCTAGAGCCTTCAAACTTTCTGTAGCTATCATTGGCCAAATGCTTTCCTCCACTAGGTTCTGCAAGAAATGACCAAATAAATTATAACCATATTTGGTTTGAACTGATTGATATATGCACTTGACAAGCTGAAACATGCACTATATATAAAGTTATAGTGCCAAACAATATGATTCATTTGAAGCAATAACACATCTTAAACAAATATTTCTTTTATAAAACCATGAATGAATAGACATTTGAAGAATCTTCCTGCATCCCAGTTCTTGCATATCCAAATTTAATAACAATTAAGCTAACTGCCATAATTGAGGAATTACAGGATATGTGGCCTGCATCTTTGCATGGTATACACAGGCTTTCAACTCAGACAAGTGGGTAGTGTGGATCAGAATCCATACCATTGATCAATTTTACCCATCAACAATTGGACTATGCCATAAAAATCCCACTGATAGGACAATCTTAATCTGCCAATTTGTAGCCTATAGAAGCAATTAAGAAGAGAAATTGAATAATGGTCCATATTCAACTGAAAAAGATCCAATGTGAGAGATTTTTTGGGCATTCTCCATCCACGGTGAGACTCAACAGCCCAATAAATAGATTGCTGAAATGTGAGACCCACTTGTCAGGCATGGAATAGAAAATAGTTACTTAAAATAAAATGCATGACTAGCCAAATAGGAACAATGAGACTCGTAAACTAGATCATGGAAGAAAAGACAATATGATTCAGCAACAATTGCAGCACATGCATCACGAGGATCTTTAAACTTTGAAACCTAAAAATTTAATCATGAAATAAGGTGTAAAAGAAGAAATCATAGAATAATTGTAGTAGAAGAAATAAGAAGATCAATGCATAAAAAAAAAACCTTTGTTATCAAAAGTAGAGCATCCAAGCTTGAAATGAAATATTTTTATGTAAATATGTCTTACAAATGAACCCATGTGAAGTAAATGTGCCATCCATGTTTATGAAAATGGACCCGAATATCCAACAACATGAGAATCCCTCTAATGTAAAAGATATATGTTGTATTCAAAATTATATTCTGGAAATAATTTGAGAGGGAAAATGTATTGAATCATTCAGCAAGCATTAATGTACCATCCTGCAATTGGTTGAAGATGTTTATCAAATTTTCGTCAACCAAGGCCTTTGCATCTTTTAGCACTTCTGCATCTTTCTAATGAACAACCTAGATAAATCAACTACCAGCATCACACCATTAAAGACAACCAAATTAAAGGTAATGACAATCACAATCCAGCAAGCTTTTGGCACAATCAATTCTACCACATAAATAGAAAATCACACTTAAATGCTCTAATGACATCATTGGGCTAATGCTACCAAAATCAAAGACACATTTGACACTTGCAGAAACAAGTTGCAGCAGACAGAAATGGCAGTCCAGTACTGGACAGAGGGATCGGAACAAAGCACATTGCAAAAAAGAGTCTTCACCTCAAAATTGCATTTCAAAAACCCTGCAAAATGGGGATTTGGAATACACTCAAATCCCAAAACACCATTGGCAGGAAGATATGGTGAATTCCGTCACGTTATTCATAGAAATAAATGAAAAGAAAAAGAAATATGGAGCACATCATAAACTTATGGGATCTTGGGTGGTTTGATCCTCACCGTAATAGTAGGTAGACAGAATAGTGATCCTCTCAGTTGGTTGAAAATGAAAGAACCATCAGTTCCAATGTTTTGAATGGACAAAAAACTCTAATCAGTTATTTAACTGTTGAAATTATAAACTTGTTAAACATACATGAAGCAATGAAATAATCAAGTACAGAAACAAAATTCCAAACCCAAGATAAACTACAGATAATAATTTCAAATCTACATAGCATATAAACAGGCACTGCTGGGATCCGCAACAAAGTCCGACAGATCGGGATTCACCTTCATTGTCATGGATCCCCCATACCGAAACTTCAAAATGGGCAATCCTCTTCTCATCGAGAACTCGAAAACATGGATTCACATCCTGGTGCTTCTGGCATCAATCACGATCCCATACCCTTTCTTTCCAGAGCCTCTTATGACAGTCGAAAGATAGAAGAATACGGCAAGGATGATGATGACAGCCACAACGAAGATCCAGAGGTTTCCATGGTCGAGCTTGGGATTTGAGAAGATGAGCCAATGGGAGGAGATGGCGCTTCTAGGGTTTTGGTGAATCCATGGAGCAGCAGAAGGTTGAACTACAGCAGAGAGCAGAGGAGATGGAGAGAGAGCACTAGTGTTTTGAGAGAGAGAGAGAGAGAGGGAGAGAAGGCAGAGAGAGAGATCGAGAGAGAGAGAGAGGGAGAGAAGGCAGAGAGAGAGATCGAGAGAGAGAGAGGGCGAGCGAGTGGAGAGGGAGAAGCAGAGAGAGAGAGAGAGAGAGAGAGAGAGGCAGGGAGAGATCGAGAGAGAGACTCGGGGGCGGCGAGGGCCGGAGTGAAAATTGTAGATAGGGTTTTTTTTTGGTCCTTATAGGGGCCCTTCGCAAGCGGCCGTTAAAATTGGCTGCCAGTAAAGGGTAGCCCCATACGTCGGCTAAGCTCCATTTTCTTGTAGTGTGAAATAGGGAGTGTTTGTAGTGTATGCAAATCTAAATTAGTTTTGTTTAGCAATGGGGTGATAAAAAGATGAAAATTGCATTAAAGTTGGATTCAGAACCCATATTTATCTCAACTGAAGATGTTGCCTCTGGTTTTTATAGGATATGTTCATAGCAGGAACTGATACATCTTAGTATTGGTATGGGCAATAAGGAATCCGAAATCAATGAAGGGAGCACAAGAGGAAGTAAGAAGGGCCATCGGTAAGAAAGAAAGGGTGGAAGAAAGCGATCTTCATCAATACCACTACTTAAAGTTGGTGATAAAGGAAGCATTGAGATTGCACCATCCAACTCCTTTATTGGTTCCACGTGAAACGATAGAGAAGTGTACCATTGGAGGGTACCAAATCCTTTTGAAAACAAGGGTGTTTGTGAATGCAAGAGCTATTGCGATGGATCCCAAGTACTGGGACAATCCAGAAGAGTTCTGGCCTGATAGGTTCTTGAACAACCCCATTGATTTCAGAGGACAAGATTTGGAGTTTTTGCCATTTAGGTTTGGCCGGAGAGGATGCCCTGGACTTAATTTCTCGATGGTAGTGATTGAGCTTACACTTGCAAATCTTCTGCACTGTTTTGATTGGCAGTTGCCTCATGGGATGAAAAGGGAAGACGTGGATATGGAGGAAGCTGTAGGGATTACAATGCATAAGAAAACCCATCTGTGTTTGGTAGCCATTGCAAAGGCCTATAATGCATAAACAAGTGCTTGCACATCGATATTATCTTTCTTAACTCTCTGTATTAACAAAAATGTTACTCTTTGGTTCCTAGCCTTGCCATGTGCTTTATGTTGGACACATGCCAGGGAAACCATGGGTACACTAAATCCATCAATTGGCTATATATGAGACGGGGATAATCTATCGAGTCCGGATCCTCACCTTGCCACAAGCAAGGATTCCTTGCTTTTTGGGATGTGATGTTATTGTGCCACATCATCACTGACAAGATTTCCTGCTTATTATGACCCAATCACATTCCAACAAGCGAAAAAACTCTACTTGTGGCAAGCAGTGGATCTGGATCCCTATCCAAATCGTGGATCATGAGGCCAAATATCCTTGGTGGACGAGTTATGATACGTTTATTTAATGGTCACCTTAAATATAAGTATATGGGTTTTGCAGAGGCTTAATTCCTGAAAATGACCTTGGCAACTTGAGATTAGACACATCATAATTGATATAGGAGAGTTGTAGTTCATAAATCTCACTATGTGGACATACTATAGTTGTTATAGGAACTTAGAAACAACCAAGGATACTGAACTATGAGGTATATAGTTATACTACGTGAGGGGCACTACAAGAAAGTAGGCCTTTAGCCTCAATTTTTTAGGTCCGGTTGAAAAAATGGAGGCTAAATGTGTTTTTTTAGCCTCGGTTGTTAAGGAACTAAGGCTAAAAGTTCATTTTTTGCAGGCTAAAAGTCTCAGTTGTATAGGAATTGAGGTAAAAGGTCTACTTTTTAGCCTCAGTTGCATAGGAACCGAGGCGAAAGGTCTATATTTTAACCTCAGTTGCATAGGAACTGAGGCGAAAGGTCTACTTTTTAACCTCAGTTGCATAGGAACTGAGGCCAAAAGTCTACATGTTAGCCTTAGTTGCATAGTAACCAAGGTGAAAGGGCTACTTTTAGCCTCAGTTGCATAGGAACCGAGGCGAAAAGTCTACATTTTAGCCTCAGTTGCATGGGAACCGAGGCGAAAGGTCTACTTTTAGCCTCAGTTGCATAGGAACCGGGCGAAAGGTTTACTTTTTAGCCTTAGTTGCATAGGAACCGAGGCGAAAAGTCTACTTTTAGCCTCAATTGCATAGGAACCGAGGCGAAAAGTCTACATTTTAGCCTCAGTTGCATAGGAATCGAGGCGAAAGGTATACTTTTTAGCCTTAGTTGCATAGGAACCGAGGTGAAAGGTCTACTTTTTAGCCTCGGTTGCATAGGAACCGAGGCCAAAAGTCTACATTTTAACCTTAGTTGCATAGGAACCGAGGCGAAAATTCTACTTTTTAGCCTCAGTTGCATAGGAACCGAAACAAAGTGTCTACTTTTTATCCTTAGTTCCATAGGAATTGGGGCGAAAGGTCTACATTTTAGGCTCAGTTGCATAGGATCCGAGGCTAAAAGTCTACATTTTAGCAACTGAGGCCAAAAGTCTTTTAGCCTCCGTTGCATAGGAACTGAGTCTAAAAGTCTACATTTAAGAATATTGAAAAAAATTGAGAATCTTGAAAGAATTAATAATTTTTAAAATTTTTAAAAATTGTGAAAAAATTGAGAATTTTGAAAAAAAATTGAGATAATTGTGAAAAAATTGAGAGTTGTGAAAAAATTGAGAATTTTGAGAAAGAATTGAGAGTTTTGAAAAAAAAGAATTTTGAATTTTGAATTTTCTAAGAACTAATTTTTTTTTAAAAAAAAAATTGAGAACTTTTAAAAATTAAGAATAAAAAAATGATAATTATGAAAAGGTTGAGAATTTTTTAAAAATTAAGAATTTTGAAAATTTTTGAAATTTTTGAAAAAATTGGAGAAATTTCAAATAATTGAAAATTCTGAAAAAAAAAAAATTAAGAATATCTAAAACTATTAAGAAATGATTTTTTCTTTTTTTTTTTTAATAATTTTGAAAAAACTAAGAATTTTATTTTATTTTTTGATAAATTTTAACAAATTTTTAATCCTGAAAAAATTTAGAATTAAAAAAAAAAAAATTAAGAATCTTGATTTTTTTTCTTTTTGAGAATTTTCGTAAAATTGATAAAATTAAGAATTAATTTTAGTGTAGGAACCCAAAAATGAAATAGATCCAAATCTCATTTTGGGCCCTGCAAATAAACAGATTCGATTTTCGCATTGCCTGCCATGTGCATCGTAGAGAGATGAGTATACCATTTTTCATTTCTTACAGATCCAGTGTATCATCTCTGTGGCTTTTATTCATTTTGGAACTTGGAAGCTCGAAGAAGAGCTCTCTCTCAAAATCCCTAAGCTCCAAAAGGAAAATAGAGCGAAATCACGTTTTACTTCTGTAATTCTATCTATCAAAATCCCCAAGCTCTGAAAGGAAAACAGATCGAAATCATGTTTAACTTCGGCAATTTGATCCTTTACAATGCCTAGAAACGTCAATTTTGTCCTCCACACCAGCAATCTCTTCACCGATTTCAAGTACTCGTTCTCTCTTTTTTTCTACTGATTTCTCAACTGAAATCCTCTCGAAAATCAAAAATCGGGGCAGAAATCTTCATTTTCGTGCATTTTCTCCATTTGGCCTTTCAAAATCCAATTTCCGCCTTTTCTAGTTCGATCTGAGGAGTTTTTTTTTTTTTTTTTTTTGCTGATTTCACTGAAATCTTACTCAAGAAGTGAAAAATCGTGTCGTTTCTAGCTCATTTGTTGGATTTGAGCAGTTTCTACATTGTAATATTAGTGATTAGGGTTTGGTGTTCAATCTGAGAGCAAGACCTTGTTCTCTACTGCAAAATCTGCTCCTCCATTGTTGATTGTCGTGCAAGTTAGATAAACAAGGGGCATATACACCGATATCAGCTCCTCACCAAACCGAACCCTAGCTCTTCTCTCTGTCTTCTCTAATATTTCTGTCATCTTCATCAGATCTACCATCTCTCTCTCTCTCTCTCTCTCTCTCTCTCTCTCTCTCTCTCTCTCTCTCTCTCTCTCTCTCCGATCATTAGATCCTCAAAAGACAGTGAGTTTTTTTCTAATTTCTTTCCATTTATGGATTTTTTTTTCTCAATTTTTAGTGCTTAATCTATTTTAATATGAATCCAGCTTATGTCTCTCGATTCTGAGAGATTTCGTTGGATTTTGATCTGATTCTTGCTGATAGATCTGTTTTCCTTTTGGATCTCATTGTTTGGAGCTTTGATTTTTCACTTAGGGTTTGATTTTTGTAATTTTTTTCTTGATTTCTGGTGCTTGATCTGTTTTGATCTTGATCCAGCTTATGTCTCTTTACTCTTAGAGATTTCATTGGATTTTGTTTCGATTTTTGTTAATTCAAGTTGTAATTTAGGTTTATGTATTTAGATTTTAGAGATTTATCTTTGATTTATGTAATATCATGCATTTGAAATACATTTTAAGATTTAGTATCTTCTGATTTGCTGAGATTTAGATTTTAGTTTTGCATCATTTAGAAGAATCATGGTGAATCTTCACCCAAAGGGGATTTTTGATACTCCAGTTGTGTGTGATGCTTGATACACAAGCACAAAGAAATTATACATGTGGCTTACATACACTCAAAGTAAGCTGCTTAAATGACAGATCTTTATACTAGAGCTCTTTTTCTATTATTCTTTTTACCATATCCTTAATCGCTGGTTGGTTACACCTACAACCCACACTTCCTAATGCTAGGGAATTCAACATGTCCAAGTAATATTGGAGAGGGTAGAGCATTTTGCTCAATCAATTTCTATATACGAAGATCAAATATTTTAAAAAAGAGCTCGTATTCAGCAGGTAATTGGCTTGTTCTTATTCTTATTCTCCTCATCTTTATTTATAATTGTCTGACAAGCTTGAAACTATCATGCTTCTTGTTTTTTGTTGGGGTTAGGTCCCACAGCTTCCACGTTATGGAGCACGCAAAATACCATTGCAGAACTCAAGTGGGAGACTGATGAGTTGTGATGACACGTGAATGAGCGGTAGAGCAACAGGTGGAGGAGCGGATGAAAGAACAAATGCCTAAGCATCTAGAGTAGATGGAGCAATGGATGATAGAGCGAATAACGGAGCAAATGATGGCACAAATGAGAGATATTATGAACTCAATGGCAACAGCGGCCCTAACTTCGAGCAATGTACTAAATGTAGAGACTATAACTATCCACTCCAAGGGATATACTCGGGGCTGACGAACCTCAATTGAAGGGGTCGAAGAATCAATAGGTAGTTTTTTGTTAGGATTCATTTATGTGTGATCTTTTACATACATATTTATGTTTTGTTACATTTCACTAGCCATTTATTAAATACTCTTCAAATGTTTTCTTGTGTATTTAATAGCCATGCTTAATTTGTTGCTAGCTATGGGTTTTGTGATCCCTTCATTTTTTGTAGTTCACCATCATTGAATAGTTGGTCCCTATTTATTTTTTTCAGGAAGTCATATTTATGTGTATTTATGTGTTTGACACATAAAAGAATCCAAGAGCTGACTCTCTTTTGCATGCTGAGATCAATCTAAGGCCATGATAATGCCAAGAACAACCACCTAGTGACTTCTCTATTGCTCAGTTCCGGTTTATGGAGCGACTACTTGTCATCCATGGGCATTGGTGCTATAAGAGAATTACCCAAATGGTAAGAACTACAAAATCCCTTCTTTCTTTGCTTTCACTCAATACAAAATTGTATATTTATATGGGTTACATGGCTAATTTGTACTCGTGGAAACTACATTGCATTTAGATCTACTATTTCTTTTAAATATTTTATTTTGCAGTGATTTTATTGTGAGTAGGTGACTCATGAGCACCTGCAATGACTGGTATTCCAAATTCTGAACTCAACCTGCTGCAGTCATCATTTTGGATATTGTAAGTTCTTTATAATAGACTGGGAATGTACATGAATGTTCTTATTACATATTTTCCCTTGAGCATCAAGTAGCCCTGTTCCCTATTTTATTTCTTTCCTAGACCTGTAGTTGTAAAACAATCTGCTTGTGCTGTTTAGTTTGTTGAATATGGGAATGAGGGAAGCATTGTACTGCTCCAAGCCTGCTTAGATCAAATGAAATTTCAGAGCAAAGACTTTCAGTCAAAGCCAGATCTTCTATCAACTATCTTTAGATATTTTTAGGTAGACCAAATTTCGCCATAGTTTTCTGTGAAGCATTGAGAAGTAAAGTGATAAGTGAAGGATTTCTAAAAGGTCTCTCCAAACAATTGCATTTGTCTACACCTGAGAAAATTGCTATTGGTCTTGCTCTGTCAGATTCAAGAAATACAGATTTCAGAATCAGAGGTAAGTTGAATTGCTTGGAGGAATGTATCACACGCCCCATGAATGACATGGTGTATTTGTCCACTGTGACACTAGTGTATTTTGTCCATTTCTCTTTCATTTCATAGATCAGATGCACTTATTCTTGCATCATATTCTATTACATTGTCTTTTGGTTTTCTAATTGATTTTGGTGATAGGGAAGACGATCCATGTCCTGAACAAAAATGAGCATGCTCTTGATATGGCTGCAGTAGTTCAGAGATACCAACGAGCCAAATGATGGCAATGCCTCAGTGAAGAAGAGAACTAATGTGTTACTTCTTGGTGATCGCCTTGGAGATCTAGGAATGTCTGATAGTTTAAACTATGAGAACCAAATTGTTGTTGGATTCTTGTAAGTAAATCTATGCCTTTCTGTCTTTTATAGTTATAAATTGTCAGTTTTCCTTTTTCCTGTGAACCTTTACTTGTAGATGAATGGTCTTAGTTGAATTTGTTGGGGTTATGCTTCAAAAGCTTGTTCCATAAATAGAATTCCAACCAGAATGCCATATGCTACCCTAAAATCAGTTAGAATATTTCCCAGTTTCAGACGAAGTTGTAGATAACTAAACAAAAGAAGTCCTAGGAATTTTATGTCGATGGGAACAAAGCCTTAATTGCATGATCTCCCACTGGCTTGGAAGAACTTGGCTCTGTCGAGTCTAATTTAATTTACTGCACCTAGAGTTCTGGGTTGATGTGCTGATGATCTTCAGTGGAGATCCATGTGCATTCAGACCTTGGTCAACCTTTTCATTTCACCAGACATAATTTGTGCTGCAATTTTTTCATTAAAATTCAACCAGCTTACTTGATTATTAGTTTTTTTTGTAACTTTTAATAAAAGAATCTATTGATTAAGTTTGGTTTCTGTTTTCACGTATAACTATCAGTTTATTGATGTAAATTAAGTTATGTGAGTTCCTGCAGTCTGTCCTAACTCTCATTTACGGCGACAGTAGCAGATCACTCAAATCTGGTTTTCTGTGTGAAAGCTGTTTGGTTGAAAACATTGCACATTCTCATGTAATATATCCACTGTATTAAATGATTCACCTCAAGAGACCATTTCAAAGGAAAGAGACTTGCTTGTTTGTTGCATTTGCCATCACAAACAGGATGTCTGTATAAAGGTTTGGCTTGCTTAATCATTTGTTTTCTTCTTTAAATTCTGTAGGTTTGACTCCAAAAAGAGAGGTAGACTTTATGCTATTTGCTTTGCTTCACCCTACCTTTAATTGTCCTGTAGTGTAATCATGATGACTGTCAAACTGCATTTCATCCTACTTGTGCTAAATGTACTGGCCTACACAGGGATGTGAAGACTACTATAGGCAAGTTTTTTCAGCACAAGGCTTATTGTGAAAGCATAAGTTGGATCAGAAAAAGAAGGTCATATCAATTGCTTTTAAAGAATGAATATATTATGATGCATTGTCTTTCATAGGATAAAAGTCTTATGTCACAATGCATAAGTTTATTTCCCCTGCCTCATCTTGGTTTTTATCAATTTCTACAGGTTGAGAGTCTGCAACATGGACCTGATGAGGTCCGCCACATTAAGCAAATCCGGATCAGTAAGAATGTACTATAATCCATATCTTGTTTGTTTTCTAATTCATTATCGGATCCTCCTTTTGGGTTTCCTTTCTAGCACAATTCTACTCTCCTTCCTTTCCCTGCACACATCCATCTGCATTTCATTTCTTGTTTGAGAGTTTCCTTTTCTAGAAAAATGGAGTGATTTGAAACGAATTTCTTTCTTTGTGAAAACACATTCAGGTGCAGGCATGGGTATTTCCATGTGGTGAACAATGACTACACTCACTGAGAGATGTATGCGATTGGTGGAAGTGCAAATCCCACCATCAACAGCCAAGGCAACAGATATCTTGCCCCGACGAATCGCTTTGCCAAGGAGGTAATGTAACAGTAACAATTGAATTCTCTAACATCTCCACTAACATAAACTACATTTACAAATTGAAAAATGATATGAATAAGCTCTGTTAGAGTAGATTCCCACCACTAATACTAGTATATTTGAAATATCTATTATAGATTAGATTATATTAGATTTTAGGTTACCTTTAGTATATAAACATGTCATTGCCGATGGAATAATTCACCTAAGATCTTCACAACGTAGTTTCTAAAATGTAAGAATTCAGTGATTTGGTCCTTCGTACAAGCTAAATGTATGTCATTTCATCTAGTGAGGTAGTCACATTTCAGGCACTTGTGGTGAAGCTAAGGGAAGGCACCAGGCCAAATGCTAATACTGGTGTTGTCACTGGAGTTCTTGCAACTGTTGGGGAGCTTCCTAGGGTGGTGGGCTTACTTCCCTATTTTTTGGGTTATATTTTGAATCACGCAGAGTGCTATGGTACAAGTTCCAATTTCATCAAGTCTGATACTTTAAATTAGCTTGCCTTTTATGTGGGTGGTACGGAAAGGAATGATGAAAAGGTTCTATTTTGATGCTAAATTGTCGAAGCATTGCTCTAGGAGTTTTTGCTTGTTTACTTTAATTTGTTTGTAACAAGTAGTGATCATGTTGTCATTTTAGTATCTACCTCCTTTCATAGAGGCTAGCATACTTGCTTGCTGCATTACACTTTGGGGACCACATAATGTGAGGATAATCACTTACCAGTCATGTTTCCACATGAATGTTTTTTCTCTATTAGCAATAGTTGTGGTCCTTGTTATAAGGAGGTTTTGGAATGAAGCAATCTTGGTGAACTAATGCTAGTAATTGTTGAAGCCCTCTTGGATGGAGCTGCTATTATAAAGCGTGAAGTGGTTGTCGCAACTCTTAGTCAAGTTGTACATAGCACTGGGTATTGTGTTCTCATTACTAGTCCAAGCCAAAATAAAGAAGGATGGTTGTGTCAGCCTGTCAGGTTGGCAACCAGCATTAAACTTGGGCTGATGTTTTTATCATGAATCCTGACAACTTTGAGATTTGTTTATTTTAGAAAATTGAGAATGGATCCTGATTGAGCATGTGCAAGTTCAGGGGCTCCCTTGTCCCCACAATTTTCATGCGGAATGCATTGACAAGTGGCTCCGACTGAATGTGAAGTGCCCTTGTTGCCGCCATTCCATCTTCCCTAACCTGAACCTCAGCACCCTCTCTAACCTTCACACAGACCCTAGGCGTCCCTCTGCTAGTGTTTTAACGGCCACACGTTACGTGCATACGCAGCCAGTAGGCCAAAGCTACCTGTTGAGGTTGCAGGGCCTATTACACACAATCCAAATGGAGAATGCTGGTGGAGGCAATGATGACACTAGCATGGAAGCAGCAGAAGATGGACGGGTAGTGTTATGTCAAGGTCCGCCAAGTACGACGGCCCGGGTGATGATGGGCACGACCATGACTTTGTATTAATGTTGTGTAATAGTTTGATTGAGTTAAACTTTAAATAGATTGTTGTTAACTATTTTGTTGGTATTGTGCCTTTCATGATTGATTGTTTCATGAGTGGATTGAATGAATGGATTAGTAGTTTAAATAAATATTAAAAAAATAAACATTTTTAGCCTCAATTTGTAATTGAGGCTTGGATTTAGCCTCGGTTGTTGAGAACCAAGGCTGAAATTCCATGGCTAATGGCTTTAGCCTCGATTATTGAGAACCGAGGTTAAAAATAGATTTAGCTTCAATTGGAGGCAATTGAGGCTAAAATTTGGATTTGGTCTCAGTTGGAAACAATGGAGGCTAAAATTTTGATTTAGCTTCATTTCGAGAAAACTGAAGCTAAAAAGGTTCTTTTAGCTTCACTTGAAGAACTGAGGCTATAAAAGTCATTTTAGCCTCGGTTGCTAAAACTGAGGCTAAAGCCTTTAGCCACGGGGGTTTCAACCTTAGTTTGGATAACCGAGCCAAAACTGAGGCTAAAGGTTTTAGCCTCGGTTTTTAACCTTTTTAGCTTTAGTTTTGAAATGAGGCTAAAGCCCCCTTTTCTTGTAGTGGGGTGAGGGGACTGACTTTTGTCAAGATGAGCAGTCTCCACCATCTGGACCAACTCGGTGTAAATGTGCCTTTTTCCTCACCGACATAAGATTGTATGTGTATCATGGATACAAGATCTACGGTGAATCTTTGGACACTTATGTTTCTAAAATCGAGATCAAGTTAATAGTCTAGGAGCCCATTAGCTTAGATACTAATTATAGACACCCTACTATTTAGACATGGCTAAACATTAAGTCTTGACTTCATCAAACCCCCACTTAGAGTGTAACAAACAGACTAGATCAGCCCACACTCGAACCAACACTCTAAACCCACCGTTGGGTGGCCGGTTTTAGTCAAAATCTGCAACCCACCATTGGGTGGCCGGTTCTAATAAAAAAGGCAGCGCCATAGCCAATTTGGCCAGTTTTGATCAAATGATGCATTGGACCAATCACAATTGCATCGCTCAACAACCTTGCTTCGGTTTTTTCAAACCTCATAACATGTCAAGTCAATAGCATTCAATCTAAGGCTCCACAAGACCGAACTTAGCCGGAGCCTACACCACTAAAGCACTCCCCTTTGCCTATTTAAAGGGACCCCTACATTCTGAAACAAAGAGCGAGATGGGAGTGGGGAGAGTTAGAGAACAAGGAAGATAGAAAGAAAGAAACAAATAGTGAGAGACAAAGAAGAAGAGGCATAAGGAAATTTTGTAGCGCCTGCATCCTTTCCTTCTTCCTTCATAAGCCATCCATATCTCCATCCTCTTGCTCTTCTCAATTTCTTTGAGAAATCAGGAGTCACACCTAGCCAAAGTACCAAGTAGAGTTGGAACTCGAGACACCCGACCATCTCTTTTGCGATCAAAAGGGTGTTTGACATTCCTTGTTTCCCTCTCATATCTCGAATAAAACCCTATTCCATTCAGCATAAACCCTACATATCCCAAAGCTTTGCGTATATGTACCTTGCCCTTTTTCTTTTTCTTTTTCTTTTTTTTTTTTTGTTTTCCTTTGGCTTTCATAGACTTCTACTACTAGGTTCTACTCTGATATTATGTAAAGTATGCTCTATAGTTGCCTCTTCGAGGGATCTTCTGTATTAGAAAAATGTGACTTAAAGGAGTAAGTGAAAATTTAATGTCACTCCTTTTCACAATTTTATCCTGCTTTATTCTATTTTGTTTTAATCTCTTTTTCTGTTTACTTAAGTTTTATAGGTTAATATTATATTGTTGATTTATGTATCTTGTTGGAAGTTCTCTGAATCTCCCTTTAAAAACATATAGATCATGCTCTACATGGGTGAAAAATGGTGTCTAGAACCCCTTCCTTTTCCGTAACTAGGGCCCTTACCTAGAATTTATGGTGTAAATCAATTTAGGAGTCATTCAAGTTGGAAATTATTCGGACTTCCTGCTCTTTAGGCGATTCTACATATTCTAGCCAACCGTGGATTAAAATGCCTTCTTTTCTTGCTAGTAGCAACTCCTTAGGTACATAAGATATTCAGATGAGCCATATTTTTAACCTTGGAAAAGGTATTACATAACTAAAGAAAGCAAATCAATTCAAGTGGATCATTTGGGGTTCCGTGCCAAAGGATACAAGTTAGGTGCATGTGAAGCAAGCGACATCATGACATCATTATTTCTCTCCTCAACCCCTCTTAACTAAACTTTCTATTAAGAGTGAAATATTGTATATTTTCCCTTGTTATACATTGGTTTTATGAACATGGATATGCTTAATTGATCTAATTGCACATATTTTCTCTTACGAGGTGATTTTGAGAACTAAGGAGAAAAGGATGCTTAAAGCATGGATTTAAGCTTAAAGAATTACCAAGTAAAGTATTTGATATATGAAGGTCAATATTGAAGAATTTAATAGCCCAAGATCCAAGGAAACCAAGCGAAGAATGAAGAAAACTGAGGAACCAAAGTGGAGAAAATCGGAAGTACAAAATTTGACGGATCGATGACAGCTTCGATTCCACTGAAGCTAGTGTTGATGCCATCGAAGCCACTTTGATCCCATCGAAAAAATCACAAAAAAAAAAATTTAATTTTTTTATTGGACATATTTGAGCATTCCCTAATTCCATCGAAGATATGTTAGATGCCATCGAAGCCAAGTTTGATCCCATTGAAGAAAGTTTGATGACATCGAGAAAATCAACAAATTTGAAAGTTCATTGTTGGAAAGTTTTCCAATGTAATTTGGACTCTTCAATGGGAGCTCGATGCCATCGAAGCTAACATCGAAGCTACGATAGCCGCATAAAATCAAGCTGGTTTTGAAGTTGGTGCAAATCAAGCCTATATAAAGGGATGTTCTAGGAGTTTCTAAACATGAACTAGGGTAGAAGGAGTAGAGAAAGGAGTAGTGGAGCTTCAAAGAGTCCTCCCTCCTCTTCAATTCATCGGTTCTAGTTGGTTTTTATATTTTTTCTACTTGAGTTTTAGTTCAATCATGTTTATGGTTGGCTAATCTCTTAAACAAGGCAAAGGGTGGCACTAGCCCCACCAGCTTAGCACAACGCCCCTGGCTACCGCATAATTCGCCCCAACGTTGCCCTACCCGCTTAGCACGGCGTCCCTGCCCGCCGCCTAATTCGTCCCAACGATGCACCATGGCACTAGCCCGCCCGCTTAGCACGATGTCCCTGCCCACAGCACGTCATCAGTAAGGTAAAACTAACTTGTCTCACAACGGTCTAAACCCAGCTCACGTTCCCTATAGGTGGGTGAACAATCCAACACTTGGTAAATTTTTCTTCACAATGATAGGAAGTGCTGACATCGAAGGATAAAAAAGCAATGTCACTATGAACACTTAGCTGTCACAAGCCAGTTATCCCTATGGTAACTTTTCTGACACCTCTAGCTTCAAATCCCGAAGGTCTAAAGGATCGATAGGTCACACTTTCACGGTTCATATTCGTACTGGAAATCAGAATCAAACGAGCTTTTACCCTTTTGTTCCGCACGAGATTTTTGTTCTTGTTGAGCTCATCTTAGGACACCTGCGTTATCTTTTAACAAATTTGCCACCCCAGCCAAACTCCCCACTTGACAATGTCTTCCACCCAGATCGGCCGGTCGAGGCTGGCCTTAGTACTAAAAGGGGGGGCAATGCCCCGCCTCCAACTCACGGAATAAGTAGTTAATTTCAGTAATTAGTTTATTAAATGCAATGACATTAATTTGAATGATGATATTAGATTAATTTGATTTGGATTTACTTTAAGTCTTTGAGTTATTTATTTCTAGATTTGTTGTGCACGACGTGTACTATTCGTTGTTGTTTTGATGATCCTTTCTCCAGCACAGGTGAGGAGTGCATGGGCATACCAGAATTAGGATTACGGTTCCAATTCAAACCGAACAACAATGACCCCAAGCACCAAAGTAGGCAGTCACTGAGTATAATCGAGATCCGAGGAGATCAGTCACCTATTCAGTCACTCACTCAAAGTGTAAATGGATCAGGAGATAGTCAGAGGGTGGGTTTCATCTTCTGATGATGGGTTTCTTTTTGCCTTCTATACAAAAGGACTTTCTTAATGCATGAAAAGTGAAATAGAAAAGGAAAATTAAAATCGACCGCTATTGACCGCAAAAAAGTGCTTCAATTACAGTTATAATGATCGATTATTGTATTTGTGCTAGGGATTAAGCTACAAAAAGCAAGTAGTAAATGTAGTAAGTAAATGATTACGCTAAGGGAAATGATTTACTTGGTAAAAGCAAGGATTACACTTTGGAATGTAAATTCAATAGGATAATGAGAGATAATTGAAGATAATTTGAAGTTAATTGATTTGTTTGGATTAGTATGAGACGATTTCTAAACTTGCTTAACACTCCATTTATATTGATTCTTTACTATTCTAGATGCTTCCCACGTCTTGATGGTTATCATAGTTGTTTCCTCCCTCTTTCTACTTCTAAATTCTTCCCACGATCTTATGTTCTCTAGATTCTTGACATCTGTCAACATCCATGCAAACTTGACCACTAGCTAACTAATTTCTTAGTTGCTCAAACTCGGTCACAACATAAACGACTACTTACCATGCGCTCGACATCTGATAACATTCTTTCAAAATTCGGTCTATATGCTTAAAATAATCTTACGACCGTTAAACACATGATTCACACGAGTCTGACCCTAAATACCCAAAAACAGGATTTGGTCGAATAGGGTATAAACATTGCCCCCCTCATCGCTGTCCTTTCAAAGAAAGGGCTATGACATTTGAGTATTTTTAAATACCATATTAAATATTCACACGTATCACCTATTGTCAATATCAATCATACAAATATGAAATGATAGATGAAACTTGAATAGACACGTGTCTTTAAAAAGAGTCATTCTATTGCTAAGAGGCGTACTCCCTAATTAATGTTGCCTCTAAATTCCTTACATATACACGGCTTTGTATTTGAATTTTATACAATTCTTTATTTTCCTTCTTGCTTCTTCTTTTACTTTACTCTTTTTCTTCGATCATGGCTTCTTCTTCATCTAAACCTACATTCGACCAAAAGGACATCATGTCTTCATGGAACATTGTTTAAAGGATATAATTTTTAAGTCTCTAATTAATGAAGACACTTATGGTCTAGGTCATTCATTCTCTCCAGACATTTCGGCTAAATCATTATAACTTTTAGATCTATCTTCTCAATCTATCTAGGGAGCAATATTTTAATTCAATATGGAATTATTCCTGATACAGAAAATGTATTTAAAGTACCAAGGTTATGGTTGAAACCTCTTCTCGGATGAGAAGATTGGTTCAACAGTGTATCGGCCTAATATGGAGATTTATGGAAAGAACTCAGCATCTTCGAATGTATCAAACATTCCTTTTCCCCAATATCCCCCTTCTTCTAGCCTTAACATCATTTTGGAGCATCTCTACCAACACCTTTATGTTCGGCTGTGGACTAATGGGCGTTTCCATCAAAGACATTTGTCATCTGACCGAACTTGCCCCTTTCGGGATGACTTATCACGCAAAAGCTAAAGCCAAGCAACACGGGAATTTTCCTAATAAGAACGTTAAATGGTACACCTATTTTATGAACTCTTACTGCAAACTCACAGGACCGGTCGAGGAGCTCAAACATCTTCCTTTTCTTCTTCTTCTTTTTATCTACTGCCATCTCCTATGTATCAATGCTCAACAAGTTACGACTGAGTACGTTACTTTAGCTGAATGCCTTATCCAAGGCCAGCGAGTAGCATTGGCGACATTCTTTCTCAGTCACTTGTATAGAGGACTCTATGAAGTTAATTCGAGAGGACTATATTTAGCTGGCGGTCCTATATTACTTGTACGGATATGGTTCGTAGTGTATTTTTTACCATAACTCTTCAGTCAGGAATATATTGGCTGATCGTTCTCTTCATATGGAGACCGAATTTTGCATATTCCTGTAGAAACTGCTACTGTCGATGAATATCTACAAGAATTCTTCTCTATGGATCTTCCTGACAATAATCCATCCTTCATGCCCTTTGCAAAATAGAATACTTATGGACCAGAGTAGCTTATAGGAGAGTTTGATCCTACCAACGAGCATGCGGTCAGCCAGCTTCATCATGCTTGGAATTGTTTTGTTGTCGGCCGAGATTTGGCTTTCGGAGACATGATTGAGAAAGGAAAAAAATGTGAAAGCCGAAATCGAATAGTATCATCGTTCTCTGTTTGCTCGGCAATTAGACTTTGTACAACACATCCCCTACCCTCTCATTCACATAACTAATAACCAACCTCCATTCGACCATGTGATAATCACTGATAAAGAATTTTACATCTCTCTTGACTTATCTTACCATAAAGAAGTGATCGCTTTACAGATGCTAGTGTATCCAGAATACCTTGTAGTGCTAGATAGCTTTATATCCTGGTAGAAACGTCGGTATGTCAAGATTTTAGGCAGTTGAAGAACTGTGGAACTCTCACATTAGCTCTGCTCTCACTTGGGCCTAACAGAAAGTAAGAAGAGAAATCTCCCTGCTCCCTCCATTACCACTGCCAAGAGGACGACAAGGGCGAAGAGAAGATTGACTAGCATAGTCTCTAATATTGCCCCTACTTTGATGGTTGATCCTCCATATCCAGATATTCCACAAATCACCCAAGAACATCTCGACATCTTGACAACTACTCGATTGCAAAGGATGGCTCTAAGGAAGATTTCTGACCTGGGAGGTATCAATCCTCCCCCAAATCCTCCTGTTTTTTCTTTTCAATGATCAAATCCCTAAGAACACTCTTCGCCTTTAAAACATCGATCGCAAAAAAGAACTAAGAAACTGATGGATACTTCTTCTACTAAGGCCATTCAAGCTTTTGAAAAATACTTTAAAGTACAGTATTGGCCTCATCATAGGGAAGCAGATTATTATGAAGAAATAGTCGGAGTCATTCAGCGGCATAAAGAAGCTCACATCAATAAATTCTTTAGCAAATTGATCTAAGATTGGAAAAAACTGGACAATCCCAATCTCCAACTTGACAAATGCATTAAACCTTATTATCTGCAACCACCACCATTTTCCACTGCACCTCTAACATTTGCAACCACAATAAAAAATCCCACATCTATACAGGGAGAAAGAGTTCGAACTACAATTCCTTTCGACTTAGCTGGAGACTACTTACCTTATATTTCTTCTTAACTTGATATTCTCATCTTAGCACTTATCATACTTATTTTGATCACACACGACTTAGGAATTTTCTAGATTACTACACGCTCAAGGTCAGAACAAAAGGACGATATTAGCGATTCTGTTGGCCACACTTCCCCCTATATCTCACACATTCATTGGTGAGACGACAACAACTATCATCACTCTCGTAATTCTTAAAGATACCACTCTAGCGGCTACAGTAGTGATAAATTCAAACACTACAACCAACATGGAGGATACCTTCTCGAGTGATGTGCCCAGGACCAGTACTCCGTCTAGTGATGCAGAGAGTGCCCTACAGGAACCATCTCCTTTTTCGTTAACTGCACAACAGGAAATTCTAATTTCTCCTATTTGACCTTTCAAGCTAGCTCTAGCTCTAATAATTCCTTTGCCATCTATCGTTGATGAATCTTTAACTCCGATCAAGTTAGTAACGATCGATGGACAAACCAGGCCTGAACGGATGGTCGAGGCCAAGAAAATAGCTTCTGAGGAGGTGACGATCGTAGATACTCATGTGGAGATAGTTGAACTAGTAGCGACAACTGTTGAAAAACATCAATCAGTTAAGTTCGAACAATCAACCACAATTGGTCTGACTGAACATGTGACAACGTCAGCCGCAACTGAGACAGTTGTCATGACTCCTCATCCGGCAATAGTTTCTAGATACGAAATGTCACACCCCAAACTCTAAAATCGGCTCACAAAATTCTTGATCGCCGAATCTAGAGCCGATAGCCTCCATAGTACCCCATTTTCGGCTCCCGACATCCATATACTAGGTTTCGATCCTAGGATCCTACAAGGAGGATTTTCAACATTAATTTAATTCATAATAAGTATAACCATAAGCATAACCCATGAATAATAACCAAGACACCATTACAAAATCCATTATGATCATAAGCTTTAAAGTATAATGTGTATAAAGGGAAATACAATATCGATAATCAAAAACTCTAGAAGCTCTGCGGCACGCTCCTGCTCCTGCTCAACTACGGTATAGCGTCACCTACACGCATCAATCATGTATAAGCTTATAAAAAGCTTAGGGGGGTGAGAGTGTGTGCGCAATATAAGTTTGCTCGGAATGTAATATCAGAGTAATGTGGAATATACTGGTGAATCCATGAAAACTATCAGCCGTACCAAGGCTATAAGATGTAAGGCATGAATGCTATCGGCCATATCAAGACCATGCAATGTAAGGCATGAATACTATCAGCCACATCAAGGCCATACGATGCAAGGAGTGAATGATGTTAGCCATACCAAGGCCATGTAATGCGAGATGCAACTCAAGCATACCAAGCCTCATCTGAATCCACATATCAATGCAGCTCATCACTAGAGCATCAAATATCAGTACAGTTCTCGCACTGGACAATCATCGGGGTTTAGTGCACTCCAAATGACATTGCCCCTTTCCAAGGCGCGCGGTCCAAGTGAGCGTAAGAAACCTCACTATCCGCATGGCCAATAGCCTGCCAATACTTATTCGGCATGTCGATAGCGGACCTACTTACGAGCCACTCGGTCTCGATGTTAGAGCGTCTTTCGGTACCGTCAGGTTTAGGGATTTTCACCTAGGGATACCTATGGTGCCCCAATGCTAATAACAGTATTTCTAGTGTTTGATCCTGCCATCCACAATATGCCTATGGAGGCCACAGCCCTAATGTTGCTATGGCGTACAATAATCATGTCACACAAATGCGAGGTGCATGAATCGCACTATCAGTCATGCAGCAAACTTGCGCGTACCACGCACTCGTGTAGGGCAACTCCGCTTATCAGGGAGCCCCATAAACAATTTGCCCAATGACATATGCTATGATCAGTCACTCCTTATATAAGCATACATATAATGTGTATGGGCATGAATCATGGAGCTATACTAAGCATGTTATATAGTGATAAACTCTCTTCATAATGAAGATGGGCCTAGACGGTTAATACACAACAAGTATGGGCCTAATGATGGGCCCTAGGAAGAGTTACAATGTGGACATTTAACCATTATTGCTCTTACAGTGTGGACGTCAAACCATCAATGCTCCCAAGGCATGGCCTGCCATAAACATTATAGTGGAATCACACATTGCAATGGACCTCATATACATCACATTTGGCCTCACACAAAGGCCTCACATACATCTCATTGGGCCTTAATCCATGGGCCTTATATACATCACATTGGGCCTTTACCCATGGGCCTGAAATACATCACAATGGGCCTCATATACATCAAGTGGGCCGCACCAATGGGCATCATATGCATCAAGTGGGCTGCACTAATGGGCCAATAAACATCAAGTGGGCTGCATCAATGGGCCACACCAATGGGCCAATATACATCAAGTGGGCCGCATCAAGTGGGCTGCACCAATGGGCCAATATACATCAAGTGGGCTGAATCAATGGGCCGCTCCAATACGCCAATATACATCAAGTGGGCCGCATCAATGGGCTGCACCAATGGGCCAATATACATCAAGTGGGCCGCATCACATGGGTCGCATCATCTACACCATTCATATATTTTAAGAAGTTATTTTAGAGCATTACCCAAATGAATCATAATGGAAGATCACCCGGACCATACCACAAATAACAGTGGAGATAATGTTTTCCGCCGTTAAAATTCCCACGGCCCACCATAATGTTTATTTTCCATACAATCTATTCATACGGTCACAAAGACCTGATTAAGTGGTAAAAAACAAATTTGATACTGATCCAAAACTTCCGTACTCCCAAAAGGGTTTCAATGGTAGGCGTTCAATCCTTCACTCTTTTCTGTAGTGTGGTCCACCTGATACACGGATCTGCCTCATTTTTTTCTCAAGCCTTGAGACGAGCTCGCCAATTGGATGGATGGTTTGGATGTAATACATACATCAGTAGGGGCGCACAAAACTTGCTAGCATCTGGGTAGCAGTGGAGTTGCTCGTGGAGAATTGCTTGCCCACCATCCAGATGATGGATGGTGGGATATAATGCATGCATCATGGTGGGGTCCACACACGTGGCCCACCCTTAAATGGACGGTGTGGAGAATACATCCATCACGTGCACGCCACACAGCACCGTCCGGATGGATGGTGCAGATGTAACACATATAAGGTGGGTCCCACGGATCTCACTGACGCCACACATCAGCTATGTAGCTGGTGTGAGATACACCAGCCAATCTGCTTCAATGCAGTGGGTCCCACATGGGGCCCATTATAAAATATATATTGATATATTAATATATTACATATATAATATTATATTATATTATTTATTATCTTATATTTTTTTAATTGATAACGTCCAGACCTTGGACTTTTGTGATGGATGGCTTGGATCACACTAATCCCACCGTCCATGTGATAGACGGTGTAGATAAAATACATACATTCAGGTGGCCCTCCATCCAAGCAATGAACAGTGTGGATACCACACTTACATTACACAAGGGCCCCATCGTCCAGGGTCTGGACGGTTGTTTTGATTCTAGGCAGTCAACCTGGCCCACTGTAATGTATTTGTTTATTTACACCATCCTAAAATGATATCTCCAGATGGACGGTGTGGATACAATGTACGTACATCAAGGTGGGGTCCATGCATGTAGGCCACCCCACTAAGAATCAAACTAATATTTGTGTTTTTACAACATCCAGGCCTGTCTAAATGAACAGGCAGCGAGGTGGGGCCCAACACATGGATGGTCTAGATCAGGTGGGCCACATTCCATCACAAAGAGAGAGAGAGAGAGATCAGCATAGTGGAGGGATCCCGCTACTATGGGCCCCTCTTTGATATAACGCAAACATCAAGATGGGTCCCATTACAAGTGGGCCTTACATAAAAAAATCAAGATCTTATGTTACAATCACCCACCGATTGCTAATATTTTTGGCCCCTTGGCTTCCTTAGCTCCTTGGCTTCTTCTTTAATAGTGGAAGATGAGAATTGAAGGGTTGGATGGTGAGATGAGGGGGTAGGAAGATGGGTCCTCTCTTGGCTATTTTCTCTCCTTAGGATTTTCTCTCATGGAAGCTTGGGAAATGGTGGTCAGAATGAGAGAGGAGAGGATGTTGTAAGAAAGATGGGATGGGAGGAATGGATGTTGTAAGAAAGGGATGGGTGAGAGAGAGAGAGAGAGAGTTAACTTTAGGAATGGGAGAGAGATGGGAGCCATGCCTTGTTGGTAAGAGAGGGATGGGTTGTGTACTTGACTTGTGATTGATTGATTGATGTGATGGGTTGTAGAGATTCTCTCGAAATTTGTAACATGCTGCAATTTCCTCGAAATAAACATAGGCTCACAACTCCTAGCCTAAGTATCGCATCAGCTCGTGAGACACGACGACGGCGCAGTTACTAAGATACAAGTTTCGACTCAAGTCAATATAGATATAAAGGATGTGACTTAGGGTCACACACAAACACTAATTACAGGTCACGGGTGGCCGAAATTCAACCGAGAGGATCGCGGGAGCTTACGGAATGGTATGGTTTAGGGTATGAAGGCTCTCCTCTCCTAATAAAAATTTTATCCTCAAAATTTACATAATCATCGCGTAATTAGGCATAACTGATGAGGAAAGAGGAATCATAACGTCATCATATAAAATCGGGGACAGCATAAAAGATACAATATATAATCAATCATTAAAGAGATGGGGATAGCGCTCTCTAATATCAGCATCACATTCTCAAGACGCATCATCAACAGAATGGTGACCCCACTGCACCTTCACCAAGGGAATGACCTTGGTCCGGAGGACCTGCTCCTTCCGATCAAGGATACGAACTGACTTCTCAATGTAAGAAGCATCCTCGCTAACCTCTGTCGGCTGCCAATCAATCACCGGAACAATGTCTGACCCACATTTCCTCAGCATAGATACCTGAAAAATGTTGTGGGCACCAAACAACTGAAATGGTAAGGCAAGTCGATAGGTCACGGCGCCAATGCGTCTAGTGATCTCGAAAGGTCTTAAGAATCTCGGGGCAAGCTTACCCTTCTCTCCAAATCGAATCATACCCTTCATGAGTGAGACCTTGAGATACACATGGTCCCCAATGGTAAACTCCAAGGGATGACACCGACGATCAGTAAAACTCTTCTACCTGCTCTGAGCCATGCACATCCTTTGTCTGATGATATTGATGGTCTTTGAAGTCTGCTGCAAAAGCTCGTGTAATGACCCAAAAAATTTCGTGCAAAGACCCGAGTACTACCTCAAATTCTTTAGAAGTTTAATATGGGTTATTTAGCGCTAAACTCGATTGCTTGTGAAATTAACATCAATCACTTTAAATTTGATCTGTAGGACTCAAAGCCTGTAGAATCGTTAGCGCTATGTTACCCTGAAATCTGGGATTCAACGCTAAATCCAGTTGCTCTCGGGAGTACTTGGAAACTTTGTATCGGACCTGGACCGCGCGTCGAAAGTCTGATAGCGATGATCATAGACAATTATAATCATCTGGTTGAGCTTGACCATCACCTCAAAAATCAAGGCCAGATGATGTCCTGAGTCGATTTGCTTGAGTCCGGAGTAAAAAGGGTGAGAAAGGTGAGAATTTAAATGTGAATTTATGAAATCTGAGTCGTGTCACTTGCGCGATGATTTTAAGCAATCTGACCGTTGGATTCTAACCCAATTTCACCCTTGGATCAGGAAAGATGGCCCTAGCATGTCGTAGTGCTTGTGGACCTAATCGAGTTTCGGTGACCGTTGAATTGAGATTGGTCCGCCACGGCTGATCTGTACATCCAATCGGTACAAAAACTCAGCCTGACCTAGATCCATGGTCAGTGAGCTTAAGTCCGACCGCACGTGGAAAAAGGACCACTAGAAGTGCTCCATTAGACCAATATAGACCTGATTTGGTTATAACCTAAGTATACCTTGGCCCTGGGGCTATTTTCATCCATTTTAGGCCTATATATAGACCTTAAAACCCTCACTCTCAATTCCATACGAATTTTCTAACCCTAGCTAAGAAAGAGAGAGAGAGAGAGAGAGAGAGGAAAAGAGAGAAAGTGAGAGACAAGTTGGTGAATCATCTTGAGATTCTTGCTTGTTACTCTGCATCCCTAAACCATCACTTCTGAATCGTTATTCCGGCAATTCTAAGTTCAATCTTGGGTAAGTCAATCAAACCCTAGTCTGTTTTAGAGCTTAGAATAGTCTAAGTATTGATGTAGCTCATTTCTATTCATGCCTTAGGTTTTTTAGTCGCCGTTGACGAAGACTTATCGTCTGAATCAGATCGGTGCACATTTTCTGGTTTAAGGTGCAGACTGTATTCGTATAGGTTATGGTTTTCAAGGCTTTCAATGTCAGATAGTGGTTTATTATTGTTGTGGGTGTAATTTCACATGCCAAATGCGATGTTCATTTTACGTTCCTAATATATATGAGCTATATTGAGACTCGTGTATTCAATGTATATGTAGAAAGTATCGTATACGTATGAAATACGAACATGTGTTTGCCATGATTAATTGTCGTGTATTTGTGCTAGTGGTATGTGTGTCAACTCCTTGGCAAAAGGAATTGTCCAAATGTGTGTTATCACCAACATATGTCATGTATATTGGAATATGTAGTCTAAGTGTTTGTAGAAATGTCTGAATGATCAAGTGTGTTATATATGGTACTTTTTATAGGTGTTGAGAAGAGATTCCCAGCTATTTTATTGGTGTGAATGATTTCCTACATGCAATTTACATTCCTTGTTGTTTAAATTCAAGCACTACTTATGTGTATATCCATTTTAAGTTGATATTCATTAAATGCTCGTGTACTGTATGATTAGAATTGTTGATCCATTATTATTCTAAATTGCTGGTGTGAATATCTGTTACACTTGAATGTGTTTGGGACTATGAAATAGTCCAGGGAATCCGTAATAAACCTTGAGTTCGTGGCCGAGGTTGTTTTTGCCACGTAGGACGTGTTTGATGAACCCGAGTCGTATTAGGGTTGTCGGCAGTGGTTTGGCCACACGGAGTGTTTGCGCACTCTATATCGTTCAACTCAACATGCGCTTGTGCTAGTCGAGTTCGTCAAGTAACCCAATTGTCCCGGTGGATGTACACCATGTATGGACGCTATTGTTTGAATCTAGGGTACCAAACTTACCAATGTAATCCCGTTAACCATTGTACCTTGATCTACTAAGACTCATGAGCCAGGCATGGTGGTATGGGACACCATGGTCAAGCTGTTGGCCTACGCTAGGGTGACGAGCCTCCCCGTAGTGACCAATGAGCACACCAGACTCGTGAACCAATTATGGTGGTATGGGACACTATATTCGCGTTGTCAGCCTACATTGATTGGTGACTAGCCCTTTGTAGTGACATCGAGCATACCTTGATACTGCATTAAGGCGACGAACCTTAGGGTAGGACTAAGGTATGATAGGCATGCATTGATTGGTGACGAGCCCTTTGCAGCGACCTAGAACCATATGATCGTATGAGATTGTCTACGACTGACGACCCTAGAATGGATCACCGTTTGAGAATTGATATGAGGAAGGTACTTTAGCTTCCCAATCCTGCGTATGAAAAGGACTAATAACAACTTGGTAATCATGTTCATGCACCGCATTGCATGTGCGTTGGTGTCGTTGGCACTGCGGGAGGTTGTCATGCGTACCGTAAGATGAAGACGTTGAGGGAATGCAGGCAAGGGCATGCATCATTTCTTCATACATTCTTGCATTAATAAGAGTACTTAGAACGTATTTGATTGTATTGCCTTATCATTACTGCTTGATTGATTTGATATCATGTTAACTTTTACTGTATAGTTCCACTGAGTTGATCACTCACTCCCACATTCTAGGACGGTGTTTCAACACCAACCAGACTCTGTCTTAGATGAAGATGATGACACGACCCCTGAGGCAGAGCAGGAGTATGAGGATGATGAGGACGCGTTTTCTTTTATGCAGTTCTCAGGCGGGTTCATGTGAGCCGTGTCCTGATCTACGGGGATACAAGGTTTATTTTGTAATGGTTTATTTCATTTGATACTTGCATTTTGAGACACACATGAATGTAATTATAACCTAACAGAGTATGCATATCTCAGGGACATATACTGAAATCTATACTTCTTTAAGTCTTTCGCTTACGACTTTCACTTATCCTTGAATTATGTTACAGTTTGGCTTAATCTATTCCATGTTTTATGCACTCATACAGACAATATACATCCATCATTGCATATGTTGCATAAGTGATGTTTTGGAACTCGAGATTTGAGTTATGCTCGACCCCTGAATTTCAGGGCATTACAGCGACCTCAGAGATGCCGCTCTCTAAACTCAGTCCAACAACTCAGCGATCTGCACGGTCTGCCATATAGTGCCTCAAAAGGAGCCATGCCAATGGTCGCCCGATAGTTGTTTTTGTATGCGAACTCAGCCGATTACAGATGCTCATCCCTATTACCCCCGAAGTCAATCACGCAGGCCCGAAGTATATCCTCAAGGATCTGGTTGACCCTCTCTGTCTGGCCATCGGTTTGTAGATGATACGCGGTGCTGAGCTGCAAAACAGACCCCATCGCTTTTTGAAAGCTCCCCCAAAACTGAGACGTGAACCTCGGGTCTCGGTCAGAAATAATTGAGGTTGGAACGCCATGTAGTATCACAATTTCCTCGACGAATAACCTCGCAAGCTGGTCCAAAGACAAGGCCGCACGAATCGTAAGAAAATATGCCGACTTCGTCAAGCGATCCACGACAACCAAAATGGCATCATGATCACACTGAGTCCTCGATAAGCCCACAATTAAATTTGTCGACACATGCTCCCACTTCCACATTAGGATGCTCAACGACTGTAATGGATGAGGGGGTATTTGATGATTGGCCTTGACACGCTGGCATGTGTCACACTCGGCCATAAAACTAGCGATTTAGTGCTTCATCCCCCCCAAAAAAATACTGTCACCGCATATCTCGATACATCTTCATCGAGCCAGGGTGGATAGAAAATCGTGATGAATGTGCCTCGGTCATAAGATCTCTGCGTAACTCAGGAATATCCGGGACACATTATCAGCCTCTGAAGCAAAGTCTACCATCAGAACCAATTTGCCAATTTGACTGACTCTCAGATGTTGCCTCTGCTTGGTAACCCTGTAACGACAAGTCTATCAACTGAGCCTCGATCACCCTTGCAACAAGAGAGGGTTAAATCGACAGGCTCGATAGCTAAACGATAGAAAACTACAGACCAAACTTGAAGTCATACTCTACTATATCCTCGAGTATCCTCCACTCCCGAATCATCATGTGTGCCACTAAGCCTCGTGGATGACGGCTGAGGGCATCTGCCACCACGTTTGTCTTACCTGGGTGATACTGGAGATCAAAATCATAATCCTTCATGAGCTCTATCTAATGCCTCTGCCTCATGTTCAGCTCAGACTGAGAAAATAGGTACTTTAAACGCTTGTGGTCGAAGAAGAGCTTGAACCTAACCCCATAGAGATAATGCTTCTACACCTTCAGTGCGAAGACAACCGATGCCAACTCCAAATCATGTGTGGGGTAGTTCAGCTCATGGACCTTGAGCTGGCGAGACGCATAAGTCACTAGCCTCTCGTGTTGCATCAGGACAGCACCCAAACCAATATGCGAGAAATCGGTAAATACAACAAATTCATCACTCCTAGAGGGAAGAGCGAGGACTGGAGAGGACGTCAAATGGTCCTTCAGCTCCACAAATGCTCTCTCACAGGCGTCGATCCAAACAAACTCTGTGCCCTTCCGAGTCAACCTAGTCAGCGGTGCTGCAATACGAGAGAATCCCTCAATAAATCGTCGATAATATCCCTCCAAACTAAGAAAACTGCGGTTCTCAGCGCGTTCATGGGCTGGCCTCACTGACGCACTGCCTCAACCTTCGAGGGGTCCACTACGACACCCTCACTACGTGATCGAGGAACTTCACCTCCTCTTGCCAAAACTTGCACTTCTCCAACTTCACATATAGTTAATGGGCATAGAGGGTCTACAATGCAATCTCCAAATGCTGCACATGCTCCTCACAGGTCCTTGAATATATTAGAATGTCGTTGATGAATACCATAACAAACTGATCGAGATACGGACAGAAGACCTCATTTATCAACTGCATGAAGACCTCGGGTGCATTGGTCAGTCTGAAGGACATGACTTGGAACTCAAAATGACCATAGCGCATCCTGAAAGTAGTCTTCGGGATGTCCTCCTCTCGGACCCGAATCTGATGATAACCGGAACACAGGTCAATATTCAAAAAGAACTGTGCACCCTGCAGCTGATCAAATAAGTCATCGATCCTCAGAAGCAGATACTTATTCTCAATCGTGACCCGGTTAAGCTCGTAGTAATCCACATAGAGCCTCAACGAGCTATCCTTCTTCTTGACGAAGAGTATCGGCTCTCCCCAAGGTGAATTGCTCAGACGAATGAAACCCAACTCACGCAACTCGTCCAACTTCCACTATAGCTCTCACAACTCAATTAGTCTCATACAATATGGGCCTTTAAGATAGGCGCGGTATCGGACATAAGGTCAATCTGGAACTCAATATGCCGGCGTGGCAGCAATCCCGGAATCTCCTGGAACATATGGGGAAAATCATGAACCACTAGCAACTGATCAATACTCGCTACTATGGACTCCTCTACTACACATGACATGAGACAAGACAGCGGCTCTCCTCAGGGCTCGGCAACCAACTGGAACTGCGGTAACCCTGGAATACAGAACGTGATTGTCCTCGTGGAGCACTCCAACATGGTGTGGTACTTGGCAAGCCAATCCATGCCTAAGATGACGTCAAAATCTAACATCGGCAGCACAAAAAAGTCAACAGGCAAGAAAATCTCTTCCACCAACATGGGGCAAGACGAACAGATGTGACCTAACATTGTAGTCTTCCCCAAGGGCATCGATACGGTCAACCCCTCACTAGTAGACTCTTTCGGCAATCCAAATGATCAGTAAAAATCCTAAAACATGAATAAGTGTGAAGCACTTGAATCAAATAAAACTCGGGCGATGCATGCAGACACTGGGAGTATATCTTCAACGACTCCTCCAAAGGACTGCAAGTCCTGCTGAGCCGCATAGAACCTAGCTTGAGCTGGTTAGGGAGGTGTCTGTCCCCTCTGAGGGTGCAGCTACTGCTGCTACTACTACCGTTAGGGTGGCCTATACCACTATCTCTGCTGCTGATGGGGCGTCAGCAGCTGAGGTGGCTGCGGTGGAGGCTGTTGTGTCCCTCTCAGCTACTACTGCTACTGAGGGCTGGGGCACTCATGTATGCAGTATCTTGTCCCACCACATCTAAAATAAGTCTCCATAAATGGCCTCTAGGGTGGCGTTGGAGGCGCCACTGGTGCTACTGGTGCTCTAGCAGATGGGTTACTCTTGTGCCTCTATGGCTATCAGTGCTGTTGAGAGCTACTGGAGGGGGCCTACCTCTTCCGGTCTCTCCTCTGATCTCGATCGCTCTGCGTGCTGGCCCACTCAGTCTCATAAATCTGAGTCTTTCATACTACTGCCTGAAAAGTCAGGAGCTCGTGCCTAATAACACGGCCTCGAAGACAGTAACGCAAGCCGTTCTCGAAACGGCGGGCCTTCCACACCTCATCATCAATCAAATACGGCGCAAACCTTAATAGGGCCATGAAACGAGCCGCATATTATGTCACAGACATGTCCCCCTACTCCAAACAAATGTGGTTGGGGAAGTACTGCTGGTCGAATCGGTCTACAAAATCCTCCCATATCCAAACAAAATTATGCCCTACAACATGGGTAATGGAGGTCCACTAGTGCTTGGCCTCACCCTAGAGAAGAAATATGGCTAACCGGACCCACTACTGGGTCATACATGCCATCGTATCAAAAATCTTCTCCACCTCGGAGCACCATCTCTTGGCTACTCTCAGATCTGGCTCGCCCTGGAAACGTGGCGGATCGAGCTATTGGAACTCTCGAAGAAGGGCTCTCACGCACTTCTGCTCTGCTTGGGCTGGCGAAACAACGGGGTGTCTGCCCTACCCCTGAAGGGTAGCCGTCATAGCCTGCAGCATCTGCTGCAACGGGGAGGCACTCACGGGTACAGTCGGATCCACATCGGTCTCAGGTGGAGGAGCAACATCCTCAGGCTGGGGAGCAGGGCTCTTTAGTGGTAGAGTGGGAGTCGTAGGTGGTAAAGCGGGAGCATGAGGTGGTGGAGTGGGAGTCGCTCGGGTCACTCTCCTAGGCGGCATGTCGTATAAGGAAGAACAAGGCACCTTTCAATCTTGAAAACTCTCAAAGGCACGCACATTAGGGAACTAAATCGGAAGGTTACGCACTTAAGACCTTAATTGTCCTAAGCTCATAGTAAACATGTGATGTTGTCCTCGGTTATTCCTAAGTTATGCTTTGATACCAACTTTTGTCACATCTCAAACTTGGAAACCGGGCTCATAAAATTCTCGATCGCCGAATCCAGTGCCGACAACCTCCGTAGTACCCCATTCTCGGCTCCCGGTATCCATATACTAGGTTCTGATCGTAGGATCCTACAAGGAGGATTTTCAACATTAATTTGATTCGTAATAAGCATAACTATAAGCATAACCCATGAATAACAACTAAAACACCATCACAAAATCTACTATGATAAAAAGCTTTAAAGTACAATACACACAAAGGGAAATACAATATCGATAATCAAAAACTCCAGAAGCACTGCAGTATGCTCCTGCTCCTGCTCAACTACAGTCTAGCGTCACTTACATGCATCAATTGTGCATAAGCTTATAAAAAGCTCACAGGGTGGTGAGAGTGTGTGCGTAATATAAGTGTGCTCAGAATGTAATATCAGAGTAATGCGGAATATGCTAGTGAATCTATGAAAACTATCAGTTGTACTAAGGTTATACGATGCAAGGCATGAATGTTATCGGCCATATCAAGACCATGCGATGTAAGGCATGAACACTATCTGCCACATCAAGGCCATACGAAGCAAGGAGTGAATGATGTCGGCCATACCAAGGCCATGTGATGCGAGATGCAACTCAAGCATACTAGTCCTTACCTGAATCCACATATCAATGCTAGTCATCACTAGAGCATCAAGTATCAGTACAGTTCTCGCACTAAACAATCACTGGGGTTTAGTATACTCCAAATGACACTGCCCCTTTCCCAGGCACGCAGTCCAAGTGAGCGTAAGAAACCTCACATCCGCATGGCCAATAGCATGTCAATACCTATTCGGCACGTCGATAGCAGACCTACTTACGAGTTGGTCATACTCAGCCTAATAATGCCATCTACCCTCAGGTGGGTAAGGCTACACCCCCTTCCAACCAACCATGACAAAGTGGGAGACGCGGACTCCTGGTATTCGACCCTTGTGCGCTCATGTATCCACTTGGTCTCGACGTTAGAGCATTTTTCAGAACCGTCAAGTTTAGAAATTTTCACCCAGGGACATCTATGGTGCTCCCATACTAATAACAGTATTTTCAGTGTCCGATCCTGTCATCCACGATATGCCTATGAAGGTCATAGCTCTAATGCGAGGTGCATAAATCGCACTTTCAGTTATACAACAAACCTACGCATACCGCGTGCTTATGTGGGGCAACTTCGCTCATCAGGGAGCCTCCATAAATAATTTTCCCAATGGCATATGGTATGATCAGTCACTCCTCATATCAAGCATACATATGATGCGTATGGGCATGAATCATGGAGCTATACTAAGCATGTTATATAGTGATGAACTCTCTTCATAACAAAGATGGACCTAGACGGCTAATACATAACAAGTATGGGCCTAACAATGGGCCCTAGGGAGAGTTACAATGTGGACATTTAACCATCATTGCTCTTACAATGTGGACATCAAACCATCATTACTCGCAAGGTATGGCCGACTATAAACATTATGGTGGAATCACACATCGCAATGGACCTCATATACATCACATTCGACCTTACACAAAGGCCTCACATACATCTCATTGGGCCTTAACCCATAGGCCTTATATACATCACATTGGGCTTCAACCCATGGGCCTCAAATAAATCATAATGGGCCTCATATACATCAAGCGGGCTGCGCTAATGGGCCTCATATGCATCAAGTGGGTTGCACCAATGGGTCAATATACATTAAGTGGGACGCATCAATGGGCGCACCAATGGGCCAATATACATCAAGTGGGCTGCATCAATGGGTCGCACCAATGTGCCAATATACATCAACTGGGCTGCACCAATAGGCCAATATACATCAAGTGGACTGCACCAATGGGCTAATATACATCAAGTGGGCTGCATCATTTACACCATTCATATATTTTAAGAAGTTATTTTAAAGCATTACCCAAATGAATCATAACGGAAGATCATCTGGACCATATCACAAATAACAGTGGAGATAATGTTTTTCGCCGTTAAAATTCCCACGGCCCACCATAACGTTTATTTTCCACAAAATCTATTCATACGGTCACAAAGACCTGAATAAGTGGGAAAAAACAAATTTCATATTGATCCAAAACTTTTGTACTCCCAAAAGGGTTTCAATGGTAGGCGTTCAATCCTCCACTATTTTCTATGGTGTGGTCCACCTGATACACGGATCTGCCTCATTTTCTGTTCTTCTTTTTTCTCAGGCCTTAAGACGAGCTCGCCAATTGGATAGACGGTTTGGATACAATACATACATTAGCAGGGGCCCACAAAACTTGATGGGGTCTGGGAAGTAGTGAAGATGCTCGTGGGGAGTTACTGGCCCACCATCCAGATGATGGACGGTGGGATATAACACATGCATCATGGTGGGGTCCACTTGCACGCCACACAACACCGTCCTGATGGACAGTGCAGATGTAACACATATAAGGTGGGTCCCACGGATCTCACTGACGTCACACATCAGCCATGTAGCTAGTGTGAGATACACCAGCTAATTTGCTTCAATGTAGTGGATCCCATGTGGGGCTCATTGTAAAATATATATTGATATATTAATATATTACATATATAATATAATATTATATTATTTATTATATTATATATTTTTTAATTACCAACGACCAGACCTTGGACTTCTGTGACAAACGGCCTGGATCACACCGATCCCACTATCCATGTGATAGATGGTGTGGATAAAATACATACATTCAGGTGGCTCACCGTCCAAGCAATGGACGGTGTGGATACCACACTTACATCATACAAGGGCCCCACCATCCACAGTCTGGACCATGGTTTTGATCCGAGGTAGTCAGCCAGGCCCAATGTAATGTATCTATTTATCTACACCATCTTAAAATGATATCTCTAGATGAACGGTGTGGATACAGTATACGTACATCATGGTGGGGTCCACGCATGTGGGCCACCCCACTAAGAATCAAACTAATATTTGTGTTTTTACAACATTCAAGCCTGTCCAAATGGACAGGCAGCGAGGTGGGGCCCATCACATGGACGATCTAGATCAGGTGCGCCACATTCCATCACAGAAAGAGAGAGAGAGAGAGAGAGAGATCGGTGTAGTGGAGGGACCCCACCACTATGGGCCCCTCTTTAATACAACACAAACATCAAGATGGGTCCCAACACAAGTTGGCCTTACATAAAAAAATCAAGATCTTATGCTATGATCACCCACCGATTACTAATCTTTTTGGTCCCTTGGCTTCCTTAGCTCCTTGGCTTCTTCTTTAATGGTGGAAGATGAGAATTGAAGGTTTAGATGGTGAGATGAGGGGGTAGGAAGATGGATCCTCTCTTGGCTATTTTCTCTCCTTAGGATTTTTTCTCTTGGAAGCTTAGGAAATGGTGGTGAGAATGAGAGAGGAGAGGGTTGTAAGAAAGATTGGATAGGAGGAATGGATGTTGTAAGAAAGGGATCGGTGGAGAGAGAGAGATAGAGTTGACTTTGGGAATGGGAGAGAGATGGGAGCCATGCCTTGTAGGTAAGAGAGGGATGGGTTGTGTACTTGACTTGTGATTCATTGATTGATGTGATGGGTTGCAGAGATTCTCTCAGAATTTGCAATGCATGGCGTTTTCCTCGAAATAAATGCGAGCCCACAACTCCTAGCCTAGGTATCGCATCGGCACGCTAGACGTGGCAACGGCTCGGTCGCTAAGATACAAGTTTCGAGTCGAGTCGACATAGATCTATAGGATACGACTTAAGGTCACGCATAAATGCCAATTATAAGTCACGGGTCACCGAAATTGGACGGGGAGGACCGTGAGAGCCTATGGAACGGTACGGTCTAGGGTACAGGTCTTGCACGAAACTTCTATCCTTATCAATCCTTTTTTAGTCGATGATACTCTTTTCATAATAGAGAAGACTTTGGCTGGAGAGATGTATAGAGCAAAATCCCCCATCTACCACAACTTCCAAAAATTACAGTCCGAGCTCGATGATCTCCTTGGGAAAAGATTATCTGAATCCTTTGATGCTGAACTGATAGATAAAATCGACCGATTGACTGATTCGGCCTACATGCTATCTTAATCAGACCCATCTCTGATAGTCAAGGCATCATCACTTCTAGATCTCCAAGGTATGCTTGACGTATATTGTCATGCTCAGACAATTATCGGTTATTTTGTAACAACCTGAACTTTTTGATACCCAAGTATTGAAAGTTCTCAAGTGTTACTATAGAATTTAACCTATTATGTACATGTGTACAATACCAATCTAGCTAACCTAACTTTACATCCATTCCCCAATGCAAATTTGACCATTGGGAATAGTCTCCATTCATAGATCAAGTCATCTGACCATTGATTTTAAGATAAGACCTTCCATCATGTGATTTAACATATGTACCTTCCTGTAAATGAATTGACAAGTAACTCTTTATCCATAATGATTTAGATGTAAGTTCTTTTGTAAGAATTATTTAGAAAGGTGCATATAACCATGTAAAACCATTAGATCCCACAAAACTCTTAGATCAGCAATAATTACGAAAATGCTATTAACCTATATGCTTGAATTCCAAATCACATGGTTATCATGATTCATTTCATGCAAAATTTTATACCAGGCCTAATTATCATAAATTAACCATACCTGTCGAATTTCAGCCTTTAGATCATCGTAAAAGTGGCCCAATTAATAAATCAGCCCTTAATTATTGATTTTGGTGTCCATCGAGTAAAGAAAGATCATATGTAGTTGGAGTAGGATATTTTCCTTCATATGAATGACTTGGATTGCTCATAATATAGACTAAGTGTGAAATATGAAGACCTAATTTGGTAGGATTTTCCTTAACCGCCAAATTATCCTTTTTGCGCTTAACAACTCTATATAAACCTAGATCTTCATATATAATTGTTTCATGTCGTCCATCACAACTCAAAGTTGGACCACACCTTGAACTCACATGACTACGATATCATACAAAATTTGGACCCCAATCTATGTTCCTACACTGTTGAATGCTGAAGCCAGTTCTTTATTTTTGATACAAAAAGTGATATTTTAGATTTAGGCCTTTCCCACCATCCATCAACCACCGAAGTTTGTCCAAATGTTTGCCTATATTGACTACACATTCTTCCTAAAATTGGGCCCCGATCATTAAGTGTGGACCGTTAATTAAAATCAGGTCCGTTTTAACACCCGCTATGAGATTTTTCAAGATAAGCCAATTTAAGGCTTAGATTTGATTCATATTTGAGCCCCTAGCATAAAATAACCCTGCAGCCCTGATGAACGAAGTGGATTACTCAAACAAACACTGTAGTGAACCCTACTTAGCCCGTATACAAATTATGTCCAAATAAAGGAAATTGGAATTAGTTATGTAAGTAACTTCTTACGATAACTCTCACTCGCACATTGTTGCAACGTGTGGCCCACCCAAAACTCAGATCCACCCAATATTGTAGCCCCTGGCCTAACATCACCCTACAAAACCGATGAAGGTAGTAGATTTCCTAAGAATCCACTCACTGGACCCCCCCTAATGATGGAAATCGGATCGAAAATAAAGAAGCTTCGCTTGCTGCAATAACGAATGATAAAAATGAGATATATATATATATATATAGAGAGAGAGAGAGAGAGAGAGAACTCATCTAGAACTCTCAATTACGAAATCTCCCTTAATCTTAGCTGTTCAAATCTCAGGAGAAGGTAATTCCGACCATCTCAGAGATTTCAGAAAGGTTGGAGGAGTCCAGCCTCATTAGAAACAACAGGATCTTTCAGACGATTCGCGCGAACCGCAAGGAACTCGTTCGCACCCCAGCTTCCACAGCGAAAGGCAAGAGGATCTTGAAACATGGCTTCCATCCAAGCTGTCCACTCCTTGGAGAAGAGAATTCCGATCATCTCCACGTCTTCCTAAAGAAAGGAAGATGAAATGGAAAGACTAGCACCTCGATTTCCACAAAGGCAAACCGCAAAACACGGCAACCATATTCGTGTGAGATCACTGTCCAATACCATCCTAACAATCAAAACCCTTCAACCAATGGCCCACCTAAGCAGATTTCATCCTTCAAGAGTGCAGGAAGAATCCTAACAGAAACTGGCAACAATGGAGGTACGAACAAGATACTTGCATAACTTATTAATGCACAAGTCGTCTAAACGAAGCGAGTTATGTAAGAAGGTTCTAGGCCCTCTTGAATGGTATAAAACCCTTGGATGGGGGCAACATACCATAGAGAAAGAGAAAGAAAGGAAGGAAGAAATGAGAGAGAGAGAGATAGAGAGAGAGAGTTGGGTGCTGAGTCCTGGATTAAGTCAGGGCCAGGTTCGAGTCAGTTTTGGGTCCCATAGTGCTAGGAACACTGGTGGAGAATTGAGCATTCATCAAGTAGGGTTGAGCATTGAGTTCAACCTGATTCACACAGAGTTGCAATTGAGTCACCATTGAGTCACACTGAGTTGAGGATAAGGTTAGAATTAGAGTAAGCATCCAATCTTAGTCAGCAAACGATTCGACAATAAGAAGTGAGGGTTTTTCCTTTAAGTTTACATTAATTTAAGTTTATATGAATTATATTACCTTTTACATGCTTTCATGATATTATGATTCTCTCCCTGTAGTTGTTAATTTACTACCAACAATTATTTATCCTTGGGAATTATGGTATGATGTTAATTATGAGTGATCTTCATTATTTTTATGGGGCAATGGATACAAGCCTTGCCCCTTGCTTTTACAAATTTTGTTGAGTTAACCCTTGCTACTCTTCTCTTTATTGAGTTGGCCATTGTCACTCTTCTCTTTATTGAGTTGGCCATTGTCACTCTCTTTATTATTAAGTTGGCCATTGTCACTCTCCTTATTATTGAGTTGGCCATTTCCATTTTATTGTTACTCTCCTCTTTGTTGAGTTATCCATTGTTACTCTCCTCCTTATTTTATTAGTCTTGGGCATGAGTCTTGGATTTCAAAGCTCCCATGATTCAGCTACTTTCTCTTTAATACAAGTGATGTGTTAAAGTTATCACAACTAGTCATTCAATATCAAATCATGAACGTAATTTCCTCTGGATAGAGACCCTTTTGGTCGACGGGTAATTTCATGAATTTTTGGGTAGTGGTGCACAAATCGATGTAAGTAATTCGCAATGCGTGTTACATCACTTTCCGGATTGGATATCATAAATAGTCGCTCCATAAACAAATCATGTCACATAATTCATCCAACTCATTTGTTGTGCCGCCTCGAGGTGTTTATGTCAATCCACGTTAGTGTTGGATATGCTGACGAATCTCCGTAATGTGAAAATGTGGGGCTAGTCAGGGCTTTCTATGAATTATATTTCACATTGTGATGATTACTACATATGATGAGCTACACACACTTTGCTAGGCATGCATCTCATTTGTTTGTTTTCGCATGTTGATACCCCTTGTAGTAGTAAAATACGAGACGCATCAAAATCCTTACAGTGCTTTTATGAATCTCTTGAATTATTATTAATCTTAAAGGATAACCATCATTATGAGTAGGGCGTTGACCCTCTCCAACTGTATAAATGATGCAAGTGATGTATAAATTGAAGACCTAGAGGACCATCTCCCCATGAAAGATTATACTGAATAAATAAGAAGATAATTTTATGATTTAGTTTTATACTTCCACTGTGAACTCGATAATGTAATAAGCTCCCATTGAGAGGGCATTTGATTACTCGTTGAATTCTTTTACTCTAAGGAAATAATCAATACAGTCGATTTTATTCCCGTGAATGTTACCTTCATGAATGTATCTGGATGTGATCTAAATGAAAAAAAAGGTGCAATTTCTAGAACATCTAATTCATTTAATTTTTAACACCCAGTTTTCTCAGCCATGAGTATAAACTCTGGCTGTGAAAATTCAGAATGTTACAGGTTTAAAGGCTGAGAAATAAGTGACTGATCTCAAGAAGGCTAGCATACAAGAGATTCCCTGTACTCTTTCAACCTAAATGCTACAGCGAGATCCTTTGAAGCAAAGATCGAGAACCTCGAAAATAGAATCACAGTCTTAAATGCCAAATTGATAATGTTAAACCATCAATTAGAAAATGAGCGTGCAAAGCAGGCCAAGACCGCGGACTCAATATCTCAGTTAGTCGATGCGGCCCATTCACAAGTGGAAGAAGTGAATCAAGAGTTCGGATCCCTGACCAGAGGAGAAGCATCATTGCTAATGGCCAAAAAATGAATGGCGAATGGAGAATGTTGAAGAATTCTTTCAAGAATATTTATCTTCCAGCTTGTAATATTTCCACGTGAACAAATGAATTTTAATCCACTTTTTGAGAATTTTAATTTGTTACTTTGCAATACGGTTAAACGCCTTACATGTTTCCTTTATTTAGCCGAATGTGTTACGTTTCCATAAAGTCTACCTTAACCGCCCATATTGTGAACAAACTAGAACATGCGGCTCCCACAACTGCACATATTATGAGTAATGGGCTATCCAATTTGAACTATTTAAATAACTCCATACTTCAAACTTCACTATTATTCCCAATGACACCATGTCCATTAAATTACCTACTTTGATTGCCGAAGTTGAGTCATTTCTTCAGGAGATTTTAGAGAACGGGTTGAAAGATTTCTCATTTTCTTTTCTACCCTCTGACGTGAAGAGATTTGTCACCAATGCTATATGCTCATCGATCGTAATCCTTAAGCCAAATTAAACGATCAGCTGGAAGAGCTACTTAAAAAGCTGAAGCAACTAACCATCATGGTGGATCGCTATGAGAGAGTTACCTTCCGATATAGTGAAAATCAATGTTATCTTGAACAACAAGAAATGGTCGTAAATGACTTGGCCGACATGAGTGGCCAATATGAAAGAGCTTGGTACCACAAGATACGTTGTGTTCAGGTTCATTAATTCAATCGGTTGATGCTCTGAATGTTAAAATCGTATCGTTCTGGCATGATGGACGAATTACAAGAACAGGGTAGCACCTTTTATGCTAAGGATACAACCGATTCAACATATTTAGAATTTATAGACGAACAAATTCATATATATCGGGCTCAATCGATGGTGAGTTATACTGCCAAAAGGGCAACCAAAATCGAGGTTCACTCAGCTGTTATTCATGTTGATCAGTTACTTCATTTCTTACTGATTCTTATCGAAGAAGGAGACCTTTGAAAACCTACCATGGAAAAAGATGAAATAGAAATGCAAGTCTCTTTATAGGAGTTTGAAAGTTTGAGGGCCTAGTTTAATCAGCCTTTGTCACATTTAACTTTCTGTCTTTCTTTATGTAATAGTGCGGTCGATGACCAGCAACATATTGAAATAAATCTTTTGAGAACTTTCAGCCAACACTTAGTCTCATCGCATTTCATATTCTGAATACATGCGCATGCATAGAATAGATAACTATTCATACATTCCTCTTGGCTTCTATGTAGCAGTATGGCTGTCAGTACTTAGCCATTCTTCTACATATCCGCCACATCTTCTCTTGCAGTGATACATTACGTCAAAAGGAATCAATTCTCGCTACCTTTCAACGTATCCATAATAACTGTATTTCCATCTCAGAAAGCTCATTTAACGCCCTTCCTTTATGTGCATCAACCCTCATTTGCTTCATCTTTCCTATAAAATGAGCACTCTAGGCTTTAAATGCTCACAACCCAACGATCTTCATCATGCTCATCTTTAATTAAGATGAATCTCCCTCTCCAACTCCAGAACCCAAAAACCTTTTTCAATCCTAGATGTTTCCCAGACCTATGTCATATGTTTCCCTCTTTCTTTCGAATACTATCGACTGTATAGCAAATGATCAGTTAACATAGGTGATCGTGAAAATTTTTAGTTAGGACATTGGCCAAGAGATGATGCTGTAGCGATTGCGTGTCGACTGCTTTATCGTTCCCTTTCTTTATCTGGATTAAGGGATTCCACCAATTCATCAAGAAATGGCTTGCAGAATGTAAAGGAGAGATCTTATGGACATGACTCTTTTAATGAGAAGCCATGGTCAGTGAGACTTTCCGTAAATATTGATGACTGATGGCCCGGTTCAGATCCGTAAGCTATACCCGGACCGAGCTCATCTAATCATCAAAAGGGGAGGTCTCATTGACGAGGTCCTATGATTCCCTTCAGCCAAAAATTTCAATCTCCAACAAGATTGATCATGTATCGGCTGAACAGGAGATTGGGGACCAGGTCACCTAGGGCCCTACCACTTCTGTTAAGAGATGGCTTGGCAGAAGTAATATGTAGGGTCCCAAGTAAGACTACTTCAGGGGAAACATCACGTGTGGTAAGGGTGGTGGGTTGATATACAACCGACCGGAGAGGCGCGGTTGTAGCACTGACCATTTTCTTTGCCACAACTTGTCCTCTCCATCCTCTTCTTTTCCATCTAGGTATCTTGTATTGAATACACCTGGGCCTTAATGTCATCCTTACTATCAAGAGAGGTCCTCCAATCTTATGTAATCATGCAGTTTAAAATAGCAGAGTAATGAAATGTAATAATCCTGAACAGTCGAAAACCCTCTTCTTTTATGCGTGTTTTCCTTGCAGTCATGAGAATAGAATGGTTATACTTGATAATCTCATATCTTAGCCCAATTAATAAAATAATCAGCCACTGTTTTGATAAATGTATCTAATTTTAATCGAAGGTTATACATAGCCACCCAATTTGCCACACGCACATTTGGCAATTCAAGTCGTGTGTGCAACACTTAAACGTTCCATAACTTGAGCCATTATTTTCGAATAAGGCTCCGCCTATCCAAATACCTTCTACGACTCCAGGAATCACTCCTTTATTACTGAGAACCCAATTGTTGCTCGGTTAATCGTGCACATTAACTGTCACTTTTAAACTCAATCTATAAAAGAAATACTTAAGCATCAAATGGACTAACCTTAATCAATGCCTCTGCAAGAGATTATATCTTCAATGGATCATTTTAAGCTTCTGGACGATGTCGTCGACGCAGGTATAAAGACTTTCTTACATTCTTCTTCAACGGATGTATGACTCTCTTTTCTCCGGGATATCAATGAGGTTCCTGAGTAGGAGAGGCCTTCCCTTGAAATTTTAAATATCTTTTTAGAACTCCAGTGCCTTGGACATGTGTTTGCAAAAGAAGACACTGAATTTGACCACTGTATGAATGCCTTAAGACTCCTATCGGCTCTCAGCAGAGAATGTCATGCTTTACCAGCCCGCTCCGAAGCAGCTTAGAAGAACCGGCTACATTGGACTCTTGAGCATGAGTTCAACCAAAAAATGTTATGGGCACTGAATCGTTCTTGTGACTGTATACTTCATGACTTGGCTGAGACTACTCGGACACATCCCGATCATGATTAGCTAGAGAGCACTGAGCTTGTCGCTTATGTGGAACTCTACTGAGGTCGTGCTACTATTAAACAACCGCCTGGCCTACATCGAGCGCTCCTCGATTGAGCTCATGAGTCAACAAGCATCCTAGAATGAAAGGAAGATCCGGGCAAAAGATGCAAAGCTTAATTCTACCTGAGCTTTCGCTCACCCCAAATGGGCTAGGAGGCAATTTATTCGTCTGCCCTCCTCTTTTTTTATATGACATTTTCTACCCCAACGTGAGTAAAACTCATAGCCTCTGGGCCTTTATTTAACTAAATTAACTAGGCCCCATCATTTGGGGCTTTTATTTAATTGTGATTCCATTCTTTTTACTGAACTAATCAGGCCTAATTTCTAATGACCTCCCATAGCAGAGGGAAGTATTGCTTCAAAAATTAGTCGTTTATAGGTGATGGAGCAACATTGCCATTTAAATCTCTAAGAAGATAAGCACATGCCCTTAAAACTTGCTCGATAACATATGGTCTGTCCCATGTGTGTGACCATTTTCCCAATGTTCGATCTTTCTGACTGATAAGAAGGACCATTTTCCAAACCGTGTTCCCTTCCTTAAACTATTTTGTTATATGCTCAGGCCACAATCGCTTTGTTAGTCATAATAGAATTCAATGCTTTGATGTGAGTCTCATCCAACACTTCAAGCTCGGCCAACATTGCTTCTGTAAATTTAGGTGGGCTCAACTGAGATTGATGGGCAACTCATATTGAGGGTACCATGATTTCTAGAGGCAAGATTGCTTCATGCCCGTAAGTCAACATGAATGGACTAATCCTTATACTAGTGCGAGGTGACACCCTATAGGCCCATAGAGCTTCAAATAGCTTAAGGTGTTATTATCGCGGGTTTCCTCATATCATTTTCCTCAAGAAATTTTTAATTACTTTATTACTAACTTTGGCTTGACCATTATCCTAAACATAATATGGGGTTGAATAAAGGATCTTTATCCCATATCGATCGGCCATGGCCTTTATCTCCTTGGCAGTAAATGTCGCACCTCGATCCATGGTAATGGATTCCGAAATACCAAAGCGCTTGACCGACCTTACGCATGGGTTTTACCTTAACCCATTTAGTAAAGTAGTCGGTCGCTACCTTGATCTATGGTAAAGGATTCCGAAATACCAAAGCGATGAATGATGTTAATTTCTATAAAACCAATAATGTCCTCTTGACTGACCTTATGCATGGGTTTTACCTTAACCCATTTGGTAAAGTAGTTGGTCGCTACATGTTAAGTGCTAAATATTGCATATTTCCCCCTTTTTATATATTGGTTTTATGAACATGATAATGTTTAAAAGGTATATTTTATGTATGTTTGTCTTGTGAGATGAATCTAAGAGCTTGGAATGAAAAGAGTGTTAAAAGCATGGAATTAACGCTTGAAGATCACCAAAGCAAGGGATGGATCTTAGGAGAGACCACATTGAAGATCTCAAGTGTAATGCCCCATGTTTTGAAGACCCGAGTATATGATTCGTTTCCTAAAAATCTGAGTGTTAACCTTTAGAGAGCCAAATTACACGTATGTTTTTTTTCTTCTTTTTCAGAGTGAGCAATTTAACAAAAGACAGACAAATCAACATAAAGGAAAATTTTCACTTAGATTAAAATTTTACGAGTGACTGCCCATAATGACTTATACAAACTAATGTCCCAATACTTACAATTACAAAATGAGATAACATCGCATGTGAAACAAAATACATTATAACAAATCTTGAGCTGTAAAATCACGTAGAAACTCTTAGCAATACAATCATGCATCCTTGAAGATTGCACCATGCTCCTTATCAATATGAACATGAATATCAACTGGGCCACCTATACTACCTGTACGGTTATATATTTGATGAATGAGTGACCGGCTTAGTATGATTCCCCTCAAGATTATACACCACCATATTAGGTAAACATAGTTATAAAAATATAACAAGGCATACAAAATAATACATGATGCAGTCTTATTAGATGCATAGATGCATGGGTGAACATCAAATGGGGATACTCATCCAGTTGGCTTTTGGGCAAAACCCATGCAATGTGGCCGGTCACCAGCGAAAGTACGTAGTACATGCGTAATGCCAAACTCACCAAAGGTGGGTTAATAGTTGATGGTCTAGGAGATAGGGAAACGATACCCCAACTAAATGCTATTAGACACGTGTTACAGCATCTAGAATTAGCCACCCGTCATTGCCCAAATGCTATGAATGCATGATTAGCCCAACTATTATTATTCCATTTACAATCAGCCAATTTAATAAAGGTCAAATGTCACTACGAGGGGTTCATCACCGAGCGTAGGCCGACAGCTCAGGCATAGTGTCTCATTCCACCATCCCTGGCTCATGAGGCTACCACCTTATGATGTTTAATGGAAGCCCATCGACTAGTGGCCAATCACACTTCAGCATATGCAGCTTACCATCGCATGGTTGCACAAAATAATACATCGAACCCATATAGGGCAAATATCAAAACTAAGCCACATAGGGCAAATATCAAAACCATGCGATAAAAGACCATCCTTGAAAACCACTTAGACACAGCAACCCCTAGATGGTAGGCCCACCTCAATATTTAATTTAAACCACCATTCAATAACCACTAAGTCGAAGGTCCATTACAATCATAATCAATCGAGTTACATCCCAGGTATGGGTGTACATTTATAAGTGGGGGTTTTCCACTGGTAGTTTAAGTTCCACAAGTAATCCATAAGCATAAGAAAATATGCAGAATAATTATTAAGTATGTTATCTAGCATTTCAATTCCAAAAATTAACACATGTGATTATAAGGTAAAGATATCAATTAACATTCGAAATTAAAATAAAAATTATCACTTAAGCTAATGGGAAAATGGAAAGCTCAAGGGGAAGAAATCATCACCTTATGTTTTGAACTGCCTACGTCATTGCTAGGAGGTGCGTGTGCCCTTAGGGTCGAACCTTACCACGAATTATGAAATTGTACGAATAGATCTAAGTTTTATGCACTAATTAGGGTTAAAATCATGACCTAGGGTTTGAATTAATTATTCTTAGGGTTTGATGTATAATTAGGGTTTCATCCTTAAGTTCAGTCCTAAACTTACATTCTAGGATTTGAATTCTAAATTATTATTATTATTATTATTATTATTGTAAAATGGATCAAATAATATTCATAATGGGAGTATTAATTAATCAATATTAATAATGATGATTCACAAGTTCATATTTAAATATACCAACATTATCTAATATTCCTATAATGACTAATAATCTATTAAATAATACAAGTAATGATACTAAAATTTTACTAACAATAATATAATAAAGACTAATACTAACAATCATATTAACAAGAATTATACTAATCCCATAATGAAAATGATAATAATAATAGCTATCAATAATCAATCTAGTCATGATAATAGATATTATGATCTACCATTAAGGATAATATTTAAGAGAGTTAAATAAAATACTACTATTTGATAATTACAATTTTCTTTATAATAACTAGGTTGAGCGCAAATAATCCACTAATGGCTAAATATATCTAATGTTATCAATCCTCATAAAATAGTAGTAACAATGGTAATTGCAATTGAAATAATTTAAATCTGGAAGGAGAATGTGGACTCACCTTAGCCGACTCGGTAATTCAACTCGACCTCCATTCGAACCGTCGACCGCTCCGCGACTCAACCTGACTCGACTCAACTGAGTTATCCTAACTTGACCTCAGCAAAGCCAGGATGAGGCCCAAGCATGACCCGACCCAGCTGGACTCAGTCCTAACCGAGTTGACTCGGTTTTAGATTGAGTTGGCTCAACATCTTGACCCTCTACTTTCTCTTCTTCTTATTTACCTCCTCCTTCATTCCTCTTTTTCTCCTTAGATGAACCAGCAAGAGAACCCGGATTCGACCGGATTCTAACACAACATGACTCAGCGAGTCGACTCAGCCCTGCGTTAACTTCTCCCTCTCTCCCTCATTCTTCCTTTCTTATTCTTATCGAGAAGGACCTAGATTGAGTTGGAACTCAGTCCAGCCACGCTCAACTCCATCCACAACCCTGCCTAACCTAAGACCCGATAATGGATAGGGTTACTAAACCCGATCGGCTCCCAACGACGAACCATAACCCACTACCCTGCCTCTCCCTCTTTCTCTCTCTCTCTCTTTATCTCTCTCTCTCTCTCTCTCTCTCTCTCTCTCTCTCTCTCCACCTCTTCTAGCTAGAAAAAGGGTCTAGCAATGGCTGCTAGATTCGGTGGCATGAGCTCAACCAACTCAGGGACGAGTTGCATGGCTTGGACCCAACTCCCTCTCCTCTTCTTTCTTTCTCTTTCTTCTCTCTCACTCTCCTTCTCTCCATATGCTGAAACGTCCAGCAATGGACTTCGAGTTTAGACAGACTCAGTCCGATTCGAGCTTAGCTCGAGCCTCGTGGGCTTGGCCCGACTCGACTAGGATTCAAATGGTAGTGTAATATTGCCCTCTTCCCTCCATCTCTCTCAATCTCTCCCTCAATTTTCCCTCAGAGCTAAGGCTGCGAACTCACCCTCACCTATTTTCACTCGAGCTCAGTCGAGCTAATTCGGGTTGGTGCGGTGCAACAGTCACACCCGTCATCTTCTCTTCTTCCTTCTTCTTTCTTTTTTCTCCCACTTTCTTCCTCTCGTTTCTGCTTCTCCGCTATTCTAGAGACCTGATAGAGCCTATGGCTCGAACTAGGCTTAACATCACAACTCACCAACAACTTGACAGATGTTATAAAGAAGGAGGTGGCTCCAATGGTGGATTTCGAACAGGGGCTTCTCTTCTAAAAAAAGAAGCCACTAAGCTGCTCTAAGGGGTCTCATAATACTTCCAGACCCTTAATTTTAAAGTTCCATGGAGGTTTGGCTTGTGGGTTCGAAGGGAGCAGATTGCGGCTGATTTTCTAGGGGTTTTCGTAAAAGGCCAGGAGAAAAGACATTTTCTCTTCTTTTTGTAGGAAAACCTAGCTTTCCTAAGTCGTTGGATTGAGAATAAATAGTTTAGATGAGGTGGTTTTGCAACGGTTCTAAATACAACCGGTAGTAAGAAAACTAGCGGCCGTTTTGGTTTTGTTGTGGAAGAAAAATGTTGAACCGCTTAGCTAGAATGGATGGCTGAGAATACTTCACTAGATGGACAGCTAGGATGAGCGGATTCGACCTCACACGGATATCTAACCTAGCAACAGCAGGGACAGTTTTCGCTTTTGGAAACATTGTGTTTGTAAGACCCGATTACAACAAGAATCGTGTGCATGCACACATGTGGAATCATGCGAAACATATCAAGTTGTAGTTGCATATGGGTCCTCTATCAAATGGACGGTTCGGATCATCCTAACGAGGCCAGATTGTGGGCCACCGATCAGAACAAACGGACGCATGTCCGTCCGCTGGCGAAAACCAAAGAGAGAGAGAGAGAGTTTCTCTTTTTAGAGAAATTTCGGGTTAGTAGCTGCTTAACCGAGCTGCCCTGTCCCGTGTACAGCGAGTGCACATCCCTGCTATGCACTCACGCTTTGAGGTGGGGTCCACCATGATGCATACGTGAGATCCACACCGACCATTCCCTTTAGAGGTCCCAATAAAGGCCTCTAACCAAATATCAGTTAGATCCAAAGCTTAGGTGGGCCCTACTTTTGTAACACCCTAAAAATGGAGGTCAAGCGGAAGCCCAACTCTTGAGTTCTAACACATCACTTATGCAACATAGAAAATGATGATTAAATGTTGTCTCTATTAGTGCCTTAAATATGAGTGGGATTATACCAAACAACATATCATACTTCAGATACTGTTAAATTACGCAAGCGGAAGACTGTGATAATTATATAAAATGTATGAACTATTGTAAGTCTCCAAAGTGTGAACATGTTACCAGGTTAAATATATACATGTATACTCCCAAAATAGACAAAATGAATATATATGGGTGCTCCAAAATGTAAAATGGCAAGTGCAATGGCATCTAGATAGCATCCCTATAATCTCGTCGATCAGAACACGATCTACATAGACCCGCCTGAAAGCCGCATATATGAGAACTCCTCATCATCATAAAATTTTGGCTCTGCCTCGAAAGCATCGCCATCATCTGCGTCTACAACAGGGTCTGGCTGGTGTTTAAAACACTGTCCCAGAACGTGGGAGTGAGTGATCAACTTAGTGGAGCCATAAAGCAAAGGTTAACATGTTATCAATTCAGTCAAGCAATAATGATAAAGCAGTACAACACTCATGTCCTAATGCTCTTGTTAATGCAAAGATGATATGCGATAATGATGTATGCCCTCGCTTGCACTCCCTTTGCGACATCATCTCACGATCGCAGCATGCAACACTCCCACTATGCTCAACTCAAACACCAAAGGCACATGCAATGTGGTGCATGTGCGTGATTAACCAAGTTCTTAATTAAACATATTCATACAGCAGGATTGGAAAGCTAAGGCACCTCCCTTTATATCATATACCAAAATATTGATCCATCTAGGGTCATCAATCCTAATAGTCACATACGATAGGCAATTTTTCAGGTCGCTATGGAGCGACTCATCACCTCAGTGCAAGCTTGGTTTATACTCGAGGTCACTGCGGAAAGGCTCGTCACCTTAGCGTAGTCCTAGTGTATACTTGTGGTCGCTACGGGCTCATCACCTGATCATAAGGCGACAGTTGGAATACAGTGTCCCATACACCACCATATTCAGCACATGAGTTTGGGTTGCTCACTGGTCACTACGGGGAGGCTCGTCACCCCAACATAGGCCGACAGTTCAACCACGGTGTCCCATACACCAGCATGTCTAGCTCATGAGTCTTATCAGATTGAGGTACCGAGGTTGAACGGGATCTTCACTAGTAAGTTGGTACCTTAGATTCAAGAAGTAGCGTCCATATATGGTGAACATATAATGGGTCAATCGGGTTACTTGACAAGCTCGATTGCTACGAGTGTACGTCGAGTTAATCGACATGGAGCGTATACACACTCCTTGTGGCCTAACCGCTATCATTAATCTCCGTACAACTCAGATTCATTGAACATATCCGTCGTGGCTAAAATTGTGCGACCACCGATCGTAAACTGTTATCGATTGCTTGAACTACGTCGTAGCCCCAATCATTCTCAACATAATAAGAATTCACATGTGATAATCAAAGACAACATGTGACAACTAATACTACACATAAATCTTACTTGAGCATTTCAACACAACACATACTACACATGTTACCATACCTAAGCATTTCATCCATATATAACATAGTAGTAAGACAGGTACATGGAGGAAATCATAACCATAGATAAGGGAGTTGAGAGTCCCATCTCACCATCCTCATTACATACCCTTACATAAGCATTTTCTCATTCAAACATTTTATCAAACACTTAGACTACACATATCACACATATGTAAATAAATTTGTAAAACACATATTACGACAAATCCCTTCACATAGGGGTTGCCACATGCACAACAATCTTGTATTTACAATCAATAATCATGGTGAGTACAAATCCAAATTCCATGTTCATTCAAGCATTTCAACAAACACATGAAATGCGTTATAAATCAACATAGTCTATATATAAGCATATGTATGGAAAACCTCATATCTAAGCACATGTGATAGCAATCAAGCCAGTCATAAATCATTACTGACATTGAAAGCCTTGAAAACCATAACCTAAACATTTATAGTCCGCACCTTTCGCCGGTAGACTCGTAACGAACTCAGTTTAAACATTAAGTCTTTGTCTACGGCACCACAACAACCTAAAGCATGAAATAGGTTAGCTATTCCACCATCTGCTCTATTTGAATCCCAAAAATAGGTTAGGGTTAGGATTTCTTACCTAAAAAAGGAATTAGAATCGTCGGTATAGCGACACGGATGAGGTGATTAAGCACGTGGAGTGGTGGGATCAAATCCCAGGAACAAACCCTAACTTTCTCTCTCTTCTCCTCACATTCATCTTCTCTTTTCTCTTCTCTCTCTCCTAGGGTTTTTAGAATTCGTTTGGTAAGGGAGAGAGGGTTTAAGGCCCTTATATAGGCCCAAAACTGATGGGAATGGCCCCAGGGCCATGGTATACTTAGGTTATAGTCAAAGACTGGTCACTTCAGTCCAACGGAGATGTTCTGGAGGCCCCTTTTCTACATGCAGTCGGACTTAAGCTCCCTGACATTGGATCTAGGTCAGGTTAAGATCTCGGTCCGATCATATCAGTGGATCGGCTGCGAGGGACTAGTTTCAGTTTAACGGTCACCGGTACTCGATCAGGGTCACAAGTGCACTGACACGTGTTATAAATTTTCCTTGATCTGAGGGTGTAATTGGGTCAGAATCTGACAGTCTGAATCCTTAGATTCAGCCTGCAAGCGAATGACTCAATTCACTTAAGTTTTAGTTCATTTCCTAAAGATATTCGAGTTTCTCACGCACTTCGCTCTGGGCTCATGTTATGCGTTTCTGGATACCTTTAAGACTTGATTTCTGAGATGGTTGCCAAGTCCAGCAAGGCGGTCATAACCATATAGATTTGGAAAAATTAGACTTCCGACGTGCGTTCCAGATCCGATACGGAGTTTCGATGCGCTCCAAAGAGCAACTGGGTTTTGAGATGGATCCTAAGTTTTAAGCCAATGTAGCATTAGCGATCCTGCAGATTTTGGGTCATATAGATCGTATTTAAAGTGATTAGTGCTAATTTCACAGATAATCTAGTTTAACGCCTAATTACTACACATCTAATTTCTAAAGGAATTTGGTCCTTAGTGATTTCTGCCTAAGGTAGTACTCGGGTCTTTGTACGAATTTTTCTGAGACGTTATAATCTACCCCCCTTAAAGAAAAATTTCATCCTTGAAATTAGTACATTTTCGTACTCCTCGAGAATCTATGGGTAGTTCTTTCAGACCTCGGTTTCTATTTACCAAGTAGCCTCCTCCTCAGTATGGTGCATCCACAGTACCTTCACAAGTGGAATCACCTTACAACACAACACATGTTCCTTCTTATCCAGAATACGCGTTGGTTGCAGAACATAAGTTGCATCTTCACTCAACTGCACCTGCTCCCATTTGATAATGTGGGAAGGGTAAGGAATGTATTTCTTCAACATCGACGCATGAAATACATTGTGCAAGCCTACAAGTGGTGTGGGCAAATCCAGGCGGTACGCTACCACATCCCCACTCGATCCAGTATCTGGAATGGACCAATAAATATCAGCGTGAGCTTCCTCTTCTTGCCAAACTGAAGAACTCCCTTCATTGGGGAGACTTTCAGGAATACATGGCCCCTGACCTCGAACTCTAGCGGTCGCTGCCTCATATCGGCGTAGCTCTTCTGCCTACTCTGTGCTACCAAGAGTCGACGCTTGATAATGTTGATCTTTTCTGAAGTCACTTAAACTAACTCTGGGTCAATCAAGCTCTTCTCACCAACCTCTACCCAGTGGTACGGTGCTCGACAGGGACACCCATATAAGGCCTCATAGGGAGCCATGTCCATACTCACCTGAAAACTGTTGTTATACGCGAACTTTGCATAAGGAAGATAGTCGTCCCAACTATCCTTGAAATTCAGCACACGAGCTCGCAACATATCTTCCAACACCTGATTTACCTATTCCGTCTGCCCATCAGTCTGTGGGTGGAACGCGGTACTAAACTTCAATTTCAGACCCATTGCTTCCAAGGTACGAGTCCAGAAGATATATGTGAATCGCATGTCTCTATCCGACACGATTTCCATAGGAACTCCATGTAGACGCACTATCTCCTTGATGTACAGTCTGGCCCAATCGTCTGCTGAGTTCGAAACTCTAATCATGAGGAAGTGAGCTAATTTCGCCAACCGGTCCACGATCACCCAGATGGAGTCATGTCCCTCCCGTCTTCGGTAGCCCTGAAATAAAATTCATAGAGATGAAATCCCATTTCCATTCAGCTATGGGCATAGGCTGAAGCAATCCAGGAGGTCAACGATGCTTGGCCTTGACCTGCCGGCATGTGAGACAACATGATATGTGCTCTGCTATGTGGGCCTTCATGTTGTCCCACCAGTACGAACGCTTCATGTCTTGGTACATCTTCATACTCCCAGGATGCATCACCATCCTCGAATTGTGAGTGGCTTCGAGAACTTTCCTCCTCAAATCATGAAGATTTAGGACGCATAGGCGGCCTCGATAAAGTAGACCCCCATCCGAACCAACTCTCCATTCGGAGTCTTCTTCATCACTAACTTGCTTCCTCATCTTCACTAACCATTTATCCTCCCCCTGAGCCACTATGATTTGGTCATCGATAAGTGGCTGCGCACGAACATGAGCGATGCTCTCGAACCACTCATCTACAGTAAGCTTCTGCTCGAAGTCTCGCATAAATTCCACCATGTTCCACTCGCTTACCATCAGCGGAGCTGCAAAGGCTATATCCTTCTTGCGGCTCAACGTGTCTGCACAAGGTTAGCCTTGCCAGGATGGTAGGAGACCTCAAACTTGAAGTCCTTCAAGGTTTCCATCCATTGTCGCTGCCTCATATTCAGGTCCCTCTGCATGAATCTGTACTTGAGGCTCTTGTGGTCGCAAAAGAGCTCGAACTCCTCTCCATAGAGGTAATGTCTCTAGAGCTTCAATGCAAAGATGAAGGCCGCTAAGTCTAGGTCGTGCGTAGGGTAGTTTTCCTCGTGTTTCCTCAACTGTCGCGATGTATAGGCAATAACCTTGTCCTTCCGCATCAAAACACAACCTAAACCAACATGAGAAGCGTCAGTGTATATTGTATTCTTGACTCCTACTCTAGCAATACTAGTATAGGGGCGGACGTCAACTTGTCCTTCAATTCCTGGAAAGTTGCTTCTGCCTTCTCGTTCCAAGCAAACTTGAGATCCTTCCCAAGTCAGCTGAGACAATGGTCTGGCTATCTTGGAAAAGTCTCGAATGAATCAACGATAGTAACCTGCCAGGCCCAGAAAACTCCTCACCTCAGTAATTGAACCGGGCTGCTCCCAGTCCTGAACTGCGGCTACCTTAGTAAGGTCCATAGCTATCCCTTCCTTGGACACCACATGTCCCAAGAACTTGACTTCTTCTTTTCAGAAGTCGCACTTCTTGTACTGTGCAAGCAACTGGTTCTTCCTGAGAGTATCGAAGACTGTTCGTAGGTGTTTCTCGTGCTCCTCTGGACTCTTGGAGTATATCAGGATGTCATCTATAAATACGATGACGAATCGATACAACTATGGCTGAAACACCCTATTCATCAGATCTATGAACATAGCCGGTGCATTCGTGAGTCCAAACGACATCACCAGGAACTCGTAGTGCCCAAAACTGGTCCTGAAAGCTGTTTTCTGCACGTCCTCATGCCTGACACGCAACTGGTGATACCCTAACTGCAGATCAACCTTTAAAAAATATTATGCTCCCCTCAACTTATCGAATAGATCATCAATCCTAGGTAAAGGGTACTTGTTCTTCATCGTCACTTGGTTCAAACTGCGATAATCAATACACAATCGCAGAGATCCATCCTTCTTCTTTACAAACAACACAGGTACTCCCCAAGGAGACACACTCGGTCGTATGAAGCCCGCATATAACAGACTATCGATCTGTTTTCTCAACTCCTCCAACTCACCTGGAGGCATGCGATAAATCGGAAGAGATATAGGTGTCGCACTATGCACTAGATCGATGGTAAAATCAATCTCACACCGAGGGGGTAATCTAGGTATCTTTATGAATACGTCTGAGAACTCTTGGACTATAGGGGTGTCCTCAAGTGCTGGACCATTAACATCCTCTAGTAATGAAGTGTAACAACTAATGCGATAGGGCCAACTGACCTGCACTAGGAATGTAAAGGTCCTGCCCTCTGGTCCATGGGCTGTCACCACTCTAATATCGCAGTCGATCTCTACCTTCACCTCCGTGAGCCAATCCATACCAAGAATGATGTCATAATGATGTAATGGGGTGACAATCAGGTCAATGTACACTGTTCTACTCCCTAAGTCTATTAAACAACCCTTACACATCCTGGTAGTGTCTGTGAAAGTCCCTGTGGCGATAAGGATTCTCACCCCAACCATAGGACTAGTTTCCAACCCCAGTCACTTGACTACTGCGCATGATATTATAGAGATAGTGGACCCGGTGTCCACTAATAAGAAGACTGGTGTACCTTGAATATGCGCAGTGACTTCAAAAGTCAGTGGTACTGCGATTGTTGTCTCGGATGCCTCAGCTGCAAGTGAGTGCACACGAGCCTGCTGAGAACAATTCGATTGTGGTACCATGGGCCGTTGAGGCGGCCTAAATCGAGGTACAGGCGGCTGAAAAGATGGATGTGGTGGTGCTGACTGCTGGGGTGGAGTCGAGAGAGGTGGTGGCATCTAATGGTTGATCCTCTGAGGGGGTGTAAAGCCGTTGTCCCTCATCCTAATGAAACAATACGTGTCAGCATGGCCCAACCTCTGGTAGTAGGTGCACCATATATTAGGACGCCTCAGTGTGTTGGTGGAGCCATAAGCCTGGGAGGCGAGTCAGTACGGGGCCTCTTGCCAAGGAACGGTCTGCTCGACAACTCTGGTCACGGCCTAGGAAGCATAAGAACATGAGTGCAGAACACTCTATCCCCATCATGCTCAGCTCACAGAGACATGCCCACTAGCTCAGCATAGGTAGATATGCTAGCGCAACACACCTTCGAGCGTATCTTGGGTCGCATGCCCTCAGAAAAGCGTCGCATCCGCATTGGCTGATCAGCCAATATTAGCAGAGTATACCTAGCCAACTCTGTGAATCTGTTCTTGTACTCTGCCACTGACATCCCTCCCTGACGGAGGTGAAGAAACTCACTCTCCTTCTCATGCCGATAAGTGATAGCAAAATACTTCTCATGAAATCGGGTCTCAAAAGATGCCCACGTCCATACGTATCCAATGACAATAGTCCGAAGGACACTGTCCCACTAAAGGCTGGCCTTCTTCTCAAACATATAGGTGACTAGCTCCACCTGCTCTGCCTCAGTGCAGTGCAGCGGCTTCAGCATCCTAGAGATGCGATTAAGCCAATACTCGGCCTCCTTGGTTCTGTGAGTACCCGCAAAGGTAGGAGGTTGAAAGCGCTGGAATCGCTCAAATAGACCGCTAGCGCTCATATGGCCAGCAGGCTACACAAGAGGTGCAGGTGGAACCACACCCATGCTATGGGCAAAGACCCCGGTAATGGTGGCTAAAAACTTCTACTGCTGTTGTTAGATCAAGAGCATCATCTGCTCCAACTTATCAGTAGGGGGAGCTAACTGAGGCACGTGCGGCGTCGAAGTAGACATACGGTTCTGCTCAAGAACTGATGGTGCAACAGGTGTTGGCCCAGTAGTGGGGCCAGTGGCCGACTAAGAATACAGCATAGTGTCGTGAGTCGAGCCCAAACTGGGGTCCATCTGGCTATCGCTTAGGGGAGGTGCCCCGTTAATCGAATCGCCAAGTGTGAGACGTGTTGTGCTCCTTGTGGCCTTAGGTGACATTCCCTATATACAACATAGGGTGCAACCCAGGTCAGATTCAGCATATTCACAAACTCAACAACACAGCATTTACATTATAGCTCAAAGAAACTTCATGCATTTCATTTAACAAAATTGTCACGGTACATGAGATGCAATATTACATGAATCATGATAGAAGATGCATGTGAGCTAACCTAAGCAAGGCTTCAAACACTGAAACAGTCTACCACACCATTAAGCCTATCAGGGCTACACATAAAAACAAGCCAACAAGCAACAAGCAAACTAAAGGGTGACTATATGCATGACTAGTCATCCGAGTCTGGCGATGGAGGAAGGGCATCCTTATCCTGCACATAGCACAGGATAGCCCTCAAAGCACGAGACACCTTCTTGAACTTTCGTTTCACTAAGGCCCAGGTCTCACCCTCTTACGCAGGGCAGCCTGACCCTCCTCAAGTCGAGCCAAGCGGGCTTCCATAGCAGCCTGATCACTGTTACACCCCTGCGTAGTAGGAGGAGAGCCCTCAGTAGTGTCTTGGGCCTCCTCTTCCTCTCCTTCTTGCCCTTCTTCTATCTCATCGCCACCTTCTTCATCACTCTCTTCCTCTTCACTCTCCGTCTCATCTTCACTCTCATCAAGTTGGGCATGACACTGTCGTGGCCCAATCTCCATGTTGTTGAGAGTAGTGTCGTTGATGAAATAGATCGGCACAGGAAGTTCTGCGCCAAGTCTATAGGTGAATTCACGTGCAAGCTTGCATAGAAGTCGGCCGAAGGGGAGAGAAATAGACGTCCTAGAAGAGCATGCTGTCTTCACTATCTGTAGCAGTACATACGAAGGCACGCACAGCTTCTCTCCCTACCTAGCTCGGTACAGAAAGTCTTCCATCAGGCGCGTGCACTCACTGCGATTGCTCCACCTGGAGTACACGTTGTATGTGAAGATGTGGTGGAGCAGGCGGAAGTTGTCAGTCATATTAGATGCTAGGAGGCTATTGTTTAAATTCCAGTGGGCAGTTGGCCACAAAGGAATCACGTGCGGTGATCCCTTTCATGTGCACTCTTAAGACTCTTAAGACTCTTGCATGGACTTCACCAAGTGGTATCCTCATGAGTCGGGCTATTAAGCCAACATCAACCATGGCCTCCCACCTTCCCACGGGAATTTTGAACTGCAAAGACTCCAGCGTTGGCTCCCGTATATGAGCATAGAAGGCTTGGACAGTGCTAACATTCGCGTGGAACTTGCCCTCAAATATGGGACCCCACCCGACATCCACCAGGTGGTCCATCACCAGATATTCCCCAAAGAGCTTCTCGTCCACGTGTGCTTTGAAAAGGACCCTATGGCCCTAAAATCTTCCATGGGACAGATCTGCTAGTAGAGCTCTCTAGAGGGGAGCCTGGGGATCAAGGTCCCGCTTTGTCCTTATCTCTCGATCGGTGCTCGTACCTGCGGCGGTGATTCTCAGCCTCCTTGAATGAGTAGGGCGGCTAGGCCTGGCTTCCTCCGTGGAAGCTCTCTTCTTCCCCATAAGAGAAAGAAGTGTAGAGATGGAGAAAATCGTCGCCACGAGCTCAAAAAGAGCCATTTGAGTGAAATAACAATGGGGGATTAGGATGGATTATTGATTTTTTGAGAGATTTTTGAGGCACAAGGAGTGTTTGTGTACTCAAATGAGAGGGATTAAGGGAGATAGGTAGTTGTGGAAGATGGATTTGAGTGAATAGTGGAGGTGGTGCAAGACAAGGGAAGAAGATGAGATAGGAGGGGTGATTTGAGAGGGGAAAAAGAGATTTATAGAGGAAAAGGGAAGCTTGGAGGTGTGCAGGAGGGGAGAGGGGAGAAAATGGAAGGGTTATTGGGGTCCCCACGTGATTCTGTGGGCCCCACATCGTCCCACAAGTGCTGGCCCAGCACAACCCGACAGACCTGGTCCAGGCGATCGGCGATGCTATCGCCGGTCCTTGGACTCCCCAGTGAGGGTTCACCCTTGGGGCAATGGCATCCCCCCCTGGGGTGCCGTATGAGTGTGGGGTCCACTTCGGGTCCCCCCAAATTGTATCGATTTGGCCCCCAACTCCAATCAAGTTGTTTTGGGTTCCATCTCGCATATATTCACGCTCTTTGGTTTGTTTAAATGTGGAACTGATTAAATTTCCATCTAAGCCCATCGATTGATAGTCTGGAAAGGTGTTGAGATCATTTCACATTATCACAAAGGCCTACGGATCCAATTTCTACAGTCGATTTCGATTAATCTCACCGTTTGGCAAAGTTGGGATCCTACGTCCATTTCTATGTTTTCTCGCACCCTCCTATGTTGAAATACGTTAGCGTACGTCGTGTGACCATAACCCAGGTCCATTTTAATCTGAATTATGCTATGATAACAACTTATAATGCCTTGAAAGTCTGGGGTCGAGTAGGAGCCAAACTCCTGAGTTCCAACACATTACTTATGCAACATAGAAAATGATGATTAAATATTATTTGTATTAATGCCTTAAACATGAGTGGGATTATACCAAACAGCATATCATACTTCAGAGACAGTTAAATTATGCAAGTAGAAGACTGTGATAATTATATAAAATGTATAAACTGTTGTAAGTCTCCAAAGTGTGAACATGTTACCAAGTTAAATATATACATGTATACTCCCAAAATGGACAAAATGAATATACATAGGTGCTCCAAAATGTAAAATGACAAGTGTAATGGCATTTAGACAGCATCCCTGCAACCCCGTCGATCAAAACACAGTCTACATAGACCCACCTGATAGCTACATATAGGAGAACTCCTCATCATCGTAAAAGTCTAGCTCTGCCTCAAAAGCATCGCCATCATCTACGTCTACAACAGGGTCTGGCTGGTGTTTAAAACACCGTCCCAGAACGTGGGAGTGAGTGATCAACTCAGTGAGTCATAAAGCAAAGGTTAACATGTTATCAATTCAGTCAAGCAATAATGATAAAGCAGTTCAATACTCATGTCATAATGCTCTTGTTAATGCAAAAATGATATGCAATAATGATGTATGCCCTCACCTGCACTCCCTCTGTGACATCATCTCACGATCGCGGCATGCAACACTCCCGTTGTGCTCAACTCCAACACCAAAGGCATATACAATACGGTGTATGTGCATGATTAACCAAGTTCTTAATTAGACATATTCATATAGTAGGATTAGGAAGCTAAGGCACCTCCCTTTATATCATATACCAAACATTGATCCATCTAGGGTCGTCAATCCTAGTAGTCACATACGATAGGCAGTTTTCCAGGTCGCTACGAAGCGGCTCATCACCTCAGCGCAAGCCTGGTTTATACTCGAGGTCACTACGGAAAGACTCGTCACCTTAGTGTAGTCCTAGTGTATACTCGTGGTCACTATGGGCTCATCACCTGATCATAAGGTGATAGCTCAAATACAGTGTCCCATACACCACCATATTCGGCTCATGAGTTTGGGTTGCTCACTGGTCACTATGGGGAGGCTTGTCACCCCAGCATAGGCCGACGGCTCGACCACGGTGTCCCATACACCACCATGTTTGTCTCATGAGTCTTATCGGATCGAGGTATCAAGGTTGAATGGGATCTTCACTGGTAAGTTGGTAACTTAGATTCAAGCACTAGCGCCCATACATGGTGAACATATAATGGGTTAATCGGGTTACTTGACAAGCTCGACTGGTACGAGCATACGTTGAGTTAATCGACATGGAGCACATACGCACTCCTTGTGACCTAACCACTGTCATTAATTTGTGTATGAGTCAGATTCATCGAACGTATCCGTCGTAGCTAAAATAGTGCGGTTACTGATCGTAAACCATTACTGATTGTCTAAACTACATCGTAGCCCCAATCATTCTCAATAAAATAAGCATTCACATGTGATAATTAAAGACAACATGTGACAACTAATACTACACATGTTACCATACCTAAGCATTTCATCCATATATAACATAGTAGTAAGACAGGTACATGGAAGAAATCATAACCATAGATAAGGGAGTTGAGAGTCCCATCTCACCACCCTCATTACATACCTTTACACAAGCATTTCCTCATTCAAGCATTTTATCAAACACTTAGACTACACATATCACACATATGTAAATAAATTTGTAAAACACATATTACGGCAAATCCCTTCACATAGGGGTTGCCACATGCACAACAATCTTGTATTTACAATCAATAATCATGGTGAGTACAAATCCAAATTCCATGTTCATTCAAGCATTTCAACAAACACATGGAATGTGTTATAAATCAACATAGTCTATATATAAGCATATGTACGAAAAACCTCGTATCTAAGCACATGTGATAGCAATCAAGCTAGTCATAAATCATTACTCACATTGAAAGCCTTGAAAACCATAACCTAAACATTTATAGTCCGCACCTTTCATGGGTAGACTTGTAACGAACTCAGTTTAAACACTAAGTCTTTATCTACGGCACCACAATAACCTAAAGCATGAAATGGGTTAGCTATTTCACCATCTGCTCTATTTAAATCCCTAAAATAGGTTAAGTTTAGGATTTCTTACCTAAAAATGAAATCAAAATCGCCGGTATAGCGACACGGATTAGGTGATTAAGCACGTGGAGTGGTGGGATCGAATCCCAGGAACAAACCCTAACTCTCTCTATCTTCTCCTTACTTTCTTCTTCTCTTTTCTCTTTTTCCTCTCCTAGGGTTTTTAGAATTCGTATGGCAAGGGAGAGAGAGGGTTTAAGGCCCTTATATAGGCCCAGAACTGATGGGAATGGCCCTAGGGCCATGGTATACTTAGGTTATAGTCAAAGACTGGCCGCTTCAAGCCCATTTCTACATGTGGTCCGACTTAAGCTCCCTGACATTGGATCTAGGTCAGGTTAAGATCTCAGTCCTATGGGATCAGTGGATCGGCCGCGGGGGGCAGTTTCAGTTCAACGGTCACCGGTACTCGATCAGGGTAACAAGTGCCCTGACATGTGTTAGAAATTTTCCCTGATCTGAGGGTGTAATTGGGTCAGAATCTGACAGTCTAAATCCTTAGATTCGGCCTGCAAGCGAATGACTCAATTCACTTAAGTTTTAGTTCATTTCCTAAAGATATTCACGTTTCTCACACACTTCGCTTCGGGCTCATATTATGCATTTCTGGATACCTTTAGGACTTGATTTCTGAGATGGTTGCCAAGTCTAGCAAGGTGGTCATAACCATATAGATTTGGGAAAATTGGACTTCCGACGCGTGGTCTAGGTCCGATACGGAGTTTCAATGCGCTCCCAAGAGCAACTGGGTTTTGAGATGGATCCTAAGTTTTTAGGTAATGTAGCGTTAACGATCCTGCAGATTTTGGGTCATACAGATCGTACTTAAAGTAATTTGTACTAATTTCATAGATAATCTAGTTTAACACTTAATTAATCCACATCTAATTTCTAAAGGGATTTGGTCCTTAGTGATTTTTGCCTGAGGTGGTACTCAGGTCTTTGTACGAATTTTTTCAAGACATTACAACTTTCTAAATTCATAGGTTATTTTACGATCTATGAAGATCTGATGCTCAGATCATTATAAAATATGATCAGTGCTGATTCCGAGGGTTGTCGACCTAGTTTAGGTGAAAATCATTGGAGAGTTTAGTAATCAAGTGGCCTAATCGTAATGATTAAGTGATGTACGTTTGTGGAAGTTTTTAAAGTTATATGAATGATGGACCTGTTGATCTGGGCCTTAGGACATAGGATGGATGGTTTGATTGACTTACTTTGTGAACAAAGACAACTCCTAACGTGTGGATATGTTGGCTCATGTCCTGAAGGTGGCTATGTACGGTTTAATTGTTCATATAGCTCATCATGAGATCCTATGATTAGGTCATTAGCAAGTAATTTATATTTATTTGTGTTTGATAAAGGTCTACCATATCTCAGGGTCTAATGGTTGGTATTATGGTCACTAGTTAGATTGAACACTTTTATGATGTGAATTGGTTAGATGGTGGATCTTGATGATTTGGTACCCAAGATTGACAACATATGGTTCAATACGTCTAATAAGGTAGGGTTTGGACCTTCGTTGCCCTTGAGATTTTAGCAACACAATGTTCCTGACGATAAATGCCAATTTCGTGATGAGATGATTTTTGCAATCGAGACTAAATGGTCAGATGACTTGATTTATGAATCGGGGTTGTATTAAACGGTTGAGATGGGCCATTTTGAGAATCAATTAAATGGATGGTTTAATATATGGATAAGGATTATTTTCAATGGTTGGATTTAGACTAAAATGCACATGATCATTTGCTTAAGCTAGGCTTGCATTTATTCTAAATTTGATTATACAATAACACCCGAGTACTGAAAAGTTTGGGGTGTTACATCAAGTCCCCAAGATTCAAGGAAACCAAGTGAAGAAGGAAGAAAGTCGACAGATCAAAGTGTAGAAATCCAGGAATCTGAAGCTTCATTGTTGATAACATCGAACACCCATCAATGGCATCGAAGTAAGTGTTCAATGGCATCGAGACCTGATCGATTGCATCGGAACTTACATAAAAATCAAGTTTGATTGCTAGACTAATTGGGTACATTTCTCGATGGCATCGACCACATGATCGATTCATCGAAACTCAGTTTAATGGCATCGAAGACTTTTCGATGAGATCGAGATTTTTTGAAGAATATTGGAACAACTTGCTGGAACATTCTGGACACTTTTCTGATGGCTCGAAGACATATTCAATCGCATCGAAGATCTATTTGATGGAATCGAAGGGATGCTTAATGGCATTGACAACTTACGCAATGCGAAAGGGCGTGACTTTCAAATCCATTTCAGACTGGTATTCCTCCTTCGATGGCATCGAAGTCTGTTCGATGGCATCGAAAGCGATACGCATGGTGCGAAATTTGAGGCAATTTTCAAAGTTGGCCGAACAAAACCTATATATTTGGGATCTCCATGGAGTTCTAAACACAAATTAGGGTTCAAGGAGTAGACCAAAAGGGTGGAGCAACCTCCCAAGAGTTTTTCTTCTTCCTTAATTTATTTTTAATGTTTTGTTTAAGAGATTTGATTTTAATCATGTTAATGGTTAACTAAACCTCTTAGCTAGGGCTAAGAGGGTGAGGCTTGTAGTTTGTTGGGATGTTTATCTTGCTTTGATTCATGTTTATGTTGAACCTCATTAATTTCTAGTTTGAATTAAGAAAATATTTTTAGCTTTCTATGATTTATTGTGACTCAAACTATAATAGATGATGCGATGACTTTGAATATCTTCTTATCCGTTTTGATATTACCGAAATTGGTAAAATTTGTGATTCATCATCATCTCTTGGTCATGGTAGATGGTTGAATTCCCTTCCAATCATCACAATGGTTCTTCAAGTGTAAACTATTTCAATGAGAAGTTCAGATTGTGCTTCAAATATTTTATCTTCTAAACTGGATAAGATAGGACTCTAATTCCAGTTGTGTTTATTGAATCAAGTAAGGTAGCATCTTAATAGCTACAAGTGAATACTTGGTGCTTTAGTTCCTCTTTTAATTGATAATTCTTTCACAATTATTCTCAATTATTCTATATTTTAGTTTTAGTTGCGATTCTAGTTCTAGTTCTACTTATTTTCAAAATACGTACAAGTATAGTCCCTATGGATTTGACCTCAGTCTCACCAAGTCATTACTACATCGCGACTCTACACTTGGGGTTGTGAACAAGTTTTTGGCATTGTTGATGGGGACTTGGCTACGTTTTTCTAAGATTAATTAGTATTGGAATTAATTTAGGATTAAAGTTAAGTTTTTAATCCTATGTTAGGATTTTCTGAATTTATTTTTAGAACTAACTTGGTTTTCTATTTTGTAGAATCCTAACATAGCAATTCTGATCCGATAAATTCTCTCCAACTCTTTCTTATTTTTAGATTTCTTATTTTTCATAGTTTTTAATTTTCTTTTTTCTTAGGTTTTTGTTGTTTGGAATTTGAGGGCTGTGAGTGTTTCATGCCCAAGTGAGTTTGTGATAACACTCTCTGTCTCTTGAGTGAAGGACGATTAGTTGAAGGGTTGCCTATCCATCACCGGATTAAACACCACTTGAGATCCTCTAAGTCAATAGAAGTTATTGCTGTCAATCAACCTCAACACCTAGTTGAGGAAATCCATGATGAGAATGAGGTCCATCATGCACCCCCGCCTCGTACTCTACGAGATTATTTATAACCGACGGTGGTGAGTACACTTTCCTGCATGATATTCCCATTGAATGCAGGAACCGTGGATGTTAAACCGGGAGTAATTCAACTCCTTCCTTGTAATGACCTTGGAAATTTTTGTGCTAATCTTTCCTTAAGTAGTTATTTTCGGGGTAATTAGCGCTATACTCGATTGCTTGTGAAATTCGCATCAATCACTTTAAATTATATCTGCATGGCTCTAAACTTGTAGATTAGTTAGCGCTACGTTACTCTGAAACCTAGGATCCATCGCTAAATCCAGTTGTTCTGAAAAATTTTTAGAAGATCTGGAACGGACCTGGACCACGCGTCGAAAGTCCGATGGTGATGATCTTAGGCTGTTGCGGTCACCGAGTTGGGCTTGACCATCACCTCGAAAATTAAGTCCATCTGATGTTCTGGGTCGATTTGTTTGAGCTCAGAGTGAAGAGTGTGAGAACGGTTGGAATTTAATAAGTTTTTATGAAATCTGAGTCGTGTCGCTTGCGCGACGATTTTAAGCTATCTGACCGTTGGATTCTGACCCAATTTCACCCTCTGATCAGGGAAGGTGGCCCAGGCATATCCTAGTGCTTGTGTACCTGATCGAGATTCCGTAACCGTTGATTTGAGTGTGGTCCGCCACGGCTGATCTGAAGAGCCGGTCGGTACAAAAACTCAGCCTGACCTAGATCCATGGTCAATGAGCTTAAGTCCGACCTTTCGTGGTTATAGGCCTACCAGAAGTGCTTTGTTGGATCGTGAGAGTCGGGTTTTGGTTATACCCTAAGTGTACCTTGACCCTGGGGTTATTTTCATCAATAATAGGCCTATTTATAGTCCTTAAACCCTAGCTCTCTTTTCCATACGAATTTTCTCTAACCCTAGCTTGGAAAGAGAGTGGAAAAGAGAGAGAAAGTGAGAGAGATAAGTTGGTGAATCATCTTGGATTCTTCCTTGTTCTTCTTCATCTTTGAACCTTCACTTTGAATCGTTCTTCTGACGGTTCTGAGTTCATTTTGGGGTAAGTTAACCTAACCCTAATCTGTGTTAGAGTTTAGATTAGTCTTGGTGTTGTTGTATCTCATTTTTATCCTTGTTTTAGGGTATTCTATCACCGTTGACGAAGACAACTCATCTAAATCAGTTCGGTGTTTCTTTCCTTGCTTAAGGTGCGGACTTTAAGTGTATAGGTTATGATTTTCAAGGCTTTCAACGCCAGTTAGTGATTTATTCTTGTTATGGATGAGATTTCACATGCCAAATGTTGTGTTTACGTTGATTTCCTAATATGCATGCGTTATATTGAGATTTGTGTATTCTATGTATATTTATAAAGTACTGTATACGTATAAAATATGCACTTATGTTTGCCATGATTATTTGTCGTGTATGTATGCTAGATGCATGTATGACAACTCCTTGGTAAAAGGAATTGTCAAAATGCATGTATTCCAACATATGTCATGTATGTTGTTCCATGTATGCTAAGTGTTTGTAGAAATGCATGAATGATCTAAAGTGTAACTTATAACACTAATTGCGGGCGTTGAGAAGTGATTCTCAACACTCCTATTGATGCGCATGATTTCCTTTATGCAAGTTACATTCCATGTTATTTAAATTCAAGCATTACCTATGCTTACATTTATGTTAAGTTGAGATTCTTCAGATGCGTATGTACCATGATTTGAGTTGTTGTTTCATTACTGTTCTACAATCCATATGAGTATCTGTAGTAGTGTAAGGTGTTTGGGACTATGCCTTAGTCCAGGAAATCGGTAATTGACCCTATGTTCGTGGTTGAGATTGCTTTCGCCACGTAGGACATATTAGATGAACCCGAGTCGTATTAGAGTTGTCGGTAGTGGTTTGGCCACGCGGAGTGTTTGCGCACCCTATGTCGCTCAACTCAACGTGCGCTCGTGCTAGTCGAGTTCGTCAAGTAACCCAATTGTCCGATGTATGTTCACCATGTATGGACGCTATTGCTTGAATCTAGGGTATCGAACTTACCAGTGAAATTCTATTAACTATGGTACTTGATCCGCTAAGACTCATGAGCCGGACATGGTGGTATGGGACACCGTGGTCGAGCTGTCGGCCTACGCTGGGGTGACGAGCCTCCCCGTAGTGACCAGTGAGCAACTAAACTCGTGAGCCGATTATGGTGGTATGGGACACTATATTCGTGCTGTCGGCCTACATTGATTGGTGACGAGCCCTTTGCAGTGACCTCGAGCATACCTGGATACCGCAAGGAGGTGACGAGCCGAACTGTGGTAGTAAGGGCATGAAAGGCGTGCATTGATTGGTGACGAGCCCTTTGCTACGACCTCAAACATATGATCGTATGAGATGTCTAGGATTAATGACCCTAGTATGGATCACTATTTGGATGGTGATATGAGGAAGGTATCTTAGCTTCCCAATCCTGCTGTGTGAAATGGACTAATAACAACTTGGTAATCATATCCATGCACCGCATTTGCATGTGCTTTGTAGATGTGGCGCACTTTGAGGCGATGTCATGCATAACGTAAGATGAAGACACTGAGGGTGTACGCGTGAGGGCACGCATCATATTGCATACATCCTTGCATTAACAAGAGTACTTAGGATTTATTTAATTGTCCTGCTTTATCATTACTGTTTGATTGAACTGATAACATGTTAACCAGTGCCTTATTGTTCCACTGAGTTGATCACTCACTCCCACGTTTCTGGGGCGGTGTTAAACACCCACCAGACTCTGTCTTAGGATCTGATGTTGCAGATGTGGATGCGACTTCTGAGGCAGAGCGGGAGCTGGATGATGATGAGGTTGCCTTCTCCTATATGCAGTTTTCAGACGAGTTCTAGTGAGTCTCGGTCTGATGTGCGGGATTATGGGATTATTTTTGGGAACTTAAATGATGTAACTTGACACTTACAATTTTGTTAAATAACACTTTCATACGATCTGGCTTGTATATGTACTTCAGGGATTTACACTTGTACACATATTTTTCTATAAGTCTTCCGCTTGCTTTATTCACTTATCCCTGAATCATATCTGTGTTTTGGCTTAATCTATTCCATGTTTTATGCACTAATACAGTCAACATACATCCATCATTAAATATGTTGCATAAGTGATGTTTTGGAACTTGGGAGCTGAGTTATGCTCGACCCCCGAATTTCAGGGCGTTACATTCCTAAGTTTCATGGACTAGAATATGAAAGTTCATACCTACACATGAAAGAGTTCGATGAGATAATAGCCACATTGCACTTCCCAAACGTGTCCGAGGACACAACAAGACTGAAGTTATTCCCTTTTTCCTTGAAAGAAAAGGCTAAGTCGTGGCTGCATTACTTAACACCATGGTCCATTGGTACATGGGCTGAGATGTCAACTCCTTAAAAAGTTCTTTCCACACCATAAAACAAATACCTTAGGGAAAGTAATCATGAATTTTGTATAAAAAGAGGGAGAGACCTTCTTCCAAGTTAAAATTGATATAAGGATCTCATAAATCCATGTCCACAACATAACTACGAAACGTGGCAAGTAACAAGCCTTTTTATGATGGATTAACTTCACCCATGTGCCAATTTGTGGAGATGATGTGTAATGAGGAATTCATGAACAAGGAAGTCAATGATGTGTGAGATTATTTTGACAAACTTACTGAAAATGTGTAATCATGGGATACCTCCCCAAGACCCACCACTTCTAAGCCTACTCAACCAAAGGAGAAAGGAGGAATCTATGTTTTAAAGGAAGAAGATATAAATGCAAGAGTGGCCAATCTCACAAGGAATGTCAAGGCCATGGAACTAAAGAAGGAAGAACCTATCAAACCCGATAAGGTAGTGGAAGTTGTTTGTGGTATTTGTGCTTGCAACATACATATAACTGAAAATTGTCCTACTATTCCTGCTTTTCTAGAGATATTGAACAAGCAATCAAATGTCATGATCAACTACCAAAGACCTTTCAGAGAGCCCACCTCAAATACACACAACTCTAGTTGGAGGAACCAACCAAATTTTAGTTGGAGGAATGGACAAACGGCTAACCTACAAAAGGCCCCTACGCAATTCTTAAATAAAAAAAGGTCTCAAGAGGATACGGTTCAAAAATTCATGCAAAACCAAGAGCTATTCAACCAAAATACGATGCAAGCATTCCAGGATCTCAAAACAACAATGGAAATGTTTGCATCGTCAATTTAAAGGATTAAGTCAGACTTAGTGATTGGGGAGAAAGGGACGCTTCCAGCCCAACCTCTCCCCAATCCAAAACCGTAATGTGAAATTAGTGACCCAAGCTCTTCAAATCAAATGGAGCAAGCAAAGTCTATCACCACTCTTAGGAGTTGAAAGACAATTAACAAATCTATTCCGATGAGGGCTGAAAAGTCTAAGGATCAAGAAGAAGATAAGAATATCACCTAGCATTGCTCCATAAGAGGAAGAATCGGAAGAAGTGTATAAGCCAATTGCACCATTCCTTTAGCGGTTGATTACACCAAAATCTCTAACTAACTCTCAGATATTCTAGAGGTGCTTAAGCAGTGAAAGTCAATATTGTCACGCCCCAAACTCAGAAATTGGGCTCACAAAATTCCCGATCATCGAATCTGGTGCCGACAGCCTCCATAGAACCCCATTCTCGACTCCCAGTACCCCTTTACCAGGTTCCGATCCTGGGATCCTATAAAGAGGATTTTCAACATCCATTTGATTCGTAATGAGCATAACCCACAAACAATAACCACAAAAATACCATCACAAAATCCACTGTGATAAAAAAAAACTTTAAGGTACAATGCGTATGAAGTGAAATACAAGATAATAATAATAACGGAAACTCCTGAAGCTCGACTGCACGCTCTTGCTGCGACTAAGTTATGACTATGTCCTGGTGTCACCTGCATGCATCAATCATGCATAAGCTTATACGAAGCTTAAAGGGTGGTGTAAGTGTGTACAATAAGAGTGCGTTAAAAATGCAATATCAGAGTAATGTGGAATCATACTGATGAGTCCATGAATGCAATCAGTTGTACCAAGGCTATGTGATGCAAGGTATGAATGTTATCGGCCACATCAAGGCCATACGATGCAAGGAGTGAATGATGTGGGCCATACTAAGGCCATGCGATGCGAGATGCAATTCAAGCACGCCAATCCTCATCTGAATCCACATATCAATGCAATTCATCACTAGAGCATCAAATATCACTACAGTTCTCACGCTGGACAATCACCGGGATCTTGTACACTCTATGCTAGCTTGTCGCCCCTATCCGAGTGCACAACTGGGCAAGTGGAAGAGACCTCACTATCCGCCTGCCAATACGGGCCCGGCTCGTTGATAGCGGACCCATTCCTCATGCTGGTCAACTCAACCTAGATATTACCCCCAACTTAGGCGGGTAAGGTCACATCCCTTTTCAACTGACCACAACACAGTGGGAGACATGGCCTACTAGTATATGGCCCTCGTGCGCTCATGTATCCACTTGGTCTCGATGTTGGAGTCATCCTCTGGTACCATTGGGTTTAACGATTTTCACTCAGGGACGTCTATGGCGTCCGAATGCTAGTAACAGTATTTTCGATGTCCGATCCTTCCATCTACGATATGCCTGTGGAGGCCACAGCCCTGATGTCACTAGGGCGTACAGTAATCATATCATACAAATGCGAGGTGCATGAATCACGCTATCAGTCATGCAGTAATCCTGCGCATACCGCGCACTCATATGGTGTAACTCCATCTATCAGGGAGCCCCATAAACATTCTGCCCGAAGGCATATGCTATGATCAGTCACTCCTCATATCAAGCATATATATGATGCGTATGAGCATGAATCATGAAGCTATAATAAGTATGTTATATGGTGAAGAACTCTATTCATAACATAGATGGGCCTAGACGGCCTACACACAACAGTATAGGCCTAACAATGGGCCCTAGGGAGAGTTACAATGTGGACATTAAACCATCATTGCTCTTACAATGTGGACGTCAAACCATCATTGCTCCCAAGGCATGGCCCACCATAAACATTATTATATACATCATGGTGGAATCACACATCGAAATGGACCTCATATACATCTCATTCGGCCTCACATACATCTCATTGGGCCTCACTCATCTCATGGTCCTTATATACATCACATTGGACCTTAACCCATGGACCTCAAATACATCACAATGGGCCTCATATACATCAAGTGGGTCACATCAATGGGACGCACTAATGGGTCTCATATACTTTAAGTGGGCCGCATCAATGGGCTACACCAATGGGCCTCATATACATCAAGTGGGCCACATCAATGGGCCGCACCAATGGGCCTCATATACATCAAGTGGGCTGCATCTATGGGCCTCAAATACATTAAATTGGGCTTCATCATCTACATCATTCACCTAATTTAAAGATCATTTTAGAGAATTTCCATAAATAAATCATATCGAAAGATCATCTGGACCATACCATAAATAACAATGGAGATAATGATTTTTACCGGTTAAATTCACGGGGCCCACTATTTTATTTTCTATCCAACCTGATCATAAGGTCACAGAGACCTGGATTAAGAGGAAAAAATAAATTTCATACTGATCCAAACTTTCGTGACCCCAAAGAGGGTTTCAATGGTCGATGTTCACTCAACACTATTTTCGGCAGTGTGGTCCACCTGATCATCAAATTTGCTTCATTTTTCTATCTCAAGCCTTAAGATGAGCTTGCCAAATGGATGGATAGTTTGGATGGAACACGTCCATCATGGTCGGTTTGCTGGAACTTCATATCTAACTCATTCTGTCCTCGTGCCATAAAACAATCCCCAAAATGGTTGGACGGTATAGTACAGCACATGCATTATGGTGGGTCCCACCGTCTAAGGTCTGGACGGTGTGGATCCACACAACATGGAGTGTTTGTTGCTGCATGTGTGGCAGCATCTGGTAGCGGCAGTTGGCCCACCATCAAAACGGATGGACGGCATGAAATACAAAACATGCATCACGGTGGGATTCTCCAATCTCGTCCAAATGGAATGAATGGAAGGTGAAACACATATATCACGGTGGGCCACCAAAATGAACGGTGGATATTCAACATATCCATCAGGGTGGGGGCCACGTGGTGTGGCCCACTATGAAATATATTACACACACACATGCGTCTGGTGGGTCCCACATGGGTGTGGCCCACCAAGATATTATATATATATATATATTATTTATTTAATTAATTTATTTATTTTACCAACGCCACTACAGCAGCCAGCGCTGCTGGCCATCCAGTAACAGATGGCCCTTATTCAAAGGATGCAAAGGTGGGTTCCCACGTGGGGCCCACCATCACATAATATATATATATATATATATATATATATATATATATATATATATATATATATATATATCTCACATATATTACTATATATATTATAGTATATGTATGATATATATTCTTTTTCTTTTCTTTTTTTTAAATAACTATTGTGCTTTACAGTCCAGCACATCCCATGTATAGATGTACTACATTCATCAACGTGGGGTCCACGTACACGTGGCCCACCAACCACATACACCGAGGTGGCCCCATATACACGTGGCCCGCTGATGGACAATGTGGATCTAATCCATTCATCACAGTGGGGTCTAAACATCCTAAAGTGGACGATATGGATATAATACATACACCACATGTGGGCCACTCACATCATCATCACCACCTAAAAGAAAAGAGAGAGAGAGAGAGAGAGAGAGAGAGAGAGAGATGGTGTAGCGGAGCGACCCCGCCACTATGGGCCCCTCTTTGACCACACACATACATCAAATGGGTCCCAACATAAGTGGGCCCTTAAATGGGAATCAACAGTGGATCATGCACCTATCGGCCTTCTTCTTTAGCTCCTTGGACTCGTAAGCTCCTTAACTTCGATCTTGATGGAGGATGATGAAGTTTTGATGGTGGGGATGAGAGATTGGGTGGTAAAGAAGTGGGCCACACTTGGGTTGCTTGGGAAGCTTGGACGTTGGGTGCTCTCTTGGAAGTTGCTTGGAATGAGAGAGAAATGAGAGGGAGAGGAGTGATGTAAGGAAAGAGGGATTGGTGTGCAAGAAGAGGGATGGGCTTGGTTGAATTTTGGGTGAGAGAGGGATGGGTGGAGAGAGAGAGAGAGTTGACTTTGGGTAAGGTTGTGTAAGAGAGAGATGGTTGCTTGTACTTGTGATAGGGTGTGTACTTGACTTGATTGATTGATTGATTGATGGGATAGCTTGTAGAGATTCTCTCGGAATTCGCACTCGCGGCGTTTTTCTTGAAATAAACGCAGGCCCACATCTCCTGGCCTAGGTATCAGATCGGTGCGCGAGTCACGGCGTTGGAACCGCAGCGACGACGTGGTCGCTAGGAGACAAGTTTTGAGTCGAGCCGAGTTAGATCTACGGGCTGCAACTTAAGATTGCGTGCAAATGCCGATTTCAAGTCGAGGGTTACCAGAATTCGACCGAAGGACCGCGAAAGCCTACGGAATGGTACAGTCTAGGATACGGGTCTTACAAATATTCTTCTACTGGATGCCTTTAAACAAATTCATTCATAGCCAATTTTATGAAAGCTCTATGCACTACCAAAAGGCAGCAAATTTTCTTTTTTTATTCAAAAGAAAATCTTTTTGATGAAAAAAGTGAGTGTCATCCTCAAGCAAGATATGCCACAAAAATACAAAAATCCTGGTAGCCCAACCATCACGTGTATAATTGGGAACCACCGGATTGAGCATGCGCTTCTTGACTTAGGGGCGAGTGTTAATTTGATCCCTTTCTCATTTTATGAATAATTGGATCTATGTGAATTAAAACCCACCTGGACAACATTACAACTTGTCGATCGATCGGTCCGTGTACCGAGAGGGATGATTGATGATATATTAGTCCAGGTTGATAAATTCTACTACCAAGTAGATTTTATTATTCTGGATACTCAACTCATTATAGATGTGAGCACTCAAATTTTCGTCATTCTTGGCCACTCATTCCTAGCTACATCAAATGCCATCATTAATTGTAGGAATGAATTTATAAATTTATCTTTCAGAAATATGACATTGGAGATCATCATGTTTTTCAATATGAGAAAACAGTAAGAGGATGATGACGATACCCACGACATTAACATGATCGATTCTTTCGTAGAAGATAGAGCAATTTTGACTCTATACTCTGACCCTCTACAGATGTGCTTGGCCCACTCCCCTGATTTAGATGATGACATGATTAGGGAGATGGATGGCTTACTTGATGCTACGCCCGTACTCGAAGTTAACTGGTGGAGGCTACAATTTGAAACTTTGCCCTAAACTAATGTAGTGCCTTTACCGTCTAGCCTCAAAGCACCAAAGCTTAACTTAAAACATTTGCCTGTTGATCTTAAATATGCCTACTTAGGTCAAGATGAGACACACCCAGTAGTGATTTCTTCCCACCTTGAGAAAGAATAAGAGAGTGTGCTTATTTATACTTTCATCAAGCATAAAGGAGCCCTTAGATGGTTGATTTGTACTCACTGCATTCATCTCGAGGATAATGTGAAAATCTCCCAACAACCACAACGTCGACTAAATCCAAATATGAAGGAAGTGGTTAAAGGAGAGGTGTAACATCCTAAGTTTTCGTGACCAGAGTTTATACTTGTGCTTGAGAATTTGAAAATAAAGTTAGATTTGTTGGGCCTACATCAAGCCTAATACAATCACATATGGATCATTTTGGGCCTATTATTAAAGGTGGGCCACATGAACTGGATTGAGACCCATTAGTACACCAACAATCACAATTATAGTTATCCAAGGAGTTGACATGTATAAAGATGATTATATGCAATTTGTTTAACTTAGATGTGTGGTATTACTTGTAAATCTAGGGTTTCAGTAATTGGACCTTGGTAACTAAAGATGATTATACTAAAAAGCATAGTGCATTCAAAACCATTATAGACTTCTGTTAAGTTTACCTTTAGCCCAAGAAAACATAAGACATGCAAAAACCCTAAGATGAGACTTAGTAAGTTTCAGCGTTAAACCATGAAAGTAGACTTGGACCCAACATCCTGTGACTTAACCTAGGTGGGCCTAAAACATGAATGATCTATATGTGGAAACCAAACTAGACGTATAATAAAGACACCTTAGGGTCACACCCATTGTAAGGTCCTTATCCTAGTCCATACCGTTCCTTAGACTCCCACAATCCTCCTGGTCGAATTCTAACAACCCGTTACTTGTAAATAGCATTTGCGTGCAACTCTAAGTCGCATCCCGTATATCTGAGTCGACTTGACCCAAAACTTGTACCATAGCGACCGCACTGTCGCTGCGGTTCCAACGCCGTGTCTTGCCCACAAATGTGATACCTAGGCCAGGAGTTATGGGCCCATATATATTTCAAGTAAACACCGTGCATTGAGAATTTTAAGAGAATGTCTACCCACCTATCACATCAATCAATCAAGTACACATCCCATCACAACCCATGCTCTTTTTCTCTTCAAGACAAACAACCCTCTCTAAAGTCAACTCTCATGTCACTCACACCCATCACTCCATCCCATCTCCATTAAAACTCATCCTCTCTCTTCAGTCTCTACCCATTCCCCAAGCAACCCATGATAGAGTGACCGTCCAAGCATTCCAAGGAGAGGAAATAGCCAAGTGTGTGGCCCACTTTCCACCCCAAATCTCTCATCCTAACCCTTCAATCTTCATCATCTTCCATCAAACAAGAAGCCAAGGAGCTTAGCATTCCAGGGAACCAAGAAGATTAGCAATCGATGGGTGTTTTGTATGATTAAATTGTAATTTTATTAATGGGCCAAGTGGGGCCTACCGATTGATGGTATGGATCCTACTTTGGACTTTAGGTGTGGCCAATGGCCTACCATGATTTATATGTTCATCCCATGATGGGGCCATTCTCCATGGACCCCATCATGATTTTTATTTTCCTATTGTAGAAAGGTCATCTAGGCCTTAATCTTGTGGGTGGGAAAGGGATTTCCATTGTTGATTTTATGATTTGATGGCCCACATGTGGTTGGACCCATTTGGTGTATGTTTTGTAATCCTAAAAGGGCTCATAGTGGCGGAGCCCTCCTTCATACGTCTCTCTCTCTCTCTCTCTCTCTCTCTCTCTCTCTCTCTCTCTCTCTCTCCCCTGATTGAATGGCCCACCTATGATGTATGATTCTCATCCACATTGCCCACCAAATAGGACGCACCCACTGTCCAACCGGGGCCCAACTTGCTGTCCACCTATAGCCCATTTTGGACAAACCCTGTTGAAGGGAAAACCCAAATATTAGCTTGATCCATGGACCCCATGTGATGTATGTGTGCCATCCACGTCGTCCAGCACCTGGACGTGGGGCCACCTTGATGTATGTGGTTGGTGGGCCACGTGTACGTGGACCCCACCTTGATGGATGTATTACACCCACATCGTCCATCAATATGGACGTGGGGCCCACCATGATGTATTATCCACACCATCCAGTGGACGGGCCATGGACGAAGAGAAAACATAAACATCAGCTGGTCTCCCAGCTGCCGGTGGGCCATGTGTACGTGGGACCCACCCCGATATATGTATTTCATCCTCACCGTCCATCAGTGGACGGTGAGACCCACCAGAGACATGTTCTATCCACCATCCCTGCACGTGGGACGATGTGACCCACCGTAATGTATATTTTGATCCACACCGTCCACCGTCTAGTAGGACAGTGAGATGTCCCATGATGTAAGTGTTTTATCCACCATCCAAGCCGAGGACAGTGGGGACCTCCTGCACGTATGGTATCTGCACCGTCCAACTGGGAGGGTGGGATCCACCATGATATATGTGTTATATCTAGGTCATCCATTCATGGGGCCCACCATCTCATATGTGTTGTATTTGCACCATCCATCAGATGGATGGTGGGGCCCCCATCCTGATGCATGTGTTGTATCCATATCGTCTAATCATCTGTAGAAATCATTTTATCGCATTACAAAGAGAATGAGATAGATCTAAGTTTCAAGTGGGACCCACCATTATGTATTTTATCCACGTCGTCCAGCAGTCGTGGGTCCCAACCTGATGTAAGTGTTGTATCTGCACCATCCAAAAGAAGGACGGTGGGACCCACCGTGATATATTAGTTTTATCCTCACCGTCGAAGCATCTGGACGGTGGAATCCACCGTGATGTATGTGTTTCATATCCACACCGTCCAGACGTGGACGGTGGACCCTCACGTGATGTATGTGTTTCATATCCACACCATCCACCGTTGAATTTTTGGGACCCACCATGGTGTGTATTATATTCGGACTGTCCATTTGCTGGACGTCCGTGCAAGGCCCACCTGCTGTTTGTGCGAGGCCCATTGTGATGTATATTAGGCTCATATGAGAGGCCCATTGTGATGTGTATTAGGCCCGTGTGAGAGCCCCATTGAGATGTATATTAAGCCAGGTGAGAGGCCCATTGTGATTGCATGAGACCCATTGTGACAAGGCCCACTATGATGAGGCCCAATTGTGATGTGCAAGGCCCCCTTGTTGGATAGATGAGGTCCATTGTGATGCATGCGGCACACTTATTGTATGTGAGGTCCATTATGATTGTATGAGGCCCATTGTGATTTTATGAGGCCCATTGTGATTGGATGAGGCCTATTGTGAAGTGTGAGGCTCACCATGATGCGTGTGTTATCTGCACACTATCCGTTCATTTATATGGGCCACCTTATGCGGCCCATCATGATGTATGAGTTATACGCCCATTATGGAGCTACCTTGTGACGCTCACTATGTATGAGTGATGTGCACACTCTACCCATCCATCCTTCTGGAAATTTTAAGGGCCAAGGGTCCCATTGTGATTCCAATACATGTCACAAATGGGCCGCACCTTAGGACAATGGTGGCTAAATGTCCACTATTGTAAACCTCCCTAAGGCCTGTCGTTAAGCCCATTTACCTTAGGAGCAATGATGGTTAAATGTCTACGTTGTAATCTCCCTAAGGCCCATTGTTAGACCCATTCTCATCTTCTCTTAGTGGGCTAACCCAAACCATTGGGCCCCCACTGATGTTAGTGATACCCATCTCTCCTTGTTGGGCTATCCCAAACCATTGGGCCCCCATTAATGATGGTGCCTACCACCATACCTTCTAGGATTATCCAAACAATGGAGCCTGCCTTGTGTTCATACCGAGCCTTCCATAGGAAATGTGGCCCACCTAGATACATGTGTTTGCCCAAGTTTAGTAACCATACCCAAGGCCCACTAAGATGTTGATCGGGCTACCCAATCCATGTGGAAGGACACATAGTCCTTAATGTATGGACCCCACCAAAACCTACCTTGTGTACGTATCAGACCCCATAAGAAAGCCCAGTCTATTACATGATAGAGAGGGTGAGAAAGCCCACTTGTTGTACTTAGACGCATCCTCTCAACTCACCTTGCTGTATACCTATTAGATTCACCCATGAGGCCCATTCTTGAGGTAAGTATGCCATCTAGGTCACCCACTGTCTATAGGAGAGTACGTCATCACCCGTTACCGTAGATGGAAGAATATGTAGTATCAGATTTTGTATATCCACGTATAGAGCCTATCTTGATGTATGGGTTAGATCTGCCATCCTTCCAGTGGACCCCACCTTGGGATATATGTTATATTAGTGTCTTGAGAAGCTAATGTTAGTCTAATGTGGGACATACCGTAAGGACTTTTATATGGGGCATGTCATTAAGCTCCCACTCTTTGTGTGTGACACATCGGTTAGGGCCGATTATTGTCTGCTAATCTGATAATTATGCTAGTGTACTTAGTCTAGTAGGACACACTGAGAACATGCGTAGTATTACATCATGATACATGCCCATACGCATCATTTGTATGCCTATTATGAGAATGATTGATCATAGCATATGTCATTGGGCTGAGATGTTCCGGGGACTCCTCGTGAGACGAAGTTGCCCCACATGATTGCACAGTATGCATAGGTTTGATGCATGACTAGATGGTATGACTCATGCATCTTGCATTTTTTGTGACATGATTACTTTGCGCCCTAGCGACATCAGGGCTGTGGCCTCCACAGGTATATCATGGATGGCCAGATGGGACAACAAGATATTTCAGACTCATCATATGGCCACGTTCGATGTTCATGGGTGAAAACCCCTAACCCCCCGTGGCTAGTGGATGCTCCAACGTCTAGACCGAGTGGATACATGAGTGCCTAAGTGCTGAGTACCATTAGGCGGCACCTCCCACTGTGTCGTGGTCGGTTATGAAGGGGGTATGACCTACCCGCCTGAGTGAAGGGGGCTCAGCTAGGTTGAGTTTAAACAGCTCGTAAATGGGTCAACTATCGACGAGCCGGGTAGGCATTGACTAACTACTGGCCAGGTGGATAGTGAGGTCTTTTCCACTCACCTGGTTGCGCACATGAGGCAGTAATCTGGTGTGGAGTGTACTAGACCCCAGTGATATTCCAGAGAGGTATGGTACTGATACTGTGATGCCCCGTCACTGTTGCACACATGGGCGAGCACACGTGGGTGGACGCTGATGTGGGGGGGGCTTAAGAGCCTAGGCAAGCTACTAGTGGTTGGTAGGCTACTGTGCTGGCATGCTATTGTGCATACAGTGGGGTGGAACCTTGTCCCACATTGAAAGCATTGTGGTGGTTATATGTGGACCTACTGAGTAGGAGTTGCGTACTCAGCATCTGATTCATTTATTCATTCATTCACTATCCACTCGGGCTAGTGGTGCGCAACTAAATCGTTATGTGAACCTTCGTTATGACCATGATTTCGGTTGGGTAAGCGACCAACCTGAGATCAGGAGTTTACCACATTAAGTCTACCTACCAAAGTTAGGTATGGGACTAGTTTGGATAGAAGTCTCTTATGATGAACCCCACAGCTTGTGATATCGCGTACTATCATCCCGATTACACACTCTAGCTTTGTTGTTTCTTTTGCATTGCATATGACATTTCATCCTCAGCATATAACATTTGGTTCACTATATTTCTACATTACATGGCCCAGATGGGGTAATTTGTATTCGTGAATCTGTCAGGATTTGCATATTGCATCCCCAGCATATGACATTTGGCTTATTATGTCTTTGCATCGCATAGTCTAGATAAGGCTGACGGTATTTATGGACTTGCTAGTATTTTCGCTTACTCTGATATGGTATGCTTGGCACATGCATTGTGCACACACGCACCACCCTCTAAGCTTCTTAGTAAGCTTATGCATGACCATTGCGTACAGGTGACGTTAGGTCGCAACAGCATTTACGCAAGAGCTTGTGGCAGATAACTTTGGAGATTTTGTTATTTATGTATTTCCCTTTCAGTACGATAATCTAATGTTTATATTAGTGGATATGTGATGATGATGTTGTTCTTGTGATTTGGGTACTCTTGTGGTTATGCCTCTTTACAAAAAAATCATACTGAAAATCCTCCTTATAGGATCCCAGGATCGAGATCTGGCATATGGGCGCTGGGAGCCGAGAATGGGGTACTATGAAGGCTGTCGACACCGGATTCGGTAATCGAAAATTCTGTGAACCCGATTTCAAAGTTTAGGGTGTGACAGAAGTTGGTATCAGAGCATAACTTGGGAATACCTGGGGATAACATCACATATCTGCTGATAGGTACCCTATACTCTATGATTGTTGAGAACTTAGAATGATTAGGTCCTTGAGTTCGAATAACTTAGAAACTTCCTGATATAGCTCTCCATCGTGTGTGCATTCGAGAGTGCTCAAGGCTAATAGACCCCTTGGTCCTTTCTTTAGGACATGGTGCCTGAGAGAGTGAGCCGAGCGGCTCCCGCGTCCGAGACCAGTGCAGCCTTAACAGTAACGGTGAGCGCGGATCAGCTTCAGCAGATGCTGTAGGCGATGATTGCGATTCTTCAGGGACAGGTTAGGCAACTGCAGATACACCTGCCCAAACTGAACAGGAGCGCATGAGCTCCCTTCTGCAACTTCAAGCAGTTTGATCCCCCGCGATTCCAGGGAGAGCCTGACTCGTCAGTAGCGGAGAGATGGAGATCTGAGGTGGAGAAAATATTTAATACCATGAGGTGCACGACCCAGCAGTGGGTCCCGTTGATGGTATTTCTTCTTCAAGGAGAGGCCAAGCACTGGTGGACATCGGTCGCCCACGTGGCAGGAGTCGAGTTCGAATAGACGTGGGAGGACTTTGCAGACCGGTTTAACTGGAAGTTCTTCCCGAAGCACGTCCGTCAACAGCACACACTTGAGTTCGAGACTCTTATGCAGAAAACATGTCAGTGTCTCAATATGAGGCCCAATTCATCACATTATCGAGATTCATACCATACCTGGTAGTGGATGAGGGGCGGAAGGCCCGCCGTTTCGAGTGCGGCTTGCGTCGTGGCCTTCGGAGTCGTGTCGTTGGACACATACTCTTGACATTTGAGCAAGTAGTATAGCGGGCCCTGATATATGAGGCAGAGTGGGTCAATTCCCAGTGGGTCCGTAATCAGAGTAGAGATCAGAAAAGGGAAGCCCCCTCTGATAGATCCCAACCGCTGCAGCGACTGCCGCAGAGGCACATGAGTCGGCTAGCCTCTCGAGCACCTCTAGCACCACCATGGAGACCGTTCCTATGAGTTTTCTACGAATGCGGTGGGGTGGGACACCGTAGGCATAAGTGCCCCCATCCATAGCAGCTGACGAGAGTGCCTCAGCAGCAGCAGTGACGGTAGTACCTGTTGCTGAGACCCTCACAGTAGCAACAACGGTGATGACCACAGAGGGGATATAAACCTCCCTAGTGGGCCCAGGGCAGATTCTATGCAACCCATCAGGACCCTTAGTCGTCAGGAGTAGTCGACGATTCATGCGACCAGGCCTTAGGACCGTCTTGCTAGATTAGTCATTAATGAGATTGTGAGGCTGCATAGTATCCAGTTTCGATCATTTCTAACGGGGATCCAAGGTTCAATGAGGTCATCATAGTATAGATGAGGCGTGTTGGAAGTGAAAGGCGGAGATTCGTGAGCACTATTCGATTGTATTTTGTTTCCAATATATACACGATGCTATGATTTCCCCTTCCCTTCCCATATCCTAGTTATAACTAGTTGCGTAATAGTACAAATTTCAAGGATGAAATTTTTTATTAGGAGGGGAGAGCTATAAGGGCCATATCCTAGTCCGTTGAATTCTGGCGACCTACGACTTGTAAATAGCATTTGCACGCAACCCTAAGTCGCATCCCATATATCTGAGTCTTCTCACCTGAAACTTATAGCCTAGCGACTACGTCATCGTCGCGGTTCTAATGTCGCGTCTTGTGCACTGATGTGATACCCAGACCAGGAGTTGTGAGCCCGTGTATATTTCAAGTAAACGCCGCGCATTGTGAATTCAGAGAAAATCTCTACCCACCTAAGACATCAATCAATTATGTACACATCCCATCATAACCCATGCTTTCTTTCTCCCCAAGACAAGTAACCCTCCCCAAAGTTAACTCTCATGTCACTCACACCCATCACTCCATCCCATCTCCCTTACAACCCATCCTCTCTCTCTCTCTCTCATTCTCTACCCATTCCCCAAGCAACCCCAGGGAGAGTGACCATCCAAGCATTCCAAGGAGAGGAAATAGCCAAGTGTGTGGCCCACTTCCTACCCCAAATCTCTCATCCCAACCCTTCAATCTTCATCATCTTCCATCAAAGAAGAAGCTAAGGAGCTTAACATTCCAAGGAACTAAGAAGATTAGCAATCGGTGGGTGTTTTATAGGATTAGATTGTAATTTTAGTGATGGGCCAAGTGGAGCCTACCGATTAATGGTATGGATCCTACTTTGGACCCTAGGTGTGGCCAATGGCCCACCATGATTCATATGTTCATCCCATGATGGGGCCATTCTCCATGGACCCCATCATGATGTTTATTTTCCTATTGTAGAAAGGTCATCTAGACCTTGATCTTGTGGGTGGGAAAGGAATTTCCACTGTTAATTTTTATGATTTGAGGGCCCACATGTGGTGGGACCCATTTGATGTATGTGTTGTAATCCTAGGAGGGCTCATAGTGGCAGAGTCCTCCATCACACGTCTCTCTCTCTCTCTCTCTCCCCTGATTGAATAACCTACCTATGATATATGTATTTTTATCCATGCCATCCACCAAATGCGACGCACCTACTATCCAATCGGGGCCCACCTTGTTGTCCACCTGCTGCCCGTTTTGGGCAGACCCTGTTGAAGGGAAAACGCAAATATTAGCTTGATCCGTGGACCCCACGTGATGTATGTGTGCCATCCACGCCGTCTAGCACCTGGACGTGGGGCCACCTTGATGTATGTGGCTGGTGGGCCACGTGTACGTGGACCTCACCTCGATAAATGTATTGCTCCCACTCCATCCAGCAATATGGACGTGGGGCCCACCATGATGTATTATCCACACCGTCCAGTGGACGGGCCATGGACAAAGAGAAAACATAAACATCAGCTGGTCTCCCAGTTGCTGGTGGGACATGTGTACGTGGGACCCACCCTGATATATGTATTTCATCCTCACCGTCCATCTGTGGATGGTGAGACCCACCAGAGATATGTGTTTTATCCACCGTCCCTGCACGTGGGATGGTGTGACCCACCGTAATGTATGTTTTGATCCACATTGTCCACCGTCCAGTAGGATGGTGGGACATCCCATGATGTAAGTGTTTATCCACCATCCAGGCCTAGGACATTGTGGACCTCCTGCACGTGTGGTATCCGCACCGTCCAACTAGGACGGTGGGATCCACCGTGATATATGTGTTATATCCAGGCCGTCCATCCATGGGGCCCACCATGTTCTATGCGTTGTATCTGCACTGTCCATCAGATGGATGGTGGGACCCCCATCCTGATGCATGTGTTGTATCCATATTGTCCAATCATCTATAAAGATCGTTTTATGGCATTACAAAGAGAATGAGATAGATCTAAGTTTCAAGTGGGACCCACAATTATGTATTTTATCCATACTGTCTGGCAGTCGTGGGTCCCAACCTGATGTAAGTGTTGTATCCACACCGTCCAAAAGAAGGACGGTGGGACCCACCCTTCGCACGTGTGGTGTCCACACTGTCCAACTAGGATGGTGGGACAGCATGATATATGAGTTTTATCCTCACCGTCCAAGCATCTGGACAGTGGAATCCACCGTGCTGTATGTGTTTCACATCCACACCGTCCAGACGTGGATGGTGGAGCCTCACGTGATGTATATGTTTCATATCCACACCATCCACTGTTGAAGTTTTGGGAGCCACTGTGGTGTGTATTATATCTGGAACATCCATTTGCTAGACGTCCGTGCAGGGCCTACCTACTGTTTGTACGAGGCGTGTTATGATGTATATTAGGCCCGTGTGAGAGGCCCATGTGAGAGATCCATTGTGATGTATATTAGGCCCGTGTGAGAGGCCCATTGTGATTGCGTGAGACCCATTGTGACGAGGCCCATTGTCATGAGGCCTTTGTGATGTATGAGGCCCAACTGTGATGTGCAAGGCCCTCTTATTGCATATATGAGGTCCACTGTGATGCATGCAGCCCACTTGCTATATGTGAGGCCCATTGTGATTGTATAATGTTCATTGTGATTATATAAGGCCCTTTGTGAGGTGTGAGGTCCACCATGATGCGTGTGTTATATGCACACTATCCATTCATTTATATGGGATGCCTTATGCAGGCCCACCATGATGTATGAGTTATACGCCCATTATGGGGCTGCCTTGTGAGGCCCACTATGTATGAGTGATGTGCACAATCTATCCATCTGTCCTTCTGGAAATTTTAAGGGCCAAGGGTCTCGTTGTGATTCCGATTCCTATCCTAAATGGATCGCACCTTAGGACAATGGTGGTTAAATGTCTACTGTTGTAAACCTCCCTAGGGCCCGTCCTTAAGCCCATTACCTTAGGAGAAATGATGGTTAAATGTCCACGTTGTAATCTCCCTAGGGCCCATTGTTAGACCCACTCTCATCTTCTCTTAGTGGGATAACCCAAACCATTGGGCCCCCAGTGATGTTAGTGATACCCATCTCCCCTTGTTGTGCTGTCCCAAACCTTTGGGCCCCCATTGATGATGGTGCCTACCACCATACCTTGTAAGATTATCCAAACCATGGAGCCCACCTTGTGTTCATACCGGGCCTTTCATAGGAAATGTGGCCTACCTAGATACATGTGTTTGCCCAAGTTTAGTAACCATACCCAAGGCCCACTAAGATGTTGAACGAGCTACCCAATCCGTGTGGAAGGACACATAGTCCTAGATGTATGGACCCCATCAAAACCTACCTTGTGTACGTATCGAACCCCATAGGAAAGCCCAATTTATTATATGATAGAGAGGGTGAGAAAGCCCACTTGTTGTACTTAGACGTATCCTCTCAACTCACCTTATTATATACCCATTAGGCCCATTCTTGATGTAAGTATGCCATCTAGGCCACCCACTGTCTATAGGAGAGTACATCATCACCCGTTACCGTAGATGGAAGAATATGTAGTATCAGATTTGGTATATCCACTGTATGGAGCCTATCTTAATGTATGGGTTAGATCTTTCGTCCTTCTAGTGGACCCCACCTTAGGATATATGTTATATTAGTGTCTTGAGAAGATAATGTTAGTCTAACGTGGGACATATCGCAAGGACTTCTATATGGGGCATATCATTAAGCTCCCACTCTTTGTGTGTGACATACCGATTAGGGCCGATTATTGTCTGCTACATCTGATAATCATGCTAGTGTACTTAGTCTAATAGGACACACTGAGAACATGCGAAGTATTACATCATGATACCCATACGCATCATTTGTATGCCTATTATGAGAATGATTGATCATAGCATATGCTATTGGGCTAAGATGTTCCAGGGACTCCTTGTGAGACAGAGTTGCCCCACATGATCGCATAGTACGCGCAGGTTTGATGCATAAATGGATGGTATGACTCATGCATCTCGCATTTTCTGTGACATGATCACTTTGCGCCCTAGCGACATCAGGGCTAAGGCCTCCACAGGGATATTGTGGATGGTTAGATGGGACATCGAAAATATTTGGGACTCAGCATATGGGCACGTTCGATATCCGTGGGTGAAAAGTCATAAACCCCCATGGCCAGGGGATGCTCCAACGTCTAAGCAGAGTGGATACATGAGTGCCCGAGTGCCAAGTACCAGTAGGTGACGTCTCCCACTATGTTGTGGTTAGTTGTGAAGGGGGTATGACCTTACCCGCCCAAGTGAAGGGGGCTCAAGTAGGTCGAGTTTGACTAGCTCGTAAATGGGTCCGCTATCGACGAGCCGGGTAGGCATTGATATACTACTAGCCAGGTGGATAGTGAGGTCTTTTCCACTCACCTGATTGCCCGCGATGGAGAGGCAATCTGGTGTGGAGTGTACTAGACCCCAGTGATATCCCAGAGAGGTATGGTACTGATATTGTGATGCCCCGTCACTGTTACACACGTGGACAAGTATACGTGGGCGGACGCTGATGTGAGTGGGGCCCAAAGGCTTGGGCGAGCTACCAGTGGTTAGCAGGCTACTGTGCTAGCATGCTACTGTGCATATAGTGGGGTGGAACCTTCTCCCACATCGAAAGGCTATGGTGGTTATATGTGGACCTACTGAGTAGGAGTTGCGTACTCAGCATCTGATTCATTCACTATCCACTCGGGTTGGTGGTGCGTAACTAAATCATTATATGAACCTTCGCTATAGCCATGATTTCGGTTGGGTACACAACCAACCTGAGATCAAGAGTTTAACAAACTAAGTCTACCTATCCAAAGTTAGGTTTGGTATTGGTGAGACTGGTTTGGATAGAAGTCCCTTATGATGATCCCCACAGCTTGCGATACCGCGTACTATCATCTCGACTACACGCTCCAGCTTTGTCATTTCTTTTGCATTGCATATGACATTTCATCATCAGCATATGACATTTGGTTCACTATGTTTCTGCATTACATGGCCTAAATGGGGCTGTTTTTATTCGTGGATCCGTTAAGATTTGCATATTGCATCCTCAACATATGACATTTGGCTTATTTTGTCTTTGCATCACATAGTCTGGTAAGGCTGACGGTATCTATGGACTTGCTAGTATTTTCACTTACTTTGATACTGTACGATTTATGGACTGATAGTATTTTCGCTTAATCTGATATGGTATGCTTGGCACATACATTGTGCACACACGCACCACCCTTTGAACTTCTTAGTAATCTTATGCACGACCATTGCGTGCAAGTGACGTTAGGTCACAGTAGCATTGAGGCAGGAGCTTATGGCAGATCACTTTGGAGATTTTTATTTATTTATGTATTTCCCTTTTATTACTATAATCTAATGTTTATATTAGTGGATATGTAGTGATAATGTTGTTCTTGTGATTTGGGTACTCTTGTGGTTATGCTTCTTTACAAAAAAAAAAAAAAACATACTGAAAATCATCTTTGTAGGATCCCAGGATCGGGATCTGGCGTATGAGCACTGGGAGTCAAGAGTGGGGTACTACGGAGGCTGTCGATGCCGGATTCGGTGATCAGGAATTCTGTGAGCCCGGTTTCCGAGTTTGGGGCATGACACCCATCGGCCGTCGGTGCATTTGGACAATCCTAGGCTAGGTTCATATGCCGAAGGGAAACCCAAGATGTATATCTAAGTGTTAATATTTGAGGAAAGTTCCCAAGTAGGAAAGTTATTTATGGAAGATTTATTGATTGAGAATGAAAGGTAAGGAAAATGTTGTTAAGAAAACCTAGATAGTCATATGAAAGAAGAAAAAAAGGAGATCTATGTTGTGAGTGTTATATGCAAGACTCCAATGGACGCATTCTATTTGTGTGTGGAAATGTTTTGGTAAGCGGGTCTAAATCCAAGGTGCATCTTATTTCCTAATTTATTTACTAGTATTTTATCTATTGAAAGTTTCCTTATTTGGAAAATGATGCTTTGTTTGAAATGTCTCGTGATATACACTATATTTGGGAAGTTGTATTTGGAAATTATTACACCATATACTATTCTTTGAAAATCACCATGCCAAATCTATTTCTGACAAGTTTTCATGAAAACGTGTATATTTGGAAAGATGATTTCATACATGAAAACACCATGGTGAGGACTGACCGAGAATGGTGATGATTGATTTTAATTGAGAGATGGTAAGGCTCGATGATGAGGATTTGTTTTAATAGAGAGATGGTGAGGATAGATTCAAGAGTGATGATGAGTGATGGTGAGGATTATTATTGAGGGAATTATTAAGTGGTTGTGAGGAATGTTGAGAGGAAAGAATAATGTTAAGGACCATGTGTCTATTTGAGTGGATGATTCCTTGAAATTCAGTGTGACCTAGATGAAGGCATGTGTCTGTCCAAATTGGGAATGACACAAATTGTTGAGTCTTTACTTATGCCCATGAATTGGCTTTGCTAAGTGAGTATTATGCCTCTTGTTGACTTTGTTGAGTGACCGTTATGCCTCGTGTTGGCTTTGTTGAGTGAATATTATGTCATGAGATGGCTTTATTGAGCGGTGGCTCATATTGAGTGAAGAGTGATATTGAGTGTCTTGAGAGAATTTGACGAGTTGATCCTAGTGTTATTTGATAAACCCCGCTTGAGAGTTTATAAATCATTCTTCATTGTTTTGCCAAATGAATTTGCCATAACCTTTCTATACTCGTCAAATTGATATATATTGCCTTGTATATAGAATCCCCTTATTGGGCTCTAGGTCATGCTTTCATTAATAGAAAAACTGCAGACTAAAGAACAGGTGAAGAAACTTCTGAGCTAGCCAAACGAGTTTGACAACATAGACCATTTACTCGTTATGGATGTGGAACTTCAGTTTAAAGACATTTAATGTTTTCAGTCATTTGATGTTTGGATGGGTGATGTTATGACTTCAAATAATTTGATTTATTGATGTGATGATCATTTGAAAATAATTATTCAATAAAGTTTTAGTAGTTGATATATCAGTTTATGTGGTTGAATGTGATTGATGGCAAAATAAATGCTAAATTTTCTTTGACCTGAGTCACCACTCTAAACTTGAAGCTAGAGTTTGTGTTAACCACGGTTTTGGATTTAGGGTCATGACATAAAGTTTTCCCTAAATTCTCCTTTTGGGATCCTGTTTTTGAAACTTGGCATAGGAGAGGTAGGAGCTGAAATTGGGGTACTATAGAGGCTGTCAAGCTCCGGATTCGGGTTACGTCAAATGGGCGTTAGGAACCCGGATTTGGGGTATGACACCCTTTGCACCTATTTGTTTTGCTGAAGAAAAGTCTTCGAAAATTCTTTTTCTTTGCATTTGTAATTATTTGGATTGCAATCTCACAAAGAAAAACGTTTTTCGTTTCAAAGTTGCCACTAAATAAGTCACATTAGAGGCAAACACATTTCCATTTGACTTTAAAATAAAAAAAAAAAAAAAGTTTCTACTCTTGTTGGGAAGGGGAAAGAAAATGAGAACGCTTTCCTAAGTACGTTGTTTCTTGAATAGGTGCATAACTTGTCGATGCAAATTGGTTGCACAAGCTAGTATGCATTTATCCAAACAGACCCTTATTTTTCTTCATTTTGTTGCACAAGATTCTTGCCAAGGTGGTGATTGTTTGTTGTACAAATAAGGTGTATGTGTTTTGGCTTAAATCGGATATTCTGTTATGAGCGGTGGTGATGGCTGCTACAAGTGGTATTAAAGTGTCTAGGTTTTGTGTGGCAATTGGGGTGCATGTTTAGTGGGTAGATTAAGGAGAGAAATTTGATGGCCAAAAAAATTTCGAGCTTTGAAAATCAAATGTGGAAAATTTATTAGTACAATAAGAGCAATACAAGGTATTGCTAAGAAAGGTAAAGAAACCAGAGTCTGTCAGTGATGATGCTCACGAGGAGATGGATCTCAAGGATCCATCAACGATTTGCTGTCTAGCCAATGAGATTTTTTTCAACGAAGTTGATGAAAGGACAGCGATAGCTTTTCTTATATCAAACCAAATGTCTCACGAGTCACATTTTATTTTAGAAAAATGTTATATTATTTGACAATAAAGGAATTAAATACATTCAACAACATCATTTGTCAACTTGAAAGTACCAGTGTTAACATAAGGGAAGTGGAGCACCCAGATTCATAGCTCGAGTGGCAGACTGAGTGAAAGATACCTCGTTTCAACACCGAGGTCTTGGCATCGATTACCTAGTGGGGGTGGCTAACAGTGAAGTGTGAACTGACAGTGGCTGTACTAACGAGCTAACTAAAATAAAATTAATTTTTTTTATTAAAAAAAAAAAAAAAAAAAAAACATAAGGGAAGTGTATAATGCCATGACATTGCTATGCACATTATCAGAAATATATGATAACTTGGTCTTGACTTTTAAGTTATACCAAGGAGGATTCTCTTGATACAGATAAGGTTTGTAGTGCATTATTTGGCGATGAACTTTGGGAAAATGATCTTCAGAAAGTTTGGGTGATTCAGAAGCAGCTCTTGTGACAGGAGGTTAATCTAAAGGTAGCGACAGCACATGAAGAAACTCCTCAAGAAACAAGTCTCTTCACCACATGTGCCCTCTTAGGTATTGGTTTAGCTCATATGGACCAGTGTTGAGGGGGAATGACTCAGCTAGATCAATGATTGGAGTTGGTTCAGTTACACTGTAGATGTCTGATGGGATGATGATAAACCTTGAAAGTGTGGGAGACGTGCCAAAATTGAAGAGAAGTTTACTTTCATTCTCTAAATTAGACACAGAGGGTTGCAAGTTTACTAGTCAAGGTGGGGTACGCAATGTCTCTAAAAGGGCCCGCATAATCATGAAAGGTAGGGCTCGCGTAATCATGAAAAGTATGGCAAACACAACAGTTGAAGATGATGAACTTTCATTGTGGGTATGGCATAGAGGTTGGGTCACATGAGCGGGAGGGCTATGGAAGTGCCAGCAAAATAAAATTTTATATCCATGACAAGTTTGGTGGAGTAGAATTTTTGTAATCATTCTCTATGGGAAGTAACATAGCAAAAGTTTAATGTCAGGAGTCACACTGGCAATGGTGTGCTTGATTACTTACACTCAGATGTGCGCCGACTACATGAAGTGGTACATTATTCTCTGTCTTTCATTAATGACTTTTCTAGAAAAGTGTGGGCAAGAACACTAAGGTCCAATAGTGATGTGTTCAATGCTTTTAAACATTTTAGAGTCGAGATGGAAAAACAAAACAGGTACTACATCAAGACTCCCAAGGATAGTAATGGGGAGGAATAAATGTCAAATGGATTCATCAAATTTTTTACAAGTATAAATGAATCACTCCCCACTTCATAAGCATACACACCCCTCAGGATCCTTACTCTTGCTCGGGTGGTAGACTCTCAGGAGTTTCAACTCCCGGTCAAGGGTTCGAGTACCCATAGCTGGTGAAATTCCACTAGCGTGAGTGTGTGGGGTGTGTGTGCGTGTGTATAAAAAAAAAAACATACACACCCCTCAACTAAATGTTGTTGAAAGAAATAATTGTACATTGATGGAACATGTTAGCACCATGCCAACAAGTAATGTTGGTTTATAGAAAGAATTGTGCGTGGAAGTGTATCCACGACTTGCTATCTCGTCAATCAATCAATCATCAATAGATTTGGAGGAAAAAAAATATAACAAAAGAAATGGTCTAGGACTCTTTTGTGATTATTTTTAGTTAATGATTTTCAATTGTGATGCATATGCTCTGATTCCTAGTTACCAAAGGAATAAGTTAGAACGAATGTTAAGATGTGCATTTTATTTGTTAGCTAAATGGTTTGGAAGGATAACATTTGTGAGATCTAATTGATAAAGAGTGTTCATTAGTCACGATGTTCACTTTAATGAATCTCATACGCTCATGAATGCTTTGTAAAGAGAAAAAATAAATGCAAGTTTTTGGTCAGATGATGTCCAACATTTTGAAGATACACTGAAATATTCGGTTTCCAAACATTGTAGACCCGATAGATCTAAAGAAGAAATTCATGGTGAACTTTAAGAGTTGAAAATAAACAATGTGAACAAGATTGTAAGCAACACATGCATTTTATGATGGAGTATCCATAACTTGTAACTTATCAACCGGCATATTTGAAGGATTATGTGGATCCAGCCACATTAAGGACTTTAGTCGCTGAAAATGACAGATCAAGGTCTTTTAACGAGGCATTTAAAGATGGTTCGGGAATTGGATAAAGGCCATGGAATAAGAAATTTTCTACTTTGAGAAGAACCAAATATGAGATTTGGTAGAATTACCTATGGGCTATAAGGAGGTTGGTTATTGATGTATATGCTAAAGAAGATTATTAAAGTGGAGAAGTTAGAGCAGAAGTTAACTTCTATAATCCCCAGGGCAGTGTGATTATAGTGGTTTGACAAGGATGTGATTTTACTAAACCTCAATTGCACCATAATATAGTGCATATTTGAGTTGCACCGGCATTGAAGACTCGAATACTGCTCATATGGAATGGGTAAAGAATCATGCACCTGCCAAAATAGACAATGGCAATTGTAACTCGTACACTGTTTTTAATCGCTTCTTTTAGGCAGTTGTAACCATCCCCATCCATGTATTTGGACATGGATAACTGTAGAAAATAAGGCCAAATCATGGATGTATCAGATCATTCGATTAGTGCTAATTTTGCATGATAGCATACAAAATGTGTTCTGGATTTAGCAGGTTGTTCAGATCGATCGATAGACTGTATGAGTGAACCGGTGCAACTAGGAGCACGACAACTTATAGCATTCCTCATATTTAATTCCCCGTTACACGTTAGAATCGATTACAAGGAGCAGAAAATTAATACTTTGGTTAATCATGTACAGCGCAAGGCCTTTCTAGAAGAGAACCTGCTATAATTGTACCCCGTCCAACCCTACATTCAAAATAATAATAATAATAATAAATCTAATAACACACTTTTGAAAATTCCCCCGCATGAAAGCATTGGTCCACCATCCATTCTTTGCAATGTGACCGAAAATACTACATGATCACTTATCAAATAAAACAACTTTATTCCGAAAATTCTCCAACATTGACGACATTGAGTGTTTATTATTATTATTATTATTATTATTATTATTATTACGCACACACACACTCACGCCATAGTGGGATTTCACCACCTATGGATACTTGAACCCTTGACTGGATGTTGAAACCCCTGGGGGTCTACCACCCAAGCAAGAGTACATTGAGTTAGCTTCTTTGTAACATATCCCAACCATATTACGTTTATTAGAAAATTTTCAAATAGCACACTTCATTCTGAAAGTTTCTCCAGTATCAACAGCAATGGCTCATGACACATTTATTACAAAATTTCAAATAACACTTTCTTTTTTTCTTATTCTTTTTTTGCAAATTCTGCAACCATGAAATATCACCTTGTATAACCACAATTTCTCACAGATTTCAGACTACACACTTGATACTGAAATTTCTATCCTTGAGACAGCAGCTCACCATTCATGCTGATGGAACAGGACAGTCTTATCTACAAACCTAGTTTGCAAATAACCCATTGAAGAAATTGAAGGGAATTGGGCCTGTTAGTCTCCGCTTTCAATTACAGGATTAACCTTACACTGCTTGAATCCAATCCACATTAACCACGGCTATGTCCTAACCTGCACAATTTCTTGCCGAATTCATTTGGGAGGAGGCCTTCCCTGGATTCCTTGCAACAGATGATAATGACGAGCTCTGCAACAACCATGGCATCAGTTCTCTACTAGCAATGAAGGTGAAATCCACAACCTTTCATGATGATGGCAAGGTTAAAGCCATAAATACCAGCGAGTGCAAGAAATCCCTTTGATACGATAGGGGAAAATTTTTTGATCATGGCACTACTTAACATCTAGATAAATCAACATAATAAGTAGGGCTTCTGCTCATAGGAAGAGAGTGGAAGCCCAATCAATTCTCAAATTGTAGGGCTTCTCCTATGAGCCTAAGGACTGGAGTAATCAGAGAAAGAATAAAGAACCCAAAATGAGAAGATAAAGAAAATTAAGAGGGCAATGAGGAAAAGAAGAAAATTCATCATCATCACTATTGTTAGATGACCATATGCAAAAAATCCAGACGGTCCAATAATCAGGCAGGACACTCGTATGTTGAATGTGGGTTCTTGGCAATTTTATTGAAACCGTTTCTTTTCATGAAAGGGATGGGCAACCTATTGAATGGACCAGCATGAGTTTTGTGCATGGTCATTTTAATGGTGAGGGACACTTGTATGTTGAATGTGGGTCCTTGGCAATTGTATTGAAACCATTTCTTTTCATGTCAGGGATGAAATACCTATTGAATGGACCAGCCTGAGTTTCGTGCATGGTCATTTTAATGGTGAGGACCACCGTATTGTCACAGATTTGCTAATCCTAGCCCTCTTGGTGTAGAGGCACTTTGCTCAAAGCCCTAAAGCTACCCAAGGCATTCTACACCCATGTGCATCACCAATTGCCATGCACTGAATGTGCCAAGAATGCTAGAGAACATAACAAAGCTCAAGTGAAGAATGTTACAGATTTAATGTTTTTGGTCAAAATAAAGAAAGCTCACCTACATATAGGCCAAAGAAACTTTTGGATAAGTTACACCCATGGCCTAGATTATGACACTTGGATCCAATGCTCTAGGAACCTTCCAAACCTTTAAGACGATTCTACACATATCTAATTATGAAACTTCCAAGGGAACTCTAGAATCTTGCAGAGATCTCTGCACATCTCTACAAGGGTCTAACTTGCTCTAGAACCTTGATGCGGACATCACGCGCACACGCGCACTCACGCCACCCCCCCTACGCATGTACGCCAGAAGGAGGCCCCCACCATCGATCTGAATCGATGACGACGTCCAGGGAGGGCCTCTTAGTTAGAAGACAGAGTTTTGGGTCAAGAGAGTGGGCCCGATAGCCAAAAAAAGCCCATCATGAGATCTCATGATCGTGGCCCACTAGTTGGATTGATTTCATATTTTAGGTTTTGCTTATTTATGTTATTTAGAACATCGTGAAGCTTTAGATTTCTTTGATTGGTTTTTATTTTAATTTACTTCATCGGCAAGTAATAGGTTGCGCACATGGCACGAGTTTTGGGGTATAGGGTTTTCCCTATAAATAGACACCCTTTGTAGTTCTTTTGATTCATTGAAAATTAATAAAAATTATGTATTTTCCTACTCTCTGAGTTGTAAAGCCTAATTGGGTGCGAAGTCCTCCCTTCATCGAAGGGTTAACTACCGTGATGCGAAGCCACATCTATCCCAATTCGCCCCCATCCATCGCCATCTCTACTGCTCATCTTTTACCATCCCTTCTTCTCATCTCACCCTATCATCTACACTTCGAATCAATCATCTATTATAGCAATTCTCCTCCCCACAGCAAAATTTCAGCGTCTAGCGCTACAGGAGGGCTGAAACTTCGGTGAAGCACCACGCACAAACCGTACATCGGATCGAGCTGGGATTTGGGGGTTTTGGAGTCCATCACTGGCCGATCAAGGCCAAGGTGGCCTTTTTCTAAATAGTGGGCCCCACACACGTGCGGCCGAGATCACACGCATGTGCGTCTGGGCCATTGTTGTTGTCCACGCGTGCGGTACTTCTCTGGTTCGTCTCTCTCTTCTCTTTTACTCCGCTTTCACCCAAAATCCCTAAATCTAATCCTAAATTACTCAAATCTCCAATTTTATGCCCATTTTCTCACCCTAGGGTTCCTTGATTTAAAATTGGTGAATCCCTTGGATCAGAGATTGATTACTATGCATGTGTGGATGATTATTTTTTATTTTTTAGTATCGTTTGGTTCATAATTTTTATTGATCCAGCCCTATCATGTGTAGGCCTGGACCCACATAGATTCCCCTTAATTGAATGTTTAGACTTTCATGTGGGATATAGACTTTGTGTAATTGTTTCTGAACTAACGTGATCTTAAGCCTGAAATGTCGCATATCATATTTAATTTTCATGTCCTGCATCGAATTTGGTATCAAAGCCTAGGGTTCTTGTAGGGGAATTCATTACATGTTTAGGGTTTGGTTGTTTACATTCATTACGCATCAATTCTCATCATATATGGTTGTTTAGAGGTCCATAAACCCTGACATAAGGTGCTGAAATTTTCTGTTATCCCCTTATTTGAATTATCTTAGAACTTAGTTTTCTATTTCTAGGTTTAGAAACTTTCCTTTTCTGTTTTTTTAGAAAGTTTCTTAATCTGTTTTTATAAACTAATTTCTTTTCCTTTTTCTTTTTTAGAAACTAATTTACTTTAACTTTTTCTTTTTTAGAAACTAACTTACTTTCTATTTTTAGAAACTTTCCTTTTTCTTTTTCTTTAGAAACTAGGTTGTTTATTTTTAGAAACTTTTTTAACTTTTTTTTTTTTTTTTTGGGAAGCTTTCCTAATTTGTTTTTAGAAACTTTCATTTTTCGTTTTTAGAAACTAGGTTGCTTTTCTTTAGAAACTTTCCTAATTTGTTTTTTTTTTTTTAGAAACTTTCTTAACTTGTTTTAAAAACTTTCCTATTTCGTATTTAGAAACTAGGTTATTTATTAATATAAAAAAAAATCTTATATTTTGACAATTATATTGCTAAATTTTGGTTGGCACTCTACACTAAACATGGAACAATTGCAAGAGTCACTAAACAAGTTGTCCCAGAAGTTGGAGTTTCTAATTAAGCGCTTGGAAATGGACCAATGCTTTGAACAGCTTGATGTACGCATTACCCGACTAAAGACCATCGCCAGGACAAACCCCACCATTTAGGTAGATGTCCAATCTCAGGCAGGTGGCCTGGAAGATAGATCAATGAATGGAGTTGGTCAAGGAATCAATTATGGGTGTGTACCCGTGCACCCACCTCATAAGAGACATCAATACCACTATTTTGAGGGGTACAACATGTGTGGCCTTGTGACTAGAGAGAGTGCACCAGAGGCTAGTGTAGAGTTACCCACTAAGGCCATTCCAGAAATGGATGAGTTACGTGATGTCTTTCCTGATGATCTACCGGATGAGTCTCCCCCTAGGAGGGATATAGAGTACACCAGAACATGGGACACTATAATACCTACAGCCGAGTTTACGTTAAATAGTTCTGTTGATAGGTCCACAGGTCTAAGTCCTCGTGAAGTCGTTACTGGTTATAAACCCAGGAAACCTATTGATCTTGTCCCTATGTCACTATCTCATAGGCTGTCAGAGTCTGTAGAGTCTTTTGCGCATCACATTCATTCATGGCATCAAGAAATCAGGCAGAAGATCATGACTAGTAATGAACATTACACATTTTCTGCAGACCAGCATAAACGTTTCAAAGGATTCAATATTGGAGACTCCATGATGGTTCACATCAGCCCCGAGCGGTACCCACCAAGGGCCATTCGTAAGTTACACGCGCGTAGCGCTGGACCCTTCAAAATTATAAAACGAAACGGTCTCAATGTGTATGAGGTAGATCTTCTACCTTCCATGGGAATTAGTTTCACATCCGATGTGGAGGATTTAGTTACTTTTCAGAGGACCACTGATACTTTGTCCGACCCTTCACCCACCCATCCTGATTCCCCATATTTATCCCTTGAACCATGACCCTTTCCCGACCCATTTTCCCAGCCTCTACCTCCCATACATACTCTTTCTAACCTTTCTTCCCAGCCTCTACCTCCCATACCTACCCTTCCAGACCCATTTTTTCAGCCTCTACGTCATATACCTACCCATCCTGACCCATTTTTCCAACCTCTACCTCCCGTACCTACCCTTCTCAACCCGTTTTCCCAGCCTCTACGTCCCATACCTACCCGTCCCGACCCATTTTCCCAGCCTCTACCTCCCATACCTGCCCGTCCCAACCCATCTTCCCAGCCTCTACCTCCCATACATATCCTTCCCGACACATTTTCTCAGCCTCTACCTCCCATACCTAACCTTCACACACCTAAAAAGGAAATAGAAGATATCCTGGACCATCAGATAGTTTCAACGTCGGACGGCGGGTTTCAGAAGTACGTGGTTAAATGGAAGTCACGCCCAGCTTCAGACAGCACGTGGCTCACTGAGGAGGAGCTTCAGAGACTTGATCCTGACATCCTGGAACAGTTCAGGAGTTTTATTTCGCCAGTGGCGAAATCTTTGCAGCCGGGGAGAATTTATGGGGACAACACACGCACTCACGCCGCCCCCCTACGCACGTACGCCAGGAGGGCCCCATCGTCGATCTGGATCGATGACGGCGTCCAGGGAGGGCCTCCTAGTTAGAAGACGAAGTTTTGGTTCAAGAGAATGTGCCTGATAGCTAAGAAAAGCCCATCATAAGATCTCATGATCGTGGCCCACTAGTCGGATTGATTTCATATTTTAGGTTTTGCTTATTTATGTTATTTAGAACATCGTGAAGCTTTAGATTTCTTTGATTGGTTTTTATTTTAATTTACTTCATCGGCAAGTAATAGGTTGCGCACATGGCACGAGTTTTGGAGTATAGGGTTTTCCCTATAAATAGACACCCCTTGTAGTTCTTTTGATTCATTGAAGATTAATAAAAATTCTGCGTTTTCCTACTCTCTGAGTTGTAAAGCATAATTGGGTGCGAAGTCCTCCCTTCATCGAAGGGTTAACTACCGTAGTGCGAAGCCACATCTATCCCGATTCGCCCCCATCCATCGCCATCTCTACTACCCATCTTCTACCATCTCTTCTTCTCATCTCACCCCATCATCTACACTTCGAATCAATCATCTATTGCAGCAATTCTCCTCCCCACAGCATAATTTCAGAATCTGGCCCTACAGGAGGGCTGAAACTTCGACGGAGCACCATGCACAAACCGTACATCAGAGCGAGCTGAGATTTGGGAGTTTTGGAGTCCATCACTGGCCGATCAAGGCTAAGGTGGCCTTTTTCTGAATAGTGGGCCCCACACACGTGCGGCCGAGATCACACGCATGTGCGTTTGGGCCATTGTTGTTGTCCACGTGTGCAGTATTTCTCTGGTTCGTCTCTCTCCTCTCTTTCACTCCGCTTTCACCCAAAATCCCTAAACCTAACCCTAAATTACTCAAATCTCCAATTTTATGCCCCTTTTCTTACTCTAGGGTTCCTTGGTTTGAAATTGGTGAACCCTGGATTAGGGACTGATTACTATGCATGTGTGGATGATTATTTCTTTTTTTTAGTATTGTTTGGTTCATAATTTTTATTGATCCAGCCCTATCATGTGTAGGCCTGGACCCGCATAGATTCCCCTTAATTGAATGTTTGGACTTTCATGTGGGATATGGAATTTGTGTAATTGTTTTTGAACTAACGTGATCTTAAGCCTGAAATCTCGCATATCATATTTAATTTTCATGTCCTGCATCAAACCTTCTACACTTCTACTATGTACAAGCCTCACTACTATGTGCATGTAGAGCCAAAAGGACTAACCCCACGGTGTTGGCCTCTGTGATAGATCTTCCATACCTACTGCACTAACACCCTTGTCAAACCTATAGCATGATAGTGAGCCCGATTGACAAAAATCTCAAGTCCAACGAATCTACATGATCTAATCTTGTGGGCTTCTGCAAAGCGGAAGATGGACGACCTCTTTCTAGCGGATCCTCAATTCTTATGGCCGACCAGACATGATCAACAGCTTGGATCATCAGGTTAGAACCAAATGGACAGGGATATGTCCCACTCTCTCTAGTCTCCGCTTTCTCTTCTCAAAGGAAATTGCTTACAAATGATCTTTTGAAGAGAATTCAAGAGGAATGAAATAGTGATTAGAGGAGACATTTAAGGGGATTAGGATAAGATCCTATTCTTTTGCCCCATCTAATCCCTGTCAACAATTTGGTAACCTCTCTTGGAGTTGGCCCAATTGACCGAGGGCTTCTCAAAGGCCTTAGCAATCAACTTCACATTTGTGGCCTTGAGATCCTCAATCTACTTTTCCAAACCTTCATGGATTCCGGCCATCCAAGCCTTCAATACGTCCACATCACAATTCCTGTCACTCTTGAGTTCCTCTAACTGTCTTGGCATGCTCTTTTCTGTTACTCACCGAGGTCCCCAACTCTCCATTGGTCATGGCAAACTCCAACCTGCCAATGCAATCATCCAATAACCAAATTTCATAGACTTGAATTAGTGGAGATGTCCCTCTAGCTCAGATGTTGCACTTCCTGCCAGCATGCTCAGTCACAATGACCTTTGACATAGAGACGATGCCAAGAGAAATGACTTGCTCTGATACCGATTCTCATAGACTCAATGACTCCTTCATGAATACCCCAACTACTAAAAGTAGCCTTCACTAGTATGCATAACCAAGTGTATGCACAAAACTTAGCTAGAATGCTAGAAAACACATGTGAAAAAACTATTGTTGTAGGTAGAGGATGTTATAAGTCTAATTCAATTTCATCAAGACTTCTCACTACAAGACCATCTTCAAGGGCTGGAAAATGTCTTTGAAAAGCGATGTTTCTTTGTCATCTTTAGAGTGTAATAAGGGAATATATGAAAGAGATCGTGGGTGGTAGCTTTATAGCCCAACAAGAGGCATCCCTCAAATCTAAATTTTCTTAAGCATGGGTAGTGAGATAGATTAGGGTTCTAATTGCCAAACTATGCATGAAACAAGACAACAAGAAAAACAAGAAGCTCTTGAAGTCTTTACTCACAATTATTGTGCACGGTCTTCTCTTCCTATATATATTTTATTTAAATGCCCACAGTCCTATAAACTGCATGTTTGACAAAAGGTTGCCACATGTGAAATGAACCCCATATACCACAAAAATATGTCCCAATAAGAAAGGCCACATGATGAAATTTTATCGGATAGCTATAAGATCAGACATGTTTTATATGATAGAATGTTGGGTAGTCAAGGAACAACATGTCTATAGGATGAGTATAGCTGAAACGAGCATGGTGAGATGAATGAGTGGCAAGACAAGAAAGGATAGAATTGAAAAGACGGCATTTGAGGGAACTTAGGAGTAGCACCAATAGGAAATAAGATGGGTGAAAGTAAACATAGATGGTTTGGCTATGTCATATGCAATGGAGACGTGAACTACACTATCAAGAGTGAATGGGTTCAAGTTGAAGGCTGTAAATGGTCAAGGGGAAGGCTCAAAAGAACGTGGGTGGAGATCACAAGAAAAGTTTTGATGACCTATGGTTTATTCGACTAAAGGATATGGTCCTTGATAAAGCGGGAAGGCAGAACATGATTCGAGTAGCCAACCCCAATTAGTTGGAGTAAGGCTTGGATGATAATGATGATGATGATGATGATGACAATGATGATGAAATAGGCCACATAATCCGGAAAAATCAAGAGAATGCCCTTGATAGGAACATTATGAACAAAACCTTGGTACAAGATGATGAAGTCTGCAAGAAAATGAATATGAAGATCCTAAAGATTGTGCAAGTTATAGAAAACTCAGCATTGCTTTGATTCAAAGGATTTAGCTGAGTTGGCGTGTTTCCATAATATCCATATTCTACCTTTTGGGTTGGAAGAATAATTAGGTGTGATTGTGTGAAAAATCACAAGGATGACACAAGCCTGCCAAGCCCTTGTCTAAAATGCTAGAGCGCCAGCTCGAAAATATCGAATGCTCCTAAGAAGAGTTGCGCTGCCTGTGCTCTTGCTAGACAAGCGAAGGGTGCCAGCCCTCTTGCCTCCAGTGCCCGCACTCATCTTAGAAGCAAAGGAGCACAAGTTGACAAATTCCTTCTAGTCTTTAAAGAGCATGAGATAGAGTGCGTGTCAGTTATCACCTCGTGTGGACCCTATTTGGGTACGGACCCAAGAGCACGTTTATTAATACCCCATCAAGGGTCCGTTTTGAATGTTAGTTTTCATATTCTCGAAATCAGTTTTGAGAATTCCCTTAGAGCTCTGAATCTTTGCAGGTGAATCCTGAGCTCACGCCCTTCTGTTCCTAGCAATCTGCACCATGCAGAATCAGTGCTATGGTGCAGATAGTGCATTTCCACGCTCGGACCTGCACCAAGCATTCTCCAGCCTGCACCTTGGATTTAGAAAAATCAACATCTTAGGAACTGTTCGCAAAGAACCTTAGAGCACTGTTCGCGACGTGCGAACATCTCCTTGGATGTTGGGATTTCTGAAAGTCCCCTTACCCCTTGTAGAGATACCCGTTGGCACTCTTACCCTAGATGAGAGCTGCTCTAGCAACTCGATGAAGACAGATCCAAGTGGTGGCCGTGCTCTTACATCTTGAGGACTATCCCTTAAAGCAATGGTTGCGGTCCACGCTCTAGTATATGGCGCTGCCCATGGCTGAGGCCTAACCTTTATGTTGGCCAAGTAATTAGGCCCAACGCTCTTCGAGTCCACACCCTTATAGTGTTCAAGGCCTCTTTCTCTACCAATTAGCCATAGCTCAGCAAGGATGTTCTCTGAACCTCTAGCCTTAGTTGCTAATGCTTTACTAATTACACATATGCCAAGCCCCCATCTGGAATTCCACACCCTTAGACCTCACGCTCATATCTTCAGCACTCATAATAGACTTAGCGCCCATAGGCCCCACGCCGACTCACATCGCTCCAATGAGTGCCCTTGCCATTGTCCGACGCCCTCTCTCATCTAGCATCCGTGATTCTTTTAAGTACATGATTGGTACTGTGTACCACTTCATGCTTGCTCTTCCAGACTATGTTGTGATGCGCACTCCACGAAAGCACAGTCCTGCATTCCTTGTCTTGTGAGCTGAATGTGCAATACCACACACGGTTCCCCACTCCCTCAGTCCATCCTGTACTAATTGTACCAAGGACTCTATATGTGAGAGAGAGTTGCAAAGTGCCTAGAGCACTCCACACCTCATTGTGTAAGGAGAGCAGGGACTACACTTTGTTCTGCATTGCATGCATTATCCTATGCATCTGCATTAAACAACTTTTAACCTTATTTTAAATAAACTATTTTGTCACCTACTATTGTCTTAGAATCAAGGTTTACTTTATATAGTATAATTAAGGGCTTCTGGTATGTCGTAGCCTTGAATGTAATCAGAACCTGAGATCATAATAAAAGGCTTCCAATTATATGATCTTGTCTCTCTTGTGCAGATGTGGCAACATCTTGTGAATGTCTATAAATGTGAATGTGGATGTCCATGTGATATTTATCCCGATAACAAATACAAGCAAACAGAAATATAGCCAACAAGAACATTCAACCACTTACCTTCAAGACCACATCCTCGTCAAAGAAGCAACAATGTCACTACTTATTCATTCTGTTGGCATGTATATTCACGTCAAAGGGCTGTGATAAAGGTCATATATAAATATGTTCTCTTAATTGGACAATCTGAATAGATGGGAATGTATTGAAGTCACACTTAAAGATTGTTTATACTAGTGTAGTCAAAGGCAACCCAGGTGCACCTCGCCTGGATCCCAAGTGAGGCATTTACCTCGGGCATGCACTTCAGTGCACCTAAGTCTGCCTTAGTGATTGTGCCCAGTTGAGGTACTCTACCCTTATGGGTACCTCCTTTTTATGGTTTCTTTGGGCATTTTACCACCCGTTCAAGGGTGTAAAACATAGAGGGGTCTTTTAAACCCCATTTTGACCAGTGTCCTCTTTTCTTTTAAGACTAAAAGTTCAAGATTACTTTGCCCCAAATTTATTTGTTTCAGGGATTGGGAGTTGGAACTTGGGGCATGGTTTTTATAATCCATATAGGAGCTTTAGCTTTTGATTAATCGTATTACTTTAGTGGTTGACTACTTCCATTGATGGTTTGATTAATGATTATCAATTAGTTGGTTGCAAATACTATCTTAATAAATAGATCAGTTTAGTGTGTATGTTGATCTGTTTGTCTTAACTCCATTTTACTTTTCATTGATTGGTATTGATTTTGATTGATTATTAAAGTTAACATATATCTATCTATCTATCTATCTATCTATCTATCTATATATATATATATATATATATATATATATATATATATATATATATATATATATATATATATATATATAAGTATTAATATTTAATATACATTTCATGTAAATATTAATACTTATTATATATTTTTTAAAAAAATTGCTCTTGGAAACTACAAACCTATGCATAGGCACGGTAGGGTTTCGGGAGCTCTAGGGGCAAGTGTGCCTGGGGTGCGCCTAGTGTCATTAACTACACTGGTTCATACTTGATTTCCAGCATACAATTCATGATTGGATCATTCCTATCAAGATTCAGAAATTTCTTCTGCGACAAGATTCCCATTACAATTTGCACTGCTGACATGTGAAGCTTGCATTGCAAGTTGGTGGATCACCACACTACAAGTTAGTAATAACAGGTAAACTGATAGTGTCTGAGTTTGCTGTGAATGGATAGCATATTTAGGCAATGCAATCTGCATGGACAAATTCTTACCATCAAGATATGAAATACTATAACAGTGTGAAAAGTTAACAACAATGCGAATGTCCCTCCGCATGATGATTAGAACAAATTCTGCGTTTCCCACATGCAGACATTGATAAAATCACAGGTGTAGAGAAAATCACAACTTGAGTTTGGGAAGGGGATGGCGTCATGTTAATCCTCCCAAACCTTCAGATTCATTTATCTGGAGAGATAAAAGGAAAGACAACACAATAAGAATATAAGCAATACTACATCTAAATTTTGTCAACAATGTTCCTTCCTATGCAGATCAAACCATCAGAATTTTCACTATTTTCTCTACAAGTTCACAGAGAATTTAGACATCCTTAGTCAAAAAGGGAACAGAAGATCATAAATAGTGAGAAATCCACAGTACTAACCTCTATACAAAAGATAGGGGCCTTTTAATAGAGCTTGATTCTGGTTCGAACCTTGCTCCCGCACACAGTGCATACATGAAGGTTCTGTCCGCAGTCATAACATGTCTGCCAACCAATTTCTAACATTTCAATGTCTGATAAACATGGCCATAAGAATTGAGGGCAAAAGATTTAAAACTCCAATGCCATGGCCAAGATGTACTACTTTTTTTTAAAAAAAAAAAAACCAACCAGAGATATCTAGTTTGAGTCGCCCAAAATAGAAGCAAGAAAAGAAAGAGAAGATGGAGAGATAAATGAACAAAAGCTTGAAAATTCACCCGATGCCCACAATCAAAGGCCATGTCTTTGGGGCTGCTAAAGCAGATGGGGCAAACCTGTTCAGCTCCATAGGGACAAAAAGATAAAATCAATTAACATATTTCAAAAGAACTCTCTGATATTTAATATCAAATGGCTACTGCACATATAACAAGACTCAGGAAACCAGTTGCACCACTCAAAGGTCTCACTGTGCACAGCATCAAAATATGATACCATTTTCACCATTCAAACCCAAGGAAAGTATCCTTTCACTAGTAGAAACAATTAATTTTTGGTATCAAATCAAAACAAAAAATCCAAAATTAAATATTCCTAAGAACAGCGACCTGCTTATCCTTTGCATCACTTGCTGGTGGAGCCGTACTCATGGAGAAAGTGGTTCCATGATAAGAAGGCTCATTTTGCTGGAAACTGCTAGGTCTAGAACGCTTCAGACTACGAGAAGGCAAGGCATGATTTCTAGGTGGGGGAAGAGGAATCCTGCCTGGTGCATTACCTCTACGTCGACTGTTCAAGCACAAAGAGAGCAATGAAAGCAGTCAATCTATGCCTCGGAATAAGTATTAATTGAGCCAATAAAATAAAATGACAAATAAAAGTGTACAGTTTCATACCCAGCCAACCCCAATTAACTGGGATAAGGCTTAGATGATGATGATTAGTTTCATACCCCAAGATAAGAAGCTCCAAAGTCGCTTCATACTGTGAAGGTATTTCCATCAGCGCAGCAACTGCAAACTCTGTCTCTTTTTTAGGAAGTGGCACATTCTTCGACATAATCTCTGTGAAATTCACAAACTAAATAGACAAACCCATCCATCCCAGTTACTTGTGCTTGCAACATAACTTGTCACTAAATGGCCAAACAAGGGCATAAATATAGATGGGATGAACCTGGAAATTATCGAAAGCCCGAGAAGGGATGTTATCATCAAATTCCTTCATCATGTCCCAAGGCCCATCTCCAACTCCAACTAAAATGATCGACAACGGATACTTGCTGCAAGGAAATGGGTATGTAAGGACTCATATCCAGCCAAAACATTATCTAACTGGAAATAAGTTGCCAAAAATTACCTTGCTTCTACAATAGCATCAATTGTACTTTTCTCTTGCGGGCTTAATTGATCACCTTCGGTATTTACACTTCTTGTAACCTTCATCAACCACAGTTTTTTGGTGAGACAAGCTTTGGTATTGTCCAGTAAAACCTTTACTCATGTTACTGTAGTAGGATATATTTATGTTTGGAAGGAACAGTAATGAATTCGTGACTTAGGCCTATGACCCTATGGCATCAGTGATAGACTCACAAGAGTTTCAACATGAGGTCATGGATTCAAGCACCCATTGTGGTGTAAGTATGTGGGCGTGTGTGGGGTGTGTGAGTGTGTGTGCCAAAAAGAAAAAAAAAAAAAAAAAAAGAAGAAAAAAACAAAGAAAGAAAGAAAGAAAAAAGAATTCATGACTTAGATGAGTAATACCAAAGGATTATATTTAAAAACGAGAAATTTCAAGTTTCCCACTATTACTGACATGAGTGTTACTGTAGTTCAATGGAATTAACAAAGGCAGTGTAAACTTCGTTCTTTGACATTTCGTCATTCAACTAGACAAACCATTCAAAATAGAAACAGAAACAAAAACATAAACATTTCCTTCAAGATTCAACAATATTGAATTGACAAAAGCTGAACAGGCTAGGAGATGGGTTGCACCTGGGTTGAGTTAGGTCAAAGGAGTATCAAACCCAACACATAAAGAACAGATGGCCTGTATATAATTATTTTCTGTACATCAAGGTCCCTCGTAATACTCTCAGTCATCTTATTAAGCCCATAGTGGTGGAGTCCATGTCACGCTCAGCCATAACGATGACGATCTTATCCCACCACATATTTCCATCGACACGTAAACCAAGGCTTGCACATCTACATCCCCAGGGTTGGAAGGAACTCGACCTCAAGTTTTGCTTACTAAGGATCTTTGACAAAACTTGCAAAGCACACCAGTCAGAATGGTGGGTGATGCTAAAGAAATCTGATCAAAAAATAATCGCATTTGGCCCATCCAACAAGGTGATGGATATATGACTGCATTACAAATTAATCAGCTATCTACAATATGGACATTCTCCTCCTAACTTCCAATCAGGTCACATGTGTCAGTTGAAGGCTTTTGAAATGAACACCCCTCTGAAGTGAGAGATCTGACCCAGAATTCTCTCAGAAACAGGATTTGGTGACATAGGAAGGCAGCATCTTCTTCCTGAGGATCACAATTGTTAACACAGGGTTTCTCATGGTACACAGGCCTTTGTCAAGGTGCAAATCTCCAACATGCTTGTTGAGAACGTTTTCATTACTAAAAATATGTTCAAAATATTTATGGGACAAAAACGATGAAGGGGATAGAATTGTCTGTCTATATCTGAGCACGTGCATCCATCATCTTTTCATAATAACGTTGCAGGCTGTCAGACTTGAACTCGAACTTATAATCCATAATGCCAAGTTGTTGAACCTTGAACCATGCTATGCATAAGGCATGGTCATCTATTTGATTATAAAGGAACTTGGTATCATGACTGCCTTAGACGCACAAGCGACCCACTACTAGGGTAGGTAGTTGGTTCGGATGACTCAACAATGGGCTGTCAGGAGGTGTAGATTCGATGAATGGATGAATGAGGTCAAAGTAATGTGGATGGTGGGCGAACGAATTGGACGGTAAAAGGAGAAAAGGTACCATGCTCATTAGGGACTTTGGGCTAGAGTGGGGCAGTTAGGGTCATCTTGGAACTGTTATGGTTATATGGTAGTAAAGGGTTATTCGGAACGTAGAGTGATGGCCTGAACATGAGCTGGAATCTAAACGCTAGGTGAAGATGTGCTAGTGATTGCATGGCTCGAAATGGACAGCTGTTGTGGATGGGAAATCTGAAAGTTTGATGATGTAAAGCTGATGATCAATGAGGATAATTATCTTGGATGTGTTAAGTCTTTGGATGGTCTGAAAATAATTGCACAAGACTGGATTGCTTGAGACGAGGATGGGTTGCTTTGCGAGGGACGATAAATTCAAGAGCAAACAGTGGAATCAAGGATATGGGTTGTACTGTGCACATGGGGGAGATAGGGACTGCTTGGCAGCAGGGGGCAGTAGGGGGGCAATCTTAGAAGGCTGATAGTTTGGCTTGAAGGTTAGAAAGGATAGGGTGGTTTGGATAGGTAATGAAGTGGAGACTTTAACCAGGCACCAAGACTAGATGGTTGCCTAAAATGTATTTTGGGTGGCTGAAAAAAAGTTGTGAAGGATTAACAAGTTGGAATCTGGGATTGCTCGGTTGTCATGGATAGGGGGATATGGATGGGCACGAGTCTGAGAGTATGCATGGGTAGAGAACAAAAGAGGCAGCCATTAAAGAGAAGGAATCTAGGAAAAGAGAACAACACCTGGATGAAGACACGCTAATAGAACATGATGCACCCCATTCACGATGAAACAGCAACACGCACGTGTTACAGTAACGGAGGCAGGGGGAAAACAGATGGAATTGGCACACAATAACTAAGCTATGAGATTTTTGCAAGCATCTCAGTAATGGAATGATGTAAAACATTTCAAAAAAAAAAAAAAAAAAGGATCTGTGAGTATCTTAGCAAGACCAGATCATACTTTGAAATTGCGGGGTCCACAGTAGCTTAGGGCCTGTTTGGAACACATGATTAAATGGTAGTGAATTGCATTAGGTGGAATTAACACCATTATTGCACAATGATTATATGTCTAGAAATACCATGGTATTTTGACTGTCCAATCTCTTATTTGGGATCAAATTCTTCCTTTGGGAAAAACATTGTATTAAGTAAAACCTGTGTTTGGTGGACCATGGAATTGTTCCACCATGGAATTGTAATCAAGGGATCAGATTTCACAACTGATACCGGTCACCTGTATGCATATGCAACTCGATTGTCATGTGTAAAGGGCGCATATGGATGGATGGATGGTGTGGATAAAACACATGCATCAACATGGGGCCCACAGATGTAGTGGATTTCAAAATCCACCAGAAATCCCACCATACCTCCGCTGAGACTGGTGATATGATTCCTAGATTAATCCAATCCTTCCCATCTTTTCCAAATGCTAGATGGAATTTACATCAGACCAAATGCAATTCCAAACCCTTAATCCCACGTTCTAAACAGGCCCTTATCGGGATCAAATGGTTTAATTTAAAAGATGGTCTCGAACGAAAGTGAGGAGAACACCTCATGCAAGGAGAAACAAAATCAATTCACCATTCCTAAACTCTCCAGGAAAAGTACGAGCCAATAGACTTTTGAGATTACAGAGCAAGTAAACCTAGCCTAAGAGAGAAGTATCTTGCTCTCTAAGCTAACAAAACAACTCCAAAAATGACTTATAACCCAGCCCCAGGAAAATTAGAAACTAGGACAAATCAAATGGGACTACTAGCTAGAAACAATCACAGCCCTCTAGGATCAAAGAGAATGAACTGTGTGCAATTAGGCTACTAGTTAGAAACAATCACGGCCCTCTAGGACCAAAGATGAACTGTATATAATTAGACTACTAGCTAGAAACAATCATGGCCCTCTAGGATCAAGGACAATGAACTGTATACAATTATGTAGGTTGTTTTCCTTAATCTACTCAGTCATTCTAAGGGGCTCGCGACTGTTCACATGTCTGAGTGAAGTGGGCTCGAAGTTAGGCTTGGTCATAACAAGACCGATCTCATCCATTCACGTATCATACACATATGAACACAAGGCTAGGATGTCCATGTGACTAATCCATAACCTAATGGATAGGGTCCAGGTTAAGTCTAACAATATTCATAAAATACTTGTGTGATCTCATCAGGTATTAAAAACCAGCTGTAGTTATGAACACATTGACCATTAAATAAATTGATAAAGGAAAAGGTCATCCCTGTTACGCGATACAGGGTGAATTGGTCAGGGAAAAAATGGGTCCTATTGGCGGCCAGTATAGGCCAATAAGCCCGGTATTGGCACCTGTTATACGGCTAGCCATAAGTGGCCGATTCTCACAATTTTATTTTCAGTTTCTCTCGTTTTTTCACTTCTTTATTCATTCGACCTGAAGGGAACTTAGAAACTAATTTTAAACTAAATCTACGCCTATTTTGAGGATCAAAACACAAATTTTGAGTGAGACTCGGTGAATTAAGTAGAGTAGACCATGTTGAAATATTAGAAGGACCATCATTTTTTTTTTCCACTTTCCATCTTCTTTTTGTTGTATTATATTTCATGGGCCCTAATGCACCCAATTATGCTTGATTCATTTTCGGTTAGGGCATATTTGATTGACTTTCAGTACCTCAAACTGGCACTACCCCACCAACAACATCCTTACCAACAAGTGGTCCACTACACCATCAAATACATGTCCAATACCAAGACAGAATATATTTGGGATCCTCATTTTAGGTTTTAGAAATTTACCGATAATTTTTTTGGATTTTTCCCCAAAAATAAATTCAGCCATTGCAAGGCCATATCAATTGATGCAGCCCATACCGTATCGGCCAACTGATGCCATTACATAATACCCTGGACCTCATCAGATATAAATTTTTAAGTACCAAATTTGCCCATAATAGGTGCACTCAATCACTAAAAGGAAGGATTCAACAGAATCTACATGAATTGGGTCAACCTTTTCAAAGTTGAAGATGGACAACCATCTTCCATTGATCCACCAAGAAACTACAGGAGCAAGATTGAACTTATCGACTCCTCTGATTCACGGTTAGTATAGCCCATAGGATACAATCTGGTTTTGTTTGATCGTATGATCGGAGCCTTATGGACAAGCTTGGCCAATCTATCCTTTCCTCTCTATTCTCTTGATTCATATGTTTTCGGTGCTTCTCCTTTGAGAGAATTCCTCCTCTTATAAAGAGTGGTATCAGAGAGGATTAGAGTGAGTCGATTAAGATAGGGATGAGATCTTGTCAATATCTCCTCTAATCTATCTCTCTCCTCTCACCTAGTTTGAATTCAAGAGCACAGGAGGAAGAAGATATCCACACAAACAAGGAAAAATCGTTTTATAGTGTGACTCACGCCTCTGATTCCTTTAATCAGGGTCTTTCGCTTTATGTTGATATGAGACAAGTTGTGTGCGCAATCAACATTGTGACCCTCCCACAATGTGATTGAGTGGGAGATGTTGGACTTGGGTCTATAGGGCCCACTTGCGAGCAACCACTAGTAGGTAGGTCGCACACGGCTTTTCCTAGTGATATCTCCGCTTGCATATCCTTTCCTTCCTATCCACTCAAATTTGAAATAATTGGGAGGTGATAGATATGGATTAGAGAGAATGGGATATGGATTAGAAGAGAATGGGATGCGATTAGATGCGATAGGGATAAGATCGTATCTAGATGTTAACCAACTCCTCTAATCCTCTCTAATGTCTCTTCATAAGGGGAGAATTCTCTTGGAGGACTAAAAAATACAATAGAGAGAAAATAGAGATGAGAGGAGAGTGACTACACTAGTCCATAGGATTCGATCATATGATAAAAAGCATTGATCGTATCTAGTGGGCCATCGTAACTATGAGTCAGAGGGGTGGATTAATTCTATCTCACCCTAGTAGTGTTTATCAGACTACTAGAAAAAGGTCATCCATCTTCGGTTTGGAAATTGTCCATCTAAATCATGTAGATACCGCTGGATCCTACTTTTTAGTGATTGAGCACATAAAAAATACATTAGTTTTCTAGCTAGTCGTAGGAAAGTCCTTATGAGTCTTCAAGTGCGTACTAATAGTTGTAGGAGCTTGATATAACTGTCATTGGAATCTTCTGCACAAATGTGTAATTCAAATCGACCAAACCGCTTTCCTAGCATAACCAAGTTAGTCCAATCTATTTGAGATTGCTTTCCTAGCATAACAAAGTCAGTCCAATCCATTCAAGACAACTTTCCTAGCGTAACCAATCAGTCCAATCCATTCAAGACCTTCATTATCATATATTAAAGTAGCAACACCCATTCTCATCCTCCTATACATAAGAGGGCAGCTAATGACATAAAAAGTCACTTACAAGATTAGCTACTCACATGATGCAATGATTAAATCAAATTAAAGCAATCTATAGGTAATAATAGTGGCTACAATCCATGTTGTAAAAGTAAACAATAATAGTATATTATAGGTCTACAGTAGCATGTGAGGTATGACTCATTCCCTCACAGATTGGCCTTAATAGCCATAATGTTCATCAAATAAAATAGCATTGGATCACAATTACGTTATTTAATCTTTTATCAGTCTCATCCTCAGTTTTAGGACTGAAAGCAGACACCTGTTTCATTTTCAAATGCCCATCGAGGCCCTTTTACACCTTATCATGTAAACATTACCCAAATAGTACCTTAACTTGTTCATTAAGGTTTTTTTTTTTAAGATACATGAATTAACTAATTGAGAACCCAATTTTTAATATGATGGTAAGGGTTAGTTGATCTATCGATTCATGTATATCTTTCGACTTTTCAGATTTTTTAAATTTTTTTAAAAAATAAAAAAATTGTTTAATTTGGAAAAAATAATTTCAAATTTATTTTTATTTTTTACATTTCTATTTTTTTTTCCTTCTTCCTAATGGTTGTATGTTAATGATCAATGGGGTCCATATTTAAAACGTATTACTCCAGTTGAAAATTTATTCTCTATGGATACATAGTTGTATCATGAAATGCACGTACGTATGCATGCATAGATGGATGGATGGATCGATGTGTGTGTGTGTGTGTGTGTGTGTGGATGGATTGATGGATGGTAGGATGGAGGGAAGGATGGATCATGTATGTGTGTATGTACGGATGTATGCATGGATGGATCATGTATGTGTGTATGGATGGATGGATGAATGTATGTATGAATTTATGTATGCATATATGGATTGATGGATGTACTAATGTATGTATGTTTATGAATGGATGGATGGATAGACATGTATGCATGCATGCATGGATGGATGATCACAAATGTGTATATGCAAGATGCATGGTTCATAGATGTGTGTATTAGGTCTGCGTGGATGGATTGATGAATGGTCAGATGGATGGATAGTCGGATGGATGGATGGATGGATGTATCATGTATGTTTGTATGTAGGCATGGGATGGATGCATGGATGGTTCGATAAATGTATGTATGTATGCATGCATGTGTGGATGGATGGATGGATCATGTATGTATGTACGTATATATGCATGGATGGATGGATGGATCATATATATGTATATTTATGTGTGCATGGATTGATGGATGGATGCATGTTTGTATGCATGGATGGATGGATATATTAGTGTATGTATGCATGGATAGACATGTACGTATGCATGGATGGACATATGGACATCTATATATGTATGCATGCATTGCATGGATGTATGACTTTTCTTTACTTTAAAGAAATTTAAGTGATCAATGTGTTCCTAATATTATTGGTTGTATATGTATGCAGGTAGTAGGAAGTAAAATGTCATTAGGAAAAGGAACAATGGACATCGGGTGGAAATGTGGACGGCAAATAGAGGATAATATATTTGGAACAATTTGCAATTATTGTGGCCACCCGTCGAGGAGTGTTGGGGGAGGGAAGACAACACAAGTATTGCAAAGGAGGGAAAGAAGAGATTAGGAAAGTGTTGAGCGATGGGAAGACACAAAAGTAGTGGCAATAGGCACGGGAGAGGGATATTAGGGAGGAGTTATAGGTTCCTAGACAGGATGTTGATGAGGAGCGGAAAGATGATAATGATGACTGTAAACAAGGAAGAAGAAAATGGACAAAATGTACAAAAGAGGACATTCACATCGATCATCTCCCTTTCCCCAATGCTTTATTTATAACCAAAGAGATTTACAAGGATAAACATTTAAAGAAGCTTGGATAAACACAACTACTACAAGAGACCAAGATAAACACACCTATGACCCCAACTAAGATAATCTATAGGTAGGGTACAGCACAAGTGCACGGATGAATATGAAAATTATCATTCCATATGGTGCACCGCAAGTGCGCCCAGGCTATGTACTCTTAAGGGTCTATTTGGTACGTGGGCTTAAATGGGATTCAGTGGGATGGAATTGCATTTGGTCCCATGCGAGATTTCTGATGGATTTTGAAAACCACTACACATGTGGGCCTCACATTGATGCATGTGTTTTATCCATTCCGTCCGTCCATATATGCACGTGACATTCTAGTTATATATGTGTACAAGTGACTGACATCTGTTGTGAATTTGGTTCGTTGATTACAATTCCATGGTCCACTAAACGGGTTTTGCTTAATCCAATGTTTTTCCCATAGCAAGAATTTTATCCCAAACATGGGGATTGGATGGCCAAAATACCATGGTATTTCTAGACATGCAATCATTGTGCAACAATGATGTTAATCCTATCTAATACAAGTCAATACCATTTAATCCCACTGACCAAACAGGCCTTAACACTCCTGATGCATGGATATCAGACATGCCAAGCTTGGTAGTGATGGTTTTTAGGCGAATGGATGGAGCAACTTTGGTGAAGATATCTACTAGCTGATCTTCTGAAGGAACAAAAGGAGTATGCAGAACATTAGAGGTTAATTTTTCTCGAATAAAGTGGCTGTCGACTTCTACATGTTTTGTTCCTTCATGGAATATTGGGTTTAACGCAATCTGTATGGCTTCTTAATAATCACAATGTAGTGAAGTAGGAGAGGATGCAATAAAACCCTTATCCTAAAGGATGGATTTGACCCATACTAGTTCATATGTTGCATGAGTCATGGTGAGTCATGGTATGATATTCAACTCCGGCAAAGGATTAAGCGACAACTAACTGATGCTTACCTCGGCTATTATTCGGCCAAGTATTAGCTCTTACCCTTCGCCAGTGGTGTTGGTCTGGAGGAGGGATAGTTCATGGTGTTTTTGCATTGATCATCGCATTCTGAATCAGACTACTTTTAAGGACAAGTTTATGATTCCTATCACTGATGAGCTATTGGAAGAATTACATGGCACTTGCTTCTTCTCCAAACTGGACCGGTTTGGGTATCATCATATTCATGTTTGGATACTGATATTCCCAAGACCGCTTTATGCACTCATGATGGTCACTATGAATTCTTCGTTATGCTATTTGGTCTTACTAACGCACCTTCTACCTTTCAGAGCCTTATGAATGATATTTTCAGGACATATCTTCGGCAATTCCTTCTAGTCTTCTTTGATGATATTTTGGTGTACAACACGTCTTGGTCCGATCACCTACAAGGCTACAACACCTGTGACACACACTTCTGATTTTAAAGACAAATCAGCTATATGTCAAGCATTTGAAATGTAGCTTCGGACAATTGGAGATTGACTATCAGGGGCACATCATTTCCAGGCACGGTATGGGTGTTGATCCTTCCAAAATTGAGTGTATGGTCCAATGGCCTCAGCCAACCACAATTAAGGTTACGTGAAGTTTCATGGGTCCCCACAATTACTGTTGACGATTTGTCAAGGATTATGGCATTATTAGTGCCCCACTAACTACTCTTCTAAAGAAAAACAATTTCCAATGGATTGATGAGGCGACCCATGCAAGGTATTCCGTAACAGCAACGGTGGCCATAACGGCCACCACTATTAGCTCTAAGATATATGGGTCATAACAGCTATTACAACTGTCGTTACGAACTCTTTTTTTATTATTGAAAAAAAAATAATCCAAAAAACAACAGTGGCTATAACGGCCACCACTATTAGCTCTAAGATATATGGGTCATAACAGCTATTACAACTATCGTTACGACCTCTTTTTTTATTATTGAAAAAAAAAAAAATCCAAAAAACATGTATCTGTCCCATAACATTGAAAAAACCCATAACATTGAAAAAAATAATCGAAAAACCTATATTTGCCTCGTAACAAACAATTATAGGGTTGTTACGGCTTTTACAGGGGACGTATGGGCCGTTAACAACGGTTATGGGTTATTTTTTCCGTAACGGCTGTTACGACCCAATAACGTGTAACAGTTGCCACCATTACCTTCAAGTAGCAGTAGCCTTTACGACACACCACGGACTCATGCCTTTCGGGCCCTTAAGGCAACAATGACCACCACACCTGTTTTAGCTCCCCTGAATTTTTCCAAGACCTTTGTTTTAGAGTGCGATGCATTCAAGACATGCCTAAGGGCGGTATTGATGCAAGTTGGCCCATTGCTTACCTTAACAAGGCCTTATCTAGGAAATCTTGTGGTCTCTCAACTTATGAAAAGAAGATGCTTGCCATTGTCCAAGAGGGCTCCAAATGGCGCCCATACCTCCTTGGTCGATGATTTCAAATCTTGATTGACCATCACAACCTCAAGGTTTTCTTAGAGCAGCAACTCTCCTCTCTTGAGCAACAAAAGTGGGTCTCAAAACTATTGGGGTTTTGACTATGAGATTGTTAATAGGAAAGGGAAAGACTATTGTTGCATATGCACTTTCTCGCCATCATGAGGAAGGTTCTATTCATGCCATTACCATTCCAATTTTCTCATTCCTAAAGGATTTAAGATCCAAACACTCTTCAGTCCAATGTGATTCACCACCGCATTCAACAACTACACTCCAATCCTTCCTCCTCGCCTGGGTATGTGATGGGGACATCATCCACACGCCCCCTCTACGCACGTATTCGAGGAGGAGGCAGGCCCCACTTTCGATTTAGATCGATGACGACATCTTTGGAGGGCCTCATAATTAGGAGGCTGCGTTACGGAGCACTGGAGTGGACCCGATCATCACATAGATTCTACCATCGGATCTCATGATCGTGGCCCACTACTTTAGATGATCTAGAATTTTTAGTTTTGACTATTTTTGTTATTAGAAACTTCATGAACGGCTTTGATTGCTTAGATTAGTATTTATTTGTTTTAGCTTTTGATATTAATGTGTGCACATAGCGCAAGGGTAATTCTGTCTTTTTTGGGTTTTGGGTTTTGGGTTTTCTTATAAATATAGCAATCCCATGTAGGTATGGTAATGATATTTGATGAATAAAAATTCTTGCGTTTCTTCCTCTCTCTTTGCGTTGAAGAATTGAATTGGGTGCGAAGCCCTCCCTTCTTCAAATGGCTAACTACCGTGGTGCAAAGCCACATCCGCTCCAAATCCTCTCCATCTTCTTACGCATCACCTCCATCACCCTCTACACCCCTTTCACCATTTGTTTCACCCCTTTTCACATCCACATTTTCTCCTACAACAGTGCACAAACAAATTTTCAGATTCTGGCCCATCTGAAGGGCTGAAACTTTGGCGGGGTACTGCGCACAGACCTTGCGAAGAATCGATGTGAGACTTGGTATGGTAGCAGCCCATCCTTGGCCGATCCTAGCCTAGAAGTTGGTTTCCGACTTTGTGAGCCCCACACACGTGTGGACGACCTGTCACGCATGTGCGTCCAGGCTCATCATCTGTCCAGTGCGCGTGGTTCATCCCAGGTTCTCTTTTTCCTCTATTTCCTTCTCTTTTGATTAAAAAAGCCCCTTAATCCAAATCCTTAAACCTAAAGAGTCTCAAATCCCAATTATCCCCGATTTTCAAACACTAGATTTTCCCCCAAATTGAAACTTAGTGAATCTCTTGAGTTGGGAACAATCCTTTGTAAGAATGGATGATTCTTACACTCCTTTGGGCTTGTTTGGCTTATAATTTTATTTGATCCAACCCTAAAGTTGTGTAGGCTTGGACCCCCATAGGAATCCTTTTTGAATGTTTGATAGTATGTAGGATGTGGAATTTTGTGACTGTTTAAAATTGGTATAATCACAAGCTTGATTTCTTGCATCCCATATTTAATTTCATGTCCTGCATCAAATTTGGTATCAGAGCGCAAGGTTGTCATAGGGGAATATAATGCATGATTAGGGGTTAGTTCATTTTTTTTTTTTAATGCACCACACCCATTCATTTAGGGTTGTTTAGAGGTCCATAATTCATGATATAGGCTGCTGAAATTTCTGTTATCAGAAAGTTAGCAATTCACATTGCTGAATTTTCTGTTATCCATTTATTTTGACAGCCATATTCCTGGATTTTTGTAGAGTTGCATAATTTCGTCCATATAGCGTCCTATATGTTCATCTAATGTCATTAGTGTGCATATAGTGGAGTCTAGGCGCATATAGTTGCATCTTAGGAACCCTTGAGTTGAGTAGTGCATGCCCACATGTACTGGACGTGGCTTTGGTCTGCTCCCCATCATGAATACCGAGCAACTTACCAAGTCTCTCAGGAGAATAACCCAAAAGTTGGACGCCATGGATGCAAGCATCAAAGCATCTTCGCAATGGATTAATAATCGTTTGGACCAATTAGATGCACGTGTCCATCAAGTTGAAACCTCCACCCGAGCAAACACCACCGTTGGTGAAGATACTCAATCTCAGGCAGGTGGTTAGGAGGATAGAAAAGGGAATAGGAGTGACCAAGGAAATGGTCGTGGGCGCACACCCGTGCACCCACCCAACGAGGGGCATCATGATTAGGAGTGTACACGAACCAGGCTAGCCCGGTTAGCTCGCTCGACTCGGCCCGAAAAAGCTCAACTCGGTCCAACCTGGAACTGAGTTCAGGTCGGTACGGGCCATTTTTCTCAGCCCGAAACTGAGTTCAGGCCGAGTTCGGATAGGCCCTAGTTCGGCCCGACTTGGTCCGAAACCCGACTCGGCCCAACCCGGATAGGGCCTGGTTTCTCATGGGCCATGTCGTACGGATAGAAGATGAATTGTAGCAACAACCCAGCCACAACACGTGTGGAATACGTGTGCATCAATCTAGACCATCCCAAGTCATTGGCCCACTGTTGATGGAGCATATCCCAAACATTGGACTAATCCTACAAACAAATACATCCAATTTGCCTTCTGAATTTGGACCCTTGATCATTTCCCTTCTAATAACCATGTGATGGCCCACAGATGGTTGCCGATCATGTGAGCATGGTTCATCGCAAGGTTACAGCCGGCCTTAAAGCCATGTTGCTATACAAGATTGCTCTGCTATTATTAAAAATCTCTATGTTGGTAAGTTGGAATGGTGGGCCCCACTATTCCAACAAGTTGGGGCCTACCACGGAGACGTGACCCACCTACATTGTTGAATGTGGACCGTTTATCCCTTTACTTCTAACCGTCCAATCTCACATCTCACATACTAGAATGGTACTTAATGATGCCCCTTATTTGATGAATGGCCTATATCTTTCACACACGCATGGGAAGGGGTGGCCTCTTACAGAAACAAATCCAGAGGCGTTATTTGATACTCTGGTAGGTACGACACTTGATACACAGACACAGAATTTGTTCACGTTGCCTACAGTAGCTGGAATTAAGCCAACTAAATTGTGGTCGAAAATCAGATTGGTTGGAGAGTTCCTAACATCTGATTCAGGAACTCTTTGTGGAAAAATGGCCATTGGATGTTTTCATTTTTAACCGTCCAATAAATTTCCATCAATCCATTGTCATTAATCCAATCAAGTGTTCCTTTTTGGTTCCTGTTAAATGGTTTGATTTATGTTAGTATATACTAAGAGTACAAATTCTGGCCCGAACTCGAAGGTTCGAAACTGGCCTGAACTCAGGTTCAAAACTGGCTCGAACTCGAAGGTTCGAAACTGGCTCGAACTCGGCCTAAACTCGCCCGATTGCTGCCGGGCCGGGCTCGGGCTGGACATGTTGGCCCGGTGACCGGGCCGGGCCGGGTTCGAGCTGGGTGTGCCAGATGGCCGGGCGAGGCCGGGTTGAGCCCAGTTCGACTCGGATCGACCCGTGTACACCCCTAATCGTGATCATTATGACCCAGATGTGCAACTCCTCAAGGGAGTTAGGGTAGAGGGCCCTACGTTTAATGGTCACTTGGACCATAAAGCTTTTTTAGATTGGTTGGCGAATATGGACCACAATTTTGAGTGGTACGACATGTCGGATACTCGCTGAATCCAATTTACTAAGATGAGGCTTGTGGGCCAAACAAAGAGGTTTTGTACTACCGTGGAACGAAATAAAGAAAGGTTGAGGGAACCCCCAATAGTCCATTGGGAAGGAATGAAAGCAATTCTAAAAGAGAAGTACCTCCCTTTCTCTTATCACTTGAGGCTGGTTGAAGATTGGCAGTCTCTTCGACAGGGTTCCATGAGTGTGGTTGAATACATTAAGAAGTTTAAAGAGTACTTGACCCAATGTGAGGTTAAAGAGGATCCTATGCTCACTCTTGCTCGATTTAAGACGAGCCTCCGTTCTGACATTAGGAGAGAGTTGCTCGCCAAAGACATAAACACTCTTGAACAAATGTATCAAGTGGTGTTGGAGGTCGAGCAATACCTCAAGGCATTTGTGGGAAGGCGGTTTGAGTCCCGTGATTCTGGCTCTAAGGCCAACCCTTCTGGGGCTAAGCCTGGCACTGGATATCAATACAAGCCTTCCAGTAGTTCTCAGTCTAGGCCCGAGATGATAAGGGTAAAGGACTTGTTGGGTCTAACTCACATAGAGGCGATGTGACTAGGTGTTTTAGATGTCAGGGATTTGGTCACTTTACCCACCAGTGTGGCACGAAAGATGGCACCAAGGTGTTCTTTATTGATGGGCAAATAAAAGTAGTGCCCCCAAAAGTAACGGTGAGGAGGAAGAATATGAGCCAACGGAGATCCCTAGTGATGAGGAAGAGGGAGAGCAAAAGACTGCGACACTTGCAGCTGTTCGTTGCGCCTTTGCACAAACAAAGAATGTCAACGATTGGCGCTGCAATGTCTTCTATACCTATAGAAAATGTGGTGATAAGAGTTGCAAGATGATTGTGGATAGTGGTAGTTGTGCCAATGTGGCATCAACTGGCACTGTGAGTCGTTTGGGCTTGAAGCTTGAAGCCCATCATCAACCCTATAGAGTGTCTTGGGTTGATGAGACTTCCATTCCAGTCTCGCATCGTTGTCTTGTTCCTATTTAGTTTGGAACATATAAAGACACTCTGGTGTGATGTTGTTCCCATGGATGTTAGCCACATTATTTTGGGTAGGCCCTGGCTCTATGACAGGGATGTCACCATATTTGGTCGTTCGAATTTGTGTACATTCTAGTTTGAGGGCAAGAAAGTCAAGCTAAATCCTCTCCCACCCAAGAACACGACTGGAAAGGAGTCCACCACAAAGAGTGGTGCGAGCGGCTCGAAGGAATTGAAAGAATCGAAGTCCAAGTCTAAGCCTCTCCATATTCTAAATGACAAAGACTTTGAGTGAGAGACTGAATCGGACTCAATGGTGTACGCCCTTGTGGCTAGGGAGAGTGCACCAGAAGGTAGTGTAAAGTTATCCACTGAGGCCATTCCGATGGTGGATGAGTTTCGTGATATCTTTCCTGATGATCTACAGGATGAGCTTCCCCTTATGAGGGATATACAACATGCCATTAATTTAGTCCCTGGGGCGACTCTGTCAAACCTCCCTCATTACAAAATGAACCCAAAGGAGCATGTAGAGTTGAAGAGGCAGGTTGATGAGCTCCTAGAAAAGGGTTTCATTCGAGAGAGCATGAGCCCGTGTGTCGTGCCCGCCCTTCTTACACCTAAAAAGGATGGCACATGGAGGATGTGTGTTGATAGTAGGGTCATCAACAAAATCACAATCAAGGATCGGTTTCCCATACTGCGTCTTGATGAAATGTTCGACATGATGACCAACGCTAATATCTTCTCGAAAATTGACCTCAAAAGTGGTTATCACCAAATCCATATACGCCCTGGTGACGAGTGGAAGACGGTCTTCAAAACGAAGGATGGGTTATACGAGTGGCTAGTCATGCCTTTTGAGTTGACTAATGCCCCGAGTACCTTCATGCGTGTGATGACCCGAGTGTTGAGGCCCTTCGTGGAGAAGTTCTTGGTCGTCTACTTTAATGATATCTTGATTTATAGCATGACCAAGGAACAACACCTCAACCATTTGAGGTAGGTTTGTGGGATCCTTAGAGCCGAAAAATTGTACACCAACCTAAAGAAATGTGCGTTTATGTCTAGCAGTGTTATCTTCTTAGGTTTTGTTGTGTCAGCTGAGAGTATGTCAGCGGATCCCAAGAAAGTCAAGGCCATTATCAATTAGCCTAAACCCCACAATATTCACAAGGTGCGTAGCTTTCACGGCTTGACCACCTTCTATAAGCAGTTCATTCGAGGCTTCAGTTTAGTTATGGCTCCCATCATGGATTGCATAAAATAAAATAAATAAATAAATAAATAAAAAGAAGAGTTTCACTGGACGAAGGCAGCCTCGAAGGCCTTCAACGAGATAAAGGCTAAGATGATTGAGGCTCCAGTCACGCGACTTCCGGATTTTTCGAAAGTTTTTGAGGTTGCATGCGACGCGTCAAGAGTTGGTATAAGAGTACTTAGTCAGGAAGGACACCCTGTCGCCTTTTTTTGTGAGAAACTGAATGAGGCGAAGCAAAAATACTCCACTTATGACAGAATTCTATGCAGTAGTGAAGTCGTCGGTGACACTATCTATTGCCGCAAGAATTCGTCTTGTTCTCAGATCACGAGGCCTTGCGATATATGAACTCTCATAAGGCTGGTGTAGAGAATAAGTCTGTCGACGCGTTGAGTCATCGAGTCGCGTTACTCAATTCCATGAGTGTCGAACTCACGGGGCTCGAGCGTGTTAGAGAGGATTATTTTGAGTGCCCAGATTTTGGAGTTGTGTACACATTGTTGTTAGAGAGTCCGTCAGGAGCTAGCAGTGAGTATTTGATATTGAACGAATATTTGTTTAGGAGTGACCATTTGTGCATACATGGCCAAAATTATAGGGCAGTGTCGTACTTGTCAACTGGCAAAGCAAAAAAAAGCAGCATACGGGGCTATACACACCTTTGTCAGTTCCATTCGCCCCTTGGCAGGACATCAGTATGTACTTCGTGAATGGGCTCCCCAAGACCATTTGAAAACACGATTCCATATTTGTTGTCGTGGACCGTTTTTCTAAAATGGCCCACTTCATCCCATGTTTGAAGACTTCTGACGCATCCCATGTTGCCAAATTGTTCTTTAGTGAGGTTCTCAAACTTCATGGGTTACAAAAAACCATAGTGTCTGACCGTGACGTACGGTTCATGAGTTATTTTTAGAAGACACTATGGCATATGATGAGTACTAGGCTCCAATTTTCTTCTGCCTACCACCCTCTAACCGATGGTCAGACTGAGGTGGCCAATAGGAGCCTAGGAAATTTGCTCAGGTGTTTAGTGGGGGAGCACACCAGGACGTGGGACACTACACTACCTATCGCCGAATTTGCATATAATAGTTTTGTCAATAAATCCACAGGTTTTAAGTCCTTTTGAAGTCGTTACTGGTTATACACCTAGAAAGCCTATTGATCTTATCCCTATGTCCCTGTCTTATAGGCCATCAGAGTCTGCGGAGTCCTTTGCACATCATATTCATTCATTGCATCAAGAAATCAGGAGAAGGATCAATACTAGTAATGAATAATACAAATTTTCTGCAGACCAACATAAACGATTCAAGGAATTCAATGTAGGGTACTCTATGATGGTCTGCATCAGGCCAGAGCAATATCCTCAGGGAACCGTTCGGAAATTACACGCGCGTTGCGCTGGACCATTCAAAATTATAAAACGAAACAGTCCCAATGCATATGTGGTAGATCTTCCACCTTCCATGGGTATTAGTTTCACATTCAATGTGGAGGATCTAATTTCATTTTAGGGGACCACTGACACATTGTTTAGCCTTTCACCTAACCATCCCAGTTCCCAAGATCTTTCCCTTGACCCATGGCCTCTTCCCGATCCATCTTCCCAGCCTTTTACCTCCTATACCTACTCTTCCCACATCCAGAGAGGAGATAAGAGGATATTTTAGACCATCAGATTGTATCGACGCTGGACGGTGGTTTTCAAAAGTTCTTTGTAAAGTGGAAGTCACGCCTAACTTCAGACAGTACGTGGCTCACTGAGGAGGAGCTTCAGAGACTTAATCCAAACATCTTGGAGCGATTCAGGAGCTTTGTTTCGCCAGTGGCGAAACCTTCGCAATCAGGGAGAGTTGATGGGAACATCATGCACACGCCCCCTCTACGCACGAATTCGAGGAGGAGGCAGGCCCCACTTTCGATTTGGATCGATGACGACATCTTTGGAGGGCCTCATAATTAGGGGGTTGGGTTATGGAGCATTGGAGTGGACCCGATCATCACATAGATTCTACCATCGGATCTCATGATCGTGGCCCACTACTTTAGATGATCTAGGATTTTGAATTTTGACTATTTTTGCAATTAGAAACTTCATAAACAGCTTTGACTGCTGAGATTAGTATTTATTTTCTTTAGTGTTGGTATTAGTGTGCGCACATGGTGAAAGGGTGATTTTGTCTTTTTTGGGTTTCAGGTTTTCTTATAAATATAGTAATCCCATGTAGGTAGGCAATGATATTTGATGAATAAAAATTCCTGCATTTCTTCCACTCTCTCTCTCTTTGAGTTGAAGAATCGAATTGGGTGTGAAGCCCTCCCTTCCTCGAAGGGCTAACTACCGTGGTGCGAAGCCACATCTGCTCAATATCCTCTCCATCTTCTTACGCATCACCTCCATCACCCTCTATACCCCTTTCACCATCTGTTTCACCCCTTTTCACATCCACGTTTTCTCCTACAGCAGTGCACAAACAGATTTTCAAATTCTGAACCATCTAAGGGGTTGAAACTTCGGCGGAGTACTGCGTACAGACCTTTCGATGGATCGACATGAAACTTGATATGGAGGCAGCGCATCCCTGGCCGATCCTAGCTTAGAAGTCGGTTTCTGACTTTGTGGGCCCCACACACGTGCAGACGACCTGTCACGCACATGCATCCAGGCCCAGACCCATCTGTTGTCCAACGCGCGTGGTTCATCCCAGGTTCTCTTTTTCCTCTATTTCCTTCTCTTTTGACAAAAAAGCCCCTTAATCCAAATCCCTAACCCTAAAGAGTCCCAAATCCCAATTTTCAAACCCTAGATTTTCCCCCAAATTGAAACTTAGTGTATCTCTTGAGTTGGGAACAATTCTTTGCAAGAATGGATGATTCTTACACTCCTTTGGGCTTGTTTGGCTTATAATTTTATTTGATCCAGTCCTAAAGTTGTGTAGGCTTGGACCCCCATAGATTCTCCTTTTTGAATGTTTGATAGTGTGTATGATGTGGAATTTTATGACTATTTAAAAAATGGTATAATCACAAGCTTGATTTCTTGCATCACATATTTAATTTCATGTCCTGCATCAGTATGCTTATGTTGACTCTCTTCTCCTTTATAAGGGTCGTCTCTTTGTTCCAACCAATTCCACTCTTAAGTCGGCCATTTTAAAGGAATTCCATTGCACACTATCTACTATCTGCGCTGGCCTATTTCGGACTTACAAGCAGCTATCACTTAATTTCTATTGGCATGGAATGAAGAAAGATGTAAAGGACTTCATCATTGTGTACCATCTGCCAACAACACAAATATGAGACCAGTTCTCTGGCCGGACTTCTCCAATCATTGCCAATTACAGACCATATTTGGGAGGACATCTCCATAGACTTCATCAAGGGCCTACCTAAGTCCGCGAGCAACTCAACAATCATTGTTGTAATTGATCGCCTCTCCATGTATGCCCATTTTTCGTCCTTAGCTCATCCATATACGACTCATATGGTGGTTGAGGTTTTTGTTCGGGATATCTCCAAATTACATGGCATGCCTCGTACTATCGTATCGGACCGTGACTGCATCTTCCTTGGCAAGTTTTGGCAGGAATTCTTCTCCTTGCAATGTAAGGAGCTTCACATGAGCACAGCTTATCATCCCCAAACTAACAACTAGACCGAATTGCTTAATCATTGCCTCGAAACCTATCTCCTGGATGACCGTCCCAAAACTTGGGTTCAATGGCTTTCGTGGGCCGAATGGTGGTACAACACCTGTTATCAAATAGTTGTTAAGATGATTCCTTTCTAGGCCGTTTGCAAGCGACTTCCTCTGACCATCACTACATACATTCCAAGGACAGTTAATGTTGCACAAGTCAACCAACAATTGTAGGATCGAGATCAGGTTCTTCACACACTACAAGTCCATTTATCGAAGGCCCAAAACCAAATGACAGTACAATATGGCCATCATAGGACTGAGCACAAATTTCGGGTTGGTCATTTGGTGTACCAACGCCTGCATCATTACCGACAATCCTCATTGGCTCATCACCCCAATAACAACCTGGCTCCCCGCTTCTTTGGCTCGTTTCCCATGACGAAGCACAATGGCCCAGTTACATATCGTTTGGCGCTTCCACCAAATTCTAAAATACACCTAGTGTTTCATGTTTCCTTGCTTAAAAAGCATGTTGGCCCTCATGTTCCAATCTCCTCCAACTTACCACTCATGGTAGATGATGTACATGTCCCACTTGTTCCACATGTTGTCCAGACTGTTGAGTTCTCGGGCGTGGTTCAAATTGAATATTGTAGGTCTTGGTTCAGCAACAACATCACTCGGCCGATGATGCAACATGGGAAGACATTGATCTTTAGAAGACTCACTTTCCCAATTTTGAACCTTGAGGACAAGGTTCGTATGAAGGAGAGAAGGATGATATGCACCCATGGGATTGGTGACATGGCATGCTAATGACGTGGCTACTGACATGGTGTGGTAATTATTTGGCTTCTTAGTAGGATGTTGCATTGGGATTTCTTTATTCATTTTCTTCATTATTAGTTAGATGAGGGGTCTTATAATAAAGGGTTATGATTAAGTAGGGCATGTGGGCCTAGGATATGAAATGAATGTTAAAAACCCTACGAACAATGAAATAAGGGCATTGCAGAGTTTCTTTTAGCCTAGTGCTAAGAGGTTGTCTCCCTCAAAGAAGACCATCTTCCATTGGTAAATCCCACATTCTCATAGGGATATACTACCAAGCCCCATCAATCGTCCATCAAGTAGGTTGTGTCCCACCAATCAGGCATCAAGTAGGTCGAGTTCCCAGCAGTTATGTATTCAAGCAAGTCGTGTTGCATCAACCTAGTGAACTGCGCTCTGTGTAGTCTTGATCAGTCATGCTCATCATTTGACATTCAATTAACAAGGGGCGCACTCCACACCCCACTATTCAGATGGCCCGCCTTTAATCAAATGGCCCATCAATCAACGCACCCTGACAGCATCCCATCAATTAAATGCGCGTTCCCTCCTTCGAGTGTACTATTGGCACCTCGACAATGGCAGCAGCCCCTAATATCCTTGGAGTGTGTTGTTGACACTTTGATAACAACAACCCTCATGCTCTTTGGGTTGTGTTGCCAATGCCCTCGCAGCAACACCCCCACACTCTCTATCGAAGAGGCCAACACCCTCTCACTCTTCAATTGGGGCTTGGCAATGGGCGGCATCCTCTCCTTATATGGGCTTACAACTATATGTGCTTTGTCCCTTTCTTATGCGTATCTTAGCAATGCTATGAATCCTCTATGAATGTCAATAGAAATCATATTAATCAGAACAATATAAACAAAGGTACATCTTGATGACAGTGGTGATGCGCAGTCACAGCCTACTCCCTGACATTGGGTAGTCTTGAGCGATTAACAAATTTTATCCGCATCCGGTAGTGGCGATGGCAACGGAGATGGTGACGGCGATGATAGAGTTAATGGCAGTGGTGATGACGGGGATGTAGACCACTCCGGCGAGGGTGGAGATGATACCACTGGGATTGAAGGTGGCAGTAGTGCGGGTTAACGATCAATCTGAATCAACGATCTATCAACCAGTTCATTTGGAAGGGCCGCTTTCACCATGCCACTTGAGACAAGAACATAAATCTCTTCTGTTACAATTGAGCAAAGGAGCATAGCGTTGAAATGGTGGAAAGAAGTTCACACATCGAGGGGTCTCTTGCATGCATCTTGTCATTGATAAATGCCAGCTCAAAACCTAGGAGCTCCACTTCCATCCCACCTTACGCACATGGGGAGTATCATGGTTATGAGCATGGAGGCTACAACACTCTGTCACAGTCGTCTAGCTATGGATACTTGTAGGCCCAAGAGAGCACTTATAATTACAGGTATGGAGAAGGATATTCGGGGTACTCATCATATTATTGGGCTCGGTTCTATGCAAAAGACAGGGTTGGAGTCAGTTTGTTTCATCAAGACCGTACTCGGCCACAGTTAGTTACCATCATACAGTACCCACATCTAGGTATATTCATATAGTTTGAAGAGAGTGAGTACTAGAGATACGTGAGAGAGTACCTCAACTAATATGAATAGACAATGACCTGAGCATAGCATTGTCAATAGTGGAGCATCAGTGATTAGGACATCACTTCACGTACACCTTTGCGTACGTATCAAAGGAGGAGGTGGGCTGCACCGATTTCCCAGTGGCTAAGCGAGCACCCATGATCATGCTAAAGACCCCATGTGCATGTGCAAGCATCTGGAAGACCCCATAATAGGAAAATGCACATGGGCTGCTTAATGGAGTGATCCAAACCGTTGGATTGGATGGACATGACAATTGGGCCGTTGGATCACATGATCGGGCCCTTGATCGTGAATCGTCCATACTAGTTTTTCTTAAATTTTATCAGCTCATAGGATTTAATTTTGTTTATGTTATATTTGGACACCATTATGAGTGTTTTTAGTTGATTTTAGTTAGACTATAGATATTTTCGTCAAAATTCACAAAACAGGGTGTTTATTATAATTTTGGAACTTTCTTGGAGCTATAAAAGAGGATGGGCGTGTGACCCTCTCCCTCATTGGATTTTGTGATTAAGAGAGAGAGAGAGAGAGAGAGAGAGAGAGAGAGAGAGAGAGAGATCTTACTTTCTTCTTCCATCTTCATGAGATTTGAAGATACTTCCATGTGATTTGAGAGAGAGATTGGTGTGAGGCTAATCTTCATCAACGGAGGTGCGAGGTCCCCATCTATCCCCATATCACCATCTATTTTCCCCTCTATCAAGTTATTTTTTTTTTTTCAACTTCTTCGATTCTCCTATCCTAAGCCTTCATCTTCTCCTAAACTCATCTTTCCTTTACCTATCTACAATCTCAAACGCTAAGAGACCTAACCCATCCATTCAATGCCACACGTGTGAACTTTCCAAGTTGGCCGTACGGCCACACCTATCCTTTTTTGCTTCCTTTCACCCTTAAATCAAGAACCCCTTTACTCTCTACCAAAACTCTAACCCTAAATCTAGAAATCCCTAACTTTCCTAGATTTTCCCAATTTCTTAAAACCTTAATTTTACCCTATGTTGTATTAGGCTTTCTATTTTGAAATAGACTATACCCTATGCTAAATGGATGTCCCTAAATCCATTAGATCCTAGTTTCCTTTTATTTAATAATCTTGTGTGACAATGTTGGTAACTTAGGCTAGGATTATGCATGATATTTTTTTGGTTTTCATAATATTCATGATGATTATCGCAATGTTTGTGTTTTTTTGTTAATTGCCTTAATTCTGCTACTTGATCTCACATGTTATTTTGTTCATGCATCAGTCATACATCAAGTAGTATTATGGTCGATCGAGTGGGGCCAACAATGACAACTTGAGCTACCTTGCAACTCTGTGTGAGTACGAGGGACGACTAGATGGGTATTTTTCCAATTCCTTTTTTAGATGTTTTAGCCATTGTTTAATACCTGCATTTGTATGATATGAACTCATTTTGGTTACCATTGCACTATTTTTATTTTTTTATTTTTTTCATTTTTTTTTATGACAGCATATGCTTTAGGCCCCTATTAAATGGAAACTAATTATGTTCAGTTCCTTTTTGCAATTTTTTAATTCATAAATATGTAAATATATGTCTTTTAGCATACCCTGAAGTTTTATTAAAAAATTCCACCATTTATGCCATGTTTCCCTGAGTTAGCGATACATCTCCCGGTATCAACAATATCAATACATGTTTCTGTATCCCCAGTCAACAACACATGTAATGATATCCTTGTTACGAACATTGATCTCCTCGTAATCAGTGCCTTCGATCTGTGTGACATTTGGAAACTAAGCGTGCATAATTTTTGTCCCCGTACCATCTTGCCATTCTTTAATTTCGAATACTCATTTACTCCTTATCACTTCACAATTGGGTGGCAAATCTCTAAGTTCTCAGACTCGATTTTTAGCCATGGAGACAAATCTTCTCACCAATGGTAGTTACCTAATCAATCAAATATAGAGACAACAATGCATCCTAATAAGAATCATGCTTATCATCGTCAATCGCAATGCAATAGTACAATTCTCCCTTGATTTGGAAGTATCTAGAGGGAATTTCTCCACTCTCACTTTGACGAGGTTCAAGAGCTTGTTTAAGAATACTCCCATTGTCCTAATGAACCATAGGAGTGTGCCCATCAGTCCTCTTTTATACATGTTTTTTAATTACATTACAACAAATAATGTATGAAACATATTGTGAATCACTAAACAGAGCACGTAAACAAAACACGCACAAAAGCGTGGTACTAAATTAGTATTTATGGGTTGGGTCCATTTCCATGTCTTCCAAACCCAACCTATTTAATAATTGGGTCCAATGCATGACAACTTAGAGAGATTCTGTGGAACAATCAGGGTGATGTTTTGGACCAAGATCTAAGGCTAGATTCAGATACAGATCATTTAGTATTGGGTTGGGTCTGATGACTCATTGAGTCAGCCTGTATAGTATTGGCTTCGATCAGGCCCATTTGCACTCTACTGGGGGAACACATCCTATCATCATTTCCACTCTGATAAGAGAAATCAAACCCATGAAAGGGTGGAGGCAAAGCAAGTATAGGACTGAATCTTTTTTGTGGTGTGCACCGGTTCTTATAGTAGTTTAACTTACTAACTCTTGTGCTTTCTTTATGGTTTATTGAAATGAATTTCAGATCCCTCCAGCCATAGTCTGTCTTGACTAATATGCTTTTTTCCAGGAGAAAATGTATTCTACTTAGAGACAACTAAAATCCGCTCCCATAGCAAGTTAGAAAACTAGGCTTCTTTGTCAAAAAATGATAATGTTATTGAATGCTATATCTAAAGAAATATCCTTCTCTTTTTTATTCAACCTAACAATGGTACAATTGAGGCTCGCCTTTTAGTAACTTAAGTTGTTGATATGATGGGCCACATCATGGGATGAGTGATTACTAAACCTTATTTGAGCAAAGCATGATGAGAGGAATAGAATTGGGTGTTGGAGCATGAGAGTGCCTGTTTTAAAATGTTAGTGAAGGTCAAGCCTAGGAGGAGCAACAAAGCAAGTTCGAGGGGGAGCAACAACTTCATAGAAGAAACCTGCCATTAAGGCCAAAATATCTCCCCTATCAAGTGATCCTAGCCATCAGATGACAATAGACAATTACAACAAAATGTCCCATTTAGCATGTACAATTCTGGGCGCAATTAGACAGCTTGGACTATCCAATGGGGAGGTAATTGAGTGTTCTCCAATTTCCCATGTTGACCCACTAGACGAATGGTTTATATCACCAAAATATCCTTCTTTTTTTATTCAACTTAGCAATGGTACAGTTAAGGCTCACCTTTTAGTAACTTGTTGATATGATGGGCCACATCATGGGATGAGCAATTTCTAAACCTTACTTGAACAAAGCATGATGAGAGGGAGTAGAATTGGGTGTTGGAGCATGGGAGTGCCAGTTTTAAAATGTTAGCGAAGGTCAAGCCTAGGAGGGAGAGCAACAAAGCAAGTTCGAGGGAGAGCAACAACTTTGTAGAAGAAACCTGCCATAAAGGATAAAATATTTCCCCTATCAAGTGATCCTAGCCTTCGGATGACAATAGACAACTACTACAAAATGTTCCATTTAGCATGTACAATTTTGGGCCCAAATGGGGAGGCAATTGGGTGTCTCCAATTTGCAGTGTTGACCAACTAGACAAATGATCTATATCTCCAAAAGGTGGCCCCACATATATGATATATGTTAGGCCGAGCAAATGCTAAATCCAGGGTGTATATTTCCTCAGAGACATTATACCTGTCCATCAGCAATTATCAACAAAATATGATACTGGCCACCACTTTGCTCCACAATCGTCATAGCAGTATTGATGATAGGAGCAAACGACGTTGGGCCTGCAACATGAAATAGTAAAACCACAACTTATAATCACCAAATGGTCAAACTTTGAGAAGTGCTGAGGAGCGGAGGGGTAGAATACTAACCAGATAGTTGCAGATGTGGGACTATTTCTTTGTACTGCATCAGTACTTCCTCAAAACCATTACAGCGTCTCTCATCTGGATAGAAACCAAAAACATCTTGATCGTGTGTCGATGCTGTCCAAAAACAAAACGGATGTTCATGATCTATCTAATGTGGATAATATCTTTTAATCTAATTCGCTTAAGACACTCTTAACAGAAAACCTACCATCTCCAAACCCAAAACACGGTATCAAGTTATCCTCATCAAAAGTAGATAAGGTTCTTCCAATAATAGAGATTGCTTGTTCATAAGGATTTGGAGAGTCTCCAATGTGATGCAAGCTCCGGTGGTTGAACGATACTTTACCTGATTTGCAAAATAAGTTGGCATGTCACAATACTCACAAAAAGGGTGGGAAACTACTTTAGCAGTTAGATAAGGGCATACCAGTCCACTCATTGCTCTTTGTGAAATCAATACCAATGATGAGATTGGAAGATTCAAGGCCAGCATGTCTAAGAGCCTCTGTCACCTGTGAATATATAATGTGCTTGTCATCCTCATAATCAAACTATAAAGTGAAATACTCTATAAGTGGTATGGTGAACACTATCAATTCAAATTCCAGTTGATAAAGCAACATTGTTTAAATTCTATAATTGACATACCACCATAGACACAAATAATCCACAGAATCATGCTGATATGTAGTGGACAGGAAATACCAAGACAAAGCTCAAGTGGAGTAAATCAGCAATTAAAAGGCAATCGACACAACTCATTGGCATATCTTGGTACTCCCTACACATAATCTAAATACCATTGTTTGGAGTATCCATGATATTATTTGTGTCTCCAGCTTAGCGATACCAATAACACTAGTAGCGATACCGATAACACAAGTAACCTAAAAAATTCCAGGTATTGGTGATATATTGCTAAGTATTGCCAATGTATCGCAAATATTTTCTACTGTGTAAATTCCAAGTGTCACCTGTATCACCAATGTATCGATATCACCAATATTTTCAACAGTGTACATTCCAAGTGTCATTTGTATTGAAAATGTATTAGTGATATTTCGATAATATTACCAGTGTATCGATATTGTGAAAAACTAGTTTATTAAAAAAAAATCCATTTCAATTTTTTTTAATGAGTGCATGGCTGTATGCAAGGTTCAAATTGTCAGCGATAATATCGATCATTATCGCAACGTGGACGATATCGAGACAACAACCTTACATTTCCTTTCCAGTTGTCGATGATTTGTCGACGAAATATCGTGTTCTGGATTTTCTGAAACATTGATGGATGTTTGGATGGAAGGTTGGATGGTTGGATGGATGTATGGGATGATTGGATGGATGGTTTGGATGGTTGGAGTAGTTTCTTACAATAACACATGCTTTTAGGCCATCATTAAATGGAAACTTATTATGTATGCATTCTTTTAGGGTCTGTTTGATTTTCCGACTCAAGTGTAATTACCATGTAAATAGGTAATAATTATTTACCTAGGTAATCACCGCATCTTTCCCAATGCAGATGTTACAACTTACTTTTTTAACACTTTAATCGAGAAATTTACAACATCAATGTGGGGGCCCATCATGATATATGTTACTTATCCACACCGCTCATTTGTTATGCCAGACGATTTTATGGCATGAGCAAAAAAATGAGGCAGATCCAAAGGTCAAGTGGACCACACCACAGGAAATAACGAGAATCGAACGCCTACCATTAAAATCTTCTTAGGGCCCTTAGAAGTTTTGGATCAAGCTGATATTCGTGTTTTCCCCTTATCCACACCTGTGTGACCCTATGAACAGGTTAGATGATGAAAAAACCTCAATGTGGGCCCAGTGAAGAAAATAACTTTCAATGGTGGATGAATTAAGGCCACTGTTGCCTTTAGTGTGGGCCATTTGAGTGTTGGATTTGCCTCATTTTTCGATTCATGTTCCAAAATGTTCTAATAAAATAGATGGACAGTGTGGATATACCATATACATTACAGTGGGGTCCACATATTTAAGTCAACATTTTTGTTTCGATTTTCAAGGTGGAATTACTCTCATATTTTCAAACATGGTGAAAAAGTAATAATTACTTGTTTACCGTGATTTACATGTATCTTGGAAAATCAAGCAGGCCCTTAGCATCTTTTTATTCCTAAATATGCAAATATGTGTATTTTAACATCTCCTGAAGTTTCGCTGAAAAATTCCACCGTTATTTTCCGTGTTTCCCCAATGTTTCCCCGCATTTTCGGTTATTAGCAATATCAATATTATTCCTGTATCCCCAGTCAATTTAACTTGTAGCAATACCAATACTTCGAATGCTACTGAATACCATAGCTATTGTTTGCCATTAGATTTACATAAAATACAAGACTTTTCTACCAATAATTTACCCAATTTAGCATCAAATCTATCAACTATTTCCTTTCTAGATATTTGTTGTGGAAACCAAAAGACTGACACCTAACCCACAATTGACAAGCATTTTTTAGGAGCCGGTGTGATGTCGTAAACTTGAAAGTATTGAAATTAATTGAAGAGATAAAAAGACTTACCACTCACGAGATCATATCCTCCAATTATTAGCCGGAAGAGTGATAATCAATCAAAATTAATGGACTGTGATATATAAGTGTACCTTACAAAAAAGGTGATGCTAAGCGTTCTGAGTCTACCAAAATACATTCTTTGCATTCCCATGTTTACAAAAATGATATATATATATATATATATATATATATATATATATTTCAAATAGTGCCCGTAGCATACACTACATAGTGTAGCATGGTCATAGCGCTACGTATCGTCCTAAATAGCGTAAATCCCCTGCAACGTACGCTACAGGGGTCGTAGCATACACCATAGCTTCGTAGCACGTAGCATACGTAGCGTAAACTACAATGCATTTTTTTTACCATTTTATTTTTTATTACTTTTTTCATGTTTTCTTTGTATCTAATGTTGAGGAATGTGACACTTGTATTCTACTGATACTTTTAACCTTTGTATTTTTATTTCTTCTCATAATTGTGACTCATAGTTTCAATTAGACATTATTAATTAAAGTGGTTTGCTTAGAAAATTGTGATGTGATAATTATTTGATTTGGCTTATATATGTGGATTGGCTTTTAATAAATGATAATTAATAAATCATTTGAACATGCTTATAATTGATAAAATGAATCATCTTTTAGGCATTTTTATATTTTTCTTTTCCTTTTTCCCAATATTTATTTTATTTGTCCTATTTTTAAATTAAAAAATAGAAGTAGCATGCAGCTTACGCTACACGCTATAGAGGGTTGAGCGCTACGTATCACGCTACTGCTATTTAAAACACTGATATATATATATAATGCTCCCCTACAAACCGTAGCATAAGGGAGCTAGATATATGTGAACCTAATCTAAACCATAGCTTTCCAACCACCGTAGACTCCCTCTCACTTATGTTTTAGACTGTCTGAAAGAGAGTCACGAGTCTCTCTCCCTCTCTACTTTCTCTTTCCTATTCCTGCTTTACACTCTGTGCTTAATACTTCATGCCTCTCTCTCTATTCCCTCCTTAGATTATCTATGCGTATAGATTAGGTGTGCTAACATCACCAAGTTCTGTGGAGCCCACCATGATGTATGTGTTATATCCACATCGACCATCCATTTTGTGAGATCATTTTATGGCATGTGCCCCAAAATGAGGCAAATCCAAAGCTCACATCGACCACACTATAGAAGGCAATGTTATTGAACACCTACCATTGAAATCTTCTTGGGGCCATGGAAGTTTTTTATCAAGCTGATATTTGTTTTTTTTCCCCTTAATCTAGGTCTGTGTGACCTTATCAACTGGTTGGATGGGAAATGAACATTACGGTGAGCTCCAGTATGTTTTTTTATTGTGAGCGTTCAATCACCACCGTTTCCTATGATGCTGTCCACTTAAGATTTGGATATGGTTCATTTTTCAGAAAATGCACTAAAAAAAGTTAGAAAAATGAATGGGCCAAGTGCATATAAACAAATATATTAAGGTGGGCCCCACGATCATGACGTGGCCCAACCAAGTGTTTTAACAACGCACCTAGGGGGAATGATTGGTCTTCCGTTTTGAAAATGCACTCACGCAACCCACAGAAGTTGATTGCATGGTGTGCTTGTCACCAAGTTTTGTGGGCCCCACCATGATGTATGTGTTCTATCCACAATTAATCGTTTTTGCTAGATCATTTTAGGGCATGGGCCAAAAAATGAGGCAAATCCACAGATCAAGTGGACCACTCCACAGAAGATAGTGTGGATTGAATGCCTACTATTGAAATCTTCTTGGGCCCATGAAAGTTTTGGATCAAGCTGATATTTGTTTTCTTCCTTAATCCATGTCTATGTGACCTTTTGAATGGGTTGTATTGCAAATAAACACCATGGTGGACCCTAGGAAGGTTTCAATGGTAAGTCATTGTCCCCACTGCTTTCTGCGGTATGGTACACTTGCGCTTTGGATTTGCCACGTTTTTGGGCTCATGCCCTAAAATGATGTCGCCAAATGGATGAATTGTTTGGATATAAAACATACGTCATGGTGGGGCCCACAAAACTTGATGACATCAACACACCACCAGTAGACCATGCAATCCACTTCCATGCAGATTCCCCGCGAAAGCCTTTGGCAGGAACTCCCTGCTTTGGAATGCTAGGCAGGGCCCACCGTGATGTTTGTGAGATATCCACCCCGTCCATTTGTTTTTCTAGATCATGTTAGGATATGATCCAAAAAATAAGACAGATCCAAAATTCAAGTAAGCTACATGAGAGAAAATAGTAAGGATTGAATGTCCACCATTGAGGCATTTGTGGGGCCACAAAACTCCTGGGTTAGGCTAATATTTTTGTGTTTTCAATTCATCTCAATAAGAATGACCTTAAGAATAGTATGAATGGCATATAAACATCACAATGGGCATTTCCATACACACTTTTTCCGGTCGCGTGTCCCATTTGGGTATTGGATCTTCCTCATTTTTGGGGATTGTCCTAACATGATCTAGAAAAACGAATGGACGGGGTGGAAATCTCATAAACATCACGGTGGGCCCCACCTAGCTTTTCTTGGTCGGAAGTTCCTCCATAGTCTTTCGAAGGGATCCATGTCAGTGGAAGCGAATTGCGTGGTGTGCCACACCATGGACTTCGGAGAGGGAGAAGATTGCACACCATGGACTTTAGAGGGAGCGTGGATTGGGTAATATCCCCACTAGGCAACTAGAGACGAACGATCATGTCAAGGGATTTGTGGGGCCCACCAAGATCTATATGTTTTATCCATGTCGTCAATTTCTTTTGATAGATCATTTTAAGGCATTAGCCAAGAAAGGATTCAGATTGAAGGCTCAAGTGGATCACACCACATGAAGTAGTGGGGAATTTAAATTCTACAGTTGAAAACTTCTTAGGGGCTACATAAGTTTTGGATGAAGCTTATATTTATGTTTTCCCTTCATACAACTTGGATTGTAAATAAACATCACAGTGGGCCTTAGGATGTTTCCAACAGTAAGAGGTCAATCCCCACTGCTTAATGTGTGTGGTCTACTGAGCCTTTAATAGGCATTTTTTTGGGCTAATGACCTAAAATAATCTATCGAAATAGATGGATAGTGTGGATCAAAACATATTGATCACGGTGGGCCACATAGAGCCCCTAACATGATTGTTTGTCTCTAGCTACGTCCTGGTGGGGATTGTACCCAATCAGCGCCCAATCCGTGCCCCTTTAAAGATGCTTGACATTGGCGTATTGATTTGTTGGCGTCATCAAGTAATGTGGGCCCCACCATGATGTATGTTTTATATCCAAACCGTTCATTTATTTGGCAAGATCATTGTAGGGCATGAGCCCAAAAATGTGGCAGGTACAAAGTTCAAGTGGACCATACCACAGAAAACAATGAGGACAATGATGACCACTGTTGAAACCTTTCTATCACCCATTATGATGTTTATTTGCCATCCAGCGTGTTCAAAAGGTCACAGAGACCTTTAAATTAAGGGGGGAAAAAGCAAATATCAACTTGAGACAACTTCTGTGGCACCAAGAAGATTTCAATGGTAGGCGTTCAATAACACTGCCTTCTGTGGCGTGGTCCACATGAGCTTTGGATTTGCTTCATTTTTGGCAAATGCCATAAAATGATCTTACAAAATGGATGGTCGGTGTAGATATAACACATACATCATGGTGGGGTCCACAAAACTAGGCGACATCAACACACCTAATTTATATGCATAATAATGTGAGGCAATAAAGAGAGTAATGCAGGGGCATTTTCACACTGTGCTCGAGTGGGGTGGCCTGTGGGATGCGAGGACACACTCGGGGTGAGTGGCCTATGTGAGTTGGGTGGCCTGTGTGAGTCGGGTGGCTAGTGTGAAGCGGAACCAATGTGAAGTGGGGCCCACGAGGGGGGTTCGGCCGAGTTCCTAACCCATGGGATATAGGGCCTGGGATATGAGATAAAGGGATTGATTCACCATGCTCTATCAATTAGAGCTTTTAGAGCAAGTGTTTAATTGTCCTGCGTCAAAGCGGTATCAGAGCGGGAGTTCTCGTGTTTGAAACTCCTCACCGGGGGTGATTAACGCAAGGGCATTTTCACACCGGGCTGGAGTGGGGTGGCCTGTGGGATGCGGGGGCACACTTGGGGTGGGCAGCCCATGTGAGGCGAGGCCCACTCGTGTGAGGCGGGTGCCTCATGCGAAGCGAAACCCATGTGAAGTGGGGCCCACGGGGGGGAGGGGGGGGTTCGGCCAAGGTCCTAACCCATGGGATGTGGGGCCTGAGCTATGAGATAAAGGTATTGATTTGCCATGCTCTATCAATTCGAGCTTTTAGAGTAAGTGATTAATTGTCCTGCATCAGAAAGGCTTGTAGTATTATGCAGGGAGTGTGAGAGAATAGGAGAGAGAAAGTAGAGAGAGAGAGAGACTCGTGACTCTCTTTCGGACAATCTACAACATAAGTGAGAGGGAGTCTTCAGAGGCTAGAAAGGTATGGTTTAGATTAAGTGCGCATATAGCTCCCCTACACTATGGTTCACTATGGTTTAGATTAAGTGCGCATATAGCTCCCCTACACTATGGTTCACAAGGGAGCTACGAGAGCCTCATACTCAAGACTAAGCCCAATAAGAATATCAAAGATATGTTGCTACTCAAATCAACTCTACGATGCTTACCATAGCAAGGCCGTATGAGCCTGTAGTGACTCAATTCCAACCACATTTTCCCAAGCACAGTATAATAATCTCCAAGGATTTCTCCCCCTGACAAAAATTTGTAATTTCAGCATCAACTAAATAGACTTGTCACATTCTTTTTCTGCGAATATGAAGCTGCAATGGGATCCCAAATACTTCTAGTTGATCCACAGTACACAAAGGCTTTGTTGATCTCAAACTTCATGGAGAAAGCAACCCAGACCAAGCTTACCTGGATCGTGGGTCGCTTTGGTACATTGTACGGGAACAGGTACGCAATGCGATACTTCCTCCAATACATGGTACGCTAAGGGTAGGATCATGTGCATCACCCCAATACATACAATGTGTATGCAATATAGTTTTATATATGAACTCATAATGCAATTTATACATGAAAATATGAATGTTATTGTTACAAACCCACATGGTTAGTGTTATATTATAACTAAATAAATATAGTTATAAATCTTTATAACTAAATAAATAAAGTTATAAATCTCTATATTGAAATTTGTAAATATAAATTTACATTAACTTAACCAATAGTAAGAACAAAGAGCACTAATTCGAGTTACTAAAGAGCACTAATTCGAGTTGTTAAAAATAGCAATCTGGATCACAAATGACCCATAAATCCGGAACACTTGACCAGGAACGTAAAACATGGGAGGTTTCATGTTTTAGGTAACATTAACCAAGACAGTACAATCATATCGTCAACCTCCCAATCAGAATGAGCAGGATCATCTAATGTAGGTTCCTCAATCTTTTCCTCTAGATAACCTAGTTCTTCCATCCACCAATGAACATGTGGGTTAACCTAGACTACTCCAAATACTTCTCACTAAGAAGCAATTTCAACAACTAGATACCATCTATATCATCCCCTGTGACAATAATATCATTGAAATAGAAAAAGACAATAAAGAGACCCACGGGTTGCTTGAAATAAAGAGTGTGATCACCACTACTTCAAGAGTAACCAAACTTCAACAACGCAATACTAACACACTTAAACATGACCATGGAGATTGCTTCAGACCATAGCCTTGATGATGCAGGACATGAAATTTTAAACATGATACGTGAGATTCCAGGCTTTAGATCATACTAGTTCAAAACAATCACACAAAATTCCACATCCCACATAAAGTTAAGCATTCAACAAGGGGAATCTACAAGGGTCCAAGCCTACACATGTTAGGGCTGAATCAATTAAAAATTATAGACCAAACAATGCTCAAAGAATAGTAGATTCATCCACACATGCAAAGGATTATTTCCCAATCCAAGGGATTCTCACGTTTTAATTTAGGAAAACCTAGGGTTTCAAAAGTGGAATAGAACTTGGGGATTTGAGATGATCTAAGGTTAGGGTTATGGAAACAAGGCGAAAGAGGAACGAAATAGAGACGAGAGGGAACCTGTAATCAGCCTGCATGTGTGGACAGCAAACCGGCCTAATGCACGTGCGTGGATGGCGGCCCGCATGTGTGTGGGGCCCACGAATCTGGAATCGGCCAGCTAGGGCCTGGTCGGCCAGGGTTGGGCCACCTTCCCTCCAAAATTCAGGCCAAACGGATGATCGGTTTAAACACGGTGCTCCGCCGAAGTTTCAGCCCTCCTGCAGGGCCAGATTCTGGAAATCTGTTGTAGAAGAAAGATTAGCTACAAACGTGGGTGGATTTGATGAGGGGATGGCTGTAGGAGACGAGGAATATGGAGGGTAAGAGATGGAGGCAATTTGGGATGGATGCAGCTTCGCACTACGGTAGTTGGCCCTTTGAAGAAGGGAGGGTTTCGCACCCAATTAGATTTCAACAACTCAGAGAATTAGAAAAGCAGAAAAACGCAGAATTTTATTAATCATCTTCAATGAAAAAAACCCTACAAGGGGTTGCCTATTTATAAGAAAAACCTATACCTCAAAAGTCGTGCCATATGCGTATACTATTACTTAAAGACGAAGTAATAAAAAATACCAAGTAATTAATGCAATCTAAACCGTTCATAATGTTCCTAATAACAGTAATAAGCAAAACTCAAAGTCCTACGTCACCTATGGCAGTGGGCCACAATCATGAGATCCAATGAAGGGATCCACATGATGATCGGGTCCACCCCAAGGAATCAAAACACAGTCCTCTAACTAGGAGGCCCTCCAAGGATATCATCATAGATCCAGATCGAAGGTGGGGCCCTCCTCCTTGTGTACATGCGAAATGGGGGCGTGTGTGTGCGCGAGATGTCCCCATCAACTCTCTCCGGCTGTGAACATTTCACTACTGGCGAAACAAAACTCCTAAACCACTCCAAGATGTCAGGATCAAGTCTTTGAAACTTTTCCTTAGTGAACTATGTACTATCTGAAGCTAGGCATGACTTCCAATTGGCCACAAACTTTTGAAATCTGCCGTCTGACGTCGATATTATCTGATGGTCCAAAATATCATCTATCTCCTCTCTGGGTGTGGGAATGGTAGGTATGGGAGGTAGAGGCTGGAAAGATGAGTCGGAAGGGGGCCATGGATTAAGGGAAATGTCTAAGGAATCAGGATTGTTAGATGACAGGCTAGACAATATATCAGTGGTCCCCTGAAATGTAACTAGATCCTCCACATTGAATGTGGAACTAATTTCCATGGAAGGTGGAATATCTACCACATACGCATCAAGACCGTTTTGTTTTATAATTTTGAATGGTCCAGCGCTACATGCGTGTAATTTACGAACGACTCCCTGAGGGTACTGCTCTGGCCTGATGTGGACCATCACAGAGTCCCCTACATTGAATTCCTTGAATCGTTATGTTGATCGGCAAAAATTTTGTAATGTTCATTACTAGTATTGATCTTTCGCCTGATTTCTTGATGCAATGAATGAATGTAATGTGCAAAGGACTCTGCAGACTCTGATGGCCTATGGGACAGGGACATAGGGACAAGATCAATAGGCTTCCTAAGTTTATAACCAATAACGATTTCAAAAGGACTTAAACCTGCGAATCTGTTGACAGAACTATTAAATGCAAACTCGGCGATAGGTAGTGCAGCGTCCCACGTCCTGGTGTGCCCCCCTACTAAACACCTGAGCAAATTTCCCAAACTCCTATTGACCACCTCAGACAGGTTTGGTAAAGTCGCCCTAGGTACTAAATCAATGGCGGGTTGTATATCCCTCATAGGGGGAAGCTCATCCGGTAGATCATCAAGAACGACATCACGAAACTCATCCACTACCAGAATGGCCTCAGTGGGTAACTCTACACTAGCCTCTGGTACACTTTCCCTAGCCACAAGGGCGTACACCATCGAGTCTGACTCAGTCTCTCGATCAAAGTCTTTGGTATTTAAAATATGGAGAGGCTTAGACTTGGACTTCAATTCCTCAACCAACCTCAAGTGATAAGAGAAAGAGAGGTATTTTTCCTTAAGAGTTTCTTTCATTTCTCCCCAATGGACTATTGGAGGTTCCCTCAACCTCTCTTTCTTTCGCTCCACAGTAGCCCAAAACCTCTTTGCTTAGCCCACAAGTTTCATCTTGGCAAATCGAACTCAACGAGCATCCGACATGTCGTACCACTCAAAATAGTGGTTCATATCCACCAACCAATCTACAAAAGCTTTAGGGCCCAAGTGGCCATTAAACATAGGGGCCTCTACTCTAACTCCGTTAAGGTGTTGCACATCTGGGTCATAATGATCATGATGCCCTCGCGGGCTGGGTGCACGGGTGCGCGCCCATGTTTGTTTCTTTGGCCACCCCCATTCCCTTATCTATCCTCCTGACCACCTGCCTGAGATTGGGCATCTTCCCCAATGGTGGGGTTTGCCCAAGCGGAGGTCTCTAGTTGGGTAATGCGCACATTAAGCTAATCTCAGCATTGGTCAATACGTTGTTCCAAGCGCCTACCCAAAGAATCAAACTGTCGGGTTATGTTGTCCATTGACTCTTGTAATTGCTCCATGTTTAGTGCAGGGTGCAACCCAAAACCGCAACCAGTACGTGTGGGCATACAACTACCCACTCAACTCAAAGGTCTTCTAATGCAACTATATGCGTCTAAATGGGACCAGCAACATAACTGTCCAAACAGTTTGTTAACAGAAAATTCAGCAATGAAAATTGGGGAATTTCTGACAATAGAAAATTCAGCAGTCTATGTTGTGAATGATGGGTCCTAAACAGCCCTATATGATGAAATTTAATGCAAAATAAATGCAAGTAGACTAAACCCTAAACATGCAATGCAATCCCCTATGAAAAACCTAAGCTCTGATACCAAATTTGATGCAGGACATGAAATTTTAAACATGATACGCGAGTTTCCAGGCTTTAGATCATACTAGTTCAAAACAATCACATAAAATTCCACATTCCACATAAAGTCAAGCATTCAACAAGGGGAATCTACAAGGGTCCAAGCCTACACATGTTAGGGTTGAATCAATTAAAAATTATAGACCAAACAATGCTCAAAGGATAGTAGATTCATCCACACATACAAAGGATTATTTCTCAATCCAAGGGATTCTCACGTTTCAATTCTAGAAAACCTAGGGTTTCAAAAGTGGAATAGAACTCAGGGATTTGAAATGATTTAGAATTAGCGTTATGAAAACAAGGAGAAAGGGGTGAAATAGAGACGAGAGGGAACCTGTGATCAACCCGCATGAGTGGACAGCAAACTGGCTTGACGCACGTGTGTGGATGTCGGCCCGCACGTGTGGGGCCCACAAATCTAGAATCAGTCAGCTAGGGCTTAGTCGGCCAGGGATGGGCCACCTTCCCTCCAAAATTCAGGTCAAACGGATGATCAGTTTGAACACGGTGCTCTGCCAAAATTTCAGCCCTCCTGCTGGGCTAGATTCTAGAAATCTGTTGTAAAAGAAAGATTAGCTGCAAACGTGGGTGGATTTGATGAGTGGATGGCTGTAGGAGATGAGGAATATGGAGGGTAAGAGATGGGAGAGATTTGGGATGGATGTGGCTTTGCACCACGATAGTTAGCCCTTCGAAGAAGGGAGGGTTTCAAACCCAATTAGGTTTCCACAACTCAAAGAATTAGAGAAGCAGAAAAACGCAGAATTTTATTAATCATCTTCAATAGAAAAAAAAAACCCTACAAGGGGTTGCCTATTTATAAGAAAAACCTATACCTCAAAAGTCGTGCCATGTGCGTATACTATTACTTAAAGACGAAGTAATAAAAAATAACAAGTAATCAATGCAATCTAAACTGTTCATGATGTTCCTAATAATAGTAATAAGCAAAACTCAAAGTCCTACGTCACAGGGTAGTGGGCCACGATCATGAGATCCAATGATGGGATCCACATGATGATCGGGTCCACCCCTAGGAATCAAAACACAGTCCTCTAACTAAGAGGCCCTCCATGGATAGCGTCATCGATCCAGATCGAAGGTGGGGCCCTCCTTGCGTACGTGCATAAGGGGGGCGTGTCTGTGCGCGAGATATCCCCATCAACTCTCCTTGGCTGCGAAGATTTCACCACTGACGAAACAAAACTCCTGAACCGCTCCAAGAAGTCAAGATCAAGTCTCTGAAGCCCCTCCTCAGTGAACTGTGTACTATCTGAAGCTGGGCGTGACTTCCACTTGACCAGGAACTTTTGAAATCCGTCGTCTGACTTCGATATTATCTGATGGTCCAAAATATCATCTATCTCCTCTCTAGGTGTGGGAATGGTAGGTATGGGAGGTAGAGGCTGGGAAGATGAATCGGAAGGGGGCCATGGATCAAGGGAAATGTCTAAGGAATCAGGATTGTTAGGTGACAGGCTAGACAATGTATCAGTGGTCCCCTGAAATGTAAGTAGATCCTCCACATTGAATGTGGAACTAATTCCCATGGAAGGTGGAAGATCTACCACATACGCATCAAGACCGCTTTGTTTTATAATTTTGAATGGTCCAGCGCTACATGCATGTAATTTACGAACGGCTCCCTGAGGGTACCACTCTGGCCTGATGCGGACCATCACAGAGTCCCCTACATTAAATTCCTTGAATCGTTTATGTTGGTCAGCAGAAATTTTGTAATGTTCATTACTAGTATTGATCTTTCGCCTGATTTCTTGATGCAATGAATGAATGTGATATGCAAAGGACTCTACAGACTCTGATGGCCTATGGGTCAGGGACATAGGGACAATATCAATAGGCTTCCTAAGTTTATAACCAATAACGATTTCAAAAGGACTTAAACCTATGGATCTGTTGACGAAACTATTAAATGCAAACTCGACGATAGGTAGTGCAGTGTCCCACGTCCTGGTGTGCTCCCTCACTAAACACCTGAGCAAATTTCTCAAACTCCTATTGACGACCTCAGACAGGTTTGGTAAAGTCGCCCTAGGTACTAAATCAATGGCGTGTTATATATCCCTCATAAGAGGAAGCTCATCCGGTAGATCATCAGGAAACTCATCCACTACCAGAATGGCCTCAGTGAGTAACTCTACACTAGCCTCTGGTGCACTTTCCCTAGCCACAAGGGTGTACACTATCGAGTCCGACTCAGTCTCTCGCTTAAAGTCTTTGGTATTTAGAATATGGAGAGGCTTAGACTTGGGCTTCGATTCCTCAACCAACCTCAAGTGATAAGAGAGAGAGATATTTTTCCTTAAGAATTTCTTTCATTTCTCCCCAATGGACAATTAGAGGTTCCCTCAACCTCTTTCTTTCGCTCCACAGTAGCCCAAAACCTCTTTGTTTGACCCACAAGTTTCATCTTGGCAAATCAAACTCTACGAGCATCCGACATACCGTACACTCAAAATAGTGGTTCATATCCGCCAACCAATCTACAAAAGCTTTAGGGGCCCAAGTGGCCATTAAACGTAGGGGCCTCTACTCTAACTCCGTTAAAGTGTTGCGTATCTGGGTCATAATAATCATGATGCCCCTCGCGGGGTGGGAGCACGGGTGCGCGCCCATATCTGTTTCTTTGGCCACCCCCATTCCCTTATCTATCCTCCTGACCACCTGCCTGAGATTGGGCATCTTCCCCAATGGCAAGGTTTGCCCAGGCAGAGGTCTCTAGTTAGGTAATGCGCACATTAAGTTGATCTCAGCATTGGTCAATACGTTGTTCCAAGCGCCTATCCAAAGAATCAAACTGTCGGGTTATGTTGTCCATTGACTCTTGTAATTGCTCCATATTTAGTGCAGGGTGCAACCCAAAACCGCAACCAGTACGTGTGGGCATACAACTACCCACTCAACTCAAAGGTCCTCTAATGCGACCATATGCGTCTAAATGGGACTAAATGCTCCTATAGGACTCTATATGAGGGAAACTATGCAATGCTTCTGAAATTCCAGCAACATAACTGTCCAAACAGTTTGTTAACAGAAAATTCAGCAATAAAAATTGGGGAATTTCTGACAATAGAAAATTCGGCAGTCTATGTTGTGAATGATGGGTCCTAAACAACCCTATATGATGAAATTTAATGCAAAATAAACGCGAGAAGACTAAACCCTAAACATGCAATGCAATCCCCTATGAAAAACTTAAGCTCTGATACCAAATTTGATGCAGGACATGAAATTTTAAACATGATATGTGAGATTCCAGGCTTTAGATCATACTAGTTCAAAACAATCACACAAAATTCCACATCCCATATAAAGTCAAGCATTCAACAAGGGGAATCTACAAGGGTCCAAGCCTACACATGTTAGGGCTGAATCAATTAAAAATTATAAACCAAACAATGCTCAAAGGATAGTAGATTCATCCACACATGCAAAGGATTATTTCTCAATCCAAGGGATTCTCACGTTTCAATTCTAGAAAACCCAGGGTTTCAAAAGTGGAATAGAACTTGAGGATTTGGGATGATCTAGAGTTAGGGTTATAGAAACAAGGAGAAAGAGGGGTGAAATAGAGACAAGAGGGAACCTGTGATCAACCCGCATGAGTGGACAGCAAACCCGCCTGATGCACGTGCGTGGATGGCGGCCCGCACCTGTGTGGGGCCCACGAATCTGGAATCGGCCAGTTAGGGCCTGGTCGGCCAGGGATGGGCCACATTCCCTCCAAATTTCAAGCCAAACGGATGATCGGTTTCAACACGATGCTCCGCCGAAATTTCAGCCCTCGTGTTGAGCCAGATTCTGGAAATCTGTTGTAGAAGAAAGATTAGCAGCAAACGTGGGTGGATTTGATGAGGGGATGGCTGTAGGAGATGAGGAATATGGAGGGTAAGAGATGGGGGAGATTTGGGATGGGTGTGGCTTCGCACCACGGTAGTTAGCCCTTCGAAGAAGGAAGGGTTTCGTACCTAATTAGGTTTCCACAGCTCAGAGAATTAGAGAAGCATGAAAATGCAGAGTTTTATTAATCATCTTCAATGGAAAAAAAAAAAAAAAAACCCTACAAAGGGTTGCCTATTCATAAGAAAAACCTATAACCCAAAAGCCGCGCCATGTGTGCATACTATTATTTAAAGACGAAGTAATAAAAAATAACAAGTAATCAATGCAATCTAAATCATTCATGATGTTCCTAATAACGGTAATAAGCAAAACTCAAAGTCCTAAGTCACCTAGGGTAGTGGGCCACGATCATGAGATCTGATAATGAGATCCACATGATGATCGGGCCCACCCCAAGGAACCAAAACACAGTCCTCTAACTAAGAGGCCCTCCATGGATGTCGTCATCGATCTAGATCGAAGGTGGGGCCCTCCTTGCGTACATGCGTAAGGGGGGCGTGCGTGTGCGCGAGATGTCCCCATCACTTGAAAAGTTTGTAAACTGACCCCTTTCCCAGCACTGCAAGAAATCTTGGAGGAGATGCCATATTCACCTCTTCTTGAAGATCACCATGGAGAAAGGCACTTTTGATGTCTACCTGATAAAAGGGTCACAAGAAGTTCGCAGCAAATGAGAGGAACATATGTACTGAATTCAATTTGGTAACAGTAGCAAAAGCCTCATGAAAATCAACTCTATGGGTTCAAGTAAAGCCTTTTATTGCAAGACGGACTTTATAGCACTCTTCTCCATTAGGCTTCTGCTAGTTTGTGCAAATTCTTTTTTAAGGCACATATTTCTTCTAGCATTGCACTTTTCTATTCAGGATGAGAGACTGCCTATCTAACACTAGAATGGACAAAAAAAAAAAAGTGCAAAGCATGAAATGAAAGCCCAATAGCATGGTGATAGAGAATAATATAAAATAAGATTAGAGATGGGATAACCAGTGCATAACCTCTTCCCTTTACATAGCGAAATAGGAAGATCATTTGAATTATAAGTTGGAATCACACGTGATTTAGGAACATCATATTGGAGCACACCACTAAGTGGAAGAACATTTTCTCTTTCGTTGAACATGTCTTCAAGCTTCCTAGTTTTTGAGTAGGAATGGAAACAAAGGATGGAGTCATCAAGGGATTAACAAAAGAAGAATCAAGTGGAGATACAAGAATTAGAAAAGGTAAACAGTCAGACATTGAAGACACCTAAGAAACTAGAGACTCCTGAGGTGAATAAAATGGAATATTCTCAAAGAATGTGACATCCATAGAGACAAATTGCCCATCAGGAATTGTTGAAGAGCAACACTTGTATCCTATTTTTATTACTTAAGTAACACAAAAGATCCATTTGACTACCTTGGAATCCAATTTGTCACGTTGAATGCCCATGAGGAACATGAACAAAATACACACATCCAAATATTGTGGGAGATATAGTAGTCCAATAGGAAGAATCGGCGTGTGAAGGAATCCTACATAACAGATTTGGAAGTAATGAGTGGTTCAAGGGTTTGAAGGGGGTCCAAGCTTCTAATCTGACCACAATAAGAGACCCACAGGGCACTTCTGATGGCAATAGAGGCCTTTGGACTCAAATTTGGTCCCAGAAAGAGCCCAAAACAGAAAACCCCACCGTCTAAGAGATTAATGTATGGAGATCAGGGGTCGAGAGGAGATCCAACGAAAGGAAAATAGATTTCGGCAAGTACTGGCAAAGCCTTAAACTATTCCCGGTGCAGTTCCAATGCCGGAACAAGGCTCTAAAGGTATTTCTGTCGATTTTCGGCAGCCCTAAATGGTTCCCAGTACAAATCCAGCGCCTGAATAAGGCTCTAAAGGTGTTTTCGACAAGTTCTTGATGCAAGACGAAAGGCTTGACCTAGAATGATGGGCTAAAACTAAATAACGGATTAATTAAAGCAAGCAAAATACAAAATAAAACCACTCTATCACAAAGTTAAAGAATCCAAGTAACAAAACATGCTCCAGTTCAAGGCCATAAACAATCTCACAATGCAGATCAAACAAAATATGAATTGATTAAGATCAATAGAAGGTAGAACTTCCATCTAGCATAGGGATTAATCTCAATTCAAGGATATCACTTGTTCTTATTAGGGTTTGTTAGGTTAAGATTAAATTTGGGAACAATGAATTATAGAATTAGGGTTTAGAGATTTGGGGGTTTTGGGTTAGGATTTTAAGTTTTGGAAATTAGGGATTTAGGGTTAGGGATTGGTGAATTAGGATTCTAGATTAGGGCTTTAGAGTTATAGGCTTAGAGTTAGCAGATTTCAAGGGAGAGGAGCAAGGATCAAAGAGGAAAAGAAGGGGAAAGGGTTGTGATGGGGACATCTCACGCACACGCACGCCCCCCTTACGCACGTACTCAAGGAGGGCCCCACCTTTTATCTGGATCGATGACGACATCCATGGAGGACCTCCTAGTTAGAGGACTGTGTTTTGGTTCGTTGGGGTGGACCCGATCATCATGTGGATCCCATCATTGGATCTCATGATCGTGGCCCACTAACCGAGGTGACCTAGTACTTTGGGTTTTGTTTATTATTGTTATTAGGAATATCATGGATGGTTTAGATTGCTTTAATTAGTTGTTATTTTTTATTACTTCGTCTCCAAGTAATAGGTTGCACACATGGCGCGAGTTTTGGGGTATAAGATTTTATTATAAATAGGCACCCATTATAGTCTTTTTTCTCAATGAAGATTAATAAAATTTCTACATTTTTCTGCTCCTCTAAATTTCTAAGTTGTGGAGATTCAATTGGGTGTGAAACTCTCCCTTCCTCAAAGGGCTGACTACCGTGGTGCGAAGCCACATCTATCCCAATTCGCCCCCACCTTCTTCCATCCATATTTCTCCTCCTACAAACATTCCATCTGTAAATCCATCAATATTTGCAGGCATTTTTCTCTCTACAGCAGATTTCCAGAATCTGAACCTACAGGAGAGCTGAAACTTTGGCAGAGCACCACGCACAAATCGTGCATCAGATCGAATTGAGATTTGGGGGTTTTGGAGTCCACCCCTGGCTGACCAGGGCCAAGCTGGCTTTTTTCTAAATAGTGAGCCCCACACACATGCAGCCGAGATCACACGCACGTGCGTCTGGGCCATTGCTGCTGTCCACATATGCGGTACTTTTCTAGTTCATCTCTCCTCTCTCACCCCTCTTTCACCCCAAATCCCTAACCCTAACTCTAACCCTAAATTACTCAAATCCCCAATTTCATGCCCTTCTTCAACCTTAGGGTTCCCCGAATTGAAATCTATGAACCCCTTGGATTAGCGAATTATTTTTGTGCATGTGTGGATGAATTTACCCTCCTTTGATTCGTGTTTGGTCTATAATTTTGATTTGATCCGACCCTAACTTGTGTAGGCCTAGGCCTGCATAGATTCCCCTTGATTGAGTGCTTGAACTTTTGTGTGGGATATAGAATTTTGTGTAATTGTTTCTAATTTAGTATGATCTTAAGCCTGAATTTTTTTTTGCATATCATGTTTAATTTCCATGTCCTACATCAAATTTGGTGTCAGAGCTTAGGGTTCTTGTAAGGGAATGCATTGCATGTTTAGGGTTTAGTTTATTTGTGTCCATTATGCATTAAGTATCATCATATAAAGTTGTTTAGAGGTCCATAATTTCCGATATAGGCTGCTAAATTTTCTGCTATCAGAAAATCTGCATATTTCTTCGCTGGATTTTCTGTTGACAGATTTTTTTTTTTACAGACAGGTTGTTGGAAATTTAGTATTGTGTCTTTTTCTCCATATAGAGTCCTATACGAGCATTTAGTCCTATCTAGGCACATATAGTCGTAGTAAAAGGTCTTCAGATTGAGTTAGTAGTTGTATGCCCACATGTACGGGTTGTGGTTTTGGCTTGCACCCTACATTAAATATGGAGCAATTGCAAGAGTCAATGAACAAGCTGACCCAGCAGTTTGAGTCTTTGGGTAGGCGCTTGAAACAACGTATGGACCAACGCTTTGAACAGCTTAATGTGCGCATTACCCAACTAGATACCTCCGCCAGGGCAAACCCCACCATTGGGGAAGATACCTAATCTCCAGCAGGTGGTCAAAAGGATAGACCAAGGAATGGAGGTGGCCAAGGAATCGGTTATGGGCGCGCACCTGTGCACCTACCCCGTGAGGTACATCAAGACCTCTATGACCCCGATGTACAACTTCTCAAAGGAGTTAAAGTAGATGCTCCCACGTCTAATAGCCACTTTGACCCTAAAACTTTTCAAGATTGGTTGGCAGACATGGACCACCTTTTTTTAGTGGTACGACATGTACGGCCTTGTGGCTAGAGAGAGTACACCAAAGGCTAGTGTACAATTACCCATTGAGGTCATTCCAATAGTGGATGAGTTTCATGATACCTTTCCTGATGATCTACTAGATGAGTTCCCCCCTACACAGGATATACAGCACACCAGGACGTGGGACACCATACTACCTATAGCCGGGTTTGCGTTTAATAGTTCTATCGATAGGTCCACAGGTCTAAGTCCGTGTGAAGTCGTTACTGGTTATAAACCTAGGAAACCTATTGATCTTGTCCCTATGTCAGTCTCATAGGCCGTCAGAGTCTACAGAGTCTTTTGCGCACCACATTCATTCATGGCATCAAGAAATCAAGCAGAAGATCATGACTAGTAATGAATATTGCACGCTTTCTGCAAACCAACATAAACATTTCAAGGAATTCAATGTAAGGGACTCTGTGATGGTCCACATCAGGCCAGAGCAGTACCCTCAGGGAGCCGTTCATAAATTACATGCGCGCAGCGCTGGACCATTCAAAATTATAAAACGAAACGATCTCAATGCATATGTAGTAGATCTTTCACCTTCTATGGGAATTAGTTCCACATTCAATGTGGAAGATCTAGTTGCATTTCAGGGGACCACTGATACATTGTCCACCCTATCACCTAACCATCTTAATTCCCCAAACCTTCCCTTGATCCATGGCCCCCTCCCGACCCATCTTCCCAGCCTCTACCTCCCATACCTACCCTTCCCACACCCAGAGAGGAGTAGAGGATATTCTGGATCATCAGACAATATCGACGTCAGACAGTGGATTTCAAAAGTTCATGGTCAAGTGAAGTCACGCCCAGCTTCAAACAGTACGTGGCTCACTAAGGAGGAGCTTCAGAGACTTGATCTTAACATCTTGGGGTGGTTCAGGAGTTTTGTTTCGTCAGTGGCGAAATTTTCGCAGCCGGGGAGAGTTGATGGGGACATCTTGCACACACACACGCCCCCCTTATGCACGTACGCAAGGAGGAGAGCCCCACCTTCTATTTGGATCAATAACGACATCCATGGAAGGCCTCCTAGTTAGAGGACTGTGTTTTGGTTCCTTGGGGTGGACCCGATCATCATGTGAATCCTATCCTTGGATCTCATGATCGTGGCCCACTACCCTAGGTGACCTAGTACTTTGGGTTTTGCTTATTATTGTTATTAGGAATATCATGGACGGTTTAGATTGCTTTAATTAGTTGTTATTTTTTATTACTTTGTCTCCAAGTAATAGGTTGCGCACATGGCGTGAGTTTTGAAGTATATAGTTTTATTATAAATAGGCACCCCTTGTACTCTTTTTTCTCAATGAAGATTAACAAAATTTCTACGTTTTTCTACTACTCTAAATTTCTGAGTTGTGGAAATTCAATTGGGTATGAAACCCTCCCTTTCTCGAAGGACTGACTACCATGGTGCGAAGCCACATCTATCCCGATTAGCCCCAACCTTCTTCCATCCATTTTTCTCTTCTCCAACAAGCATTCTATCTGCAAATCCATCAATATTTGCAAGCATTTCCCCATCTACAGCAGATTTTCAGAATATGGCCCTGCAAGAGGGCTGAAACTTCGGCAGAGCACCACGCACAAACCGTGCATCGGATCGAGCTAAGATTTGGGGTTTTGGAGTCCATCCCTGACCGACCAGGGCCAAGGTGGTCTTTTTCTGAATAATGGGCCCCACACACATGCAGCCAGGATCACACACACGTGCGTTTGGATCATTGCTGCTATCCACATGTGCGGTACTTTTCTGGTTCGTCTCTCTCCTCTCTTTCACCCCTCTTTCACCCCAAATCCCTAACCCTAACCCTAAATTACTCAAATCCTCAATTTCATGCCCTTTCTTCAACCTTAGGCTTCCCCGAATTGAAATCTGTGAACCCCTTGGATTGGGGAATTATTTCTGTGCATGTGTGGATGAATTTACCCTCCTTTGATTCTTGTTTGGTAAATAATTTTGAATGATCCAGCCCTAACTTGTGTAGGCCTCGGCTTGCATAGATTCCCCTTGATTGAGTGCTTGAACTTTTGTGTGAGATATGGAATTTTGTATAATTGTTTCTAATTTAGTATGATCTTAAGCCTAATTTTTTATTTTTTTTATTTTTTGCATATTATGTTTAATTTCCATGTCCTGCATCAGGTTGGTCGTACAGATGGCCATACGGTCACATCCATAAGGTCGTATGGTCAAGGGGTTGGCCCGTACAGTTGTACGGGTTGGGTAGGTGTAGGTTTAGATGGGTTTTGGAGGAGATGGGGACGGCTTTTGGGGAAAATAAAAGAATAGAGAGAGATTTAGAGAGATTAAGGGAAGTAGAGTGAGAGAAAAGAAGAGAAAAGTGAAGATAATACCTTATGAAAAGAGAATAAGAGAATGAGATAAGATGGAATCATTCCATGGCTTCACGCCACTCCAATCACAGGAGGTTTTCTTTGCTTCTCATGGAATCACTTGTGTTAAGATTATATATTTTTGAAATCATGAAAATTGGAAATTTGCCTCTCATCTGAAGAGATGTCCATGATGATTTATATGTATGTTGATGCACAGAACATTCATTCCTTGCATTGAATAGCACTCGTCTACAGATTGCCTAGGGGACAACCCTTTTGTACCCACTAGATGACCACTATATGTGGAAACCTATCCAATGGGAGGATGCAGGCCTTGCCCATGCCTACCAATGATAGAAGCCTGCTAAGTGCAGATGAGGGTTGTCAATATCCAACCCCCAAGCAAGTGAATGATTTCTATTTATACTCACTCGATGCATCGTCAATGTCATTTGCAACATTCACATTATTTACTTCAATCGCATTATATTTCTGTTTCTATAATGGATTGTTATGTTGTACTTGTATGTATTGTTTTAATTGTATCGTGCATAAATCATGATGGGTTCACTAACTGGGCCTAGCCAGCTGACGGTATATTGATGGAAAAAACATACATATAGAATTGAAGTTGAAACCGTAATTCAGCTACTGGAACATGAGGCCAAACCAGTGGATGACCCACAAGGGCAGTGGCCTTATCTCACTAAAGACAAGCTAAATACGTTGGGACGATAGAGTGATTGGATGGATCTTGTGCTACTTATGATTTCCTTCATCTATGCTTTAGAATTTACCATTGTTTAGGATCTAGATTTATGCATGTTTTTGGAATACGTTGCTGGATATTTGGTTAAGTGATTATGAATGATGAATTACTAACAATCCCAAATGGGTGGACAGTAATATTTTAGTGGTATTTTTTATTTTTTGGGATGTATGGTGGCGAATGTCAGTGAATGAATGTTGGTTGATATAAATGGATGATAGATGCTAATAAGAACTTAGATTATCTATAAAACTATGCCTCCCACACAACTTTATGACTCGTTGACTTAAGTACACTCAGTGTGCGAGTTATGTGCCATAACTCGGATTTGAGGGCGCACACTCTGTATCCGAATTGCGGGGTGTGACATCCACTGGCTCGAATGCCCATGGCCATTGGTTGTCGCTATTAGGGTAGTGATGTTAAATGCCCATGGGATCATTGATCATCTTTCTCAAATTTCACTTTGATTGGATAATCGAAGCGATCCAATTTATGGCTACGAAAATGGTTGATCCATATTGGTAATAATAGAGAATATCTAATCATTGATCTCGACCATCCATCGTGCTGGGCACACCTCTTATTTAACACTTTGATTATATGATCCTAACCACCAATCAATGAGTTGAAAAATGTAAAATTTGTATCGATTATAAGAGGTCTAGTTAGTCATTGATCTTGACCATCCATGATGAGGCCCACCTTTGATTGCCCATCTCTCAAAAACACCCATTATATGATGACCCTAACCACTTGATCAATGGTTAGAAAATACACGCCCACAATTTATTACCATGTCCTATGAGTGATCTAGACCCATAATCATGCGGGGCGCCCTTTTCCTTATGGATCTCACCCAAAAAATCACTTTGATTGGATAATTCAAACCATTAGATTACCAGCTAGGAAATGGATTATCTATATTTATTATATCAGAAAAAGATATGATCATTGTCACCATCATGTGGGACCCCCCTTTCACTACCCATCACTCTTAAAAGTTACTTTGATCAAATGATGATAACCATTCAATCAATGGATTAGAAACTCATTCTCAACAGTCTATATTAATTGAACTAGAAGTCAACAACAGGTAATTATTTAGGCCTTTCATCATGTGAGGTCCATCTTCGATTACCTATCCGTCTCAAAAATCACTCCGATCAAATGGACATAACCACTAATGGCTAGAAAATGGATGTTTGCGTCGAGTGGGGAACCATTCCAAGCTTAACCATGGGAAACCCTTCATGCCAACATCGTGAACTGGGGAATTCAAACTTTTTTTAATTACCAAGTTAATAATTTATGCCACTTTTGTTAATCGGAAGTTAGTAAATTAGCAATTAACTAAGGCTAACCAAACATGCTCATTACAAAATTCATGAATTTGTCAATTAAAAATTTGCCAACTTCATGAGTTGGGTGCCAATCCAAACATCCACTTAATGACACAGTTTGCATAAGCGCCAACTAGCCATGCAGGGCATTTGCTTCCTTTGCTGGAATAATGAACATCAGTTGATCATAATAGCTTTACCCAATGTGAGGTTGCTAGGGCTGTTTCGAGTCACTTCGTTGTCCTTTTCAAGGTCCCTCGGGTACTAAACGGCTCAATGGCAGACCTTTTCAAAAGTTGTAAAGTGGGGCCTTCTCTTTGAGAGGCAAGAATTTTGGGATGGTTCAATATGATATGCTACGGGGGCCATGGAAAGAAAGAAATGCCAGAATTTCTTTTAGCAAGGTGACATCGCTAGAAAATTGTCATCTTCATGATGGAGGGGGGAATGGCCATGCCAAAAATGAGAGATGCAGGGAACTTCTAAAAATGACCACAGTCATAATTGGAAGGTGGTTATCCCGGGTGGCATCGTCATGTCTCTAGTAGGCAGTGTGAGGTGGAAGCCACTTCCACTGGGTTATGTAAAGCTTAATTTTGATGGTTGCTGATTAGGGAACCTGCGGGCCGGGTCCTTCCAATGTGGGTGACATTTTGAGAAAGAGGAGCAAGATCATTAGGAATTTTCTGGGGTCTTGTGGCTTCATGGGGTCCAACGAGGTTGAAATTATGGCCCTTCAAAGATGACTGCATATTTGGGGTGACTCCTCTCACAAAATCCTTGTCATTGAGAGCGACTTTCGTAAGCCATCAAGTGGGCTTCTACCATCTTTGCAAGGCCATGGATATAAATGCTGTTTCTTCGAAATTAGATCCCTATTGCTGATAGGTGGGTTGTTTTCTCTAATATCCTAGAAGCAAGTGATAATTGATTCCTTTGCTAAAGGAGTGACAGAAGGGTCACTCGGAATCAGCTCATTTGTTAGCCCTCTTAATGTTGATTTTGGCTTTTGTCTTCCAATAAAATTTAAGTTATCAAATAAAAAATACAATTGTCTCATAAAGTTATTGGACCCAGTTTGTAAGGAAGGTGGTTCGAACTAGTGGAAGTCATAAGACTTTACATACTCATCATTGGTAGGCAATTGGATCCCACTCTTGGTTAGTTTAAGTAGCTTCAAATTTTGGTAAAAAGTCTTAGTCATATTGTGTTTTAATGCTTCGTTTACTCCATATGTAAAATCTAGTGTACATAAGTGTAAAAAGCTTGGAATGAAGATGACAGAAATTTTTTATTATTTTCATTCATATCTACCATCATTGGAATTCAAGAGAGTTCTCTTCTTTTCTTTGTAAGCATTCTTAAAAGGATGGTACTATACTACTTTTTATCCAGCATTGGGAAACTACTCTATAGAAACTAGTATCCTGGTGGACTAGAGGACCATGTCGGCAAAACAGTTACTCAAACAATCCAACCATGTGTGATCCTCCAGGCCCACTACTCAACCGATCCAGCTATGGGCAAAGAGTTGGACTAGATTACAAACACATACTATATAAATCATCTGGTTTTTGGGCCCATCATTTGATTGATGGGGACATGTCTTCATGATCAGGGGCCTAGATACATCAATGTCTCATCCACATGGTGCCCAACAGACATTAGAATTCTGATGAACCAATAACAAATATATTCATAACAGTTTCCTATAAAGCCTACCTTCCATTGAGTGTGGCAGTAGTTGTGGGACCAACATGGACCCACAGCAAAGACATTCGAACGGACAAAACTCTACATGATCATACGACCAGAATTATCCCATCACTAAAATCTTTGGCCTATGTCCCATCCACATGGTGACCAACACCCTTCATCGATTACTGATACTAGCATTTCTCTAAAAAGCAAAATTAAAGGATATGAATTAAACAAGAAAAATAATCTAGAGACAAAAAAGAACAATTGTATACCTGTTCCAAAGAATTGTAGTTGTCGGATATCCTCAAATACCTCGCCTTCACATTCTTCCCTTGTGCCTCAGTGCTGCAAGGAAGCATGTTTTTCTGTGGCGAAGGTGTGAATGATGCCTGCGGATTACTAGCTCGGCCCCCTGAAATGAACGACGTTGATGATTGCCGGGGTGCCCCACTCTTCCCTTTTGAACCTGATGAACCCATCAACTTCTATGATTCTAAGGATATTCTGCAATTCTCCATAAATCAACCTCCCACCGTCGCGCGGAAGCAATTCAATTGATCAGAACCCCCACCTATGACGAAAACCAGGAACCCTGAGAATGTGTGGCATCTAAAATATCAGAAATCCTTGAAAAAAAAGGACTCAAGCAACACCTACCTTTTAAATCAACCATGAGTCTAAAATACGCAACTACGGAGAAAGCAATGGATGGAGGGTTCGACGAAGTTTCTATCCGTGGAAGGAAGCCTGAGGCACCGGCCACCCGCTTGAGGTACACGATGTGGCCCTGTGGAGCCCACCATGATGTATATGTTTTATGGAAACAGATTGGCTACTCCCCCTGCCATCAGCCCGGTGGCTAATGGTCGGTGCTCTGTGGGCCCCACCATGATGTATGTGTTTCATCCATTCCGTTCATCCATTTTTACAGATTATTTTAGGTTTGGTCCCAAAATTGAGAGGGATATCAATCTCAGGTGGACCACACCACAGTAAAACAGTAGTGATTGGATATCCACCATTAAAATCCTCCTAAGGCACAATGTACTGTTTATTTGACATCCAATCTGTTGATTAGGTCATACAGGCCCAGATGAAGGGGGAAAACAAATATCAGCTTGATCCAAAGCTTTTATGGCCCCCAAAAGATTTTTAATGGTCAACGTTCATTCAATACTGTTTCCTATAGTGTGGTACATTGAGATTTGTATACACCTCTTTTTTGTTATTAGACCATAAAATGATATAGAAAAATAGATGGACGGAATGGATGAAACACATACACCATTTTTTGGCTCACAAAGCACCAACCACCAGCCAATGGGTGGTGGCAGAGGGAGTAGCCAATCCGTCTCCATGTTTTATCTACGCGGTACATCCGTCTTGCCAGCTACACTGTACCACACCATGGAAAACGGTGAGATTGAACTGCCACCGTTCAAAATTTATCGGGGCCAAGAAGTTTTGGATCGAACTTATATTTGTGTTTTCCTTTCATCAACGTTTTTGTGACCTTATAAATAGGTTGGATCCCAAATAAAAGGGTGCGGATTGGTTCTACCCAACGAGACCTAGCTAAGGGAGCCGATTAGCTGTTGTCCGAGTAACAGCTTGGTCGGTGTTACCCTTGCTGCAGGGGGCTGATAAATTTATTTCATATTCACGCTCCGTCAATTTTTTCAGCTCATTTTAGGATTTAAAATTAGAACTGGGCATTTTTTACCCGAACCGGTAGATCAGGCCCGATCAGACCTGATCCGACCCGATTCGAACAGAACCAATGGTCAGGATCGGTCGGAATCGGATAGCGGAATTCAGATCCGAATTATTTTCGGGTCGAATTCGGATAGGCCCTGTTCCGAACAGACCCGATCCGAAACCCGATCCGATTGGATCCGATTCGGACCGACCCGATCCGGACCGTGTGTGTGTGTGTGTGTGTGTGTGTGTGTATTCTTTTACTTTTACCGCTTAGGATAGGTTCGGCACCAAAAAAATCCCACCCATTCCCATCAACTCTATCTCTCTATCTTTATATTTGTGATTCTATCTCTTTATCTCCGTTGAAGAAGAAGGTTGTAGGCATATACGGAAGAAAGAAAGAGGGAAGGAGAAAGAGACTCGCAGCTCTCGATCGAGGAACGGTGTATGAAGTGGTTTTTGTGGGTCTGATCACAAGGTATGTTTTATATCCAAACCGCCCATCCATTTGGCGAGCTCATTTTAATGCTTGAAACAAAAAATAAGACAAATCTAACCATCAACTAGACCACACTACAAAAACTAATGAGAGATTGAACGTCGACCATTGAAACCCTTTTCAGGGTCACCGAAGTTTTGGATCAATATCAAATTTGTTTTTCCTCTTCATTCGGGTACATGTGACTTTATAAGATTTATTTTTCCTTTTCAATCAGGTACTTGTGACCTTATGGACAAATTGGATGTAAAATAAACGTTATGGTGGGCCCTACAATTTTTTTAACGATGAAAATCATTATCTCCGCCACTATTTATGGTGTGGTCCATATGATCGTTGGATATGATTTATTTTTTGGATAATGCTCTAAAATGATCTCTAAAAATAGATGAACAGTGTAGATATAATAAATACATCACTGTGGGGCCCATGTAACTTTGATCTCCTTTGAACCGTTCTCACAACTCGGAGCTCGAGGAGCGTCTGTGTTGTCTTCACACGACACGTACTATAGCAGCTGTATTACAGCTATGCTAGCTACAGTTTAGCTACAGGCTATAATAATAAAGGGTGGCGGATTACGTGTTTGGTAACTCGGTACACGAATAAACTCTGTGGGCCCACCGTCATTTATGCATTTTATCCACTCTGTCCATCTATTTTATTAGTTTGTTTTAAGTGGTTAGCCCAAAAAAGAAGCATATTCAAAGATCAAGTGGACCACACCACCGGAAACAGTGTGAATTTAATGTCTACTATTGAAAAGTTCTTGATTGCCACAGAAGTTTTAGATCAAGCTAATGTTTTTTTTTTTTCCACTTAATCCATGTCTTTTTGATCTTACTAACAGGTTGGATGACAAATAAAGATCACTGGAGTCCTTGGATAGATTTCAATGGTGGAAATCAATACTTCCACTATTTCCTATAGTATGAGCCATTTGAGCTTTGGATATGATTCGATTTTGGGCTCAACCCTTAAAGTGATCTGAAAAAATGGATGGACGGCGTGGATAAACCAAATGAATTCACGATAGGACCAACAGAGTTTACTCAATACGATAAGAGCGTACTGGTTCGATTTCTTTATAAAGCTTCCTGGAGAAGCTACGTAGTTGGTGTAAAGCTTCTTTGGCAAGCTATATGGCTGTACATTTTTATCTGTGTGGGGCCCATCTTGAACTTTTTAGTTTATCCACACCGTTCATTAGTTTTTTCAAATCATTTTAACGGTTGATACTAAATTTTAAGTATATTTAATAATCAAGTAGATCGCATCATAGGAGACGAAGAATAATGATTTCTACGCCATTGAAAGAAACGAATTAACCGAGTTTTACCCAATCTGATCCGAGTCAGTTTTCCTGACCGAGTCAGACTCGGATCGATTCAGGGCAGCAGGAGTTTGGATCTGTTCGGGTTAGATGACCTGGACTCGGCCCCGGATCGGATCAGGTTCGGGTCAGGCCATGTAAATGTCGAACATGGTGGGGTTCGACTGAATCCGATCCGACTCGGTCCGATGCCCAACTCTATTTAAAATGCTATCCTAATAATTAAGTAGATCCAAATCTACGGTGCATCAAGCCATCCGAAAAAGTGGTGAATGATCATTAAAAGCTTTTTTTATGCTTTTTTTTTATCAAGTTAATTTTTGTATTGTCCCTTCAGCTAGTTCTGTTTCACCTTATCAACAGTACGGATCTGCTCCCAACGGGCCTTGGGATGTTTTTAATGGTTAGCATTCAATCATCACTGTTTATTGTGGTGTGGCCCACCTAAGATTTGGATATGCTTAATGTTTGGGACACGATCTGAAAATGGACTGTAAAAACGGATGGTCAATGTGGATACAGAACATATCATAAAGGTGGGCACGGATGGTTAGAGTGGACATAGAACGTATCATAAAGGTGGGCCCTATAGTTACCTGGATGCTCCCGAACTATACTTTCCAAGACTAAACCACTATGTATGGACACAGTACTTAGAGACGAAAATACTCTTGCTTTCATGGTGGCACAGTGGTATCCACGATGCCAATGTGGACTCCATGGATATCACGATGGCACCATCCACTAGTAGAAAAAAGCCAAAAGCTATAGCTAAAGACATATGGCTACAAATTATAACCATAGCAAGGCCGTAGTCATTGCTTCATTAGATTCGTAGTCATTAGTTATATGGCAATGGATCTAATCCATAGCCATTTCTTCTGTATCTTATTATCTCTAATTGAATGCGAAAGAAATAGTGTAATCTGATCTCGACCACTCGTGCTTATGCTGGAGGATTCGAATTAGTTGCTGAAGAGATTCGCAGAGCCCACCACCCACCGCATATGTAGAAAAAGAGGGAGCCGGGAAGGAAGAACAACTGTTTGACTTTGGCACATGAGGTGGCGGGTTTGGCTAGGTAACATAATAGAAATGTATCAGACTGCAAATCCTGGAATGATAGTTCGACCCCGTCCTTGCCCTTGGGGAGTGGTGAGCAGCACAGAACGTCGAATCAATCATATATCCACCAGTTATATCAGGAAGTGACGAGCGCATCAGTTAGTTCATAGACAAGTCACTTTGATTCAACGTACCTTAGCCACAACTATTTCCTTTAATCCGCCATCTCATGCTCTTTCATAGTTCCAGTTTCTAACCGCTAGGGGAACGAGGAGAGCATGAGGGCTAAAATGGATAGAATCACAGGGATCTATAGATGAGGGGGATAGCAAAGATTATATACTCTCTTTTTAAAATAGGATTGCTAAGCGGCTTGGTAAGAATGAAGTATATCCAGAGGTAGAGTAGAGTAGTGTTGGATAACCATTACAACTACGGATAATTGAGTGAGCCTAACATGAAATTGAGTGAGCTTTAAATGAAATTAAACGAGCCTAATATGAAATTGAGTGAGGCTAACATGAAATTGACCGAGCAACAAATGAAATTAAACGAGCATCACAGGAAATTGAGCAAGCCTAACATGAAATTGAGCGAGCTTCAAATGAAATCGAACGAACCTAATATGAAATTGAGCGAGGCTAACATGAAATTGAAAGAGCCTAACATGAAATTCAACGAGCCTCAAATGAAATTGAGCAAGCTTCACATGAAATTCAATGAGCCTAACATGAAATTCAACTAGCCTTAAATGAAATTGAGTGAGCCTAACATGAAATTCAATGAGCTTCAAATGAAATTGAGCGAGCTTCACATGAAATTGAGCAACCCTAACATGAAATTGAGTGACCCTAACGTGAAATTCAATGAGCCTCAAATGAAATTGAGCAAGCTTCACATGAAATTCAACAAGCATCACATGAAATTGAGCGACCCTAACAAGAAATTCAACGAGCCTTAAATGAAATTGAGTAAGCTTCACATGAAATTCAACAAGCATCACATGAAATTGAGCGAGCCTGACATGAAATTCAGCGAGCTTCACATGAAATTCAATGAGCATCACATGAAATTGAGCGAGCTTCACATGAAATTCAATGAGCATCACATGAAATTCAATAAGCTTCAAATGAAATTGAGTGAGCCTAACATGAAATTGAGCTTCAAATTCACGTGATGCTCATTGAATTTCATGTGATGCTTGCACAATTTCATTTGAAGCTCATTGAATTTCATGTTAGGCTCGCTCAATTTCATGTGAAGCTCGTTGAATTTCATGTGAACCTTGCTCAATTTCATGTGAACCTCACTTAATTTAATGTGAAGCTTGTTGAATTTCATGTGATGCTCGTTGAATTTCATGTGAAGCTCACTCAATTTCATTTGAGACTCGTTGAATTTCATGTTAGGCTCATTCAATTTCATGTTAGGCTTGCTCAATTTCATTTGAAGCTCGCTTAATTTAATGTTAAGCTCGCTCAATTTCATGAGAAGCTCGCTCAATTTCATGTTAGGCTCGCTCAATTTTTTTTGAAGCTCGCTTAATTTCATGTTAGGATTGCTCAATTTCATTTGAAGCTCACTCACTTTCATGTGATGCTCATTCAATTTCATGTTAGCCTCGCTCAATTTCATGTTATACTCGCTCAATTATCCGTAGTTGTATGTACTTTTCACTATAGAGCTAATAGCTACGGGTTAGATCCATAGCCATAAAGTTACTAGCTACAAATCTAATGAAGCAATGGCTACACTACCAATGGTTACAGCCTTGTTACGGTTATAATCGGTAGCCATATGTCTTTAGCTACATCCTTTGACCCTGTTTCTGGTAGTGGACGGTGCCACCGTGATATCCACGGTGCCATCGTGGACAAGATAGAGTCCCACAATGGCATCGTGGATATCATCGTGCCACCGTGAAAGCAAGGGTATTTTCGTCTGTAAATAATGTGTCTGTACAGAATGGTTTAGTCTTGGAAAGTAAATTTTGGGAGCATTCAGAAAAGCCAGTGGGTAAAAGGTGAGATTTACAGTGGTAAAAATCTCCCCACTATGTTATTACTCGGATAACACCAAATCCCCACCCCTAGCTAGAGACATACGATCATGTTAGGGGCTTCATGGGGGCCATCGTGATCAATATGTTTTATCCACATTGTCCATCTATTCTAATAGATTATTTTAAAGTATGATTCCAAAAAGTAGGCAGATCAAAGGCTTAAATGGACAACATCATGTGTAGTGGGGATTCAACTCTTACCATTGAAAACTTCCTGGGGCCCACCATGATGTTTATTTTTCCTATGAGCTTTGAGAAGTTTCCAATGGTAGGCTTAAAATCCCCACCATTTCATGTGGTGATGTCCACTTGAGCCTCCAATCTACCTCTTTTCAGGGCTCATGCTATAAAATGATTTGTCAAAATAAATAGATGGCATAGATTAAACATATAGTTCATGATGGCCCCACAAAGTCCTGACACAACTATCAATCTCTAGCTACATCTCAATGGAGGTAGTACCCCATTCTCGCCCTAGCGCCCCAAATAAAGAAAATTTCAATGGGGGCATTAATCTCCACTATTTTCTGTGATGTGGTCCACTTAAGTTTTGGATCTGTATCATGCCCTAATATTAGCTACCAAGGAGTGGATAAAACACGTACATCATAATGGGCCCGGAGGAATTTGAGCCATGTCACGCCACAAGGATATCCCGGTGGTGGCCATCGGCAATTTGCTCTCCAATGACAAAGGAGTGGTACGGTATGGCCATATGAAAGCGAGTTTACTCCAACATAGAATGTTGCGGGGCCCATCATGATGTCCCACTCCATCAATCATCCATGTTGTCCATTAATTCTTCTAATTTGTGTTAGTGCATGATCTAAAAAATGAAGTAAATCCAAATCTTAAGTGGACCACACCACATAAAACAGTGTTTCATTGAACAACGACTGTTAAAAACTTCTAGTACCTACCATAATTTTTATTTGCCATCCAATTAATGGATAACGCACTTGGATGAAAGGTGTTGGGGGAAAAATAGAACGACTTCTGGAATGGACCAACTCTACAAACCAACATGGACCCAATAGGTCTTGTGCCTTAAGAAGCATCTACTGGCAAGGAAAGATCGACCTTCAAGTAGGTCAATGCAACTGTAAGTCCACTCAAATAAGATACAACTATAAGTCCACTCAAATGGCTGGTTACTGACCTAAACCATAGGTCGACTGTAGGTCGACCTAAACCATAAGTCGGATATAGCTCGGTCATATGTCGACTGTAGGACAACCCGGCCATAGGTCGACCATAGGTCGGCATAACCTCTGACAAGACCAATGCTGATCGGACGAAAGGCTCAGTATTATTTACATCTACTATATTTGGCACCTCTACCACCCGATCTTTTTCCATGCTAACAGTCTGGGAATCCCTCCAACAGCCCGAAGATCTCTCCTAAATCTTCAAGAGATAAAATCAGATCCTGGGAATCTTTGACAGCCATAATCTCGGGAAGATCTCCGGCATATCAGGAATTCTAAATGAGAAAGACTCCTTACGGTGTGATCTTCCCTCTCATATAAATAGAGGTACTTCTAACCAATGAAAGGTACACATACTCTATCAAAAAACACGACTGAAGACTCTTTTCCTTAAGATCCTATCCTACAAAAGACCCAAGGTCCTAACTCAGGCATCAGAGAATCCCCTTTACAAGCTAGGGTCTCCTTTTCTCTTACTTTTTGCTGTGCAGGTCCCAGAAGGTTAACTAAGGAGGGTCCACTGGAAAACTGCATCAACAATTTGGTGCCGTCTGTGGGAAATCGAGATCATAGCTATTTACTGCTCTACTATTAAAAACTACAATGGCCAGAGGGAAGAAGAAAACCCAAGCCTCCCTGGTTGCAATCCTAGTTGCACCTGACCATACGCCGCCCCCGGAACAACCTGATAGTCATCGGGATTTTGCGTCCCAACATCAGGTTGACTCCGGCTCAGGGAAGCAGAGTCAACAGTCTCGCGCCAAGGGAAGACGGTTAAACTCTCTTGAATAGTAGGTCGAAATGTTGAGAGAGAACATGGGCTACATGAAGCAGATGCTGGAACAACTACAGCCTCAACGTATGTAAAGGACCAACAGGGAGGATGAACAAATGGGCAACAACCCTTCTCAACCTTCCTGTACGCGCGCTGCCTCTCAGAGGAGCCAACCACCCTCCCAGATGAGCCAACAACATAGCTCAACTAAACCAGCCCCAACTCACGTTTTGGGGATCGCGACCTTACTTGCTTCCGATCTACGTCATGAGCTAGACCAGAAGAAACGCGACAAGACCCCGATCGAGGCTACTACTGAAAGCAGCGAACCCTGGAAGGTCAAGCTCAAAGATCCACGAGATCAGATGGAAACATGCTGTAACGTCTCGAAAAAATCCGTACGAAAACCCGAGTACCACCTCAGGCAGAAATCCCTAAAGACCGTATACTATGGAAATTAAACAAAAATTAATTAAGTACTAAACTAAATTAATGGGTGGATTAGCTTGAACCACAATCTATGCGAATTGCAAGACTCAAAACCATTGAAATTGCTAGCTCAACATTACTTAAGAACCTAAGAGAAAGCCCAAAACCCAGTTGCTCTCGGGAGCACATTGAAACTCCGTATCGGACCTGGACCGCATGTCAAAAGTCCGATAACCGCAAAACTATAAGGTTATGACCACCTTCTTGGGCTTGACAACCATTACGGGAATCAAGCCCAAATAGTATTCAGGAACGCACAACTTGAGCCTTGAGCGAAGTGTGTAAGAAACAAGAATATCTTTAAAAAATGAACCCAAACTTAAGTGAATTGGACCATTCGCTTGTGGGAAAAATTGAAGGCTTCAGACTGTCAGATTTTGACTTAAATACACTCATGGGTCAGGAAAAATTCGCTGCTCATATCTGTATACTTGTGGCCTTGATCGAGTGACGACGACCGCCGATCTGATATAGGTCCGTCACGGTCGATCTGCTTATCTAATCGCGCTAAAAATTCAGTCCTGGCTTAGATCCATTGTTAGGGAACTTACTCCATGACATAGACAGGTAATGGACCTCTAGATGGGCCTCATTTATCAGAAACAGGCACCCTTTGGCTTTAACCTAAGTATACCATGGCCCTGGGGCCATTGACATCACTTTTGGGCCTATTTAAAGACCTTAAACCACTCCTCTCATTCCATACGAATTTCTCTAACCCTAGGAGAGAAGAGAGATAAGAGGAGAAAAGAGTGAGGAGTAGAGAGAGAGATCAGTAGATCGTTGCTGGGATTCACTCCCATTACACCACATACTGAATCACCACCCCACCATCACTACACCGTCGATTCTAACTTCGATTTAGGTAAGAAATCCTAACCCTAATCTTGTTTTAGGAATCCGAATAGAAGAATCAGCGAAATAGCTAACCTATTTCGATGTTTAGGTACCGTTGTTCTGTATATGGGGACGTAAGATTCGAACCAAGTTCGAAACGAGAAATTTAATGAAAGGTGCGGACTATAAATGTTTAGGTTATGGTTTTCAAGGCTTTCAATGTCAGCGATGAGTTATGTCTGACTTGATTGCTACCATATGATCTTAGTTACGATGTATTCAATAAATTATACATGTGTGTGAACTATGTGAATATATAATGCATTCCATGTGTTTGTTGAAATGTTTGAATGAAATTATAATTATAATTTGTGCCTGCTATGAATATTAATCTAGAATATTTGTTTGTTATATGAATGATAACTCCTTATTGAAAGGATTTGTCATAATATATGCTATAACTAAATTAGTTCATGTATGTAGTAATGTGCAATCTAAGTGTTTGATAAAATGTCTGAATGAGAAAGTGTTTGTTGAATCGCTTCTAATGAGGGTGTTGAGATATGATTCTCAACTACCTTATCCATATCTATAATTTCCTTTATGTAATATAAATTGCTACTATGTGATTCATGGATAGAATGCGTATGTATAGTAACATGTTCTATTATTTGATAAAATGCTTAGATGAAAATTTTGTTTAAATTGTTTGTTAAATGTTGTTATGAATAACATATGTGACTACTTAATGCATTTGAGTATGATTGGGACTACTACGTAGTCTAGTCAATCGGTAACGGTTCCCGTTTTAGTGGCCGAACTAGTTTCGCCACATTGGATACGTTTGACGAATCCGAGCCGTATGGTGATTGTCGATAGTGGTTAGGCCACATGGAGTGCTTATGTGCTCCATGTCGATTACCTCAGTGTGTGCTCGTACCAATCGAACTTGTTAAATAACCCATTGGCCTATTGTGTGTTTACTATGTATGAACGCTACTGCTTGAATCTAAGGTACCGCTTAGCAATGTAAAACCTGTCTCAACTATGGTTTCACAATCCACTAGGACTCATGAGCCGAGCATGGTGGTATGGGACACCATGGTCGAGCAGTTGGCCTACACTGGGGTGACAAGCCTCCCTGTAGTGAGCAGTGAGCAACTCAAACTTGTGAGCTGAATATAGTGGTATGGGACACTGTATTCGAGCTGTCGGCCTACGCTAAGGTGATGAGCCTTCCCGTAGTGACCTTGAGTATAAACAAGGCCTACGCTGAGGTGACGAGCCTCTCCATAGTGACCTCGAGTGTAAACTCATGAACTTACCTATCCACTGCTTTTCATTAGGAGTGATGCCCTACAACTTGCCTATCGTATGTGATTAACTAGGATTGACGACCCTAAATGGAGCTTTCGTTTGGGTTAATGATATAAAGGGAGGTACCTTAGCTTCCCGAATCTGCTGTATGAATAAGCCTAATCAAATACTTGGTTAACACGACCATGCACCGCATTGCATGTGCTTTGGTGAGGAAGTGCACGTTTAGGGAGTTTTCCATGCGCGATCGTGAGATGAAGTCGCTGAGGGAGTGTAGGTGAGGGCAAGCATCATTACTGCATATCATTTCTGCATTAACAAGAGTAATTAGAAAGTGATTGTTGTATTGTTTTATCATTACTGCTTGATTGAATTGATAACATGTTAACCTTTGCCTTATAGTACCACTGAGTTGATCACTTACTCCCACTCTAGGAAGGTGTTTTAAAACACCAACCAGACTCTGATTTAGATGCAGGTTATGGCGATGCTTACACGATAGAGCCAGATTTCATAGACAAGGAGGAGGAGTTCTCCTATGTTTAGCTCTCAGGCAGGTCTGTGTAGACCTAGAGTTGTGTCGCTGGGATTACAAGGTTATGGATTAGTTAAATATTTACACTTTGAGATTTTATAAATTTTGGAACAATACGTGTATATATTCAGCCTGGTATTATACTCATACTCTGGGGGTTGAGAAACACTTACATACTTTATATACCTATCTCAGTCTTCGCTCACTTAATTTAATTATCTCTGGAGTATGATATGCCGTTTTAGTGTAATCCCACTCATGTTTAATGTACTAATATGGACAACATTTAAACATCATTATCTATGTTACGTAAGTGATGCGTTGGAACTCGGGAGTTGAGCTTTGCTCGACGCTCGATTTTCGGGGCGTTACACATGTGACAGGCCTATCGAACTACTACGCTGACTCCAATGGAGGCCATAATGGAGGAAGCTGATCCCCCATTCAATGCCGATATTATGAAGATGTGGACACCTAGCATATTCTGTCTACCTTAGATCACTCCGTTCTCGGGGAATACCAACCCTTTGGAACACATGGAGTCTTTCAAAGTCTACATGGAGTTCCAAAATGCATCTGATGCGGTCATGTGCCGAGCTTTCTCTTTAACCTTGACTAGAGCCACTGGACTGTAGTTCAAGCAGTTGAAGCTGAACTCCATTAGCTCATTCTCTCAGCTCGCAGGTCTTCATCACGAACTTCATCAAGGGGAAGAAAAAGCTTAAACCGTACTCCCATCTCTTTCAGGTCGTCCAGAGGGATGGCAAGCTACTGAAAGACTACATAATGCGATTAGGGAAGAAGTCGACAGACGCACCGCGCGCTCGATCCTGAGAGAAACGCAGTGATCAGGGAAGAAGTCAAACAAACTCCTCAAAGTTGAATTCATCGAGGAAGTTTATTGTCTAGACTGGATAGCAAACATTGTGTTAATCAAGAAGGCTAATGAGAAATAGCAGGTTTGTGTTGACTACATAGACCTGAACAAGGCTTGTCCTAAAGATAGCTTTCCTCTTCCCCGTATCAATTAACTTATAGACAGCATCGCTAGGCATGAGCTACTTAGTTTTATGGATGCTTATTCCGGTTATAATCAAATTGTAATGCACCCACATGATAAGATAAAAATCACCTTTATCACTGACAAAAGATCTTTATTATTACCGAGTCATGCCATTTGGTTTGAAAAACGCCGGAGCCACTTATCAGCAGCTGGTCAATAAAATGTTCGCCCACTAAATAGGGCGAATAATGGAAGTCTACATCGACGATATGCTCGTCAAGAGCATTAAAGCTGCAGATCATATTACTGATCTTAAGGAAATGTTCCTCGTCCTTCGTAAATACTGGATGAAGTTGAATTCGAACAAATGTGCCTTCGGGGTTAGCTCGGGAAAGTTCATCGGTTTCTTGGTCAGCCAACGAGGAATCGAAGCGAACTCTGAGACAATCAAAGCTCTGTTCGACATGAGTTCACTAAGGATGATCAAATATGTTCAATGACTTACAGGAAGGATCACTACACTTAATTGCTTCGTATCCTGAGCTACAGACAAATGTCTCCCCTTCTTTAAACAGTTGAAAGGGAAACACAGGTAGTGAACTGGACAGAAGAATGTGAGGCAACCTTCCAAAAGCTCAAACAATATCTAGGGTTTCCTCTGTTACTCTCCAAACCCGAGTAAGGTGAACCTCTACTATTGTATTTGGCTGTTTCTGAGGCCGCAGTTAGATCGACCTTAGTTAAGGAACACAAAGGGAAGAAGTTCCCGGTATACTATGTCAACAAAGCCCTAGTGGCAGTCGAAACCAGATACCTAAGCCTGGAAAAACTGGCATTAGCCTTGATCATCTCTTCCTAATGATTATGACTGTACTTCCAAACTCACACCATTGTCGTCTTGACCGATCAACCACTCCGGCAAGTGCTCCAAAAGCTTGAAGCCTAGGGAAGACTGACCAAGTAGGCGATCGAGTTAAGTGAGTTCGATATCCAGTACCGTAACTGAACGGCCATCAAAGATCAGGTAGTGACTGACTTCATTGCCAAATAACTCATACATCTAGGCAAGATATTGATCTACCTAGGTTGGAGCTCGTCCCAGATGTTCTGCCCAACCAAGCATCCCCAATTACCCCCAACCCACTTAAGTGGACGCTCTATGTTGATGGCTCATCCAACTCTAAGGCAAGTGAGGCCGGGATAGTCCTAGATATCGCAGACCATGTATGTATGCCATACACCTTAAGATTCAGATTCCAAGCCTCCAACAATACAACAAAATATGAATCTTTACTCGTTGGACTTAAATTGGCAACCAATATGGGAGCTCAGGACCTCGAAGTCTTCAGTGATTCCTAGTTGGTCATCAATCAAATAGTTGAAGCATACCAAGCCAAGAAGGAATGCATGAAAGCTTATTTATGGAAAGCTAAAGAATTGATCGAAAAATTCTAAAAATGCAGCGTTGCTCTAATTCCTCGAGCGAAAAATTCCAAAGCTGACATGCTGGCAAAGCTAGCCACAGCAAACGAATACGATATTCCAAGATCAGTCCCAATCGAGTTCCTTACTAAACTGAGCATCGATGAGGACGACCTCGCAATAGTTCTTCTGGTAAGCTCGGAACCTACCTAGATGGATCCAATCGTCAATTACCTCGAAAAAGACAAGTTACCCAAAGATCGAATGGAAGCACACAGATTGTGAACAAAGGCAGCTCGCTACACCATGCTCAACGGTATCCTCTACAAAAAAAAGGGTTTTACCTTCTCTATCTCATGTCTCCAACCAAAGGAAGCAGAGTAAGTCCTAAGGGAAACCCACGAGGGGATCTATGGAAACCACTCCGGAGGCCGAGCTTTAGCCCATAAAGTTATTCAGCAAGGTTATTATTGGTTGTCCATCCAAACCGATGTTCGACAATTTGGTCAAAAGTGTGACAAGTGCCAACATTTTGTAAATATACCTTGACAACCTCCTGAAGATCTCACTCCTATGACCGGGCCATGGCCATTTTCCCAATGGAGAATCGACATCATCGCTCTCCCCACCGGCAAAGGTCTGACCAAGTTTGTCATAGTAGCGGTCGACTACTTCACGAAGTGGGCTGAAGCCGAACCTCTGGCAACTATAACCGAACAAAAGATCACAATCTTTGTCTGGAAGAACATCATATGCAGATTCAGGATTCCTTGAACAATCATCTTCGACAATGGAAAGAAGTTCAATAACAAGCAATTCCAGGGAATATGCGAGAACCTCAGAATTCGTAATGTCTACTCTTCGCCGTGACACCCGTAGGTAAATAGACAGGTCGAAATAGTCAACAAGATCATCAAGCATCATCTCCGAACCAAGCTCGAGAAAGTCAATGGAGCATGGGCCGAGGAACTCCTTAAAGTCCTTTGGGCATATCGAACTACTGCTCGAACTACCACGGGGGAAACTCCCTTTTCTTTAGCTTATGGAGTAGAAGCGGTCACTCCAGTAGAAATCGTGCTATAAATAGCTTAGACCGAGATGTTCGACGAACAAGTGAACTTTGAGTTAATGACATTAAGTCTCGACCTTCTCGAGGAACGAAGAGAACAAGCTCGAGTCCAAACCACTATTTGCCAACAACAAGTGACGCACTTCTACAACTCTAGAGTGAAAATTAGGAGGTTCCAAACTGGTGACTTAGTCCTTCGAAGAACCTTCTGAATACTAAGGAACCAGGATCGGGAACTTTGGGCTTAAACTGGGAAGGACCCTATATAATAACGAGTACAAGCCGACCTGGCTCATATCGACTGGAAATTTGGATGGTCAACTCCTGCCCCATCCCTGAAATGCTAAATGTCTTAAGATCTATCATCCTTAGCAGATCCATGTGAAGTTTATTACATGTTGATCAACCTTAAGATATAACTAATGAGGATTTGTTGCAGCCTGATTCTATGTGGTCTGACCTATGGACGGCCTACGTCTGACCTATGTACAGAATCCGACCTAACTGATTGAATCCAAATCAAATCCCATCCATCTACAAGATCCGACTCGCCTATTGAGTGCGATCTACTTAACTTAGAAAAATCTATAAATGAACACATTGTGTCAAAAGGGGGCAAATTACATTGATAAAACCTCGAAGGGCATGTTTACATCGATTTGCATTTAAAAAAGAAGAAGAAGAAAGGTATTGTAAAGAGAGGTCAATCCTTAAGCCTCAGGGGGTTACTCGGAGGGCTGCTTCATTGCCAGATGTGTTAGAGCTTGACTCAGAATCATCAACAACAAAAAGGTCTAACTCTAGAAAGGTTTCCTTCATCGTCTCGACGCACTTCGAGTAGCCAAGCTGGTATAAAGAATTTATGTCATCCATGTACGTCTGGGAAGACTAATATTCTTTGACAACATCCTCCCGAGCCTGGGCAATAGCTGCTCGAGTTCCTACCTTAAGTTTCTCGAGCTTCACCTCGGTCTCCCTAAGCTTCGCCCCAGCTTCCTCGAGCTTCACCTTTAGTTCTGTCTCCCACCGAGTCGACTTTTCAAAAGCCTTTGCAAGAAGCTTCTTTATGGCCTCCAACTTAGCCTCTATAGAAGAAGTGTGAGCTTGAGATTAAGCGACCTCGATCTCGTTTTGCGTAAGCTTTTGATCGGTCTCGCTTATTTGCCCTTGTAGCTAAGTAATCTCATGATGTACCTTCAACATGCAAGGAGCGAGATGCCAAGGAAAAGAAAGAATGAGTGAAGTTGAACAATCAGAAAGAAAGATGAACTGCTTATGGAAACGCGCTTACCCCAAGAAGGCTCGTCACCACAAACGTGAGGACCGAGTTCGCGGGAGAATCTAACGAGCCAAGGAATTCTGCCTCGGGCACATGTCAATCCACCCAAGCAAGGATATCCTCAATAGCTAGGCGGAGGCCTTGACTTTCCTCCTCCTGAACTCCCTAAGGATCAGCTGAAGAGTGGCCAGTCTCTATAGAACAAGCCCCCACAGACGGCTCGGCAGCTCCCTGTGCCTTAGTAGGAGAAGCCTCTTCCCGAACGGCCGTCCTGACCGTTGTAGCAACAACATCAAGGATGGGCTCCGCAGCTGTTTCCCCTTATTCGACCTCCATCACAACGGGGAAAGAAGGGTCGAACTTCCCCTTGCTTTTGAAGGTCTTTTGCCTCTTCCTTTTTGGCACCGCTATTTCTTCTAAGGAAGGCCCCTGGAGCTTAAAGGCAAGCCTAAGCAAAGGATGAGCTTTAGGCATTTTTGCATCATGACAAGAAGAAACTCAATTATGGAAGCCCATGAAAATTTTCTAAGTCCTAAAGCTCAGTCAGGGTTCTTACCGAAGTTCTTACCAATGAGAGTGAGGTTTAAGCCCGACTTAAGTAGTAGTTCAGGTTGGAGAAGTACTCTCCAAGATCTTTCCTCCTCCTCTAGTACTTTTGTTGTAAGGTGTATGTCCTAGTATCTCGCTATTCCCTAGGATCTCGCGATCCTCTCCATCAAATTTTGGCTACCCACAACTTGTAGATAGCGTTTACGAGCGACCTTAAGTCGCATCCCATAGATCCGAGTCGACTCAATCCAAAACTTATACCATTACGACCGCGCCATCGCCGCGGTTCCAACGCCACGTCTCGTGTGCCAATGCAACGCCTAGACTAGGAGATATGAACCATGCATAATCTTGGCCACAGACTACGTGTTGCTAAGACACATGATTCCAGATTAAGTAGATTCTCTACCTAGAGCCATCATGAGGATGACATCATCCTAGGCTGCGTAGCCTAGGGTGACATCACCTTAGCCCTCCCCATGCTTGCTAGTCATAATGACAAGCATGCCATGCTCCCTTACACAAGTAATGATTCTCTTACAAACTAATCATTTCTCTCATATACATCCCTCTCTCTCCCTCTCATCTTCCTCATTTTCCTAGCAAGAGGAGCTTGGGACATCCATGAGAGACCCATTACTCCAACCCCTTTTAAGTGAGATCCCTCCTAATCCAACCATATAAAACCCATCTCCACCATTGAAGGAGCTCCTTAGAAGCTTGAGAGTTCAAGGGAAGAAGAAGAAGAGGAGGAGGAGAGGTGGGTGTACTCTAGGACTAAATTCTTTCCATTTTCTTGCATAAATTCATATATTTTCTAGCATGGGGCAAGTAAGATCCACCAATCAATGGTGAGGATCCTATCTTGACCTCTAAGTGTGGCCAATGGCCCACCTTAGCTTGCATGTAAGTTCCATGATGGGGCCATTCTCCATGGACCCCATCGTGATGTTGCCTTGATGATTAGCTTGATAGGGTCATCTAGACCCCTTGATGTTTGTGGTGGGGATGGCATCCCCACCTTACATTGCAGATCTGAGGGCCCACACATGGATGGGACCCATCTTGATGTATGCATGGCACCTAGAGGGGCTCATATTGGTGGAGCCCCTCCACCACTCATTTTCTATCTCTCCCTCTCTCTCTTTTTTCCTTATATGATGGCCCACCTGATGATGAATGAGTGTTATTCACGCTATCCAAATGGTGGACCACATGGCTGTCCAAACAGTGGGACTGGCCTACTTTGTTGTCCACCGTCCAGTAGCCATTACTGCCCATTTTCGGGCCGGCCTGGATGGAGAGACAACATAAATATCAGCTTGGTGTGGGGTCGTGTGGCCTACACATGGACACCACCATGATTTATGTGTTGTATCCACGTTGTCCCATTTGTGGGACCCACCTTGCTAAGGTCCAGCAGCATTGCTGTCTGGACCGTTTTGGGACAGGCCCCGATGAAGGGGAAAAACAAATATCAGCTTGTATCCATAGCTGGTGGGCCACCACGTGGACCCACCTTGGTGTATATGTTTTATCCCCACTGTTCAACAGCAGGGACAGTGGGGCCTGCCTTGATGAATGTGTGACGTCCGCACCATCCAGCAAGGACGTGGGACCCACCTTAATGAATGTCTTTTATCCATGCCGTCCAGTCCCTGTACGTGGACCTCACGTGATGTAATTTTTTATCCATGCCATCCAGTCCTTAGACATGGACCCCACCATGATGTATGTTTTACCCACACCGTCCATGGGATGTGGGAACCCACCATGATCTATGTGTTGTATCCACACCGTCCGTGGGACGTGAGACCCACCTGATGTATGTATTCTACATCCATGCTATCCATTACGTGTGAGGCCCACCTACCACGTGTGGGACCCACCAGATGTGTGATATCCACGCCGTCCAACACTTGGACGTGAGACTTATTGTGCTGTATGTGTTTTATCCACACCGTCCAAATGGGACGGTGGGCCCTGACGTGATGTATGTGTTGCATCTCCACCATCCAAGCAAGGGATGGTGGGACCCACTTGAGGTATGTATTTTATCCAGGCCATCCGTCAGTGGTGCGACCAGCAAGGCCCACCTGCTGTGTATATGCAGGCCCACCTACTATGTATGTGTAGGGCCCATCTGCTGTATGTGTAGGGCCCCACTTGCTGTATATTTTATATCCATGCTGCCCATTTATGTTGTGTAGAGGCCCACCTTCCATCTGTGTGTATGAGGATCAGATTGTCCAGATTTCTGGACGTCCAACAGGCCCGGATGGGCTGGACGTCCATCCTTAGAGCCCATTTTAATGCATGAACTATCCATCTATTGTGCTGGACTTTGTTGGTTGTTTGTAAGCCCACTATGATATATGTGTTATACACCTTGCCCATCCATTTTATAGAGTATATGGGCTACCCCATGAGGCCCACTAGGGTGCAAGAGACATATGTCTTCCCTGGCCATTTATTTTTTGGGCTATGGGCTACCCCATGTATCCCACCTTGATGTATGTAGACCATGGCCATCCCTTGAAGCCCACCATGATGTATGAGATAATATGTATGTTGCCCATTTGTTTTCTAGCTATTGTAAGGGCCATGGGCCCTATTATGAGATAGTTTCGATAGCGGGCTGCACTCTAAGAGATAATGGTGGTTAAATGTCCATGTTGTAAACCTCCCTAGGCCCATTGTTAGGCTCATTCTCATCTTCTTGTGGTGGGCTAACCCAAACTATTGGGCCCCCATTATTGATGGTGCTTCCACCGTGCCTTGTAGATTGGTCCAAGCCATATAGCCCATCTTGTGCTTATTGGGCCTCGTAAGAAGCCCAGTTAACTACTTGATGAAGAGGGCGAGGAAGCCCACTCTTTGTACTTAAGCCCATCCTTTTGACTCCCCTTGTTATATACGTTAGACTTACCCATGAGGCTCATTCTTGATATGAGTATGCCATCCAGACCATCTATTGATTGTAGGAGAGTACATTATCATTACTGGATATGCTAGCATAACATCATGATACATGCCTATGCGCATCATTTGCATGCTTATTATAAGGAGTGATTAATCATAATATATGCCATTGGGTTGGTTGTTTTTGGGACTCCCTATGAGATGGAGTTGCCCCACGTGAGCGTGCGGTATGCGCAGGTTTGATGCATGACTAGATGGTGTAACTCATGCATCTTCCATTCTTTGTGATATGATTATTGTACACCCTAGCAACATCAAGGCAGTGGTCTCTACAGGCATATCGTGGATGACAGGATTGGATACCAGAAATATTTAGTTCTAGCATTAGGGCACTTAGGATGTCCTTGGGTGAAAGTCCCAGAACCCTTATGGTACTAGAAGGTTGCTTCAACGTTCAGACCTAGTGGATACATGAGTGCAAGAGTGCTAAATACCAGAAGGTCCATCTCCCACTATGCCATGGTCGGTTGGAAGAGGGTGTTACCTTACTTGCCCGGGTGAAGCAGGCTTTGCTAGGTTGAGTTTGACCAGCTCAAAAATAAATCTGTTACTGAAAAGCCGGGTAGATATTGGCCGAGTACTTGCCAGGCAGGTAGTGAGGTCTCTTACGCTCACTTGGCTACTCGCCTGGGGGAGGGGCAGTCATTGTGAAGCATACTAGACCTCGGTGATATTCCAAAGATGGACTGTATTGATATATAGATCCAGCTGAGGACTAGTATGCTTGCGTTGTATCTTGCATATGACATTTGGCTATGTAGGCCTTGCATCGCATAGCCTTGATACGGCTGACGGTACTCATAAACTGTACTGATATGTAAATCCAACTGAGGATTGGTATGCTTGCTTGCATCTTCCATATGAAATTTAGCTATGTAGGCCTTGCGTTGCATAGCCTTGGTACGACTGATAGCATTTATGGACTTGCCAGCATTTTCTCATTCATGGACTTACCGGCACTTTCCGCATTACTTTGATACTGTATGCTTAGCATGTATATTACGCACACACTTACACCACCCTCTGAGCTTCATGTAAGCTTATGCACGATAGATGCGTACAGTTGACATTAAGATGCAACCGAGCTGAGGCAGGAGCACACGGTTAAGCTTTTGGAGTTTTTGATACTTATCTTGTATTTCCCTTTATGCGTTGTACTCAAAAGTTTTTGATTATAGTGGATATGTGGTGATGTTGTTGTTTGCGACTTAGTTATGCCTCCCTTTACAAAATTTTTTTACTAAAAATTCTCTTTATAGGATCCTAGGATCAGAATCTAGTATATGGGTGGCGAGAGCCGAGAATGGGGCACTACAGAAGCTTTCGACACCGGATTTGACGATTGAGAATTTTATGAGCGCGGTTTCTGAGTTTGGGGCATGACAGGAGTTAGTATTAGAGCATAACTTGGGAATAACTAAGGATAACATCATATATCTGTTATGAACTTAGGACGGTTAGGTCCTGAGTTTGTAACCTTCCGATTTAGTTCCCTAATGTGTGTGCCTTCGAGAGTTCTCAAGGCTGATAGGCCCCTTGTTCCTTCCTATAGGACATGATGCCTAAGAGAGTAGCCCGAGCGACTCCTGCTCCCCTGCCTAAGATTCCTACTCCCCCACCTAAGATTCCTGTTCCACCCATGAGATTCTTGCTCCCCCGCTGGAGATTCCCGCTCCCTCACCTGAGACTTTCACACCCTCATCTGAGACTAGCACAGCACCGACCGTGTCTGTGAGTGATGACCAGTTACAACAGATGTTGCAGGCTGTGACCGCTGCCCTCCAGGGGTAGGGTAAGCGACCCACTGAGATGCCAGCACAGACAGAGCAGGAGCGCGTGAGCGCCCTTCTTGGAGACTTTACTAGGCTCGATCCCCCGCGATTTCAGGGAGAGCTTGACCTAACTATGGCAGAGAGATGGTGCTCCCATGTAGATAATATTTTCAACACCATGAGATGTACGACTGAGCAGTAGGTCCCGTTGGCTGTGTTTCTACTTGAGGGCGAGGGCGAACACTGGTGGGCATCGGTCTCTCGTGCAGTAGGGGTTGATTTTGTATGGACATGGGAGGACTTCATAGACTGGTTTGATTAGAAGTTTTCCCCTGACCACATCTGACAGCAGCGTGCACTCAAGTTCGAGACTCTGGTGCAGGGGGATATGACAGTATCGCAGCATGAGGCCCGTTTTGTCGCGCTGTCAAGGTTCACGACGTATCTTGTTAACGATGAGGGGCAGAAGGCCTTCTGTTTTGAGAACGACTTGTGTTTTGGTCTCCGGAGCCTTGTTGTTGGGCACATGCTCCCGACTTTTGAGCAAGTGGTGCAAAGGGCCCAGATCTACTAGGCAGAGTGGGCTGATTCGCAGAGGGTTCGTGGTCAAAGGGGAGACCGAAAAAGGAAGGTCCCCTCTGGTGGCTCTCAGCAGCTGCAGTGCCAACCATGGCAGAGGCGTGTGGCCCGCCCAGCTGCCCGAGCACCAACACCACCTCCAGCACCACCTCCGAGGCAGTTTCCTGGTGTTTGTTTTGGATGCGGCAAGACGGGGCACCGTAGGCGGGAGTTGAAAAGGGTGAGCATCAAGTCCTAGAGTGGGGGTGAATAGGACTATGCCAAATAAAAATAAATTGCGAAAAGATAACACAGATAGCAGAAATAAAAAGCAACCTCAAATGCACAAGTATTGAGAGGTTAATACAAACATTGTTCTAAGGACAACATTACACCAAAAACCAATGGCTTATGGTAGGATAACCTGATTTCTAAAACATTTGTGAGTATCAAAAACTCAAACTGAAAGAGGCAAAAGAAATAAACCTAGCTATTACAACATTCACCACAAAAACATAAAATAGATTACACCATTCATATATATAATCTAATACAATCATCCACCATAACTCCAAGAATTATAGTGGTTCGTGTGTGTACACCAACTGTTTGGAAATAACCATACAACTACTCCACTCCCAATATCCACACCCACGGCATATTAGCTTTCACTAAGAAAGAAGGTTTTCCAAGGTTTACCTTAAAACCTTTACAGATGTGTTTTTCAATGTGCTTACACAATAAAAAACCCCACGTTGAGATTTTCCTGGCTGATCTCAGTCAAAACCACAAATAGAGATTTTGCTAGCTGAATCTTGTAAATGCTATCTTATCTAAATCCTAGGTTTGTCAAATTTTATAGTGCCAAAACCTCTTGGAATCTATAAGATTAACTTCATGTCATCCTTGCCAATCCTGTCTACATTCAAGTACAAGATCAAGAAGTTCAAGTAAAAGATCAAGAGGTTTAAGAACAACATCAAGAAGTTCAAGTATTACAAGTCTTCAAGCTTCAACTACTTCAAGAGAATGATGTATGATGATTCAACCTCACAAATAAGGTTTGTTTGACCCTAGATTGACCTTAGGATAGGTCATACTGTCACGCCCAGAACTCGGAAACCGAGCTCACAAAATTCCCGATCGCCGAATCCGGCGCCGACAGCCTCCGTAAAACCCCATTCTCGGATCCCGGCACCCATTCACCAGGTTTCGATCTTGGGATACTACAAGGAGGGTTTCACATCATCAGTCTGATTCATAATGAGCATAACAAAAGCATAACCCACAAACAATAAGCACAAGAACACCACCACAAAATCCACTATGATCAAAAACTTTTTAGTACAATGCGATAAAAAGGAAAAAAAATACAATGTAGTGCAAAAGATAGAAACTCCAAAGCTCGTCTGCACGGTCCAACTACGGCAAGACTATGGCTACGACTGCGTCCTGGCGTCTCCTGCACGCATCAATCGTGCATAAGCTTATAGAAAGCTTAGAGGGTGGTGTAAGTGTGTGCGCAATATAAACGTGCTTAAAATGCAAGGTCAAAGTAATGCGGAATCATGGTGATGAGCACATGAATGCAATCAGCCGTACCAAGGCTATGCGGTGCAAGATATGAATGCTATCGGCCATAACACAGCCATGTGATGTGAGATGCAACTCAAGCATGCCAAACCTCATTATATATCAGTACAGTTCTCATTCTGGATAATCACCGGGGTTCAATACACTCCAAATGGCACTGTTGCTCTCCTAGCCGCACAGTCCAAGCGAGCGTAAGAAACCTCACTATCCGCCTGGCCAATAGTCTGCCAATACCTATCCGGCACGTTAATAGAGGATCCATTCGTGAGCTGGTCAAACTCAGCTTAGTATTGCCCCCTACCCTCGGGCGAGTAAGGCCACACTCCTTTCCAACCGACCACGACACAGTGGGAGACGCGGCCTCCTGGTATTCGGCCCTCATGCGCTCATATATCCACTCGGTCTCGACGTTGGAGTCATCCTCTGGTACCATCGGGTTTAGGGATTTTCACCCAAGGACATCTATGGTGCCCGTATGCTAGAACCAAATATTTTCGGTATCCAATCTCGCCATCCACGATATGTCTGTGGAGGCTATGACCCTGATGTGGCTAGGGCATCCAGTAACTACAATCACACAAATGCAAGTGCATGAATCACACTATCAATCATGCAAGCAGTCCTGCGTGTACCATGCACTTATATGAGGCAACTCCGCCTATCAAGGAGCCCATAAACAGTCTGCTCGAAGGCATATGCTATGATCGGTCACTCCTCACATCAGGCATGCGTATGATGCGAATGATCATGAATCATGGACCTGTACTATACTAAACATGTATAAAGAGATGAGCTCAGATCAAAACGAAGATGGGCCTAGACGGCCTACACATTACAGGTATGGGCCTATTAATGGGCCTTAAGGAGAGTTATAATGCGGACATTTAACCAACATTATCCATTTAATGTGGGCGTCAAACCAGCATTGCTCTCAAGGCGTGGCCCGTTGCAAATTCAATACATATACCATGGTGAAATTACACTACATTGGGCCTTATGTATGTCCTATTGGGCCTTGACCCGTGGGCCTCCAGTACATCAAATGGGCCTCATAATATGGGCCTAATACAAATCAAGGTGGGCCTCAACAAGGACCACTAATACATGATGGGCCTCCACAATGGGCCTTAAATTATCTCCAAAACAGTTGGACAGTTGGATGAAACACATACATTATGATGGAGCCCACACTAATAGAGGGTGTGGTTTACAATACTTACATAAGTGGGGCCCACCAAAATGCTCATTTTTCACCCAGCCTAAGGCCCAATATAATGTTTATTTTCCACCCAACTTAAGGCCCAATATAATGTTTATTTTCCACCCAACTTAAGGCCCAATATAATGTTTATTTTCCACCCAACTATTCATAGGGTCATGTGAACCAGGGTAGAGCCCACTGTAGTTTTTTTTTTTTAATTTTTTATTATCCAATCTATCCATAAGGTCACGTGGGCTTGGATAGGGCCCACTGTAATATTTATTTTCCATACAAAATGGGCCCACTGAAATGTTTGTTTTCCATACAACCTGTTGATAGGTCATGTGGACCAGGGTAGGGCCCACTGGACTGGGGCCCACTGCAATGTTTATTTTCCACCCAAAGTACCGTGGGTTGGGCCCACCATTTATTTACATCGGGACGGTCAGGAGCCCACTGTAATGACTTTATTTTATTTTATTTTATTTTATTTATTTATATATGGATAAATATATATTTATATATCACATGGACAGGGGGCCCACCGTGATGTGGTCCACAAATCCAGCCCGCTCATTATGTGTGTCCCACTTGGTTGAGGGTACAGACCAAGTTTCAACCGCATCCAAATTTCAGGTAGGCCCCACCAAGTGTTTTTATATGTTTAGAAATGTCTTTACATGATTTTAGATGGTGTGGCCCGCCTGAGTTCCGTTTACAGTTGAGTTTTTGGATGGACGGCTGGTCCAAGGGGACCCATCAAATGCACGGTGTTGATGGTCGAAAGGAACCAAGGTGGGGCCCACTGCTGGGGCCGTGAGCCCCAGCCCGTCCGTCCGTCAGGACGTCCAGCGTACAGCGCAGGCGCTGCCTGCGCCTGTCGTCAGTGGCAGCAGTTGCTGCTGCTGCTTTTTGTTTTTTTTTTTTTGAAAAATTGTTTTTCTGCGGTTTTTCCCAGGCGGGGCCCGCTTTAGTAAGATCCACACCAACCATTGGATTCCTTGGTCCAAGACCGACCCAAGGAGTCTAATATTCGCCCTATTTTTGGCAAATAGAAGGGTCACGGTGGATTTTAAGGGTAATACCACTAGTTCCCATGGTATGGCCCGCCAGAAAATGGGATCAGCCTCATTTTTCAGTTCAACGTCTAAAATGATCTGAGGAGAAGGATGGACGGCTTGGATTGTGTCTACACATCAAGGTAGGGCTTGCATGAGAGGCCCACCATTTTTTTTTCCTTAAAGTATACACCCATGCCATTAACACTTTACTTGCCAACGTCCAGCGTCCAGGGACGCTGGACGGCATACATAAATATATTATTGGGGTGGGTCCCACGTAGATGTGGCCCACCAACATTTATACATATAATATATATATATATTATATTATATATATATAATACATATTATATTATATATATTATATATATTATGTAAAATATAACATATATTTATATATATATATATAGAGCATTTGGCCCACCTAAACAGTGGATGGTGTGGATCATCACCTACGATAGGATGGGCCACACCGTTTAATGTAGATGGACGGGTAGATGTAACACATATTGGTGGGATCCACACCATTACAAAGGAAGAGAGAGAGATAGAAAGAGGGATATACGGTGAGATAGAGGAACCCCGCCACTATGGGCCCTCTTGATTAAATCACATACATCCAAATGGGTTCCACCAACAAGTGGGCCCTAAAATTTAAAATAATAACAAATCACCCACCTTATCTCCCTTCTTCTTGGTCCCTTAGACTCCAATGCTCCTTAGCTTCAACTTTGAAGGAGGTTGATGGACTCTTGATGGTGGGGATGAGAGATGAGAGGGTGTAGATGGAAGATGGAAGGTGGGCCACACTTGAGAGGGAGAGGAAGCTTGGACGTTTGAGGCTTGAGGTTGCTTGGAGATTTTGAGAAATGAGGGAGAGAAAGAAGATATGGATGGGTGAGGTGAGGTGATGGAGTGATGGGTTGGGTTGAAAAATTGTAAAAGGTGTATGGTTGTTGTTGAAATTTGGAAAAGAGGAGTGGTGAGGTGGAAAGAAGGTGGACTTTTGAAAAAAAGAGGGAATGGGTTGATGTACTTGAGGTAAGGCTTACATTAATAGTTAATTGATGGGACTAATTGTGTAGAGATTTCCTCGAAATCCGCAACGCGCGGTGTTTCTTCGGAATAAATGCTGATCGGCATCTTCTTGCCTGGGTATCGGTTCGGTGCGCAAGTCACGGCGTTGGAACCGCGGTGACGACGCGGTCGCTATGATACAACTTTCGGATCAAGCCGACGTTGGTGCGCAGGACCTGGCTTAGGATCGTGCGCAAACACTGAATACGGTGCGAAGGTTGCCAGAATTTGACCGGAAGGACCGCGGAAGCTAACGGAACAGTACGGATTAGGACACGGGTCTTACACATACAATTTGCACTTATATCATAGGTCATTTGATAATTTTATAGGTTATTTTTTGACCAGTCCTAGTCATGGTTCGACTAGTCCAGACACTGGCTCGACTAGTCCAAGAATTTTCTCGACTAGTCTAATATTTGTTGTGAATTTTTAAAATTTTCTGTTAGATCTCGACCAGTCCTGGAGACTATTTGACCAGTCTAGTGAACAGTGCTCGACCAGTCATGCAGGCTCGACTCAAAGTCTAACAACATTTCTGGGTCCCACTACTCGACCAGTTGAGTGCAGTGCTCGACCTATTGAGCAGGCCACTCGACTAGTAGAGCAAGCCACTCGACCAATCGAGTAGCGATCTTATCTTATCATGCCAAAATTTTTGAAATGTTGTTGGTCCTTCGACCAGTCGAACTGACCATAGGCCAGTTGAGTGAACAATATTTTTGCCTATAAATTGAGGACGATTTTCAGAGTTTGATAACTCGTTCCAAAGATATTAAAGTCACAACTCTGAGAACTCAGTCCCTATTATTGTGAAGCTATTGTGAGGTATTTATAAATTATTTTCATAGCTTTTTTAGTTATTTAATTCTTTGATCTCTTGATTCCATTCTATTTGATATTAAAGGGGATTTTTGTATTTAACCCTTTATGAGATCCAAGAAGTTGAATCCAAAGTAGCCTAAGGTTGGATTTAAATTAAAATTCATTTAGACCTAGAACCCTATCATTTGAGAGATTGAACATTGAACATTGAATATTCTACATCTCCAAAGAAGCGGTTCTACCGGGCTACAACGAAGTATTTTCTTCAGATAAGTATAATTTCAATTTTCTGTATTTGGTTTGTAAGATTGCCAGAAAATCTTTTATTTTTGGTTTTAACTGAGATAGCCAGAAAATCTCAGTGAGTGGGGTTTTTAATTGTGGTAGCCCTTTGAAAACACAATTGTGAAGTTTTGGGTGAACCTTGGAAAACCTATTTCATGGTGAAAGCTAATATCCCGTGGGTGAGGATATTGGGAGTGGAGTAATTGTGTGGCTATTTTCTAACAGTTGGTATACATACAAGCGAACCACTATAATTGTTGGAGTTGTGGTGAATGTTTATTATTGTGCATTTATGGTGAATGATTGTAATTTATTTTCTGCACATGTGGTAAATGTTGTAATAGAAGTAGATATTTATTTCTATTTTATTCTTTATTCCTCTGTATTAGTTTGATACTTTGATACACTAACCGTTCTAGAAATCAGGTTGTCCTACCATAAGCTATTGGTTTTTGGTGTAAGGTTTACCTTAGAACAACATCTGTATTAACCTCTCAATACTTATGCATTTAAGGTTGCTATTTATTTATGCTATTTGGGATTGATAAGTGCTATCTTGTTTCAATTCTTTCTTAATTCCACATTTAAATTTTAATTTGGCATAGTTTTATTCATGCCCCCCCCCCCTCTAGGACTCTTAGCTTGCCTTTTCAAATCTCATAAACCAAAAATATAGAAAATTGAAATATAATATTTACCTGAAGAATGTTCTTCAATGTAGTTGGTAGAACTGCTTCTTTGTAGGCGAAGATGTTCAAAGTTCAATCTCACAGAAGAAGAGGTTCCAGGTTTAGATGAATTTTAAATTAAATCCAACCTTAGGATACTTGGATTCAATTTCTTGTATCTCAAAAAGGGTTAAATTAAAATCCTTCTTTAAATCAAATAGAATGGAATTAAGAGATCAAGAAATTAAATAGCTAAAAAGCTATTAAACTAATTTTAAATACCTCACAATAGCTTCACAATAGTGAGGACTAATATCTCAGAGTGGTGACTTGAATTGGCTTGGAATGAATGAAAAATTCTGAGAAATATTCACTATTTATAGGCTGCAAATTGGTTCACTTGACTGGTCTTGGGTTCAGCCCGATTGGTCCTAGCTGAATGAAATTTCAAATTTTCTAGCGCGATCGAATAAAACAGACCCTCGAGTGGTCGAGTGAATAAAAATCGTGTTACTGGAGTTCGAGTCGAGCCACACTCAACTGGTTGAACTAGTCTCCACGACTAGTCAAGCAGGGTACTCGACTGGTCGAGGACCTACCAGTAAATTTTGAAAAATTGAATTTAAATTTGGACTAGTCGAGAAAAATCCTAGATTGGTCTAGCCAGTGCCTGGACTAGTCGAACCAAGATTAGGACTAATCAAAGCAAAGCCTAAATTAAGTACAATGACCCAAATTAAACATGCAATGTTAATGACCTAATCTTAAGGTCTTTCTAGGGTCATGTATACCTTAAATGTGAGTATTGAAATTGAACAATTGGTTGCTTCGGTAGATAGGACACTGTGAAGCACATGAAGCTTGACCTTGAATTCTTGAACTTGTCTCGAACTTGTGTCTTGATGTACTTGAGCTTGTTCTTGTGACTTGAGCTTGAAGTAGTGTACTTGAGCTTGAATTTGAGACTTGATCTTGAGCTTTAACATAAGCTTGAACTTTAAGCTTAAAGATTGAAGTAATGATGCACTTGAGCTTAAGTACCTCAACTTGATGATCTTTAACTTGTTGTTGTAGTTGAACATGCATACTTGTAGCACATATAACGTCGATGTTGATAACACCACGCTCATCTTTGAATGAAGGTGAACTTTCCATTAATTTGAACTTGAAGGTGAACTTTCTATCTATCAAAACAAGTCAACCATACTGAAGTTTTTTGGCATAACAAAATTTGACAACTCAGGGTGCTAGATTTGAAACATAGTACTTATAGGAGTGTCCCCACCATCAGTAGTAGCAGTAGCCGAGAGTGCCACATCAGCCTCCACCACAGCAGTAGCACCAGCTGCCGAGACCCCAGTAGCAGCTGAGGCAGCAATATAGGATGCCATAATGGTAGCAGCAACAGCAGGGACCTCAGAAGGGACGAACCCCTCCCCAGCCGGCTCAGGCCAGTTTTTATGTGGCCCAGCAGGACCCTCAGTCATCCGGAGGAGTCGTCGAGGGTACTCTTCCTGTTTCTGCATACATAGCTCGAGTTTTGTTTGATTCTGGTGCATCGCATTCTTTCGTATCTGAGGACTTTTGCCGATTGACTGGATTACCGATAGAGTCTGATCGTGAGGGATTGATAATGTTGAGCCCTTTGGGAAGATAGCAGTGCTAAGCCGATTTTGCCTGTCTTGCCCTGTCTTGGTTGAGGAGATCTTTTTTCCTGCTGATTTGTTTGTGTTGTCGATGTTCGAGTTTAATGTCATCCTGAGCATAGATTGGTTCGCTGAGTATCACACTATAGTGAACTGCTGTGCGAGGACTGTGACATTCTGTATACCCGGCTTGCCACAGTTCCAGTTTGTAGTCGAGCTTGGAGGAGAGCAGCTTTCTTGTCTAATGTCGTGTGCCGTTGAGGAGCCAGTCGCCATGGGTATCAACCAGTTGCCGGTTGTCTGTGGTTTTTCTGACGTATTTCAGGAGATTTCGGGATTACCGCCTCACTGACATATCGAGTTTCAGATTGATCTTGTGCTCGGTACTGCGCCCATCTCAAAGGCCCCGTATCGTATAGCACCATAGGAGTTAGGGGAACTGCAGAAACAGTTGGACAAGTTGTGCGAGCTAAACTTCATCCGTCCGAGCAGTTCACCATAGGGTGCGCCGGTACTCTTCGTTAGGAAGAAGGATGGCTCGTTGAGGCTTTACGTGGATTACCGCAAGCTCAACAGGGTCACGATTAAGAACAAGTACCCGCTTCCAAGGATCAATGATTTGTTTGATCAGCTGCAGGGTGCACAGTTCTTTTCGAAGATAGACCTACAGTCTGGTTATCATCAGATTCGGGTCTAAAGGAGGATATCCTGAAGACAGCCTTCAGAATGCGCTATTGTCATTTTGAGTTTCAGGTCATGTCCTTCGGACTGACCAATGCGCCCGCCGTATTCATGCAATTGATGAACGAAGTCTTCCATCCGTGTCTCGATCAGTTTATTGTGGTATTCATCGATGATATTTTGATTTATTCGAGGGCTCACGAGGACCATGAGTAGCATTTAGAGATTGCTTTGCAAACCCTCCGTGCACAACAGCTTTACGCAAAGTTGGAGAAGTATGAGTTTTGGGAGGAGGATGTGAAGTTCCTCGGTCATGTGGTGAAGAGGGAGGGTGTCACAGTGGACCCCTCAAAGATAGATGTAGTGCATCAGTAGGGCCAACCCACGAATGCGTTTGAGATCCGCAGTTTCCTTAGTTTGGCGTGTTATTACCAACGCTTTATTAAGAGATTCTCCCATATTACAGCACCGTTGACCAGGTTAACTCGGAAGGGCGCTGAGTTTGTGTGGAGTGACACCTATGGGTGAGCATTTGTAGAGCTGAAGGATCGCCTCACGTCTGCACCTGTCCTCACTCTTCCCTCTGGGAGTGAAGGATTTGTGGTGTTTACCAATGCTTCGCATGTTGCTTTGGGTGGTGTCCTAATGCAGCACGAGAAGCCAGTGGCCTTCACATCTCGCCAGCTCAAGGTCCATGAGCTAACTACCCCATGCATGATTTAGAGCTGGCAGCAGTCATCTTCGCACTGAAGGTGTGGAGGCATTATCTTTATGGAGTTAAGTTCGAGCTCTTCTTCGACCATAAGAGCTTGAAGTATCTCTTCTTACAGTCCAAGTTGAATATGGGGCAGAGACATTGGATGAAACTCCTGAAGGACTAGGATTTTGATCTTCAGTACCACCCGGGTAAGGCAAACGTGGTGGCGGATGCACTTAGCCGTCAACAACGAGGCTTGGTGGCGCATATGATAATTCAAGAGTGGAAGATGCTTGAGGATATAGCAGTGTATGACTTTGAGTTTAGTCTACAGTCTTTTATCGTATAGTTACCGAGCTTGTCGATTTAACCCTCTCTTGTCACAAGGGTGATTGAGGCTCAGCAGATAGACGAGTTGTTACAGGATTATCGAGCAGAGGTGGCATCTGAGAGTCAGTCAGATTGGCATATAGGTTCTAATGGCAGACTTTGTTTCAGAGGCTGACTATGTGTCCCGGATGTTCCAGAGTTACGCAGGGATTTTATGACTGAAGTACATTAATCGAGGTTTTCTATCTGCCTTGGCTTGATGAAGATATACCGCGACATGAGGAGGCAGTATTTTTGGGCAGAAATAAAGTGCTAGATCACCAGTTTTGTGGCTAAGTGTGACACATGCCAGCATGTCAAGGCCGATCATCAAAGGCCCCCAGGTCCGTTGCAGCCATTGAGCATCCCGACATGGAAGTGGGAGCACGTATCCACCGATTTTATTATCGGCTTATTGAGGACTCAACGTGGTCACGACGTCATCTGGGTTGTCATGGATCATCTAATGAAGTTGGTGCATTTCCTCATGATTCTTGCGACCTGGCCTTTGGACCGACTTGCCAGATTATTCATTAATGAGATTATGAGACTGCATGGTGTCCAGTCTTGATCATTTCTAACCGAGACCTAAGGTTTACATCTCAGTTTTGAAGGAGCTTTCAGAAGGCTGTGGGATCTGCCTTGCAATTCAGCACCGCGTATCATCCGCAGACCGAGAGGGTCAACCAGATCCTTGAGGATATGCTTCGAGCTTGCGTGATTGACTTCTAGAGTAGCTGGGATGAGCATTTATGCCTGGCTGAGTTCACATATAATAACATCTATCAGGCGAGCATTAGCATAGCTCCCTTTAAGGCATTATATAGTAGACCATGTAGATCTCCGAGTTATTGGACCAAGGTTGGAGAGCACCGTCTCTTAGGTCCCGAGCTTGTGCAGTAGATGTTAGAGGTCATTGATATCATTAGGCAGAGGATGCGCACAACTCAGAGCTGGCAGAAGAGTTTTGCTGATCGTCGACGTTGTCCCTTGGAGTTTGCAATTGGGGACCAAGTGTATCTCAAGGTCTCACCCATGAAGGGTGTGGTTTGATTTGGACCGAAGGGCAAGCTCGCCCAGAGATTTATTGGACCTTTTGAGATCACTGGGCATGTTGGCACCGTGGCCTATAGGCTCGCCTTACCACCTCAGTTGTCTGGCATCCACAACATTTTTCATGTCTCTATACTGTGGAAGTGTAGGTCAAACACCATTCCTGTGATTGATTGGAAGCCCCTAGATATCCATGAGGATGCTTCCTACATTGAGCAGCCAGTTCGCATCCTTGATCGGAAGGACCAGGTCCTCCGGACCAAGGTCATTCCCATAGTGAAAGTGCAGTAGGGTCACATAGTGTTGATGAGGCATCTTGGGAGCATGAGGCTGAGATTCGAGAGCACTATCCCCATCTCTTTGTTGATTGATTATACCTGGTATTGTACTTTGATATATATATATATATGATGTCATGTTTCCTCCTTCCTTTTGTTCTGCGTGATAGTGTAAATTTCGAGGATAAAATTTTTATTAGGAGGGGAGAGCTGTAAGGCCCATGTCCTAGTATCTTACCGTTCCTTAGGATCCCGTGATCGTCCCTATCGAATTTCGATGACTCGTAACCTATAGACAGCATTTGCGAGCGACCTTAAGTCGCATCCCGTAGATCCGAATCGACTCAATCCAAAACCTATGCCATTGCGACCGCGCCATCACCGCGGTTCCAACACTGCGTCTCATGTGCCAATGCGATGCCTAAACTAGGAGATATGGCCCGCATATAATCTTGGCCACAGACTGCGTGTTGCTAGGCCATAAGATTCCAGATAAAGTAGCTTCATTACCTAGAGCCATCATGAGGATGACATCATCCTAGGCTACCTAGCCTAGGGTGACATCACCCTAGCCCTCCCCATGCTTTCTAGTCATAATGATAAGCATGCCATGCTCCTTACACAAGTAATGATTCTCTTACAAACTAATCATTTCTCTCATATACATCCCTCTCTCTCCCTCTCATCTTCCTCATTTTCCTAGCAATAGGAGCTTGGGACATCCATGAGAGACCCATTACTCTAGCCCCTTCCAAGCTAGATCCATCCTAATCCAACTATCTAAAACTCATCTCCACCATTGAAGGAGCTCCTTAGAAGCTTGAGAGTTCAAGGGAAGAAGAAGAAGAAGAGGAGGAGAGGTGGGTGTATTCTAGGACTAGATTCTTTCCATTTTCTTGCATAAATTCCTATATTTTCTAGCATGGGGCAAGTAGGACCCACCAATCAATGGTGAGGATCCTATCTTGACCTCTAGGTATGGCCAATGGCCCACCTTAGCTTGCATGCAAGTGCCATAATGCGACCATTCTTCATGGACCCCATTGTGATGTTTCCTTGATGGTTAGCTTGATAGGGTCATCTAGACCCCTTGATTTTTGTGGTGGGGATGATAGGGTCATCTAGACCCCTTGATTTTTGTGGTGGGGATGACATCCCCACCTTACATTGTTGATTTGAGGGCCCACACATGGATGAGACCCATCTTGATGTATGCATAGCATCTAGAGAAGCTCATAGTGGCGGAGCCCCACCACCACTCGTTTTCTCTCTCTCGCTCTCTCTCTTTTTTTTCCTTGTATGATGGCCCACCTGATGATGAATGAGTGTTCTCCACGCTGTCCAAATGGTGGACCACATGGTTGTTCAAACAGTGGTACCGACCCACCTTACTGTCCACCGTCCAGTAGCCCTTACTGCCCGTTTTTGGACTGGCCTGGACGGAGGGACAACACAAATATTAGCTTGGTGTTAAGGCTGAAAGTCGGGTGGGTTGGGTCGGGTTCGTGCTCAACCTTAGCCCAACCCAAGGTTCCTATACCTCAATCCTAACCCAACCTCGGGTTAGGAATTCTCAGCCCAAGCCCAACCCAAGCAAGTTTGGTTGGGCTGGCCGGGTTGGTCGGGTGATATATGCTAATATTTTCATTATTACATTAGTCTATTATATTTTCAATATAAGTTTTATTTTTTATACCTATAATTTCATTAATTATATATGTAGTTATTTATCGTAAAGAACATTTTTTTCTAAATAAACAAGCTAAAATATACGATAACTACTCCTTTAAAAGTCATATGGTGTATCAAGCAATCTATTTGGGAGTGAGAAATCCAGTGTGTCTTGCTAGCTTGAGTCATCGAAAATGACATGGACCAACGAAACCCGACAGCATTGGAATTTCTTATCCATTCAACATAGACGATCTGCACTCAATTATAATTAATTTATAACGAACTTATATGTTGATCGGTTTCGGATTAGGTCGGGCAACCCAAGACCTCAACTCGAGCCTAACCCAAGTTTATCGGGTTGGCATTTGTATGGCCCAAGCCTAAGACCAAACCCAATACATCTTGCCCAAGCCCAACCTAATGTCGGGTCTGTCACGGGTCGGTCGGGTTGAACTCGCCCAACTTTCAGCCTTGCTTGGTGTGGGGCCGTGTGGCCCACTACATGGACACCACCATGTTTTATGTGTTGTATCCACACTGTCCCATTTGTGGGACCCACCTTCTTGACGTTCAGCAGCATTGCTGTTTGGACCGTTTTGGGACAGGCCCTGATGAAGGGGAAAAATAAATATCAGCTTGTATCCATAGTTGGTGGGCCACCATGTGGACTCACCTTGGTGTATATGTTGTATCCCCACCGTCCAACATCAGGGATGGTGGGGCCTGCCTTAATGAATGTGTGGCGTCCGCATCGTCCAGCAAGGACTTGGTACCCACCTTAATGAATGTGTTTTATCCTTGCCATCCAGTCCTTGGACGTGGACCCCACATGATGTAAGTGTTTTATCCATGCCGTCCAGTCCCTAGACATGGACCCCACCATGATGTATGTTTTACCCACATCGTCAATGGGACGTGGGAACCCACCATGATCTATATGCTGTATCCACACCGACATCGTCCATGGGACATGAGACCCACCTGATGTATGTATTCTACATTCACGTTGTCCATTGCATGTGAGGCCTACCTGCCACGTGTGGGACCCACCAAATGTGTGATATCCACGCCATCCAGCACCTGGACATGGGATCTACCGTGCTGTATGTGTTTCATCCACACCGTCCAGATGGGATGCTGGGCCTTGACGTGATGTATGCTTTGCATCTCCACCATCCAAGCAAGGGATGGTGGGACCCACTTGAGGTATGTATTAGTTCTATCTAGGTCGTCCGTCAGTGGGACGACCAGCAAGGCCCACTTGCTGTGTATATGCAGGCCCACCTACTATGTATGTGCAGGGCCTCACTTGCTGTATATTTTATATCCATGCTGCCCATTTATGTCATGCAGAGGCCCACCTTCCATCTGTGTGTATGAGGATCAGACCGTCCAAATTTTCAGATGTCCAGTAGGCTCAGATGGGTTGGACGTCCAGCCTTAGAGCCCATTTTAATGCATGAGCTACCCATTTATTGTGCTGGACTTTATGGGCTATTTGTAAGCCCACTATGATATATGTGTTATACACCTTGCCCAACCATTTTATAGAGTATATGGGATACCCCATGAGGCCCACCAGGGTGCATGTGTCATATGTCTTCCCTAGCCATTTATTTTCTGGGCTATGGGCTACCCCATGTATCCCACCTTGATGTATGTAGACCATGGGCTGTCCCTTGAAGCCCACCATGATGTATGAGATAATATGTATGCTGCCCATTTATTTTCTAGCTATTGTAAGGGCCATAGGCCCCATTGTGAGAGAGTTTCTATAGCGGGCCGCACTCTAGGAGGCAATGGTGGTTAAATGTCCACATTATAAACCTCCCTAGGCCCATTGTTAGGCCCATTCTCATCTTCTCTTAGTGGGCTAACCCAAACCATTAGGCCCCCATTATTGATGGTGCTTCCACCGTGCCTTGTAGATTGGTCCAAGCCATATAGCCCATCTTGTGCTTATTGGGCCCCATAGGAAGCCCAGTTTACTATGTGATGGAGAGGGTGAGGATGCCCACTCTTTGTACTTAGTCCCATCTTCTTGACTCACCTTGTTATATATGTTAGACTTACCCATGAGGCCCATTCTCGATATGAGTATGCCATCTAGACCATTTATTGATTGTAGGAAAGTACATCATCATCGTTAGATATGCTCACATAACATCATGATACATGCTCATGTGCATCATTTGCATATTTGTTATGAGGAGTGATTGATCATAACATATGCCAATGGGTTAGTTGTTTTTGGGACTCCCTGTGAGATGGAGTTGTCCCACATGAGCACGCGGTACGCGCAGGTTTGATGCATGACTGGATGGTGTAACTCATGCATCTTGCATTCTGTGTGATATGATTATTGTATGCCCTAACAACATCAGGGTAGTGGCCTCCATAGGCATATCATGGATGGAAGGATTGGACACTAGAAATATTTGGTTCTAGCACTAGGGCACTTAGGATGTCCTTGGGTGAAAGTCCCAGAACTCTTATGGTACTAGAAGGTTGCTCCAATGTCGAGATCGAGTGGATACATGAGTGCAAGAGTGCCGAATACTAGAAGGCCCATCTCCCACTGTGTTATGGTCGATTGGAAGGGGGTGTGACCTTACCTGCCCAAGTGAAGGGGGCTTTGCTAGGTTGAGTTTGACTAGCTCGAAAATGGGTCCGCTACTGATGAGCCGAGTAGATATCGGCTGATTACTAGCCAGCGGGTAGTGAGGTCTCTTACCCTCACTTCGCTACGCACTTGGGGGAGGGATAGTCATTGTGGAGCGTACTAGACCCCGATGATATTCCAGAGATGGATTGTACTGATATATAGATCCAGCTGAGGACTGGTATGCTTGCGTTGCATCTTGCATATGACATTTGGCCATATAGGCCTTGCATCGCATAGCCTTGATACGGCTAATGGTACTCATGGACTGTACTGATATGTAAATCCAGTTGAGGACTGGTATACTTGTATTGCATCTTACATATGACATTTGGCTACGTAGGCTTTGCATCGCATAGCCTTGGTACAACTAATAGCGTTCATGGACTTGCCAACATTTTTCCCATTCATGGACTTACCGGCACTTTCCGCATTACTTTGATATTGTATGCTTGGCACGCATATTACGCACACACTTACACCACCCTCTGAGCTTCCTATAAGCTTATTCACAATAGATGTGTGTAGGTGACGCTAGAACGCAGCCGAGCTGAGGCAGGAGCATGAGGCTGAGCTTCTGGAGTTTTTGATACCTATCTTGTATTTCCTTTTATGCGTTGTACTCAAAGTTTTCGATTATAGTGGATATGTGGTGATGTTGTTGTTTGTGACTAGGTTATGCTTATGGTTATGCTTCCCTTTACAAAATTTTTTATTAAAAATTCTCCTTATTGGATCCCAAGATCGGAATCTGGTATATGGGTGTTGGGAGCCGAGAATGGGGTATTACAGATGCTGTCAACACCAGATTCAGCGATCGAAAATTTTGTGAGCTCGATTTTCGAGTTTGGGGTGTGACAAACCCTTGATCTGAGCGAGAGATCCACCGTCCAGCAGGGGATGGTGCTTGGGAATAACTGCGATAGAAGACGTAGGCGAACAAGTCATGAAAACTCGAAAACCGACCAACCAAGGAAGAGCTGAAGGATAATTAAGTTTGAAGAATACTGACCTGGGTCGGTAAATGCTGTGGAGACCAAATGCTGATCCAAGGGCCTAACACACTGGTTCCCGAAACCCGAGTACACTACTCGTTTTCCAATAACCCGAGTATTAACCTTTAATGGTGGCTCAAATTTCACGTACATTTTTTTATCAGAGTTGGTAAACTAGTGAAATAAAAATAAATCAAGTATAAGAGGGAGTCCAAATATACATAGCCAAAATTTCAAGTGATTACCCCAAAACTTATACAAACCAATGTCTTAAGTTTTTACGATACATAACAGTACAAATTAAATACAAATAAAATCGGGAATAGAGAGTCGCAAGGTAGCCTGGCTCCTCGTATTCCACATGAACACCAGCATGCACATCCTCTGTGTCTCCTGCACATTGATTACGGTTTGATAATGTCAATGGCTATCCCAGTGAGGTATAACCTCCAAGATTTATCGTATCATCAAGATAATTAAACATAGTTATTAAGAATGGTATTTAAGAAATATTTCATAATGATTATTGTAGAAATCAGATAAGGTTCGTCATATATGCATTCATTAAATAAATTTCACAAAGATAATCTTGTTTAAATGCATGGATGCATATATATGCTCACAGACCTGGGGATGCACATCCAGCTAGCAAAAAGGTTGCCCAAGGAGAATTAGCCACCCAAAAAAGTACTCAAAGGTATGCCCTAAGGAGAACTAGCCACTTGAAAAAGACCATGCAATAAGGACACCCAAGGTAGACTAGTCTCCTGAAAAAGTACTCAAAGGTACGCCCTAAGGAGGACTAGGCACTCGAAAAACTCCATGCAACGAGGACAACCCATAGTGGTTCGAATGCACACAATAATAACTTAAGATCACCATGTAAAATACTCTATGGTATAACCCATAGTGATCTAAGAAAACCCCTGTGTCTTACATCGACCCCCCGGTAAAGTCCGTATGCCATGAAAATGCATGATTAGCCCAACCATTATTATTCAAATTTCAAACAACCACTTTAATGAAGCTCAAAGGTCACTATGAGGAGTTTGTCACCCAGCATAGGCCAACAGCTCAGGCATAGTGTCCCATTCCACCATCCTTAGCTCATGAGACCAACAAATAGGATGTTTAAAGGTAACTTACTCAACTAGTAGCCAATCGTAGTCCAACAAATGGAACTTACCATCGCAAAGTTATACAAAGACAATCCATTAAAGCCACATGAGGCAATTATTCCATAAAAGCCGTAAGGGCCTAATATTCCATTTAATGGTGCGATAAGAAGGGATTATTCCCCAATAGCCACATAGGCACCAATGATTCACAAGATGATGAGTCCACAACTTAAATTTATTTAATCCATAACACAGGTGGCCACTAGTTCGAGGATTTCCTAAAAACACCATCAAGCAAGCACAAGTGGTGGAACAAGCCACATACAATGTCATTAGCACTTACACATATAAAGTACACATCTTAAATCAGAATAAAGATACTAGAGATCTATAGCATGTTAAATTATTTGAATTTAAATCTAAACATGTTGGATTTATAAAGGATTACTCAAATGGAATTGACATTCATAATTATTTCCACATTGCCAGTACGGAACTGAACTGTACTACACCAGATTCAACTCATCTCCACTGATTCAACTCTGGTCGAGCTAAGTTGACTCGACAGTTGCACCACATGCCCATCTCCCCTTCATTCTCCATTCTTCTTTCTTCTCTTTTACTCCCTTCTCCCATCCTCTATCTATCCCTTCTTCACTAGACCTAACAACAAGCGGGACTCACACAAGCCCCAGGGACCAACCTGGACCATCTACCGAGTCAAACAGTGAGTCAAAACTTGATTTCCAGATCTGTTTTTGTTTAGACTCGACGATGAGAACCGAGTTAACTCGGTTAGTGATGGTGCGACTGTGAAACGAGAATGGTGTCCAGATCTCTCCTCATACTTCTACTGATCTCCCTCACTACTTGATTAGATAGGGTCAGAACATGGCAATGGGCCAGACTCGATCAGCCAGGCGGGTTGCTGAGTCAACTTGGCGGAGCCATAAGTTGAAAGGACACTACCTATTCTCTCTATCACCTTCTTCTTCTTTCCTTCCTACTTCTTTTTCTTCTCTAAAGATGTCCAATCATGGACTAGACCCAACTAGCCACTGCCTCGACACCAGTCGAGTTGAGTTGAGTTGGTAGCGACGCAACCTGCCTTGTCTCTCTTCTCTTCTTCTTGGCTTTTATTTCTTCCTTCTCTGCTAGAAACGTCTAGCAATAGCCAAACTAGACCCAATTCGGATAGCGTCTCAACCCAACCAAGTCGGTTGGTGTAGTATCCTGATGCGGCAGCTGTTATACTCTACGGGAGTGCAGCTCCCACTACATTTCTCTCCCTTCCTTCTCTTTCTCTTCTTCTCTTTTCATTTCTTTTTCTTCCTTTTATTCCTCTTTTACTACTAAGGTCCAACATTGGACTTGACATAACTCACCTTGTCTTGCACAAACTCGGATGAGTGGACTCGGTGTGGTGCGGCTCCAGAAACAACGCTTTCTTTTCTCTCTTTTTAGCTTTCCTTTTTTTAGAAAAGGTTTCCCTAAATAGGTTGGCTTTTATAAGTATATGTAATCTCATTCTAGACCTTTCGAATGCTAACTAATCACTAGATTAGTTAGAGATTAGTTAGCCGAGTCAATTTTGAATCTAAGAGCGACACTGGCAATATGATGATTTAGATTAAAATAAGTTACATGGATGTGATCCAGTCATCAGGATGGACATTTGAGATGATGAGTCATTAGATGAATGACCCAAATTAAGGGATGGGGCTCCTTGTAAGATGATGGGTCTTTTGGTTAAACGAAGAGGATGATCCAGTCGTTTATGGCGGATCATCAACGGAGGTGTATTTCCTCGATCTGATTTCATTGGGTGGTTTAGATGGATCCCAAGGACCTTGTGGGACCCACGATCTGGATGGTTCTCCATCATTTCTCGGTGCGTTCGAGATTTTCTATTGCTGGTGAATTTCTCGCAATAAGGAGATCTCGTGCGTGATCGCCGAGTTAGATGCCTGAGAACGCCCTAATTTCTAGGGTCAGGATGTATTCGGGGATGTTGTTAATGGCGAGAGTGGATGGGATTGTGGCAGCATGAAAACGAGATTATTCCTTTCGCAAGTTCTCTCTCTCTCTTTCTTTTTATAACAACCTAGTTTCTAGCGCTAGGATTCCCTTGGAATGGACGATCGAGATGGCAAAGAGAGCTTTGAATTGCCAGCTCATCCTCATAAAAATGGAAATTTCATTTTCAAAAAAGTAGCCGCTCGCAACTTGACTTGTGCCTGTAACTGTGTGCATGCACGTGTGAAGCAATGTGTGAATCCTTTTAGGGTTTGGTCGGGACCACGCCCTAAACGTGATGGACTGTTTGGATCATCCGAGATGATCATGATGGTGGGCTACAGCGGCCACACACAGATGTTATCCATTTAAGCTACCACTTCTGGTGCGCTACAGGTGCACCACTTCTGGTGCACGCACTCAATGGGTGTGGGGCCTACAGTGATGTTTAGAGAAATCTAACCCGTCTATCTATTTTAAGGTATTAGACAAAAATGAGGCGAATTCAAAGCTTAGGTGGACCATACTAATAGATTTACAACCTTTAAGTGTTGATTACATTGATCCATCGGTCAAATTCGTTCCAATCTGGACATTGACGATCAAAAGGGCCTAAGGGGGTCATCTGTACGTTTCTACTATAGATTCCTCAACGTAACCTACCACTACCCAAACAATGTTGATTTTTGCTATTTTATCTTATTATTATTATTATTATTACTATTATTATTATTATTATTACTATTATTATTATTATTATTATTATTATTGTCGTTATTCATCCGGATATTTAAGATGTGGGACTACACTTTAGTTAAATACCTTAAGTTTAGGGTTACTTAGCATAATAGTGGGTCACTCCGAGTGATTATCTAAATTCCTTATCCTCCACATCTGGATGGTTCGAGTAATTTAACAGTTGGATCACTTGATTGAAGGATAGAGATTTCTACCAACGGTCCTAAAGGTCCTACTGCTCATCTAGATGAAGATCCAAGGTTGAATTAGTGGTCCAATGGTCTTAGTGTGATGATCTTGTGGAAGGCCTTTAAGTTGGACCCTGATAAATGGTGGATCTGGTAATTTATGACTCTGATTTGATATTTAAGGTTCAATTTCAAGAAAATGTGATTGTCCCTCTCAAGGATCAATAGTTGGAATGGGCAGATCGTGAGTAATCAGCATGGTTTAGGTTATGGGTTGTGTTCTAATATATGTTCATGTTAGATTTGATTTAAATAGCAACACCTAAGTATTGGAAGGTACGAGGTGTTACAAAGGGTAGGTCGGCCACTTCCCAACATCCAGAGGCCCAGAACCACTTGTCCCTCCAATTCTTTTGGATGATGGAGGGTCGGTAATGAGGCTCCCTCCAGTCCCCCGCCAAGCAGAGAGATAATACCAGCTGGGGTGAAACTTGTTCAGCTTTAACTGGTATAGATGGAGGAACTCCTCGATGGAAAGCTCGAGCTGGTCTATCTCAGACCATAAGATCGCGCAACCGATCAAAGCCCTCCATCCATTGGGGATCATCTGCCCCGGAGCCAAGTTTAGGCGAGCAAGTACCTGCCTTACTAGACCTTGCAGAGGGAGCCTAAGGCCGCATTAAAGGGCGACCTGAAAAATGGCAACAGCTCCCTCTAGAGGACGATCAGGAAGCTCGTCTGGTGAGGGAACTCAGAGGATTACGGACTCAAGGATGTGATATCCTAGTCTAATGTTAAGGGTTAAATATTGCATATTGGACCTCATTTATATCTTGGTTTTATGAACATGATAGTGTTTAATGTCCTATTTTACTCATGTTTGTATTGCATAGGTGAATTTGAGAGCTTGGATTGGAAAAAGGTACTAAAAGCATGAATTTGACGCTCAAAGATCACCAAGGCAAAGAATGGAGCTTATGAGACAAAATGAAGATTTCAAGGTCCCAAGATTCAAGAAAACAAGTGAAGAAGGAATGAAGTTGAAAGAATAAGCGCGGAATACACATTGACTGTGTCATTGAACACCATTCGATGACATCGAACACTAGTCATTGACATCGAATTTATGAAGGAAAGTCGAGTTAGTCGCTAGACAAATTGAAGACGTTTTTCAATGACTCGAGAACTTGTTTGATGACATCGAAGACCTACTCGACGACATTGAATTTTCTATGAAATTTTGACAAAACTCATTGGACATATTGGGCACTATTTTCAATTACTCTAAGTGTTCCTCGATGACATCGAAGATCTGCTTGATAACATCGAAGGTCTCTTCGATGACATTGAATTTATTGAAGAAATTGGTATAACGACACATTATCGATTCCTTGAACAATGTTCGATGACATCGAAGGCCTCTTCGACGACATCGAAGGTTAGTTCGATGACATAGAAGGTTGCAGAGTCTGGATGAAGCTATAAAAGCATGAAAAAAGCATGTATAAAAGACACCTTTGATGACATAGAAGCCTGTTCAATGTCATCAAATGAATCGCGTGAAGTTATGCATAGTTAAGCAGGGTGCGTAAATTTGAGGCAGTTTCTGAATTTTTGCAAAGAGGTGCAAAAGGAGGTGTTGCACAACTATAAATAGGAGTCCCTAGGACATCCTTGGGATCTATTTAATCAATCTAGGGTTTGGAGGAGCGAAGCACAAGGGCGGAGAGCCGTCGCAAAGGATTTTTCTTCTTCCTTAGTTTTTCATGCTTTCTTCTAGTGTTTTAGTTCCAATCATGACTATGGTTGGTTGACCATCTTAGCTAGGGCTAAGAGGTGAAGTTTGTAGCGTGATGGGATGTTTTCTATTGCTTTGATTCATGTTTAAGTTGAATTCTCTTTGATTCTAGTTTGATATTTAAGAAATTCTTTCAGTTTTTAATGGTTTATGGTGACTCAAATTACAATAGATTTGCGATAGCTTTGAGTATCTTTTTTCATGTATTGAGATTATGGAGTTACTAAATCATGTTGTTCACCATCGTCTCATGGGCATGGTTGGATGATGGAATCCCTTCTAATCTTCATAATTCTCATATGTTTAGTTATGAGATTGGTATATTCTATTTTAAGCCATTATCTCCAGGGCATGGTTTTGTGATGGAATCATTTCTAGTTCTCACAACTCTCATCCATTGAGAATTAGGTTAAAGGAAGTTTAAATTTAGTTTTATAGAGATATCTTCTAATTGGATAAGATAGGACTCCGATTCCAGTTGTGTCCTTGAATCAAGCATAAATCTCCCTGATCACCACAAGTGGATCCTTGGAAACCCTAGTTCCCACCTTTGAATTTCATAAGTTTTAGTTAAATAATTCACAATTATTCTCTATACACTTCTAGATTTAGGTTTACATCTTCTTCAAGTTCTACTTCTAATTGCTTTTAAAACACACACGAGATTAGTCCTTGTGGATTCGACCTTGGTCTCACCGAGATTATTACTGCATCGCGACCCTATACTTAGGGTTGTGAACATCTAATTCGAGCTAATTCCTCCTCAGTAAGGGTCGAGGGCATAGGACCTCTCGGATCTTCCTTGCCAGAAGACTCCTCCGGATCCCCTTCGCCAGACAATCCACAGTCCACCCTAACCGACCTCTTTGTCGGGGACCTCTCCATCACCCGTGATGCCTAAAACTCTGCATTAGCCATTATTATTAATGGCGACGGAGGGTTCGACACCGTTTGGAGGCTACTCACCCCACTGTCATCGCCAGAAGCCCCCTCCCATGAATTCAAAGATTCAGACATGATGGCTTTTTATAGATGTTGAGAACCGCTTTAAAGGGAAAAAGAAAGGAGGGGGCAAGTGAAGAATGGAGCTCACCGGAGAAGAAAAGGATGCCTGGTCGCTGGTAAAATAAGTCGCCAGAAGTAACTTCTCTAAGCTAAGGAAGATGACTGGGAAAAGGAGAAAATGCAAAGGGGCTCATGGACTACATTAGGGCTTTCCTTATATAGGAGAGCTAGGTGGCAGCTAGTATGCCCATTGATGTGGATTCCGTACAATGTTCCCTCGACTACCCATGCGTCACTTGACCCTAATCTCAAGAATTGGCCACGCGTTACGTTCTCATTGGTCTAACACCGAAACGGTGGCCTGGCAGACCACATGACCTCGAGCCACAAAACGCCACCTCGACTATGCCGTACTTGATTACTGACACACCTCGACTGCCGTGCTGGCTGAGTCGGGTAGTGAAGTTAAAGCCCTTATGACTCTAGCCAAATTCACTTTTTCAGATCATGATGATTCAACTAGTGAAGAAAATCTGAATAGTGATTATGAAAATGAAGATGATCTTCAAAATGCTTACAATGCTCTATACAAGGAAAGTTGTAAAATTGCTCTTAAACTTAAACTTCAAAAAGAAAAGTTTTTTAAACTCAAAGAATGTTTTGAATCTCTTGTTTTAGAAAAATCCCAAATTTCAGATTGTTTTGAAAAATCAAAATGTGATTTAGAATTCAAAACCTCCCTGATTGAAAATCTGAAATCTGAAAATGAGAGACTTAAAAATGAAGTATCTTCTCTTCTGAGTTTAAAAGATACATGGAGGTATGCCCAAGGAGATCCAAAGTTAGAAAAACTTTTATCTAGATCTAGAAAATGTGGCGATAGATCCAGGTTAGGCTATGACAAAAATGTTCCTCCTAAACAAAAGTATACTTCTCCTAAATTTGTGAAAGGAGAGTCCTCTAACTCAAAAGGAAAAAATACTAGTCAAGGTTTTTCTAAAAATACAAAAGCTTTTCAAAAACCTAGAGGTAGTTATGTCAACTTTAAAAATCAGAACAAAAGCCTACTAGCTGAAAAGATAGTGGATTTACTCAAGGAGCTCTTAAAATCTAACTTAATAGGTCATTCTTATAACAACAGTCAGAAGAAGACCAACTATACTCCTAAACCCAAAACAGTTCTGAAATGGGTTCTTAAAGTTGCTTGCTTGGTTGCCCACACTGCTTTCAAAACAACAAGCCATTCAAAGTGGTACCTAGATAGTGGATGCTCCAGGCATATGACAGGCGACAAGGCCTTATTCACCAATCTTAAAGATATGACTGATGGGTCAGTTACTTTTGGTGATGGAAGCAATTGTAAGATTATGGGCCAAGGTACGATTCAACTCTATAACCTTCCTTTGTTTAAAAATTTTTTGTATGTTGAAGGTCTGAAACATAATCTTCTAAGTATATCAAAAATTTGTGATAATAACCATAGTGTTCAGTTTTCTAATCAATGCTGTGAGATTCTAAACAACAAGGGTTCAGTAATACTAACTGGACGTAGAATGTCTGAAAACTGCTATATTATTAGTGAATTTACCTCATCTAATCAATCGTGTTACATGGTCCATACAGACGAGACTGATTTGTGGCACAAACGTCTTGGACATGTACACTACTGAAATCTATATAGATTGAGCAAACGAGAACTTATAAGAGGTCTACCCAAACTACAAAAGTTAGATAAAATATGTGGTGAATGTCAGATTGGCAAACAAATGAGGAACTCACACAAAAAGGTGAATTCCAATACCACATTAAGACCACTCGAGCTTCTCCATATGGATCTTATAGGACCTACCAGGACGGAAAGTCGAGGTGGAAAAAGATATATCTTAATAATAGTAGATGACTTTACTAGATATACATGGGTTGTCTTCTTAAGGGACAAGTCAGAAACCTTTGAAGAAGTGAAAAAGGTTCTCAAAAGGATTCAAACTGAAAAGGGTTCTTAAGTCAGTAAGATTCGAAGTGATCATGGATCTGAATTTGAGAATAGCGGTTTTGAGAAGTTCTGTAGCGACCAGGGAATATTACATGAATTCTCAGCGCCCAAAACTCCACAACAAAATAGAATAGTTGTAAGGAAAAATAGAGTGCTTCAAGAAATGTCTAATGTCATGTTGAACAGTATGAAGCTCTCTAAGAATCTTTGGGCTAAAGCAGTCAATACAGTTTGCTATATCATTAACTGAGTTTACACTAGTAAAGGTAATAATAAAACGGCTTATGAAGTGTGGTTCGATAAAAAGCCTACTGTCAAATACTTTCGAGTTTTTGGCAGCAAGTGCTATATTTTACGAGATTGTGAATATCCAGGAAAGTTTGATACGAAGAGTGATGAAGGGATCTTTTTAGGATACTCTTTAAACAGTCGAGCAGGTTCTGAACAAAAGGACTGGTGTGATTTAAGAGTCTATCAATGTAGTCATTGATGATCACTTAAACACACCAGTCTCAAGTTCAGATAATGATGAAGTACTAGTAATTGATAAATCTGATACTTCATCTAATCAAACTGATTCTGAACTAAAGATTGTTAAAGATCATCTAACCACACAGATTCTTGAAAACCCTCTCACTGGTGTTCGTACCCATAGATAACTTGAGGATATATGTAATTACGTATGTTTTACATCTCAGATAGAACCATCTAACGTAAAAGAAGCTCTTACTGATGAAAACTGGATTGTTGCGATGCAAGAAGAACTTAACCAATTTGTGAGAAATGATGTTTGGTTTCTCGTACCTAGACCTAAAGACAAACACATCATTAGAACCAAATGGATTTTTAAAAATAAGTCTGACGAGCTTGGCAATATAATTCGAAACAAGGCTAGGCTAGTGGTACAAGGTTACACTCAAATTGAAGGCATTGATTTTGATGAAACCTTCGCACCAGTAGTACGTCTTGAATCAATTAGACTTTTTATATCCATTGCATGTTTTAGAAAGTTTAAAATTTATCAAATGGATGTGAAAAGTGCTTTTTTAAATGGTGACCTGCATGAGGAAGTCTATGTTGAACAACTGATGGGTTTTGAAGACTCCAAAAATGCTGATCATGTGTATCGCCTTAAAAAGGCACTTTAGGGTTTAAAACAAGCTCCTAGGGCATGGTACGAGAAACTAACAAAGTTTCTATTAAGCCATAATTTTCAAATGAGATGTGTTGATAAGACTCTGTTTATCAAAAAACATGATGATCACATTTTAATAGTACAAATTTATGTTGATGATATCATTTATGGATCTACCTGTACTGACTTGACTATTGAGTTTGTAGATTTGATGAAATCTCAGTTTGAAATGAGCATGGTTGGGGAATTAAATTGTTTCCTTGGGTTGCAAGTAAAGTAAAAACCTGACGAAATGTTTATTTCTCAATCTAAATATGCTATGAATTTGATTAAGAGATTTGGATTTGAGAATGGTAAGAAATTTGATACTCCTATGAGTACAACTTTGAAACTCTCAAAAGATTCTAAAGGTAAAAATGTGGATCCAAAATTATATCATAGTATGATTGGTAGTTTACTGTATTTAACTGCTAGTAGTGTCAAGCCCGTGACCTAGTGTCCATCTTGTGCCGTAGGATCCCGCGGTCCTTCCGGTCAAATTTCGGCGACTTGCAACCCTTAAATTTCATTTGCGCGCGACCTTGAGTTCCATCCTGTAAACCCAAAGCGATTTAGCTCGAGACCTGCGCCATTGCGACTGTGTTATCGCCGCGGTTCCGACGCTACGTCTCGTGCGCCATTTCGACATCTAAATCATAAGTTGTGGCCCGCGCACTATAAAGGTTGTGGACCGCATGTTGCGGGACCCACTTATCACATGGCACCATTCCCAACTAGGGTGACATCACCCAAAGTCATCATTGCTTTTTAGTCAAAGCAATTATTGTCTTACATCTCATTATGGCATGCCTCTTTGCAATTAATGATGGCCTTACAAAGCCATCATTACATATCTCTCTCTTACCTCTCTCTCTCCTTCTCCATTTCCATTCCTTGCAATCTCCAACCGTCCATGGAAGCTCCCAAATCCAGCAACTTCAACCTTTAGCCCTCCTAATCCAACCCCTCAAACCCCATCTCCACCGTTAAAACCCCTCCCTTGAAGTTGAGAAGACTGAAGGTGGAAGAAGAAGGAGATCTAGAGCCTTGAGGTGGGTGTTTCTATCTCTCCCTCTTTGTCTTTCTTTTCTCTCTCTTTGGTGTTGATGATTTATGGCCCACTTGATGTATGCATTTTATATCCTCACCGTCCATCACCTATTCGCCCGGAGCATGGCTAGATGGGCCGTAAATCAACTGAACCTGCTGCTGTCCAGCAGCAGGCGTTGGTGTAGAGGAAAACACAAAAATCGGCTTGTTTCAAAGCTTCTTGGGGGCCACCGTGAGGTGGCCATCCACCTATCTTAAAATATATACATATATAATATATATATATATATATAAATAATAATAATAATAATAATAATAATGAGAGAGAGAGAGACACCAGCATTGACGCAGCGTTAGAGCTGCTACTGTTGCTAGCGCCAGCAGCTAACACTGCTGTGTTGCTTGGGTGATGTGAGTGGGGCTACTGCTGGTCCCACCATGGTGTATACGTACCATCCACACCATCCATCCAGTTTTTCAGATCATTTTTATTGGGCCTGGACCATGACGGGCCAACAACTAGTGAATCTGACCGTCCAGTAGACAGTCTAGCCACTGTGTTGGATGTGTTTTAAATCTAGCCGGTCACCTGATTTGAGTAAGAGTGTGGAGCAGGCTTACCTCCTGGGTGGCCCACGCCCTGGTCAGACCCACTGTATTATGTGTATCATAAACACCTTGGCGTTGGGGCCGGTCCAGATTCAGGTAGACCCAACTGCGTCCAGCAGGGCCTGCCATAATGTATTTGTTTTATCCACTCCCTCTATTCACTTGGTGGCCCACCTGGACTGGGCCCACCCTCTAGTGGACCATCTTTAGGTGAGGCCCACTTGATGTAAGTGTTCTATCTAGACCGTCCATCCAATTGGACACCCAGCTGGGCATGACAGCTAACCATGCTGATGCACACGTTGCATTTTTTTCTTGCTCAGCTGGTGGGGCCCATTTATGATGTGCAAGGCCCACCATGACGTATATGTTGTACTCACCACGCCACCATGTTGGGGGCTGCCTTGTGAAACCCACCTTGATGTTTTATGTCCACACCGTCCATTTCTGTACGGTGCCATGTAAGACCACACCATGATGTATGTTGGCCATCTACACCATCCATTTGATGGGTTCCCTTTTTGTATGGAGAGCGTCCAAAAATCAGCAGTACGTGGAACTCAGGTGGCCCACACCATCAAAGCAGTAGAAGATTGACCGTCTACCATTGAAATCTTATTTGGGTCACAAAAGCTTTGGATCAATCTGAAATTTGTGTTTTTTTCTTTCCTTTTGTTTTTTTTTTTTTTTTAAAAATCTTAATTCAGGCCTTGTGATCTTATGAGTAGATTGGTTGGGAATTAAACGTTATGGTGGACCCCACATGGGATCCAGGTATGTTGAGATGGATTGGCTGGTGTACGGCCCTGATTAAGGGCATGATCTATTTATCTAGGCCGTTCATCCATGTGGAGCCCACACATGATGCATATGTTTCATATCCTCACCGTCCATTTGCTTGGACGGTGGGAACCCATCCCACACGTGGGACCCACATGTGCATCTATACCGTTCAGCGTCCAGGGACGCTGGACGTGTTTACGCAGTGAAGTGGAACTGGCAGGTAAGGCGTACTAGTATACCTTTAGAATAAATAATAAAAAAAAAAGAAGGAAAGAAAAGAAGAAGAGAAATGTTATATATATATATATATATATATATGTCATGTAACATAAATATAAATATGTTATGGTGGGCCCTATGTGGGACCCACTTGCTCTACCATGTTGACACAGCTGTAGCTGCAGTGTTCAGCAGCTACATGGCTGTTATGTACGTCTAGTGAAGGACGTGGGCCCCCACCATGCATTGTAACCACCGTCCATTAGGGTGGGACGGTGGGACCCATCAGCGGGGGAACCGATTGGCTGGGGTACCTCATACCAGCTACATGGCTGGTGAGTTGCCGTTAGCAAGTTCTATAAGGCCCCAATGATGTATATGTTTTATCTACACGTCCACTGTTTGGACGGTGAGGCCCATCATGATGCCCGTGTTGTATCCATACCATCCAACCATTTTGAGATATCATGTTATGGTATGAGGTGGAGAATGAGTCAGAACTAAAGTTCAAGTGGGCCCCACCATTGAAATAGTGGATAGTGACATCCACCGTTGGAATTTTCTATGGGGCCACAGTAGTTTCCAATTAAGCTGATATTTGTTTTCACTTCATATATCTCTATGTTACTTTATGTATAGGTTGGATCTCAAAATATATCATGGTGGGTCACACCGTGCAATCCAGCCGTGGTATGGTCCAGATGATCTTTCAACACGATATATTTGAGGGTCATGTGCAGGCCCACTTGTTATGTATTTGTGGCCATTTGGTAAGGCCCATTAGTGTGGCCCATTGATGCTGCCCCCTTGTTGTATATGAGGCCAAATGGTGCGGCCTAATGTATCAACCCACCGTAATGTGTAAGGCCCACATGTGATGACTATTTGAGGCTCACTTGTTGGATATTTGGGCCCACCTTATGTTTGACTCTATATGGACCATTGCTTGGGAGCAATGTTGGTTGATTGTCCACATTGATGGGTAATGATGGTTAAACGCTCACATTGTGACCTTCCCTTAGGCCTTGTTAGGTCGAATGTCATGACCGATTGCCGATTTCAGTTAACGTGACCGATTCTGATTTGTGAAGGCCGATCGTATAGTCCAATTCCGATTGTCGAGGCCGATTTCGAGTTTCGATTCCGACTGTTGAGGCCGGTTATTGACACCGATTGTGAGTATGTGATAGCATAGCATCATCATACATGCCCATACACATCATCTGCATGTTTGTTATGAGATGTGGTTGACCATTGCATATGTCATTGGGCAGGTTGTTATGAGACTCCCTGATAGGCGGAGGTTATCTCACATAAGTGCACAGTATGTGCACGATTGATGCATGACTGGATTGTATGAATCATGCATCTTGCATTGTGTGCCCTAGCGACATCAGGGCCATAGCCTCCACAGGCATATCGTGGATGGTCAGATGGGACACCGGAAATGTTTTGTTCTAGCATACGGGCGCCATAGATGTCCCTGGGTGAAAATCCCTAAACCTCCGTGGCCAGGAGACGCCCCGACGTCGAGACCGAGTGGATACATGAGCGCCCGAGTGCCGAATACCAGGAGGCCGCATCTCCCACCGTGTCGTGGTCGGTTGGGAGGGGGTATGGCCTTACCATCCCGAGGGTAGGGGGCAATACTAGACTGAGTTTGACCAGCTCATGAATGGGTCCGCTATCGACATGCCGGATAGGTATTAACAGACTATTGGCCAGGCGGATAGTGAGGTTTCTTACGCTCACTTGGACTGTGCGGCTGGGAGAGCGGTAGTGCCATTTGGAGTGTACTAAACCCCGATGATGATCTCAGAGATGAACTGTACTGATATGTGGATTTAGTGAGCAGGAGTTGCATACTCATTCATGCATTCATTCATTCACTATACACTCGGGTTGGTGGTGCGCAACTATTTGTTACGTGTGCCTTCGCAATGGCTAGGATTTCGGTTGGGGCGCGCGACTAACCTGAGATCAGGAGTTTACCACATTGCGTCTGACTATCCAAATTTAGGTATAGGACTGATTTGGATAGAAGTCCCTTGTGATGGACCCCATAGCCTGCGATACTACGTACTATCATCCCGACTTCACACTCCAGCATGGTCATTCCATTCACACCACATATTGCATTACATCCGCCGCATATGGCATTTCGGGTTACTATGTTTATGCATTTATATGACCTAGATACAACTGACGGTATTCGTGGACTCATCAGGATTTGTATATTGTATTGCATCAGCGACATCTGATATTTGGTTTGTTGTCTCCACATTGCATAGTTGATCTACATTGCTTCATCAGTATATGATATTGTTTTTATTATATTTCTGCGTCACGTAGCCTGGATAAGACTGATGGTATTTATGGGCCTATCAGTATGTTTTCTTATTACTCTGATTTCGTATGATTTATGATCTTTCTATTGTTTCTGATATTGTATGATTATGGGTTTATCAGTATTTTCGCTTACTCTGATTACTCTGAGATTGCTTACTTGACACTTACCTTATGCATATACTTTAGCCACCGACTAAGCTTTCTATAAGCTTATGCACGATAGATGCGTGCAGGTGATGTTAGGTTGCAGCAGCATTGAGCCTGGAGCTTGCAGCGGTCGTCTGGAGCTTTGATTTATTTTATATATGTATTTCCCTTTCAGTATTGTACTCAAACGATTATTAGTGGATATGTGATGATGATGTTGCCTTTGTGATTTGGGTAATCTTGTGGTTATGCTCATTATGAGATAAATGTACGCTGGAAAAAAAATCCTCCTTGTAGGGTCCCAGGATCGGAATCTGGCGTATATACGCTGGGAGCCGAGAATGGGGTACTACGGAGGCTGTCAGCACCGGATTCAGCGATCGAAAATTTTGTGAGCCGGTTTCTGAGTTTGGGGCGTGACAAGTAGACCTGATATCGCTCTAAGTGTTGGTATTTGTGCTAGATATCAGTCTGATCCTAAAGAGTCACACTTGACTGCTGTCAAGCGGATTATGCGATGTGTCGCAAGTACTATTAATCTCGGTTTCTGGTATCCACATGAGACTAGTGTTCAATTAGCTGGGTACTCGGATGCTGACTGGGCTGGTAATCTTGATGATAGAAAATCAACCAGTGGTGGTTGCTTCTATATTGAAAACTATTTAGTTTCTTGGTTTAGTAAGAAACAAAGTTCTATATCACTTTCAACAGCTGAAGCTGAATATATCGCAGCTAGTAATGCGTGTACACAGCTAGTTTGGGTGAAACGTATGCTAAGTGATTACGAAATTAAACATGATTCTATATTATTATATTGTGATAATTCTAGTGCCATAAATATTTCAAAAAATTCAATTCAGCATTCTCGTACTAAGCACATTGACATTAGATTTCATTATATTCGAGAATTAGTAGAAGAAAAGGTTATATCTTTGGAATATATCCCTACTGAGAATCAACGTGCTGACATTTTCACTAAATCGCTTGACAAAAGCAGGTTTAACAAAATGAAATTTGATCTTGGCATGTGTATTTTAAAATGATTATTTATGCCTATTTGTATCATAGTGTATATAATTGCTCGATTTGTTTTCAAAATTTTGAATATAATGCTGAAAATCAATTTTTCTGGCCGGTACTCGACCAGTCGTGAATCGCGTGAATCACTTAAAATTTGAAAAAAATGCTTCTTCTTCTTCATTTCTTCTTCACTCTCTAACGGGCCGACGCACGACCAGTCGAACCCAACCTTCAAAATCTTCAAGGTTAGTGCTCCTTTTGCATCTTTCTTGTAGATTTGAGTCTAGATTTCTTCTTCTTTTTTTCTCTTGAAGTTATCTATTTCAAATTTCTTTGAGATTTGAGGTTTTTCTTGGGTAAAATCTGATTTGAGAAAACCCACTTCTCAATCCTCTGCAACTCTCTATTTCCTTGAAATCCTTGTTGCAAATGGCATCTAAAGGTAGAAAAATAATATCCCGTGGTCCTTCTTCTTCCTCTAGATCAGCCCCTATTACTAAGCGTCATCTTCGGGCTCCCGAGGACGATCCATCCTATGTTCGAGACATCAGATTACAAAATGTTATTGTTGAACATCCTGTTGACATTAATCATGTTGCTCCATTTGAGATCCTTCCTATGTTCCAAGCTGTAAGTTGGGATAACTTATTACATTGGGGTGGGCCGGCATACCGGTCCATTGCCCAGTCCATGTTTGCATGCATATGTGATTTTTCATTAGAAAATTTATCTTTTAAGATAGCCACAAGAGAAGGACCATTTGACGTTGATCGTCATTTGATTTCAGCTTTTATGAAAATTCCTGTGAGTGATGAGGGCATTCTTATCCATAATTTATCTGAAAAACCCTCAGTATCTAAAGAATGTATGCTCACTAAAGATTTATGCAATTTGGATGTTCAATGGACTCATAAAGGGAATGCGCTTCCTTTAAAATATCTGTTACCTAAATATAGAGTTCTTCACAAAATCTTTGTGTCTAACTTGTATCCTTGATCGGGTAATAAATCTGAATTGACTTCCTTCATGGTACGTGTTCTTCATTCTGTTGCTAGCGGTGCTCATGTTTGACTACCATCCTTGATTTGTCACTCCATTATTCAGTTTCGACTCCATCCTAGTCACAGTGACATTCCTTTTGGTTATTTGATGACTGTGTTGGCTACGCATATGCTAGTCGATATACCGATTGGAGAGGCCCCTATCCATTATCTAATATTTAACAATTCTAATATTAATAAGATGAAGCTTGATTTCCTTCTTGGTCAAGGTGTTGGTGGTGGAAATGTTGAAGTTGGACATTGAACTTGGACATTCAATCATCTACTCTGATTTGGTTCTACCGGGCTGCTACAACGAAGGAGATAATCAGGTATTTTACATTTAATTGTAAATTCCTTTCTGTTTTGGTTTCTTTCAAGATTTGCCAGAAAAATCTTATTGTATTGGTTATCTGAGGAGAGCCATGAAAACTCAGAAGTGGGGTTTTTTAATTGTGTAAGCCCACAGACAAAGACACAATTGTAAAGGTTTTGGGTGAACCTGGAAAAACCTATTTTGTTAGTGAACGCTAATATCCCCTGTGTGAGGATATTAGGAGTGGAGTAGCATTCTGTGTGGCTGTTGTTTAACAGTTGGTGAACACACAGGCGAACCACTATAATCCCTTGTGCTGTGGTTGAATGATTTATACTTCTAATCTTTAATTATTCTTTTGTGGGATGTATGTATGGTGGTGAATGTTGTAATCATTTAATTCAAGCATTGTGAGAATTTTGTAATAGTTTAGAATTTATTTTCTGCTATTCCTTTATCAGCTTGATATTCAATTTCCTTTAAAAGTTGTTCCAGCAAGGTTGCCCAGCCATTTTTATGGTGTATGGCTATCCCTAGAACAGTACATTTGTGATTACAATTTATTTTAATTCAATTTGTATTTATTTCTGTATTCCTCTTCGGTTTGAGATTTGATACAAAGATCTTTCTAGAAATAAGGTTGTCCTACCATAAACTCTGGTTTTTGGTGTAAGGTTGTCCTTAGAACAACATTTGTATCAACCTCTCAAGATCTGAATTTTGAGGTTATTTTACTTTCTTGCATTGTGATTTATTTTGGTTATCATATTCTTTTTAATTCCGTTGTTATAAGTTTTATTTGGCATTGTCTTATTCACCCCCCCCCCCCCCCCCCTCTAGGACATATAGCTAGGCCTTTTCAGAATTAGTGGAAGAAAAGCTGATATCTTTGGAGTACATTACTACCGAGACTCAACTTGCTGACATTTTCACTAAATCGCTTGACAAAAGTAGGTTCAATAAATTGAAATTTGATTTTAGTATGTGCATTTTAAATTGATTATTCATGCATATTTGTATTATAGTGTATATATATTTGATAATTTATTGATTTAAATTTCAATTTTTTATGAAAAATGCATGTTTTTTTATGGTACATGACCAGTCGTAGATGTGCTCGACCAGTCGTGGCACGACCGGACGAGGACGACCCACAACTAGTCGTGTAGCGCGCTGACCCTTTTAAAATTTGGGGAAAACTTCATCTTCCTCATTTCCTTTTTCCTCTCCAACGAGCCGATGTCCGACCGGTTGTACCTACCTACCTAGATCTTCAAGGTTAGTGCGTCTTTTGCGTTTTTCTTGTAGATTCTAATCAATATTACTTTATTTTCACTCTTAGAGTAATTTATTTTGTCATTCATTGCAATTTTAGGGTTTTATCTTAAAAAATCTGATCTATCAAAGCCCCACTTCACATCTTTTGAAGTTACTTATTTCTTTTATTATTCTATTACAAATGGATGCTAAAGGGAAAAAGAAAACTTTCCATGGTCCATCTTCTCGATCAACCCCTTTCACTTAGCGCCATCTTTGGTCACCCGAAGATGATCCCTTATATGTGCGGGATTTGTATTTGCGCAATGTCATTGTTGAGCGACCTGTTGATCTTGAACACATTGCTCCTTTTGGTATTCTCCCACTTTTTCAAGCTGTTGGATGGGCTAACATCTTACATTGGGGTGGGCCTGCATACCAATCTATTGCGCAGTCCATGTTTACTTGTATCTTTAACTGAGAATTTATCATTTAAAATTGATGCTAGAGAAGTTCCATTTGAAGTAGACCGCCATCTGATTTCGAGTCTTATGGACATACCTGTCAACGATGAGGGTATTCCTATTCATACTTTAGCTGAAAAACCCTTAGAATCGAAAAAATGCATGCTCACTAGAGATCTATGTAATATGAATGTGCAATGGACTCATAAAGGGAATGCGCTCCCCTCAAAGTACTTGTTACCCAGATATAGGGTTCTCCACAGAATCTTTATTTCAAATCTGTATCCTCGTTCAGGTAACTAAACTGAACTGACTTCGTTTATGGTTAGGGTTTTGCATTCTATTATCTCAGGGACTAAAGTTTGTCTTCCTTTATTGATATGTCATTCCGTCATTCAGTTTCGTCTCCATCCAGGTCATAATGATATTCCATTTGCCTATCTTATGACTGTTTTAGCTATTCACATGTTAGTTGCTATGCCGGTTGGAGAGGCTCCTATTCATCATCTTATTTTTAACAATTCAAATATTAACAAGATGAAATTGGAATTGACTCCTGGTCAAGTGGATGTGAGTGGTGGTGGAGCTGAAGCAAGGAATGAAGAAGAAGCTGGTGATCTTCCTCCTGATGATATTAATATGGATGATATTTTTAATGAAATTGAATCTGATTCTACTAATGATCCTAGCTATGAGCCATCTGATTTTGATGCTCGTCTTCGTGCACTTGAGGAGAAGGTTGAGAATATGAATGTTGCCCATGATTTACAATTTAAATATATACGCAAGTATCTTAGGTGCTTAAACAAGGGCCTTCGTCAACTTGATCCTACCATACCTGCTCCTTCATTTGGATCTGATTAAGTGTTTTATCCTTTGGTTTGTATTAACTCTAATATTATTTTACCTTTGTTGGTGTGTGAACTTTATTTTTACTTCAGTTTGGTTGACTGACCTATGTTTGTAGAATTTGAACTAGTTATTGATATGTGCACTTTTAAATTGCTCTCTTATCTTGCCTAGTTATTTGCTTTATTACTCTCTTGGCAATCCTTCTTTTCCAATATTTTTTTCTCTTCCATTATCATATTGTGACAAAAAGGGGGGAGAAGATTTTAGGAAGTTTGGATTGATTGGAATGGATATATGGATTGTTATGTTGGGGAAGTAGCATTAATTTTTATGATAGATATGTGTGTGCTACTCAGGGGGAGTAAATAAGTAAGGAAGAATTATGCTAGTTAATGACAACTAGTGCATGATTCTTGCTTCTCTTATTTTCTATTAGAGTGTGTTTTGTCATAAATTTGACAAAGGGGGAGATTGTAAGTGCTATGGTTTCTTGCTGCTTTGGTTGTCAAATTTTGTGGAGCCAAAACCTCAATCTATGTCTTGTGTAGCTCATAGGTATATATGTTCAAGACATTACATCATCTCTCTAAACACTTTGCTTCAAGTCAAGAATGAAGAGCTACTTCAAACTATTTCAAGAAATGCAAGTACAAGATACAACGAAAGAAGTGATCTTGTTTAAAGACTCAAGTTAATGTACAACGTAAGATGAAGTGTAATTCAAGCTCTAGAAGATCTCAAGCTTAAGGTTACATCAAGTAGAAAGATCTCAAGCTTCACAATCTTCAAAAGTAAACTATCATTTGAAGAAATGAAGTCTCAATGTTCATACCTCACTTTTAACGTATGATTGACCTTAGATTGACCTTAGCGTAGGTCATTTTATATAGATAATTCAAATTGAATCATTTTATAGATGTTTGGTCTATTCTAAGATTAGTCCTAAACTCTGTTCGACTAGTCCTAGCTCTGGCTCGACCAGTCCAAGAAATTCATAGACCAGTCCTAAATTATTGCAATTTTTAAAATTTTTTTGGTTGAGCTACGACCAGTCTTGGAGACTCTCGACCGGTCGTAGGAACAGTGTCGACTCGTTCTAGGACCAGTCGTGCACCTTCGACTCAAAGTACAATGATCAAATCAGGTGCCTCACGACTAGTCGTAGGATGCTCACGACCAGTTGTGGAGGGCTTACGACCGATTGTGGACACCCTACGACCAGTCGTGAAATGGTTTTATCCGATTGCATTTAAAATTTCAAAAACATGTTCGGTCTACGACCAGTCGTAGTGTTCTTAAGACTAGTTGTAGATGCGATTTCTGCAACTATAAATAGAACACGAATTTCAGAGTTTTATAACTCAATTCAAATAAAATTAAGGCAACACTCTAAGATAAGTCTGTGTTCATTCTTAAGCTAATTATGCATATTTAATATTCTCTTTTGTTAGATTTTTCTTATTTGATTTTTTTCTGCATTCCAATCTCATTTGAAAGAGAAATTGGGATATTCCACTTCTTGGAATCAAAATCAAATAGAGCTAGCTCTAATTGGATTTAATTTAAAATTAATTAAAACTTAGAACCATTTCAAAGTGAGTATTGGACATTGAACTTCCACATTCCAACTTCTACTCCGATTGGTTCTTCCGGGCTGCTACAAAAAGGAGAAATCCAGGTATTTTATTGTATTGTAAATTTCCTTCATTTTGGTTTTGTTTGAGATTAAGCCAGAAAAATCTTAATCTATTGGTTATCTGAGGAGAGCCAAGAAAACTCAGAAGTGAGGTTTTTGAATTATGTAAGCCCATTGAAAGATACAATTGTGAAGGTTTTAGGTGAACCTGAGAAACCTATTTTCATAGTGAACGCTGATATCCCCTGTGTGAGGATATTAGGAGTGGAGTAGCAAGCTATGTGGCTGTTGTTTAACAGTTGGTGAACATACAGGCGAACCACTATAACTCTTTGTGTTTTGTGAATGTGTGATTTATTTTTCTTATCTTTTATTATTCAAGTTTGTGGGATGTATGTGTGATGTGAATGTTGTAATATTTACATTTCAAGCACTGTGGGGAATGTTGTAATAGTTTAAATTTCAATTCTTGTTATTTCCTTTCTGTTCCTTTACAATTTTAGCTTTTAATTCAAATTGTTCTAGTAAGGTTATCCTACCATAAACCCTTGGTTTTTATGGTGCAAGGTTGTCCTTAGAACAACATTGGTATCAACCTCTCTGTTCTAGTATTTGAAGGTTGCTTTATATTTCCATATTGTGATTGGTTTAAAGTGTTATCTTTACTTTATTCATTTTAATTTCGCTGTTAAAGTTTTAATTTGGCATAGTCCTATTCACCCTCCCTCTAGGACATATAACTTCGCCTTTTCTGGTTCACGTTTCAATTTTGGAAGAGCTACCAGTCATTGATGGGGTCTGTTTTGTAACTTAGCACTGCGTATCATCCGCAGACCGATGGGCAGACCGAGAGGGTCAACTAGATCCTTAAGGATATGCTTTGGGCTTGCATGATTAATTTCTAGGGTAGTTGGGATGAGCACCTATGATTGGTTTACTTCGCGTACAACAATAGCTATCAGGCGACCATTAGCCTGACTCCTTTTGAGGCATTATATGGCAGACCGTGCAGATCTCCGAGTTGTTGGACCGAGGTTGTAGAGCGATGTCTCTCAGGTCCCGAGCTTGTGTAGTAGACATCAGAGGTCATTGACATCATCAGGCAGAAGATGCACACAGCTCAGAGCCGGCAGAAGAGTTTTGCTGATCTTCGGCACCGTCCCTTGGAGTTTGCCGTTGGGGACCATGTGTATCTCAAGGTCTCACCCATGAAGGGTGTTGTTCGTTTTGGAGTGAAGGGCAAGCTTGCCCCGAGATTCATAAGACCTTTCGAGATCACTAAGAGCGTTGGTGCTGTGGCCTATCACTTGCCTTGCCATCTCAGTTGTTTGACATCTACAACATTTTTTATGTCTTTATGTTGCGGAAGTGTGGGTCACACATCATTCCCGTTATTGATTGACAGCCGTTAGAGGTTCATAAGGACGGTTCTTACATTGAGCAGCCAATTCGTATCCTTAATCGGAAGGAGCAGGTCCTTCGGACCAAGGTCATCCCCTTGGTGAAGTTTCAGTGGGGTTATCATAGTGTGGATGAGGCATCTTGGGAGCACGAGGCTAAGATTCACAAGCATTATCCCCATCTCCTTGACGATTAATTGTATTTTGTATTACTCTGATTATATACGATGCTATGTTTCCTGTTTCCTTAGGTGTTTTGGTTAGTTGCGATGATAGTGTAAATTTTGAGGATGAATTTTTTATTAAGAGGGGAGAGCTGTAAGACTTGTATCATAGCCCGTACCATTCCGTAGACTTTCGCGATCCTCCCTGTCGAATGACCTGTAATCGGCATTTGCGCGCGACCTTAAGTCGCATCCCGTAAATCTGAGTCGGCTCGACTTGAAACTTGTACCATCGTGACCGCACCGTTGCCGTGGCTCCAACGCCGCATCTTGCACACTGATGCGATACCGATGCCTAGAGTTGTGGGCCCATGTATATTTTGAAAAAACGCCGCGTATTATGAATTTCAAGAGAATTTCTACAACCCATCACATCAACCAATCAATCACAAGTCAAAGACACAACCCATGCCTCTCCCATCCCTTTCTTACCAATAAAGACAAGAAACCCATATCCCATGCCACCTTACCCCCCATAAGTCAACTCTCTCTTACACACACCCATCCCTCTCTTACACTACCCATTCCTCTCATCTTATCCTTCTTACACAACCCCACTCCTCTCTCATTTCACTCCATTCTCTACCATTTCCAAAGCAACCATGAGAGAAGAATCCTAAGGAGAGAAAATAAGCTAATTGTGTGGCCCACTTCCTACCATAAGATCCCTCATCCTAGCTCTTTGATTCTCATCATCTTCTATCAAAGAGAGAGCCAAGGAGTTTGGCATTCCATCAGACTAAGAAGATCGAACGGTGGGTGTTCTTATAGGTTTAGATTTTTTTTGACAATGGACCAAGTGGGGCCTACCAATTGATGGTACGGATCTCACTTTGGACCCTAGGTGCGGGCGATAGCTCACCATGATTCATATGTTTATTCCATGATGGGGCCATTTTCCATAGACCCCATCATGATGTTTACTTTCCTAGTTTGTAAAAGGTCATCTATACCTTGCATTTTGGTGGAGAAGGAATCTCCACCGTTGATTTTGATTGGTGGGCCCACATGTAATAGGATTCACTTGATGTATGTTGTAATGCATGGAAGGGACGGCCCATAGTGCCGAGGTCCCTCCCATCACACGCGTCTCTCTCTCTCTCTCTATCTACCTCTCTTTCGCATCTAGTGGCCCACCTTGATGCATGATATTATCCACGCCATCCATCATCCGGCGGTGGAAAACCACCTCTATATAATTGCATCCAGGCCGTCCAGTGCCTGGACGTTGGTATTGATAAAAAATAATAATAACATAATATATATATATATATATATATATATATATATATATATATATATATATATATATATAAAATATTAAATATACTATTTGGTGGGCACCACGTGGGAACCCACCTGCTGTGGGCCAGCCGTGGATGTATGGGTCTAATTCACACCATCCAGATGGCTGGATGGTGGGACCCATGTCATGATGTATCTATTGTATCCACGCCGTCCACCAGAAGGAGGGACCCACGCTGTGATGTATCTGTATTTCCACACCGTCCATCCATTTTGGGACGGTGGACCACACCAGTAATGTATGTGTTTCATCCCTGCCATGTGGGGCCTACCTGGATGGAAGCTGATTGGCTGGAATACCTCACGCCAGCTATGTAGCTGCTGTTGCAGCGTCAGCAGGTCCTGTGGGGCCCTGCAACAACGGCTGCTTTGACGTTAGTAAGTTCCGTGGGCCCATCATGAGATATATGTTATATCCCAACCGTCCATCTGGACAGTGGGGACCACTCCCCCTACCAGTTGCTGAGCAGGCGTCAGTAAGCTTTGTGGGCTTGATCATGAGGTCTCTGTTATATCCAGACCGTTCATCTGGGGACCCCCAGTAGCGGTAGCTGCATTGACATCAGCAAGTTCTGTGGGTCTCGTTGATGTATGTGTTACATCTAAACCGTCCATCCAGTTGGTGAACTCATCTTAAGGCCCGAGACTAAAAATGTGGCAGATCTATCAGGTGGACCACACTGCAGAAAACAGTGGAGAATTGAACGCCTACCATTGAAATCCTTAGGGATCACAGAAGTTTTGGATCAATAAGATATTTTTTTTTTCCTCTTGATTTAGGTCTTTGTGACCGTTTGAACAGATTGGATGGAAAATAAACGTTATGGGGGGGCCTGGTAATTTTAAGGGTGGAAATCATTATCTCCATTGTTATTTTTGGTATGGTCCAGATGATCTTCCAATGTGATTTGTTTTTGGGTAATGCTCTAAAAAGATCTCTAAAATATATGAATGGTATAGATGGTGCGGCCCATTATTGTGGCCCATCTTGATGTATATGAGGCCCATTGGTGCAGCCCATTGTTGTGGCCCATCTTAATGTATATGAGGCCCATTGGTGTGGCCCATTGATGCGGCCCACTTGATGTATATGAGGCCCATTGGTGCGGCCCATTAATGCGGCTCACTTGATGTATATGAGGCCCATTGTTGCGGCCCATTGATGCAGCCTACTTGATGTATATGAGGCCCATTGGTGCGGCCCATGTGATGTGGCCCACTTAATGTGTAACACCCCGTACTTTTCAGTTCGGGTGTTACCAAGATGACCAAATAATTCATTTTAAATGGGATATAATTGTGTGTGTGTGTGTGTGTGTGTATATATACAAAATGATTTTACAATTATTTGTAATAATATATATGTTACTTAAATCATTTGTAATAATACATATGTTACTTAAATTATTCAAATTAGGTATACTAGTTATTTCACATGATTTAAACTATATGTAACATAAATTGTGTGTCAACACATTGCCATAAAATTTACGTATGTTGACTACTATTTACATTTTTAAATTTAAACTACGTATCATTATATTATATCATATATATAAAATATACATCACTTAGAATAATTAATGTTTATATATATGTAAAAGAAAAATACACACACACATAATACTTCAAATTAAATACGCTATTTCTTGTTAAATAATTATTAATATAAATTCTAAAGGTAGTACAAGTTGTATATATGTTGATAAAATATATTATAGTATATGCTAATGTAATTGTTATTACTTAATAGATATTATTCCATACTAATATTGAAACTGATGAACGGACCAGATTTCACTTAAGACCACCATGGGCCGCGCAAGCCACCAATCGAACACAAATTGGCTTGTATGACCCACCTAAGTCAGGGATCTACCCCATCTATTGGGTCGGGCCCTATTTTGGAGCTGAAAAAGCAGATGAGCGGGGTGGATTGATTAGGATTGTCCCTGTGGGCCCCAACTTTAACGCATGTGCATGAGGAGTGCGTGCACTCGCTGCACACTGGGTTGGAAAACCCAGTCAAATCGCCTCTGACCGATTTTTCCAAAAGAGGGAGGATCTCCCGCCAGCGCTTGTTCAAACGAACCGATCCCATTTTCCCACCATCCCACCCCAGGCATTTGATCCGATCCGTCCATCTTACAGATGGGTCAATTTGGAACGAAACCTGGGTCGTCTCACATGAATAAGTGTAGTCGAGAGGGCACAAATCGAGTCGCTTGTGGACTGTGAAAAACTATATTTCCAGAAATGGGGACTGCGTTCCGTGCAACACGCTGGCGATCCGCTGGGGGGTCTTTGGCAGATCTCAGCCGTCCATCCTAAGGTAATCCTAGCCCCACGAAACTAGGGTTCTTGCAAAGAAAGAGAGGGAGAGAAGCAGTAGCCGCACCACTCCCTGTTTTCCCAAAAAAAAAATCGTTTGCCTCCTTCTCAAAACCCACCACCCAGTCGTTCCCCAAGCTTCGAAAAAGCTCACCTCCGAGCTTCCCTGGGTCCATCCAGACCTCCCACAACCATCAGATTGGAAGGAAGTGCGATGGTGGTGGATCCGCCATTACCACCGCTCCATCTTCCCCGACGGAACTGAATCCGGCTGCGCCTTTGATGGCTGTTTTGGGTATGCGTGGGGTGAAAGGAGTGGGGCAGGTGCATGGAGAAATGAAAAAGGAAGGGAAAAGAAGAGAAGAGAGAGAGAGAGGGGGGATGGATTTGCTGTCGTGGCTGCCGCACCACCTGCGACTCGGGCCGTGTCTGAGCAGAACGCTCGAACTCGCTGACTGGTTTGGGCCTGGGTTGAGTGATGCTGGATGCTTCCAGCAGCAGCAAAAAAACAAAAGGAGAAGAAAGGAAAGAAAAAAAATAATTTGTTGCTGCTATTGCTGCCGCACCTAGCCCGGCCGGAGGAATCAGCAGCTCGTCGTGAGTCCAGCAGCAGGTATCACTGCTCACGTCTTCCTCCATCCAACATCTTCAAATAAGGGCTGAAACCAACCACTGGTTGGGCCTGAGATCAGCTGTGTGTCTGGGCCGGAATCTGGCCATGAATAGCCTCAAATCTGAGCTGGAATCCCGGCCTAAATATGGCGCAGTTCCGAGTGTGCATTAGGCCGAGAACAGATCACGCATTGGGCCATAGCTTGGGCCAAACTTAGGCCTCCAAATCTGGTCTGGGCCATAGTCAGAGACCAGGCCCAGCTCGGCCACGAAATCTGGCCTAGGTTCAGCCACGCCACATAGCACTATGGGCCTCACCACGTGCATGTCCGGTGGGCCGCACCTGAGATAAATCTCAGTGGGCCTCGCCATAACTCATGCGGGCCACACTCGGGCAGCGAGCGGGCTGCCGTGCTAGGCCAAAAGCTGGTCCAGTCCAACCCAAATTTTGGGCCATCTATGACAGCAACATTGGGCCACAACCAGGCCCAGTTTGGACTACAACTAGGCAGCTAGACCGGGCCAAGGTCAGGCTCAGTTCAGGCCTTGATTGTTGGGCCAGGTCTATACCAAGGTCACATGTAGGAGGGCCCTTATTGACCTACTTGCCAACTTGCATATTGGTAGTCTTGAGAACACTACTTGATTCAACTCTTGGGTTGGAAACAATTCTAGGTAATCGATCATACATATTGGGCCGTTAGTTAACAGTGGGAATCTGAATCAAGGAAGACATTCATCTAAGGTCAGGACTCACCCTTTGAGCTTCCCACTTATATTCATTAATCTAATCATAGATGTTGCATTAATCCCTTCCTTTTAGTATCTCCTTAGTCACTTGATTGAACTGCTTAACTAATTGTGTGAATATGTGAATATGTGAATATGTTATTCGCCTGACTCCTATGCTAAATAATGAATATATCTCTCTAATTATAGCAAGTATAAATGAGTAATGACAACATGCGATCTTTAGTCATGCATTGTTAATTAACTGTACGTTTGTCGTTTGTGATTGAGTGATGTAATGAATGAAACTTGTCATGAACCCATCATCTTGTGGTCCATATTTGACTTACGCGACTTGGATCGCACATATGCCTTACATGGCTTGGACCGCACATTGTCCTACGAGGCTTGGATCGTTTATGTGCCCTCCGTGGCTTTGATGGGACATCGACCCTATTCTGTGGCATGTTGATTATATTTGCATACTTCGTTGATTTTCGGGTCATTATGTGGAGTTCGTTATGATTTTCGAGTGGAGCTGAAGTTCGCTTGTCGATTTTCTAGCCATCTTGCGGAGTTCATACGATTTTCGAATGACGCCGAAGTTCCCTTGTTGGTTTTCTCTTCATCTTGCGGAGTTCAGTCGTACCATGATTTTCGGGTGGAGCTGAAGTTCACTTATTGATTTTCTAGCCATCTTGCGGAGTTTACGTACGATATGATTTCTGGGTGAAGTAGATGTTCGTATGTTGGTTTCCTAGCCATCTTTCGGTGTTCAGTCGTACCATGATTTTCGGGTGGAGCTGAAGTTCGTTTATCGATTTTCTAGTCATCTTGCAGTGTTCATATACGACATGATTTTCGGGTGGTCTAGGGTTTGTATGTTGTTTGTCTCTTCATCTGTGGTGTTCTATCGTACCATGATTTCTGGGTGGAGCTGAAGTTCACTTATCGATTTTCTAGCCATCTTGCGGAGTTCACATACGACATGATCTCCGGATGAAGAAGAGGTTTGAAGGTTGATTTTCTTTTCACCTCCTGGATTTCACTTATACCATGATTTTCGGGTGGAGTAGAAGTTCGCTTATTGATTTTCTAGTCATCTTGCGAAGTTCACGTACAAATGTGTTCTCGGGTGTAATAGAAAGTCGAATTGTTGATTGTTTGGTTATCTGGACATATTTCCTTGCGTTACGATTGCTATTATAATTTGTTTATGATGAAATTTTATTGATTGGTTTAATTTTTGAATATATGAGTATGATCATGCAATGCCCTGTTTAATATATCGAAATTTCATGACTTGCAATCTATATTGGACTATGAATGATGAGTGTGTAATCTTAAAGGGTGCTCCTCACTGCGATAGCCATTGACGCTATCAAACCGTAATAGTTGATGCAAGTATAAGGCGAGCCGATGCTGTTCACTAGGTTGCTGAAGCAGTTCGAGTAGCTAGGGAGCTAGGCGGGGTCCTTGCAGCCCACATTGATCTCTACTACTAGTTGATAGACTCATGTTTTCACTTACCTGAACTTTGTATTTGGAATTGTATAAGTCCTATATGGGCGCCACATTTGGAAATTTGGTGATGATCAGAATATTTTTATTCAATGCATGGTTTATTCTAGCTTTGTTGCTGTTAACTCTGATTTATGACAATCGGTTCAAATTTACACTGGATTTTATAAGCTAACACTTAGGTTTTTGGGAAACGGTTATATATTCCGGTCTTGAAAACATGGGACGTTACAGTTGGTATCAGAGCGAGTTTAGATAAACCAAGCCTTGGGGAAAAAACAGGACTTATACGACTTTAAATACTCCGAAGTTTCATTAATGAAATTAGAAAATTGAAACTAGGTTCCATTCCCGTATTTTTAGGGTGCTTTGAGAATCTAGAAATATAAATTTTAGGCTTCCTTGAATTTCGTAAGGTTAACCATTTGAACTTAGAAACAAAGACTTAGGTTCCCTTATAAACTATAGTTGTTTGAAATTAGGAACTAAACTACGGTATCATAGGGAAACAACTAACCACTACATTCTACATTAGATCGGACATATGCACTCTTTGAACCTAAAAACACATACTCGGGACTATAATTTAAATTTCCATAAGGCTTAGATAATCAGAGTGCGCATGAAAGCGTGTTAGGCCATCATAGACTTGTCCTTTGTTAAAATAGGAGACTGTATGAAATTTCAAAAAAAAAAAAATCCTGAATAATCGGGTTCATGGACTGATGGAATCATATTTAAACGAAGTGTACGCGGTTTGATTCTAATTCTAAATCCTAGAAAATTCTAATGACCTCAATGCCCTGATCAAGCAGAAGGTCAAGATCCACTAGGATTAGGAAGGGATACCAAAGAACTCACTGCCCTGTTCAGGCAGAAGATCATTGTATCAGGCTCAGACCAACCATAACCGTCTGTTTGTGTTAACCCGAACATTGAAAAGATAAACTACTATTTTTGCTCTAGATGACCTGAAATTTGTTATTGTGAAGTTCAAACCCACACATAAATATAGAATAATAATAAAACTTTTCTCTACATCATTCTAGCAAACCCTGGATTTTTAAAGGAACTTAGGATGAGCGTGATCAAATCTCGTGGACGAGATTCTTCTTTCAGGGGGTAGATTGTAACAACCCTATTCCTGTAGTCAAACATGAACGCTTATTCATAAAAACATGCTTCACGGGGGAAAATAGTGAATAGTTAGAGACAGGGAAAATAGATTTTCTTCGCCCCATTTAAGGTAGAAGTATTGAATTTCAGGAATGAAATTCTCTTTAAGGGGGGTAGATTGTAACACCCCGTACTTTTCAGTACTCAGGTGTTACCAGGAAGACCAAATAATTCATTTTAAATGGGATATAATTGTGTGTGTGTGTGTGTGTGTATATATATATATATATTAATACAAAATGATTTTACAATTATTTGTAATAATATATATGTTACTTAAATCATATGTAATAATACATATGTTACTTAAATTATTCAAATTAGGTATACTATTTATTTCACATGATTTAAACTATATGTAACATAAATTGTATGTCAACACATTGCCATAAAATTTACGTATATTGACCACTATTTACATTTTTAAATTTAAACTACGTATCATTATATTATATCATATATATAAAATATACATCACTTAGAATAATTAATGTTTATATATATGTAAAAGAAAAATATACACACACACACACATAATACTTCAAATTAAACACGCTATTTCTTGATAAATAATTATTAATATAAATTACAAAGGTAGTACAAGTTGTATATATGTTGATAAAATATATTATAGTATATGCTAATGTAATTGTTATTACTTAATAGATATTATTCCATATTAATATTGAAATTGATGAACAGACCAAATTTCACTTAAGACCACCATGGGCCGCGCAAGCCACCAATCGAACATAAATTGGCGTGTATGACCCACTTAAGTTAGGGATCTACCCCATCCTTTAGGTTGGGCCCTATTTTAGAGCTAACAAAGCAGATGAGCGGGGTGGATTGATTAGGATCGTCCCTGTGGGCCCCAACTTTAACACATGTGCATGAGGAGTACGTGCACTCGCTGCACACTGGGTTAGAAAACCTAGTCAAATCTGTAAGTGCTATGGTTTTATGCTCCTTTGGTTGTCAAATTTTGTGGTGCCAAAACATCAATCTATGTCTTGTGTAATCTATGTCTTATGTAGCTCATTGGTATATACGATCAAGACATTGCATATGGGTTTAAGACATTGCATCACCTCTCTAAACACGCTGCTTCAAGTCAAGAAAGAAGAACTAGTTCAAACCATTTCATGAAATGCAAGTACAAGATACAACGAAAGAAGTGATCTTGTTCAAAGACTCAAGTTAGTGTACAACGTAAGATGAAGTGTAATTCAAGCTCTAGAAGATCTCAAGCTCAAGGTTACATTAAGTAGAAAGATCTCAAGCTTCACAATATTCAAAGGTCAACTATCATCTGAAGAAATGAAGTCTCAATGTTTATACCTCTCTTTTAAGGTATGATTGACCTTAGATTGACCTTAGGGTAAGTCATTTTGTATACATAATTCAAATTGAATCATTTATAGATGTTTAGCATGTTCTACGACTAGTCTTGAACTTTGTTCGACTAGTCCTAGCTCTGGATCGACTAGTCCAAGAAATTCCTAGACCAGTCCTAAGTTGTTGCAATTTTTCAGAATTTTTTGGTTGAGTTACGACCAGTCCTAGAGACTTCTCGACCGGTCGTAGGAACAGTGTCGACTCGTTCTAGGACCAGTCGTGCACCTTCGACTCAAACTACAACGATCAAATCAGGTGCCTCACGACTAGTCGTAGGATGCTCATGACCAGTCGTGGAGGGCTCACGACCGGTCGTGGACACCCTACGACCAATCATGAAATGGTTTTATCTGATCGCGCTTAAAATTTTAAAAATCTGTTCATTCTACAACCAGTCGTAGTGTCCTCAAGACCAGTCGTAGATGCAATTTCTGCCACTATAAATAGAACACGAATTTCACAGTTTGATAACCCAATTCAAGTAAAATCAAGGCATCACTCTGAGATAAGTCTGTGTTCATTCTTAAGCTAATTGTGCATATTTAATATTCTCCTTTGTTAGCTTTTTCTTATTTGATTTTGTTTCTGCATTCCAAACTAATTTGAAAGAGGAATTGGGATATTCCACTTCCTGGAATCAAAATCAAATAGAGCTAGCCCTAATTGGATTTAATTTAAAATCAATTAGAACTTAGAACCATTTCAAAGTGAGTACTGGACATTGAACTCCCACATTCGAACTTCTACTCCAATTGGTTCTTCCGGGCTACTACAAAAGGAGAAATCCAAGTATTTTACTATATTATAAATTTCCTTCATTTTGGTTTTTGTTTGAGATTATGCCAGAAAAATCCCAATCTATTAGTTATCTGAGAAGAGCCAGGAAAACTCAGAAGCGGGGTTTTTGAATTGTGTAAGCCCATTGAAAGACACAATTGTGAAGGTTTTAGGTGAACCTGTAAAACCTATTTTTATAGTGAACACTGATATCTCTTGTGTGAGGATATTAGGAGTGGAGTAGCAAGCTGTGTGGCTGTTGTTTAACAGTTGGTGAACACACAGGCGAACCACTATAAGTCTTTGTGTTTTGTGGTTTTGTGATTTATTTTTCCTATCTTTTATCATTCAAGTTTGTGGGATGTATGTGTGGATTTGAATGTTGTAATATTTACATTTCAAGCACTGTGGGGAATGTTGTAATAGTTTAGATTTCAATTCTTTCTATTTCCTTTCTGTTCCTTTACAATTTTAGCTTTTAATTCTCTAATTGTTATAGTAAATTTGTCCTGCCACAAACCCTTGGTTTTTATGGTGAAAGGTTATCCTTAGAACAACTAGATTTTATGATTGCTTTATATTATGTATTATGAATTATTATCTTTCTTGTGCTTGGCTATCTTATTGTTTTATTTCGCGGTTATTATTTTAAATTTGGCATAGTCCTATTCACCCCCCCTTCCTTTAGGACATATAGCTAGGCCTTTTCAAGTGGTATCTGAGCCTAATGGCTTGTTCTAATTCTTTATATTTGGATTTATTTCCTAAGCTAATCGATCTAAGCTATTTATAAGATGTCAAATTTGATAGCCTTTCAGTCACTAGGCCTCCACCATTTGATGGCTCCAATTATGCCTATTGGAAAGCCATGATGAGGATTTTCCTTAAATCTATGGATGAGAGAGTGTGGCAAGCCACAGTGACTAAATGGAACCCCCTACCACTGAAGTAACTTGTATCGATGGTTCAAAATCAATAAAAGTTTCACCATATTTCACTTGGACCACAGTTCAGAAAAGTGAGAGTAGTGTCAATGCAAAAGCACTAAATGCAATCACTTGCGCACTATCACCGGATGAATTCAAAAGAATTATATCCTGTGATACTGCAAAGTAAGCTTGGGATATTTTAGAAATGACACACGAGGGTACTTCAATTGTCAAGAAATCTAAAGTCCAACTCCTCACAACCAAATTTGAGGAAATTCATATGGAAGAAAATGAAATGTTTATAGACTTTTATACAAGATTAAATGACATTGTAAACTCTATGTGGGGTCTTGGCGATAAAATCCCAGAAAGTAAAGTGTGTGCAAAAATACTACGTACACTTCCTAAACGGTTTAGTTCTAAGGTAACCGCGATCCTAGAACTTTGTGATACGGACAATATGAGGGTAGAAGAACTAGTTGGTTCTTTATAAACCTTTGAGTTAAAATTTAAAGCTCCTAAAGGTAAATCTATTGTTCTTAAATCTTCTAAATGTATTTCTCAAGAAAATTCTAATTTAGAAAATTCTGAAGATGATATGGCTCTTTTAGCGAAAAAGTTTTATAAGATTTTCAAAAGTGAAAAGAGGGTTGACTTTCAAAAATCAAATGATAAGAAAATATCTAAATCTAGAACTTGAAAATCTTTAAAAGATAGTCAATGTTACAACTGCCAAGAATATGGGCATTTAGCAAACAAGTGTCTTAAATAGGACAAACCCAAAAAGAAGGGTATGTTGGCTACTTAGGATGAATCTTCTGGCACTAAAGCTTCTTTTGAATCAGAAGATTCTGAAACTGAGTCGGGCACTGAAATTAAAGCCCTTATGACTGTAGCCAAATTCACTTTTTTAGATCATGATGATTCTACTAGTGAAGAAAATCTGAATTGTGATCATGAAAATGAAGAAGATCTTCAAGATGCTTACAATGCTCTATACAAGGAAAGTTGTAAAATTGCTGTAAAACTAAAACTTCAAAAAGAAAAGTATTTAAAACTTAAAGAAAATTTTGAATCACTTGTTTAAGAAAAATCCCACATTTCAGATTGTTTGAAAAAATCAAAATGTGATTTAGAGTTCAAAACTTCCCTAATTGAAAACCTAAAATCTGAAAATGAAAAACTTAAACTTGAAGTCTCTTCTCTTTTGATTTAAAGGATACATGGAGATATGCCCAAGGTGATCCAAAGTTTGAAAAACTTTTGTCTGGATTAAGAAAATGTGGCGACCGATCTAGTTTGGGCTACGATAAAAGTGTTCTTCCTAAACAGAATAATACTTTTCCTAATTTTGTGAAAGGAGAATTTTCAAACTCAAAAGGAAATAGTTCAAATCAAAAGTTTTCTAAAAATGTTAAAACTTTTCAATCTTTTAAACCTAAAAGTAATTATATCAACTATAAAAATCAGAATAAAAACCCTTTGGCTGAAAAGATAGTTGATTTGCTTAAGGAGCTCTTAAAATCTAACTTAGTGGGTTATTCTTACAACAATTATAAATACAAAAAACCAACTATACTCCTAAACCCAAAATAGTTATGAAATAGGTTCTTAAGGTTACTTGCTTGGTTGCTCACACGGCTTTCAAAGCTTCAAGCCATTTAAAGTGGTACTTAGAAAGTGGATGCTCAAGGCACATGACTGGTGACAAAGGTCTGTTCACCACTCTTAAAGATATGACTGATGGTTTAGTTACATTTGGTGATGGTAGCATCTGCAGGATTATTGACCAAGGTACGGTTCAACTTTCTAACCTCCCCTTATTTGAGAATGTTTTGTACGTTGAGGGATTAAAACATAACTTGTTAAGCATTTCTCAAATATGTGATAAAAATCGTAGTGTTAAATTTTCAAACTTAGGGTGTGAAATATTAAAAAAATGGTTCAGTAATATTAACTGGTCGTAGAACTTCTGAAAACTGCTACATCGTAAGTGATTCTAGCTCATCTAATCAACTGTGTTACATGGTCCATACCAATGAGACCGAGTTATGGCATAAACGCCTTGGACATGTACACTACTGCAATATCTATACACTGAGCAAAAGAGAACTAATAAGAGGTCTACTTAAATTGTAAAAAGTAGACAAAATATATGGCGAATGCCAGATTGGCAAACAAATTAGGAGTGCTCACAAAAAGGTGGACTCTAATGCCACATCTAAACATTTCGAACTTCTCCGCATGGATCTTGTAGGACCAACCAGGACGAAGAGTCGAGGTGGCAAAAAATACATATTGGTAATCATGGATGATTTTACCAGATTCACTTGGGTAGCCTTCCTAAGGGATAAATCAGAAACCCTTGATGAAGTAAAAATCATTATCAAATGAATCCAAACTGAAAAAGGTTCTCAAGTTAGTAAGATCCTTAGTGATTATGGATCTGAGTTCGAGAATAGCAGTTTTGAGAAATTCTGTTGTAATTAAGGAATACTACATGAATTCTCTGCACCTTAAACACCACAACAAAATGGTATTGTTGAAAGAAAAAATAGAGTGCTTCAAGAAATGACTAATGTAATGTTGAATAGTATGAAGCTCCCTAAAAATCTTTGGGCTGAAGCCGTAAATATTGCATGCTATACTATTAACCGAGTTTATATAAATAAGTCAAATAATATATCTGCTTATGAACTATGGTTCGATAAGAAGCCTACTGTCAAATACTTTCGAGTTTTTGGCAGCAAGTGCTATATTTTATGTGACCATGAAAATCTGAGAAAGTTTGACACTAAAAGTGATGAAGGGATCTTTTTAGGATATTCTTTAAATAGTCACGCATATCGTGTACTGAACAAAAGGACTAGTGTTATTCAAGAATCTATTAATGTGGTCATAAACGATCACTTGAATACACTTGCCCCAAGTTCAGATAATGATGAAGTTCTTTTAATTGACAAACTAGGTACTTCATCAAATCAACTGACTCTGAACTGAGGATTGTTAAAGATCATCCAACTACTAAGATTCTTAGAAACCCTCTCACTGGTGTACGCACTCGTAGACAACTAGAAGACATATGTAATTACGTATATTTTACATCCCAGATTGAACCGGCAAACGTAAAAGAAGCTCTTATTGACTAAAACTGGATTGTTGCAATGCAAAAAGAGCTTAACCAATTTGTGAGAAATGATGTTTGGTATCTTGTTCCTAGACCTAAAGATAAATATATTATATGAACTAAGTAGATTTTCAAAAATAAGTCTGACGAACTTGGTAATATAATTCGAAATAAGGCTAGGCTGGTTGTTCAAGGGTACACTCAAATTGAGGGTATTGATTATGATGAAACCTTTGCCCCAGTAGCTAGTCTTGAGTCAATCAGACTATTTATATCCATTGCTTGCTTTAGAAAATTCAAAATTTATCAAATGGATGTGAAGAGTGCCTTCTTAAATGGTGATCTGCATGAAGAAGTATATGTTGAACAACCAATGGGTTTTGAAGACCCTAAGAACACTGATCATGTCTATCGCCTTAAAAAGGCTCTCTACGGTTTAAAACAAGCTCCAAGGGCATGGTACGAGAAATTGACTAAGTTTTTACTAAGTCACGTTTTTCAAATGGGAAGTGTAGATAAGACTCTCTTTGTTAAGAAACTTAATGATCACATCTTAATAGTGCAGATCTACGTTGATGATATTATTTATGGATCTACCTGTTTTAATATGACTATTGAGTTTGTAGATTTAATGAAATCTAAGTTTGAAATAAGCATGGTTGGAGAATTGAATTATTTCCTAGGATTGCAAGTGAAACAACAATCTGATGGCATTTTTATTTCTCAAACCAAATATGCTTTAAATTTAATCAAAAAGTTCAGATTTGAGAACGGTAAGAATTTTGATACTCCTATGAGTACAACTTTAAGACTTTTAAAGGACTCTATAGGTCAAAATGTGGATCCTAAATTATACCGTAGTATGATTGACAATTTACTTTACTTAACTGCTAATAGACCTGATATTGCTTTAAGTATTGGTATTTGCTCTAGATATCAGTCTGATCCTAAAGAGTCACATTTAACAGGTGTAAAGAGGATTATGCGATATGTCACAAGTACTGCTAAATTGGGTCTCTGGTATCTATATGATACTAGTGTTCAACTGGCTGGGTACTCAGATGCTAATTGGGTTGGTAATATTGATGACAGGAAATCAACCAGTGGTGGTTGTTTTATATTGGAAATTGTTTGGTTTCTTGGTTTAGCAAGAAGCAAAGTTCTATATCACTCTCAACTGCTGAGGCTGAATACATCGCAACAGGAAATGCATGTACTCAGCTTGTTTGGATGAAACGTATGTTAAGCGATTATGGAATTGCATCGAAATCAATGATATTATATTGTGATAATTCCAGTGCTATAAACATTTTAAAAAATTCAATTCAGCATTCACGTACCAAGCACATTGACATTAAGTATCATTACATTCGTGAATTAGTGGAAGAAAAGCTGATATCTTTGGAGTACATTACTACCGAGACTCAACTTGCTGACATTTTCACTAAATTGCTCGACAAAAGTAGGTTTAATAAATTGAAAATTGATCTTGGTATGTGCATTTTAAATTGATTATTCATGCATATTTGTATCATAGTGTATATATATTTGATAATTTATTGATTTAAATTTTAAATTTTTATGAAATATGCATGTTTTTTTGATGGTACACGACCAATCGTGGCACGACCGGATGAGGACGACCCATGACCAGTCGTGTAGCGTGCTGACCCTTTTGAAAATTAGAGAAAACTTCATCTTGCTCATTTCCTTTTTCCTCTCCAACGAGCCGACGTCCGACCGGTCGTACCCACCTACCTAGATCTTCAAGGTTAGTGCGTGTTTTGTGTTTTTCTTGTAGATTTTAGTTAATATTACTTCATTTTCACTCTTGGAGTAATTTATTTTGTCATTCATTGCAATTTTGGGATTTTTATCTTAAAAAACCTGATCTATCAAAGCCCCACTTCACATATTTTGAAGTTACTTGTTTCTTTGATTATTCTATTACAAATGGACGCTAGAGGGAAAAAGAAAACTTCCCGTGCTCCATCCTCTTCTCGATCAACCCTTATCACTCGGCGCCATCTTTGGTCACCCAAAGATGATCCCTCATATGTGTGGGATTTGCGTTTGCGCAATGTCATTGTTGAGCGACTTGTTGATCTTGACCACATTGCTCCTTTTGGTATTCTCCCACCTTTTCAAACTGTAGGATGGGCTAACATCTTACATTGGGGTGGGCCTGCATACTAATCTATTACGCAGTCCATGCTTACATGTATCTCTAATTTTTTGACTGAGAATTTGTCATTTAAAATTGATGCTAGAGAAGGTCCATTTGAAGTAGACTGCCATATGATTTCGGGTCTTATGGACATACCTGTCAACTATGAGGGTATTCTTATTCATACTTTAGCTGAAAAATCCTTAGAATCGGAAAAATGCATGCTCACTAGAGATCTATGTAATATGAATGTGCAGTGGACTCATAAAGGGAATGCGCTCCCCTTAAAGTACTTGTTACCCAAATATAGGGTTCTCCACAGAATCTTTATTTCAAATCTGTATCCTCGTTCAGGTAATAAAACTGAACTGACTTTGTTTATGGTTCGGGTTTTCCATTCTGTTATCTTTGGTACTAAAGTTTTTCTTCCTTCATTGATATGTTATTCCGTCATTCAGTTTCGTCTCCATCCAGGTCATAATGATATTCCATTTGCCTATCTTATGACTGTGTTAGCTAATCATATATTAGTTGCTATGCTAGTTGGAGAGGCTCCTATCCATCATCTTATTTTTAATAATTCGAATATTAATAAGATAAAATTGGAATTGGCTCCTGGTCAAGTGGATGTGGGTGGTGGTGGAGCTGAAGCAGGGAATGAAGAAGAAGCTGGTGATCTTCCTCCTGATGATATTAATATGGATGATATTTTTGATAAAATTGAATCTGATTGTACTAATGATCCTAACTATGAGCTATCTGATTTTGATGCTCGTCTTCGTGCACTTGAGGAGAAGGTTGAGAATATGAATGCTGCCCATGATTTATGATTTAAATATATGCGCAAGTATCTTAGGCGCTTAAACAAGAGCCTTCATCAACTTGAACCTACCATACCTGCTCCTTTATATAGACCTGATTAAGTGTTTTATCCTTTGGTTTGTATTAACTCTAATATTATTTTACCTTTGTTGGTGTGTGAACTTTGTTTTTACTTTAGTTTGGTTGACCGACCTATGTTTGTGGAATTTGAACTAGTTATTGATATGTGCACTTTTAAATTGCTTTCTTATCTTGCCAAGTTATTTCCTTTATTACTCTCTTGGCAATCCTTCTTTTCCAATATTTTTTTTCTTCCTTTGTCATATTATGACAAAAAGGGGGAGAAATATTTGGATTGATTGCTTATGGCATGGATATGGATTATGGGTAGCATATAATTTTTTTTGGATATATATGTGTGTTACTCAGGGGGAGTATGTAAGGAGATGTTTTCCCTATGTTGTGCCTAATTCATAATGTTATGTGCTAGTTGATGATAACTGGTGCGTGATTCTTTAACCAGGTTGTAACTGCTTTTCTCTTATAACTAGTGCTTACATGATTCTTTGAATGTGTATTGGTGATATTATTGTTGAGTATGTTTTGTCACAAATTTGATAAAGGGGGAGATTGTAAGTGCTATGGTTTTATGCTCCTTTGATAGTCAAATTTTGTGGAGCCAAAACATCAATCTATGTCTTGTGTAGCTCATTGGTATATAGGATCAAGACATTGCATATGGGTGCAAGACATTACATCACCTCTTTAAACACGCTGCTTCAAGTCAAGAATGAAGAACTACTTCAAACTATTTCAAGAAATGCAAGTACAAGATACAATGAAAGAAGTGATCTTGTTCAAAGACTCAAGTTAGTATACAATGCAAGATGAAGTGTAATTCAAGCTCTAGAAGATCTCAAGCTCAAGGTTACATCAAGTAGAAAGATCTCAAGCTTCACAATCTTCAAAGGTTAACTATCATATGAAGAAATGTAGTCTCAATGTTCATACCTCACTTTTAAGATATGATTGACCTTAGATTGACCTTAGGGTAGATCATTTTGTATACATAATTCAAATTGAATCATTTTATAGATGTTTGGTCTGTTCTAAGACTAGTCCTGAACTCTGTTCGACTAGTCCTAGCTCTGGCTCGACCAGTCCAAGAAATTCCTAGACCAGTCCTAAGTTGTTGCAATTTTTCAAATTTTTTTGGTTGAGCTACGACCAGTCCTGGAGACTTCTCGACCGGTCGTAGGAACAGTGTCGACTCGTTCTAGGACCAGTCATGCACCTTCGACTTAAATTACAACGATCAAATCAGATGCCCCACGACCAATCGTAGGATGCTCACGACCAATCGTGGAGGGCTCACGACCGGTCGTGGACACCCTACGGCCAGTCGTGAAATGGTTTTATCTGATCGTGCTTAAAATTTCAAAAATTTGTTCGGTCTACTACTAGTCGTAGTGTCCTCAAGACCAGTCGTAGATCCGATTTCTTGCAACTATAAATAAAACACGAATTTCAGAGTTTTATAACCCAATTCAAGTAAAATCAAGGCATCACTCTGAGATAAGTCTGTGTTCATTCTTAAGCTAATTGTGCATATTTAATATTCTTTTTTGTTAGCTTTTTCTTATTTGATTTTGTTTCTGCATTCTAATCTAATTTGAAAGAGGAATTGGGATATTCCACTTCTTGGAATCAAAATTAAATAGAGCTAGCCCTAATTGGATTTAATTTAAAATCAATTAGAACTTAGAACCATTTTAAGGTGATTATTGGACATTGAACTTCCACATTCAAACTTTTACTCCCATTGGTTCTTCCGGGCTGCTACAAAAGGAGAAATCTAGGTATTTTACTGTATTGTAAATTTCTTTCATTTTGGTTTTTGTTTGAGAATAAGCCATAAAATCTCAATCTATTGGTTATCTGAGGAAAGCCAGGAAAACTCAGAAGTGGGATTTTTGAATTATGTCAGCCCATTGAAAGACACAATTGTGAAGGTTTTAGGTGAACCTGTGAAAACTATTTTCATAGTGAACGCTGATATCCCCTGTGTGAGGATATTAGGAGTGGAGTAGCAAGCTATGTGGCTGTTGTTTAACAGTTGGTGAACACACAGGCGAACCACTATAACTCTTTGTGTTTTGTGGATGTGCGATTTATTTTTCCTATCTTTTATCATTCAAGTTTGTGGGATGTATGTGTGGATGTGAATGTTGTAATATTTACATTTCAAGAACTGTGGGGAATGTTGTAATAGTTTAGATTTTGCTATTTTCTTTCTGTTCCTTTAAAGTTTTAGCTTTTAATTCTCTAATTGTTCTAGTAAGGTTGTCCTGCCATAAACCCTTGGTTTTTATGGTGAAAGGTTGTCCTTAGAACAACTAGATTTTGTGATTACTTTACATTCTGTATTGTGAATTATTATCTTTCCTATTCTTAGCTATCTTATTGGTTTATTCCGCTATTATTATTTTAAATTTGGCATAGTCCTATTCACCCCCCCTCAGAACATATAGCTAGGCCTTTTCAAAATCGCCTTTGACCGATTTTTCCAAAAGAGGGAGGATCTCCCGCCAACGCTTGTTTAAACGAACCGATCCCATTTTCTTGCATCAGTGGCCCACCATCCGACCCTAGGCATTTGATCCGATCCATCCATCTTACAGATGGGTGAATTTGGAACGAAACCTGGGTTGTCTCACATGAATACGTGTACTCGAGAGGGCACAAATCCAGTCGCTTATGGACTGTGAAAAACCATATTTCTAGAAATGGGGACTGCGTTCCGTGCAACATGCTGGCGATCCACATGAGGGGTCTTTGGCAGATCTCAGCCGTCCATCCTAAGGTAATCCTAGCCCCACGAAACTAGGGTTCTTGCAAAGAAAGAGAGGGAGAGAAGCACTAGCCGCACTACTCCTTGTTTTCCTAAAAAAAATCATATGCCTCCTTCCTTCTCTAAACCCACCACCCAGTCATTCCCCAAGCTTCGAAAAAGCTCACCTCCGAGCTTCCCTGGGTCCATCCGGACCTCCCACAACCATCAGATTGGAAGGAAGTGCGATGGTGGTGGATCCGCCATTACCATCTCTCCATCTTCCCCGACAGAACTGAACCCGGTTGCACCTTTGATGGCTATTTTGGGTATGCGTGGGGTGAAAGGAGTGTGGCAGGTGCATGGAGAAATGAAAAAGGAAGGGAAAAGAAGAGAAGAGAGAGAGAGAGGGGGGATGGACTTGCTGTCGTGGCTGCCGCACCACCTGCGACTCGGGCCAAGTCTGAGCAGACTGCTCAAACTCGCTGACTGGTTTAGGCCTGGGTTAAGTGATGCTGGATGCTTCCAGTAGCAACTAAAAAAAGGAGAAGAAAGGAAAGAAAAAAATTTCTTGCTGCTGTTGCTGTCGCACCTAGCCAGGCCAGAGGAATCAGCGGCTCGTCGTGAGTCCAACAGCAGGTATCACTGCTCACGTCTTCCTCCATCCACCATCTTCAAATAAGGGCTGAAACCAACCACTGGTTGGGCCTAAGGTCAACTGTGTGTCTGGGCCGAAATCTGGCCATGAATAGCCTCAAATCTGAACTGGAATCCCGACCTAAATATGGCACAGTTCCGAGTGTGCATTAGGCCGAGAATAGATCATGCATTGGGCCATAGCTTGGGCCAAACTCAGGCCTCCAAATCTGGTCTGGGCCATAATCAGAGACCAGGCCTTGCTCGGCCACAAAATCTGGCCTAGGTTCAGCCACGCCACACAGCACTATGAGCCTCACCACGCACACGTCCAGTGGGCCGCACCTGAGATATATCTCAGTGGGCCTCGCCATAACTCATGCGGGCCACACTCGGGCAGCAAGCGGGCTGCCGTGCTAGGCCAAAAGCTGGTCTAGTCCAACCTAAAATTTGGGCCATCTATGGCAGCAACATTGGCCTACAACTGGGCCCAGTTTGGACTACAACTAGGCAGCTAGACCGGGCCAAGGTCAGGCCCAGTTCAAGCCTTGATTGTTGGGCCAGGTCTATCCCAAGGTCACATGTAGGAGGGCCCTTATCGACTTACTTGCCAACTTGCATATTGGTAGTCTTGAGAACACTACTTGATTCAACTCTTGGGTTGGAAACAATTCTAGGTAATCGATCATATGTATTGGGCCGTTAGTTAACAGCAGGAATCTGAATCAAGGAAGACATTCATCTAAGGTGAGGATTCACCCTTTGAGCTTCCCACTTATATTCATTAATCTAATCATAGATGTTGCATTAATCCCTTCCCTTTAGTATCTCCTAAGTCACTTGATTGAACTGCTTAACTAATTGTGTGAATATGTGAATATGTTGATATGTTGTGCGCCTGACTCCTATGCTAGATAATGAATATATCTCTTTAATTATAGCAAGTATAAATGAGTGATGATAACATGTGATCTTTAGTCATGCATTTTTAATTAACTATACGTTTGTCGTTTGTGATTGAGTGATGTAATGAATGAAACCTGTCATGAACCCATCATCTTGTGGTCCATATTTGACTAACGCGACTTAGATCGCACATATGCCTTACATGGCATGGACCGCACATTTGCCCTACGAGGCTTGGATCGTTTATGTGCCTCCGTGGCTTTGATGGGACATGACGCCATTCTGTGGCTTATTGATTATATTTGCATACTTCGTTGATTTTCGGGTCATTATGCGGAGTTCATTATGATTTTCAGGTGGAGCTAAAGTTCGCTTGTCAATTTTCTAGCCATCTTGCGGAGTTCATACGATTTTCGAATGACGCCGGAGTTCCCTTGTTGGTTCGCTCTTCATCTTGCAGAGTTCAGTCGTACCATAATTTTCGGGTGGAGCTGAAGTTCGCTTATTGATTTTCTAGCCATCTTGCGGAGTTCACGTATGATATGATTTTCCGGTGGAGTAGATGTTCGTATGTTGGTTTCCTAGCCATCTTGCAGTGTTCAGTCATACCATGATTTTCGGGTGGAGCTGAAGTTCATTTATCAATTTTCTAGCCATCTTGCGGTGTTCACGTAGGACATGATTTTCGGTTGGTCTAGGGTTTGTATGTTGATTATCTCTTCATCTGTAGTGTTCGGTCGTACTATGATTTTCGGGTGGAGCTGAAGTTCATTTATCATTTTTCTAGCCATCTTTTGGAGTTCACGTACGACATGATCTTCGGATGAAGAAGAGGTTTGAAGGTTGATTTTCTATTCACCTCCCAGATTTCACTTGTACCATGATTTCCGGGTGGAGCTGAAGTTTGCTTATCGATTTTCTAGCCATCTTGCGGAGTTCACATACAAATGTGATTCTCGGGTGTAATAGAAAGTCGTATGGTTGATTGTTTAGTTATCTGGACATATTTTCTTGCATTAAGATTGCTATTATAATTTATTTATGATGAAATTTTATTGATTGGTTTAATTTTTGAATATATGAGTATGATCATGCAATGCCCTGTTTAATATATCAAAATTTCATGACTTGCGATCTATATTGGACTATAAATGATGAGTGTGTAATCTTAAAGGGCTCCTCACTGCGATAGCCATTGACGCTATCAAACCGTAACATTTGATGTAGGTATAGGGTGAGCTATTGTTGTTCACTAGGGTGTTGGAGCAGATCGAGTAGCTAGGGATCTAGGCGGGGTCCTTGCCGCCCACATTGATCTCCACTACTAGTTGATAGACTCATGTTTTCACTTACCTGAACTTTGTATTTGGAATTGTATAAGTCCAGTATGGGTGCCACATTTGGAAATTTAGTGATGATCAGAATATTTTTATTCAATGCATGGTTTATTCTAGCTTCATTGCTGTTAACTCTCATTTATGAAAGATGGTTCAAATTTACACTGGATTTTATAAGCTAACACTTGGGTTTTTGGGAAACGGTTATATACTCCAGTCCTGAAAACACGGGGCGTTACATAATGTATATGAGGCCTATTGGTGCGGCCCATGTGATGTGACCCACTTGATGTATATGAGGCCCATTGTGATGTATTTAAGGCCCATGGGTTGAGTCCCAATGTGATGTAGATAAGGACCATGAGTGAGGCCTTTGCGTAGGGCCAATTGTGATGTATATGAGGTCCATAGCGATGTGTGATTCCACCATAATGTATGTAATGATGTTTATGGCGGACCATGCCTTGGGAGCAATGATGGTTTGACGTCCACATTGTAAGAGCAATGATGGTTAAATATCAGCATTGTAAACCCTCCCTAAAGCCCATTGCTGGGCCCCTATAATTGTTAGGCCCATACTTGTTATGAGTAGGCCGTCTAGGCCCATCCTTGTTATGAAGAGAGTTCATCCCCATATAATATGCTTAGTATAACATCATGATACATGCCCATACGCATCATTTGTATGCATGTTATGAGGAGTGTCTCATCATAACATACGTCGTTGGGCTGAGGCATTTTGGGACTCCTTATGAGATGGAGTACCCCACATGATCGTGCGATACGCACAGGTTTGATGCATGACTGGATGGTGTGACTTATGCATTTCGCATTTTGTGTGACGTGATTCACTGTACGCCCTAGTGACATCAGGGCCGTGGCCTCCACAGTCAGTGTGGAGTGTACTAGACACTGGTGATATCCCAAAGAGGAACTGTACTAATATATGTACTTGATGAGGACTGACATGCTTGCATTGCATCCGCATATGACATTTGGCTACTTAGGCCTCGCATCGCATGGCCTTGGTATGGCCGACAACATTCATGTCTTGCATTGCATGGCCTTGGTATGACCGATAACATTCATGCTTTGCATCGCATAGCCTTGGTACGACTGATAGTATTCATGGACTTACGAACATATTTCTACATTACTCTGATATTTCACACTTGGCACTTACCTTGCACACACACTTACACCACCCTCTAAGCTTTTTATAAGCTTATGCACAACCGTTGCATGTAGGTGACATTAGATCGCAACAACACTAAGGCAGGAACATGTAGTTGAGCTTTTGGAGTTCCGATATCTATATTTGTATTTCCCTTTTTGCATTGTACTCAAAGTTTTCGATACAATGGATATGTGATGATGTTGTTTTTTGTCTTGGTTATGCTTGTGGTTTTGCTCCATTACAAAAAAAATCATATTAAAAATCCTCCTTGTACGATACCAGGATCGGAATCTGGCATATGGGTGCTGGGAGCTGAGAATAGGGAACTTTCGAGGCTATTGGCGCCGGATTCGGTGATCAAAAATTCTGTGAGCATGGTTTCTGAGTTTGGGGCATGACAGAAGTTGGTATCAAAGCATAACTTGGGAATACTTGAGAATCACATCACATATCTGCTATGAACTTAGAATATATAGGTCCCAAGTTTGAATAACTTAGCAATTTTCTTACATAGACCCTTAACGTGTGTGCCTTCGAGGGTTCTCAATGCTGATAGGCCCTTGTTCCTTCCTATAGGACATGCCACCTAGGAGAGTGACCCGAGCGACTCTCGCTCCCTCGTCTCAGACCAGCACAAGCCCAACAGCACCCGTGACTATAGATCAGCTTCAGGAGATACTGCAGGCGATGATTACTATCCTTCAGGGGTAGGGCGGGCGGCCTGTTATTACGCCAGTCCAGGCAGAGCAGGAGAGCATGAACGCCCTTCTTCGAGACTTCTGATAGCACCATCTCCCGCACTTCCGGGGCGAACTAGACCTAATTGCAGCAGAAATATGACACTTCGAGGTGGAGAAGATATTCAACACTATGAGATGCACGGTAGAGCAGTGGGTCCTGTTAGCTGTATTTCTTCTCTAGGGCGAGGCTCAGCACTGGTGGTCATCAGTCTCCCGAGCGGCAATGGCTAATTTCGAGTGGACTTAGGAGGACTTTGTAGATCAGTTCGACTAAAAGTTCTTTCCCGAGCATGTTTGAAAGTAGCATGCATTAGAGTTCGAGACCTTAGTCCAGGGAGACATGACAGTGTCCCAATATGAGGCAAGTTTCGTCGTATTATTGAGATTCGCGATGTATCTTGTTGATGATGAGGGGCGGAAGGCCCACCGTTTTGAGAACGACTTGTGTCCTGCCCTCAAGAGCCGTGTAGTGAGACACATGCTTTCGATGTTTGAGCAGATTGTGCAGAGGGCACAGGTTTACGAGGCACATTGGGCGGATTTGCAAAGGGTTCATGACCGTAGAGGAGACCGAAAGAGGAAGGCGCCTCCGTTAGCTCCCACCATGAGCAATATCATCCACAGCAACAACGCATGGCTCACCCAGCATTCCAAGCACTAGTGGTATCTCCAGCACCACCTCTGGGACCATTCCCAGGTGCTTGCTTTAGATACGGTAGGACTGGACGTCGTAGGCACGAGTATCCCCATCCACAACAGCAGCAGCCGAAGGCGCTAAATTAACCTCCGCAGCAACCCCCATAGCAGCAGTAGCAACCACAGCACCAGCCTCCTAGACCTCCCTCGTAGCAGCAGAGGCAGAAGACCAAGCCATTGAAGTGGTAGCGGCAGCAGCCGTGACCTCATAGGAGACAGGCACTTCCCCAGTTGGCCTAGGGCAGATTTTATATCATCCAGCAGGACTCTCAGTCATCAGGAGAGATTGTCGAGGATACTCTCCCTGTTTCTACATGCATTGCACGTGTGTTGTTTGACTTTGGTGCATCATATTCCTTTGTGGCTGAGAATTTCTACCGATCGACTGGTTTGCCATTAGAGACTACTCGTGAGGGTTTGTCAGTATTGACTCCCTTGGGGAAGACTACCGTGTTGGGTCGATTTTGCTCGTCTTGTCCCGTTCTGGTTGGGGATATCTTTTTGCCTGCTGATCTGTTCATGTTGTTGATGTCCGAGTTTGATGTCATCTTGGGCATGAATTGGCTCGTCGAGACCATGCCATATTGGACTGCTCCACGAGGACAGTCATGTTCTAGATACCCGGCGTACCACAGTTCCAGTTTGTAGCAAGCCTAAAGGAGAGCAGCTTTCTTGCCTGTTGTCATGTGCCATTGAGGAGTCAGTTGCTTTGAGTATCAACCAGCTGCCGGTCGTTTGTGGTTTTCTGGATGTGTTCTAGGAGATTCCGGGTTTACCACCTCGTAGGCACATGAAGTTTCAGATTGATCTCATGCCCGATACCACGCCTATTTTGAAGGCCCTGTATCGTATAACGCTGTTGGAGTTGTGGGAAATGCAGAAGTAGTTGGAGGAGTTGCGCGAGTTAGGCTTTATCCGTCCGAGCAGTTCACCATGGGGAGCGTCAGTACTCTTCGTAAAGAAGAAGGATGACTTGTTGAGGATTTGCGCAGACTACCACGAGCTCAACAAGGTCACGATTAAGAACAAGTATCCACTCCTAAGGATCGATGATTTGTTTGATCAGCCGCAGGGTGCACAGTTTTTTTCAAAGATTGATCTGCATTCCGGTTATCATCAGATTCGGGTTCGAGATGTGGATATCCCAAAGATAGCATTTAGGACTCGTTATGGTCATTTTGAGTTTCAGGTTATTCATGCAGTTAATAAACGAGGTCTTCCTTCTGTATCTTGATCAATTTATTGTGGTGTTCATTGACAATATTCTGATATATTCGAGGACCCATGAGGAGCATGAGCGGCATCTGGAGATTACTTTGCAGACCCTTCGTGCACACCAGCTTTACGCAAAGCTGGAAAAGTGCGAGTTCTGGCAGGAGGAGGCAGGGCGTCCCAGTGGACCCCTTGAAGATTGATGTCGTGCGTCAATAGGGTCAGCCCACAAATGCATCTAAGATCTGCAGTTTTCTTGGTTTGGTGGGCTACTACCGACGTTTCATTAAGGAATTCTCCCGTATTGCAGCCCCGTTGACCAGGTTGACCCGAAAGGGTGCCTAGTTCGTTTGGAGCGATGCATTGAGCAGGCATTTATGGAGTTAAAGGACCGCCTCACATTCGCTTCTGTCCTCACTCTTTCCTCTGGGAGTAATGGATTTGTTGTATTTATAGATACCTTGTGAGTTGTCTTGAGTGCTGTCCTTGTGCAGCACGGGAAGTCGGTAGCGTATGTGTCTCGTCGGCTCAAGGTCCATGAGCTGAACTACTCTACGCATGATTTGGAGCTGGTAGCAGTTATCTTCACCCTGAAGGTGTGGAGGCACCATCTCTATGGGGTTAGGTTTGAGCTCTTCTCCAACCAAAAGAGCTTGAAGTATCTATTCTCTTAGTCCGAGTTGAACATAAGGCAGAGGCATTGGATGGAGCTCCTGAAGGATAATGATTTTGATCTTCAGTACCACCCAAGAAAGGCAAACGTGGTGGCGGATGCCCTCAGCCATCAGCCACGAGGCTTGGTGGCACACATGATGATTCAGGAGTGGAAGATGCTTAAGGATGTTTCAGCATTCAGCTTTTGCAATCTTCTATTGTGTAGTTATCGAGCCTGTCGATTCAACCCTCTCTTGTCGCAAGGGTGATCGAGGTTCAACAGGCAGATGAGTTGTTGCAGAGTTATGAAGCAGAGGCATCATCTGAGAGTTAGTAAGATTAGCAGATTGGTTCTGATGGTGGACTTCGCTTCAGAGGCTGATTATGTATCCCAGATATTCCTGAGTTGCGCAGAGATCTTATGACCGAGGCACATCGATCGTGGTTTTCTATCCACCCTGGCTCGACGAAGATGTATCGCGATATGAGGCGTCAATATTTTTGGGTGGGGATGAAGCACCGGATAGCTAGTTTTATGGCCGAGAGTGACACATGCCAGCGTGTCAAGGCCGATCATTGGAGACCCCCTGGTCTCTTGCAGCCATTGAGCATCCTATTGAGGAAGTGGGAGCACATATCTATCGATTTTATCATGAGTTTGTCGAGGACTCAGCTCGGTCACGACGCCATTTAGGTTATCGTCGATCGTCTAATGAAGTTGTCGCATTTTCTTGTGATTCATGCGACTTGGACATTGGACTAGCTTCAAGGTTAATCATTGAGGAGATTATGAGACTGCACGACGTTCCAGTTTTGATCATTTCTAACTGAGACCCGAGTTTCATGTCTCAGTTTTGGAGGAGCTTCCAGTCGGCGATGGGGTCTGTTTTACAACTCAGCACCACATATCATCTGCAGACCGATGGGCAGATCGAGACGGTCAAATAGATCATTAAGGATATGCTTCAGGCTTGCGTGATTGATTTCTCGAGTAGCTGGGATGAGCGCCTTCTATTAGCTGAGTTCTCGTACAACAACAGTTATCAGGTAACCGTTAACATGACTCCTTTTAAGGCATTATATGGTAGATTGTGCAGATCTCCGAGTTGTTAGACCGAGGTTAGAGAGCGGCATCTCTTAGGTCTCGAGTTTATGCAGTAGACATCAAAGGTCATCGACATCATTAGGCAGAGGATGTGCACAGCTCAGAGTAGGTAAAAGAGTTTTGCTGATTGTCGGTGTTGTCCCTTGGAGTTTGTCGTTGGGGACCATGTGTATCTCAAGGTCTCACCCATGAAGGGTGTAGTTCATTTTGAAACGAAGGGCAAGCTTACCCCGAGATTTATAGAACCTTTTAAGATCACTGGGCACGTTGGCGTAGTAACCTATTAGCTTGCCTTACCATCTCAGTTGTCTGGCGTCCATAATGTTTTTTATGTCTCTATGTTGCGGAGGTGTGGGTCAGACATCGTTCCCGTTTTTGATTGATAGCCATTAGAGGTTCATGATGACGGTTCTTACATTGAGCAGCCATCCTTAAATTGAAGGAGTAGGTTCTCCGGACCAAGGTCATCCCCTTGGTGAAGGTTTAGTGGGGTCATCATAGTGTGGATGAGGCATCTTGGGAGTGTTAGACTGAGATTCATGAGCGTTATCCCCATCTCTTTGATGATTGATTGTATTTTGTGTTGTCTCTGATTATATATGATGTTATGTTTCCTATTTCCTTATGAGTTTTGCTTAGTTGCGATGATAGTGTAAATTTTGAGGATAAAATTTTTATTAGGAGGGGAGAGCTGTAAGACCGTATCCTAGGTAGTACCGTTTCGTAGACTCCCACGATCCTTCCTATCAAATTCTGGCAACCCGTGACCTGTAATTAGTATTTGCGCATGACCCTGAGTCGCATCCTATAGATCTAAGTCGGCTCGATTTAAAACTCATACCATCACGATCGTACCGTCGTCACGGTTCTAACGGCGCACTTGCGCATCGACGCAATACCTAGGCCAGGAGTTGTGGGCCCACGTATATTTCAAATAAATGCTGCGCGTTGTAAATTCTGAGAGAATCTCTACAACTCATCACATCAATCAATCATCACAATTCAAGTACACAACCCATGCCTCTCCCATCCCTTTCTTACCAACAAAGACAGCAACCCATACCCCATGCCACCTCACCCCCCATAAGTCAACTCTCTCTTACACACACCCATCCCTCTCTTACACTACCCATTCCTCTTATCCCATCCTTCTTACACAACCCCAATCCTCTCTCATTTCACTCCATTCTCTACCATTTCCCAATCAACCATGAGAGAAGAATCCTAAGGAGAGAAAATAAGCTAAGTGTGTGGCCCACTTCCTACCCCAAGATCCCTCATCCTAGCCCTTTAATCCTCATAATTTTCCATCAAAGAGAGAGCCAAGGAGTTTGGCATTCCATCGGACCAAGAAGATTGAACAGTGGGTGTTCTTATAGGTTTAGACTTTATTTTTTACGATGGACCAAGTGGGGCCTACCAATTGATGGTACGGATCTCACTTTGGACCCTAGGTGTGGGTGATGGCTCACCATGATTCATATGTTCATCCCATGATGGGGCCATTCTCCATGGACCCCATCATGATGTTTACTTTCCTAGTTTGTAAAAGGTCATCTAAACCTTGCATTTTGGTGGAGAAGGAATCTGCATGGTTGATTTTGATTGGTGGGCCCACATGTAATGGGACTCACTTAATGTATGCTGTAATGCATGGAAGGGAGGACCCATAGTGTTGGTCCCTCCCATCACACGCATCTCTCTCTTTCTCTATCTATCTCTCTTTCCCATCTAGTGGCCCACCTTGATGCATGATATTATCCACACCATCTATCTTCCACCGGTGGAAAACCACATTTATATAATTACATCCAAGCTGTTTAGGGCCTGGACGTTGGTATTGATAAAAAAATAATAACATAATAAATAATATATATATAATATTAAATATAGTATGTGGTGGGCCCCACGTAGGAACCCACCTGCTATGGGCCATCCGTGGATGTATGGGTCTAATCCACACTGTCCAGATGGTTGGATGGTGGGACCCATGCCATGATCTATCTGTTGTATCTAGCGCCGTCCACCAGAAGGTGGGACCCACGCCATGATGTATTTGTTTTTCCACACCGTTCATCCGTTTTGGAATGGTGGACCCCACTAGTAATGTATGTGTTTCATCCCTACCACATGGGGCCTACCTGGATGGAAGCTGATTGGATGGAATACCTCACACCAGCTATGTAGCTGCTGTTGCAGCGTCAGCATGTCCTGCGGGGCCGAGCAACAGCGGCCGCATTAACGTCAGCAAGTTCCCAGGGCTCATCATGAGATATATGTTATATCCCAACCGTCCATCTAGACGGTGGGGACCACTCCCCCTACCAGTTGCTCGGTACGTGTCAGTAAGCTTCGTGGGCTTGATCATGAGGTCTCTGTTATATCCAGACCGTTCATATGTGGACCACCAGTAGTTGTAGCTGCTTTGATGTCAGCAAGTTCTGTGGGTCCCGCTGATGTATGTGTTACATCCAAACCATCCATCCATTTGGTGAACTCGTCTTAAGGCCTGAGACTAAAAATGAGGTAGATCTATCAGGTGGACCACACTGCAGAAAATAGTGGAGAATTGAACGCCTACCATTACAATGCTTAGGGATTACAGAAGTTCTGGATCAATATGATATTTGTTTTTCCTCTTGATTTAGGTCTTTGTGATCGTATGAACAGATTGGATGGAAAATAAACGTTATGGTGGGCCCTGGTAATTTTAAGGGTGGAAATCATTATCTCCACTGTTATTTATGGTATGGTCCAGATGATCTTCCGATGTGATTCATTTTTGGGTAACACTCTAAAATGATCTCTAAAATAGATGAATGGTGTAGATGGTGCGGCCCATTGTTGTGGCCCATCTTAATGTATATTAGGCCCATTGGTACGACCCATTGTTGTGGCCCATCTTGATGTATATGAGGCCCATTGGTGTGGCCCATTAATATGGCACACTTGATGTATATGAGGCCCATTGGTGTGGCCCATTGATGCAGCCCACTTAATGTATATGAGGCCCATTGGTGCGGCCCATGTGATGTGGCCCACTTAATGTATATGAGGCCCATTGGTGTGGCCCATGTGATGTGGCCCACTTGATGTATGTAAGGCCCATTGTAATGTATTTGAGGCCCATGGGTTGAGGCCCAATGTGATGTATATAAGGACCATGAGTGAAGCCTAATGAGACATATGTGAGGCCTTTGTTTAGGGCCAAATGTGATGTATATGAGGTCCATTGCGATGTTTATGGCGGGCCATGGCTTAGGAGCAATGATGGTTTGACGTCCACATTGTAAGAGCAATGATGGTTAAATGTCCGCATTGTAAATCCTCCATAATGCCCATTGCTAGGCCTATTCTCATCTTCCCTTAGTGGGCTAACCCAAACTGTTAACCCCCCATAATTTTAGGCCCATACTTGTTATGAGTAGGCCGTCTAGGCCCATCCTTGTTATGAAGATAATTCATCACCATGTATTATGCTTAGTATAACATCATAATACATGCCCATACGCATCATTTGTATGCTTATTATGAGGAGTGTTTGATCATAGCATACGCTATTGGACTGAGGCATTTATGGGACTCCTTATGAGATGGAATGCCCCACATGATCGTATGGTACATGCAGGTTTGATGCATGACTGGATGGTGTGACTCATGCATTTCGCATTTGACTTGATTCACTGTACGCCCTAGTGACATCAGGGCTGTGGCCTCCATAGGTATATTGTGGATGGCCAGATTGGATACAGAAAATATTGGCTCTAGCGTTGTGAGCACATAGGATGTCCTTAGGTGAAAGTCCTAGAACCTTTTTGGTACCAGAAGATGATCCAACGTCTAAACCGAGTGGATATACGAACGCAGGAGTGCTGAATACAAGTAGGTCGCGTCTCCCACTGTGTCGTGGTCGGTTGGAAAGGGGTGTGGCCTTATTCACACGAGTGAGGGGGTTATAAACTAGGCTGAGTTTGACCAACTCGCAAATGGGTCTGCTATCGACGAGCAGGATAGGTATTGGTAAACTACTAGTCAGGCGGATAGTGTGGTCTCTTTCACTCGTTGGTCTGTGCGGCTAGGGAGGTAGTAGTCAGTGTGGAGTGTACTAGACCCCTGTGATATCCCAAAGAGGAACTGTACTGATATATGTACTTGATGAGGATTGACATGCTTGCATTGCATCTTGCATATGACATTTGACTACGTAGGCCTCGCATCGCATGGTCTTGGTATGGTCGACAGCATTCATGTCTTGCATCGCATGGCCTTGGTATGGCCGATAGCATTCATGCCTTGCATCGCATAGCCTTAATATGGCTGATAGCATTCATGGACTTACCAACATATTTTCACATTACTCTAATATTGCATACTTGACACTTGCCTTGTGTACACACTTACACCACCCTCTAAGCTTTTCGTAAGCTTATGCATGACATTATGTGCAGGTGACGTTGGATCGCAACAACACTAAGGTAGGAGAGTAGATGAGCTTTTGGAGTTCTGATATCTATATTTGTATTTCTCTTTTCGCATTGTACTCAAAGTTTTTGATATAGTGGATATGTGGTGATGTTGTTTTCTGACTTGGTTATGCTTGTGGTCATGCTCCATTACAAAAAAAATTCATATTGAAAATCCTCCTTGTAGGATCCCAGGATCAGAATCTGGCATATGGGTGCCGGGAGCTTGGAATAGGGCACTACGGAGGCTATTGGCACCGGATTCGGTGATCGGGAATTCTTTGAGCCTGGTTTCCAAGTTGGGGCATGACATAAGTTGGTATCAAAGCATAACTTGGGAATACTTGAGAATCACATTACATATCTGCTATGAACGTAGAATGAATAGGTCCCGAGTTCGAATAACTTAGCGATTTTCTGAAATAGACCCTTAACGTGTGTGCCTTCGAGGGTTCTCATGGCTGATAGGCCCATGTTCCTTCCTGTAGGACATGCCACCTAGGAGAGCGACCTGAGCGACTCCCGCTCCCTTGTCTATGACCAGCGTAGCCCCGACAGCACCCATGACTGCAGATCAGCTTCAGGAGATACTGTAGGCGATGACTACTATCCCTCAAGGGTAGGGCGGGTAGCCCACTGTTACGCCAGCCTAAGCGGAGCAGGAGCGCGCGAGTGCCCTTCTTCGAGACTTCCGACAGCATGATCCCCCATGCTTCCGGGGTGAACCAGACCCCATTGCAGTAGAGATATGATACTTCGAAGTGGAGAAGATATTCGACACTGAGATGCACGACACAGCAGTGGGTCCCGTTAACTGTATTTCTTCTCTAGGGCGAGGATCAGCACTAGTGGGCATCAGTCACTCGAGCGACAACCGATGATTTCGAGTGGACCTGGGAGGACTTTGTAAATCGGTTCGACTGGAAGTTTTTTCCCGAGTATGTTCGACAGTAGAGCGCATTAGAGTTCGAGACCTTGGTCCAGGGAGACATGACAGTGTCCTAGTATGAGGCATGTTTCGACATGCTATCGAGATCCACGATATATCTTGTTGATGATGAGGGGCGGAAGGCCGCCGTGTTGAGAACAGCTTGCATCCTGCCCTCAGGAGCCATGTGGTTGGACACATGCTTCTGATGTTTGAGTAGATTGTGTAGAGGGCATAGGTTTACGAGGTAGATTGGGCTGATTTGCAGAGGGTTCATGACCGCAGAGGAGACTGGAAGAGGAAGCCGCCCTCCGATAGCTCCCACCAGGAGTAGCATCGTCCACAACATCGACGCATGCCCGCCTAACATTCTGAGCACCAGTGGTACATCCAGCACCACCTCTGGGACCGTTCCTAGGTGCTTGCTTTGGGTACGGTATGACTGGACATCGTAGGCACGAGTGTCCCCTTCTGCAATAGCAACAGTAGCCGAGGTCACTACATTAGTCTCCAAAGCAGCACCCACAACAACAACAGCGACCACAGCACTAGCCTTCGAGACCTCCCCTGCAGTAGAAGAGGCAGCAGACCAGGCTGCCGCAACGGCATTAGCAGCAGCCGCGGCCTCAGAGGGGACAAGCACTTCCGCAGCAGGCCCATGGTAGATTTTTTGCCACCTAGCAGGACCCTTAGTCATAAGGAGGGATTGTCGAGGATACTCTCCCTGTTTCTTCATGCATTGCATGTGTGTTATTTAACTTTGGTGCATCGCATTCCTTTGTGGCTGAGGATTTCTGCTGATCGACTAGTTTGCCGTTAGAGACTGCTCGTGAGGGTTTATTAGTATCGACTCCCTTGGGGAAGACTGTAGTGTTAGGCCTATTTTGCTCGTCTTACCCCGTTCTGGTTGGGGATATCTTTTTGCCTGCTGATCTATTCATGTTGTTGATGTCCGAGTTTGATGTCATCCTGGGCATGGATTGGCTCACTGAGTACCACGCCATATTGGACTGCTCCGTGAAGACAGTCACATTCTGTATACCCGGCATGCCACAGTTCCAGTTTGTAGCCAAGCCTAGAGGAGAGCAGCTTTCCTGCCTGTTTTCGTGTGCCGTTGAGGAGTCAGTTGCTTTGAGTATCGACCATCTGCCGATCATTTGTGGTTTTTTAGATGTATTCCAGGAGATTTCAGGTTTACCACCTCACAGGCACACTGAGTTTCAGATTGATCTCATGCCCGGTACAATGCCTATTTCGAAGGCCCTGTATAGTATAACACCGTTGGAGTTGCGAGAACTATAGAAGCAGTTGGATGAGTTGCGCGAGTTAGGCTTTATCTGTCCAAGCAGTTCGCCATGGAGAGCACTGGTACTCTTTATAAAGAAGAAGGATGGTGTCACACCCCAAACTCGGAAACCGGGCTCACAAAATTTTCGATCACCGAATCTGGCGCTGACAGTCTCCGTAGAACCCCATTCTCGGCTCCTAGCGCCCATTCACCAGGTTCCAATCCTGGGATGCTACGAGGAGGATTTTCAACACCAGTTTGATTCGTAATAAGCATAACCAAAGGCATAACCCACAAACAACAACCAAAAACTCTATCACATTTCCACTATGATAAAAAACTATAAAAGTGCAATAAGCATAAAGGTAAATACAATGATAATAAAAAAAAAGGCTCCAAGATGATCTGCAAAGCACTCCTGCCTCAGCGCTGCTGCGCTCCAACGTCACCTGCATGCAACGGTCGTGTATAAGCTTATGGAAGCTTAGAGGGTGGTGAAAGTGTGTGCGCAAGGTAGTAGTTATGCAGTATCAGAGTAATGCAAAATATGCTGATGAATCCATGAATGCCATGAGCCATACCAAGGCTATGCGATGCGAGGCATGGATGATGTCGGCCATATCAAGGCCAAGCGGTGCGAGATGTAACTCAAGCATGCGAATCTTCATCTAAGTCCACATATCAATACAGCTCAACTCTGAAATATCACCGGGGTCTAGTACACTCCAAGCCAGATTGCTGCCCCATCGCGCGCAATAAAGTGAGTGGAAAAGACCTCACTATCATCCTGCCAATATCGGGCTCGGTTTGTCGATAGCGGACCCATTCCTTGAGCTGGTCAAACTTAGCCTAGCTTTGCCCCCTTCTCTCGGGCGGGTAAGGCCGCACCCCCTTCCAACCGACCACGACACAGTGGAAAGCGCGACCGTCTGGTAATCGACACTCAGCGCTCATGCACCCACTCGGTCTAGACGTTGGAGAAACCTCCTGGTACCATAAGGATTTAGGGACTTACACCCAAGGATATTTATAGCACCCCATGTAGAACAAGATTTCTGGTATCCAATCCTGCCAACCATGATATGCCTGTGGAGTCTACATGTAATGACCCAAAAAATTTCGTGTTAAGAACTGAGTATTACCTCAAATGCTTGAGAAGTTATCTGTGGGTTAATTAATGCTAACCTCGATTGTCTGTGAAATTAGCATCAATCACTTTAAATTTGATCTACAGGACTCAAAAACTGTAGAATCGTTAGCGCTATGTTACTCTGAAATCTGGGATTCAAAGCTAAATCTAGTTGCTCTCAAAAATTTTTGGAAGCTTTGGATCGGACCTGGACTGCGCGTCGAAAGTCCGATAGTGATGATCTTAGACAGTTATGGTCACCTAGTTGGGCTTGACCATCACCTTAAAAATTAAGTCCAGATGATGTTCTGGGTCGATTTATTTGAGTTCGGAGTAAAGAGTGTGAGAACAGTGAGAAATTAAATATGATTTTATGAAATCTGAGTCGTGTTGCTTGCGCGACGATTTTAAGTAATCTGACCGTTGGATTCTGACCCAATTTCACCCTCGGATCAGGGAAGGTGGCCTAGGCATGTCATAGTGCTTGTGGAGCTGGTCGAGTTTCGGTGACCATTGAATTGAGATTGGTCCGCCACGGCTGATCTGGAAATTTGATCGGTATGAAAACTCAGTCTGACCTAGATCCATGGTCAGTGAGCTTAAGTCCGACCGCACGTGAAAAAAGGACCACCGAAAGTGCTTCGTTGGATCGAGAGAGGCTTGATTTGGTTATAACCTAAGTATACCTTGGCCCTGGGGTTATTTTTATCAATGTTAGGCCTATATAAAGACCTTAAAACCCTCACTCTCTATTCCATACGAATTTCCTAAACCCTAGCTAAGAAAGAGAGAGAAAGTGAGAGAGAAGTTGGTGAATCATTGGAGATTCTTTCTTGTTTCCCTGCATCCTTAAACTATCACTTCTGAATCATTATTTTGGCGATTCTAAATTCATTCTTGGGTAAGTTAATCAAACCCTAATCTATTTTGGAGCTTAGAATAGTTTATGTGTTGCTGTAGCTCATTTCTATTCTTGCCTTAGGTTATCTAGTCGCCGTTGACGAAGATATATCGTTTGAATCAGTTCGGTGCGCTTTTTCTAGTTTAAGGTGCGGACTATATTCGTATAGGTTATGGTTTTTAAGGCTTTCAATGTTAAATAATGATTTATTATTGTTGTGGGTGTAATTTCACATGCCAAATGCGATGTTTATATTGTGTTCCTGATATATATGAGTTATGTTGAGATTTGTGTATTCTATGTGTATGTAGAAAGTATCGTATATGTATATAATATGAACATGTGCTTGCCATGATTATTTGTCGTGTACTTGTGCTAGTTGTATGTGTGTCAACTCTTGGCAAAAGGAATTGTCCAAATGTGTGTTCTCACCAACATACGTCATATATGTTGGAATATGTAGTCTAAGTGTTTGTAGAAATGTCTGAATGATTAAGTGTAGTATATTATCCTATGTACGGGTGTTGAGAAGAGATTCTCAACTCTCATCTTGGTGTGTATAATTTCCTACATTCAATTTACATTCTTTGTTCTTTAAGTTCAAGCACTACTTATGTTGAAATCCATGTTAAGTTGATATTCTTCAAATGCTCACATACTGTATGATTTAAATTGTTTTTCCATTACTGTCTTAGATTGTTGATATGAATATCTGTTATAGTGGAGTATGTTTGGGACTATGGAATAGTCCAGAAAATCGGTAATCGGCCTTGAGTTCATGGCTGAGATTGCTTTCACCACGAAGGACGTGTTTGACGAACCCGAGCCGTATTAGAGTTGTCGACAGTGGTTTGGCCACACGGAGTGTTTGCACAGTCTATGTCGTTCAACCCAATGTGCGCTCGTGCTAATCGAGTTCGTCAAGTAACCCGATTGTCCGATGTATATTCACCATGTATGGACGCTATTGTTTGAATCTAGGGTACCAAACTTACCGATGAAATCCCGTTAACCTTTGTACCTTGATCCGCTAAGACTCATGAGACGGACATGGTGGTATGGGACACCGTGGTCGAGCTGTCGGCCTACGCTGGGGTGATGAGCCTCCCCGTAGTGACCAGTGAGCACACCAGACTCGTGAGCCGATTATGGTGGTATGGGACACTATATTCGTGCTGTCGGCCTACATTGATTGGTGACGAGCCCTTTGTAGTGACCTCGAGCATACCTTGATACTGCAGTAAGGCGACGAGCCTTAGAGTAGTAACTAAGGTATGATAGGCATGCATTGATTGGTGATGAGCCCTTTGCAGCGACCTAGAACTATATGAGCGTACGAGGTTGCCTAGGACTGACGACCCTAGAATGGATCACTGTGTGGAAATTGATATGAGGAAGGTACCTTAGCTTCCCAATCCTGCTGTATGAAAGGACTAATAACAACTTGGTAATCATGTTCATGCACCGCATTGTATGTGCGTAGAAGTCGTTGGCACTGCGGGAAGTTGTCATGCGTAACGTAAGATGAAGATGCTGAGGGAGTGTAGGCAAGGGCATGCATCATTTATATATACATCCTTGCATTAACAAGAGTACTTTAGACTTGTTTAATTGTATTGCCTTATCATTACTGCTTGATTGATTTAATATCATGTTAACTTTTACTGTATAGTTCCACTGAGTTGATCACTCACTCCCACATTCTGGGACGGTGTTTCAACACCAACCAGACTGTCTTAGATGCAGATGATGACGCGACCCCTGAGGCAGAGCAAGAGTTCGAGGATGATGAGGACGCATTTTCTATTATGCAGTTCTCAGGCGGGTTCATGTGAGCCATGTCCTGATCGACGGGGATTCTGGGTTTTCTTTTGGGAATAGATGAACTTCATTTGGATACTTGTATTTTGAAGATAAACACTTGTATTATGACCTGGCAGAGCATACATACCATAGGGACTTACACATGTACACATATATTTCTTTAAGTCTTCCGCTTGCGTTTTCACTTATCCCTGGATTATGTTTGCAGTGTGGCTTAATCTATTCCATGTTTTATGTACTCATACAGACAACATACATCCATTACTACATATGTTGCATATGTGATGTTTTGGAACTCGGGAGCTGAGTTATGCTCGACCCTCGAATTTAAGGGCGTTACACTATGACCCTGATGTCGCTAGGCGTACTGTAACCATATCACCCAATGCAAAATGCATGAATCACGCTATCTAATCATGCGACAATCCTGCACGTATCGTGTGCTCATGTAGGGCAGCACTGCCTACCGGGAGCCCATAAATAATCTGCCCGAAGGCATATGCTATGATTAATCACTCCTCATATCAAGCATACATATGATGCGTATGAGCATGAATCATGGGACTATACTAAGCATGTTATATGGCGATGAATTCTGTTTGCAACGAAGATGGGCTAGATGGCCTACACATTACATGTACGGGCCTATCAATGGGCCCTAGGGAGAGTCATAATGCGGACATTTAACCAACACTATACTTGCAATGTGGACGTCAAACCACCATTGCTCCCAAGGCATAGCTCGTCATAAACATCATTACATAAACCATGTTGGGATCACATATTGCAATGGACCTTAGGTACATCCCATTGGGCCTTCAATATATCAAATGGGCTATATCACATGGGCCTTACATTCGTTAAATGGGCCGTATTAATGGGCCTCACCAATGGGCCTTATGTACATTGCAATGGGCCACACCCAACAAAAGTGGTGGTGATGATTTCCACCATTAAAATTCCTAAGGCCCACCATGAAATATGTTTCCCATTAACCCCTTTCATAATTTACATAGTGATAGATGGAGTGGGGACAATATTAACTTGATGGGAAACTGCTATGGCCCCTTGGAAATTTTTAACGGTGGGCATCATTAACCACTACTTTGAATGGTGGGGTCCACTTGAATTTTAGGTCTGGCCCATTCCTTAACTCCTGACATAAAATGAGCTCTCAAAATGGATGGACGATTTTGGATGCAACACTTGCATCATGGTTTGGGGGGGGGGGGGGGGTCCACATGAAGGCCCACCACCCAGTATATTATATATAATATAATATATAATTTATATATAGTGTATACAATATTATATATAATATAATATTATATATATATATATACACATACACACACACGCCCACACACACACACGCACATGCACACACCCACCGTCCCCTGGACGGTGGGGATAGAACACATCAACCACTGTGGGCTCCACTGTCCGCCTGGACGGTGGGAGTAAAACACATATATCACTGTGGGCTCCACATGGGGCCCACCATAATGTTTATACGCCATCCAACCCGTCGATAAGGTCACGTAGACCTAGATGAAGAGTAAAAACAAATTTCATCCTGATCCAAAACTTCTGTGGACCCAAGAAGGGTTTCAAAGGTCGTTGTTCAATCCCACTATTTCCTACGGTGTGGGCCACCTGAGCTCTAGATCAGGCTGATTTTTGGAGTGGGCCCACTTCAGGGAGTGGCCCACCCAATGAACGGTGTGGATATCAGATATACATCATGGTGGGGCCCACGGCTGGGGCCGTGTGTCTCCTGCCAGTCCGTCCATCCGCCACTACGCAGGTAGCGCCTGCTGCTGCTGATGTTTATATATATATATTATTATTATTTTTATTGTTTTCCTGTGGTTTTTCACAGGTGGGGTCCACATCCAGAAAATCAAACCCAGCCATTGGATTCCATATCTCAAGACAGGCTATATGAGTTCAATATTGATTATTTTTCGATGTATAAAAATATCAGGGAAGATTTCAACGGTGAAAACCACCATTTGCTATGGTATGGCCCACCAGAACCTCGGATTGACTCCGTTTTTCGGTTCAACGCCTAAAATGAGGTTGGAAAAGGAATGGACGGCGTGGATTGAATACATACATCAAGGTGGGGCCTATATAAGTGGGCCACCCCATAAGCTTGGAAACATGCTAAAATTTGTGTTTTCCCTTTTTATCCAGCGTCCAGGGACGCTAGACGGTTTGGCATTGCACATGCCTTGGGGTGGGCCCTGCTTAGGTGGGCCACCAAATGATGGATGGTGTGGGTACTACACATATAAGTGGGCCCCCACTTATAGATCACTTGGATCAAACACATGCCTTATGGCGGGGTCCATCCGGGTGGGCCACACGGCCACATCATCACATGAAAAGAAATGAAAAAGAAAGGGAGAGAGAGAGAAAGAGAGAGTGGGACACGCGTGATGGAGGGCTCCGCCACTATGAGCCCTCCCTTGCACTAAATCATACATCAAGTGGGTCCCTTAACACGTGGACCCAACAAATCAAAGATCAACGGTGGAGATCCCTTCTCCACAAAAATGGAAGGTCTAGATGACCTCTAGCCATACTAAAAAAGAAATAAACATCATGATGGGGTTCATGGAGAATGGCCCCATCATGGATTGATCATGTGGATCAAGGTGGGCCATCGGCCACACCTAAGGTCCAAAGTGAGATCCATACCATTGATTGGTATGCCTCATTGGCCCATCATGAAAATAAGAAAAACTAGCCTATAGAAGCACCCACCGTTCAATCTTCTTGCTCCCTTGGCTTCGTTTGCTCTTTAGATTCGATCTTAATGGAGGAGATGAGGTTTGGATGGTTGAGATGGGAGATGAAAGGGTAGGAAAGGTGGGCCACACTTGTGGCTCTTTTGGAGTGGCTTGGGAGGCTTGGACGTATGATTTTTTTTTGGTTGCATGGAAATGAGTTTGAAAAAGTGAGAGAAAGAGTGTTGTAAAGAGAGGTGATGTGTGATGGAGTGATGGATGGGAGAGAGAGGGATGGTTGTGTAAGACTTTTTTTGACTTTTGTGGTAGCTTGGTGTAAGAATGGCATGGGTGGTGTAAAGAACTTTTTGACTTTGGGGTTGCTTGGGGAAGGGTGAGAGGTGATGGTGTACTTGACATGTACTTGACATGATGGGATGGATTGATTGATTGATTGAGGTGACATCTCATAGAGATTCTCTCGTAATTTGCACGCGCGGCGTTTTCCTCACACCGAACGCTGGCCCACATCTCCTGGCTAGAGTATCGGATCAGCGCGCGAGACGCGGCGACGGCGCGGTCGCTAGGGTACAAGTCTTGGGTTGAGTTGACTTGGGTTGACGGCCTATGAATCAAGGTCGTGCGCAAATACCGGTTAAGGGTCGAAGGTTGCCGAAATTTGACCGGGAAGATCACGGGAACTTACGGATCGGTACGGTCTACGATACGGGTCTTACAAATGGCTCATTAAGGCTTTGTGTAGACTACCACGAGCTCAATAAGGTCACAATTAAGAACAAGTATCCACTCCCGAGGATCGATGATTTGTTTGATCAGCTGCAGGGTGCACAGTTTTTTTAAAGATTGATCTACGTTTTAGTTATCATCAGATTTGGGTCCAAGAGGAGGATATCCCGTAGATAGTATTTGGGATGCGCTATGGTCATTTTGAGTTCCAAGTTATTCATGCAGTTGATGAACGAGGTCTTTCGTCCGTATCTCGATCAATTTGTTGTGGTGTTCATCGACGACATTCTGATATATTCGAGGACCCGTGAGGAACATGAGCAGCATATGGAGATTACTTTACAGACCCTCCATGCACACCAGCTTTACGCAAAGTTGGAGAAGTACGAGTTCTGGTAGGAGGAAGTAAAGTTCATCGGTCATGTGGTGATGAGGTAGGGTGTCGCAGTGGACCCCTTGAAGATTGATGCCGTATGTCAATAAGGCCATCCCACGAACGCGTTTGAGATCCGCACTTTCCTTGTTTTGGTGGGCTACTACCTACATTTGATTGAGGGATTCTCCCGTATTGCAGTCTCGTTGACCAGGTTGACCCATGAGGGCGTCGAGTTTGTTTGGAGCGATGCATGTGCGCAGGCATTTATGAAGCTAAAGAACCGCCTCACGTTCGCTCTTGTCCTCACTCTTCCCTCTAAGAGTAATGGATTTGTTGTATTTATCGATGCCTCGCGAGTTGGCTTGGGTGCTGTCTTAATGTAGCACGGGAAGCCAGTGGCTTATGCGTCTCGCTAGCTCATGGTCCATGAGCTGAACTACCCCATGCAAGATTTGGAGCTAGCAATGGTTATCTTCACACTGAAAGTGTGAAGGCACTATTTCTATGGGGTTAGGTTCGAGCTCTTCTCTGACCACAAGAGCTTGAAGTATCTATTCTCTCAGTTCGAGCTGAACATGAGGCAGAGGTGTTGGATGGAGCTCTTGAAGGACTATGATTTTGATCTTCAGTACCACCAGGGCAAGGCGAACGTGGTGGTGGATGCCCTCAGTCATCAGCCACAAGGCCTGGTGGTGCACATGATGATTCAGGAGTGGAAGATGCTTGAGGATGTGTCGGCATTTGACTTTGAGATTGGCTTACAGTCTTCTATTGTGTAGTTATCGAGCCTGTCGATTCAACCCATTCTTGTCACAAGGGTGATTGAGGGTCAGCAGGAAGATGAGTCATTACAGAGTTATCAGGTAGAGGTAGCATTTGAGAGTCAATTAGATTAGTAGATTAGTTTTGATGGTGAACTTTTCTTCAGAGGCCGATTATGTGTCTCAAATATTCCAGAGTTGTGCAGAGTCTTATAACTTAGGCACATCGATCATGGTTTTCTATCCACCCTGGCTCAACGAAGATGTATCGCGATATGAGGCGTTAGTATTTTTGGGTGGGGATGAAGCGCCTGATAGCCAGTTTTGTGGCCGATTGTGACATATGCTAGCATGTAAATGCCAATCATTAGAGACCCCCTGGTCCCTTGCAGCCGTTGAGCGTCCCGTTGTGGAAGTGGGAGCACATATCCACATATTTTATCACGAGTTCACCGAGGACTCAACAAGGTCACGACACCATGTGGGTTGTCGTCTATTGTCTGATGAAGTCAGCGCATTTTTTTGCGATTCGTGCGACTAGACTTTGGACCGGCTTGTGAGGTTATTCATTGAGGAGATTGTGAGACTGCATGATGTTCTAGTTTTCATCATTTCTAACCAAAACGGAGGTTCACGTCTCAGTTTTGGAGGAGCTTCCAGTCGGCAATGGGGTCTGTTTTGCAGCTTAGCACCGCGTATCATCTGCAAACCGATGGACAAACCGAGAGGGTCAACTAGATCTTTGAGGATATGCTTCCGGCTTGTGTGATTGATTTCTCGAGTAGATGGGATGAGCACTTGGGATTGGTTGAGTTCGCGTACAATAACAGCTATCAGGCGACCATTGGCATGGCTCCTTTTGAGGCATTATATGGCAGACTATGTAGATCTCCGAGTTGTTGGATCAAGGTTGGAGAGCGGCGTCTCCTAGGTCCCAAGCTTGTGTAGTAGACATCAGAGGTCATCGATATCATCAGGCAGAGGATGCGCACAGCTTAGAGCCGGTAGAAGAGTTTTATTGATCATCGGCATCGTCCCTTGGAGTTTGACGTTGGGGACCATCTGTATCTCAAGGTCTCACCCATGAAGGGTGTGGTTCATTTTGGAGTGAAGGGCAAGCTAACGCCGAGATTCATAGGACCTTTCGAGATCACTGGGCACGTTGGTGCTGTGACCTATTAGCTTACCTTGCCATCTCAGTTGTCTGGCGTCCACAACATTTTTAATGTTTCTATATTGCGGAAGTGTGGGTCAGACATCATTCTCATTATTAATTGGCAGCCGTTACAGGTTCGTGAGGATGCTTCTTACATTGAGTAGCTAGTTCGTATGGTTAATCGGAAGGAGCAGGTCCTCCAGACCAAGGTCATCCCCTTAGTGAAGGTTCAGTGGGGTCATCATAGTGTTGATGAGGCATCTTTCAAGCGTGAGGCTGAGACTCGCGAGCATTATTCCAATCTCTTTGATGATTGATTATATTTTGTATTGTCTCTGATTATATATGATGTTATGTTTCCTATTTCCTTGTGAGTTTTACTTAGTTGCGATGATAGTGTAAATTTCGAGGATGAAATTTTTATTAAGTGGGGAGAGCTGTAGGACCCGTATCCTAGGTAGTACCATTCCATAGACTCCCGCGATCCTCCCAGTCGAATTTCGACAACCTGTGACTTGTAATCGGCATTTGCATGCGACCTTGAGTCGCATCCCGTAATTCTGAGTTGGCTCAACTTGAAACTTGTACCATCGCGACCGCACCGTCGCTGCATCTTACGCACCGATGCGATACCCAGGCCAGGAGTTTTGGGCCTGGCCATATTTCAAATAAATGTCGCACGTTGCAAATTCCAAGAGAATCCCTCCAACCCATCACATCAATCATTCAATCACAAGTCAAGTACACAACCCATGCCTCTCCCATCCCTTTCTTACCAACAAAGACAAGCAACTCATACCCCATGCTACCTCACCCCCTATAAGTCAATTCTCTCTTACACTACCCATTCCTGTCATCCCATCCTTCTTATACAACCCCACTTCTCTCTTCATTTCACTCCATTCTCTACCATTTCCTAAGCAACCATGAGAGAAGAATCTTAAGGAGAGAAAATAAGCTAAGTGTGTGGCCCACTTCCTATCCCAAGATCCCTCATCCTAGCCCTTCAATCCTCAACATCTTCCATCAAAGAGAGAGCGGTGGGTGTTCTTATAGGTTTAGATTTTATTTTTAATGATGGACCAAGTGGGCCTACCAATTGATGGTACGGATCTCACTTTGGACCTTAGGTGTGGACGATGGCTCACCATGATTCATATGTTCATCCCATGATGGGGCCATTCTCCATGGACCCCATCATGATGTTTACTTTCCTAGTTTGTAAAAGGTCATCTAGACCTACCATTTTGGTGAAGAAGGAATCTCCATCGTTGATTTTGATTGGTAGGCCCACATGTAATGGGACTCTCTTTATGTATGTTATAATGCATGGAAGGGAGGACCCATAGTGCCGGGTCCCTCCCATCACAAGCGTCTCTCTCTCTCTCTCTCTCTCTATCTCTCTTTCCCATCTAGTGGCCTACCTTAATGCATGATATTATCCACGCCATCCATCATCCGGCGGCGGAAAACCACATTTATATAATTGCATCCTGGTCGTCCAGGGCCTAGACGTTGGTTTTAATAAAAAAAAAATAATAAAATAAATAATATATATATACATATATAATATTAAAGATAGTATGTGGTGGGCCCCACATGGGAACCCACCTGTTGTGGGACAGCCGTGGATGTATGGGTCTAATCCACACCGTCCAGATGGTTGGACAGTGGGACCCATGTCATGAGGTATCTATTGTATCCACGTGTCGTCCACTAGAAGGTGGGACCCACGCCGTGATGTATTTGTATTTCCACACCAATCGTCCGTTTTGGGACGGTAGACCCCACCAGTAATGTATGTGTTTCATCCCTGCCACGTGGGGCCTACTTGGATGGAAGCTAATTGGCTGGAATACCTCACACCAGCTATGTAGCTGCTATTACAGCATCAGCAGGTCCTGTGGGGCCCACCAACAGCAGCTGCTTTGACGTCGGCAAGTTCTGTGGGCCCATCATGAGATATATGTTATATCCTAACCGTCCATCTGGATGATGGGGACCACTCCCCCTACCAGTTGCTGGGCAGGTGTTAGCAAGCTTTGTGGGCTTGATCATGAGGTCTGTGTTATATCCAGACCATTCATCTGGGGACCACTAGCAGCTATAGCTGCTTTGACATTAGTAAGTTCTGTGGGTCCCACTGATGTAGGTGTTACATCCAAACTGTCCATCCAGTTGGTGAACTCGTCTTAAGGCCTGAGACTAAAAATGAGGCAGATCTATCAGGTGAACCACACTGCAGAAAAGAGTAGAGAATTGAATGCCTACCATTGAAATCCTTAGGGATCACAGAAGTTCTAAATCAATATGATATTTAATTTTCCTCTTGATTCAGGTCTTTGTGACTGTATGAATAGATTGGATGGAAAATAAACGTTATGGTGGGCCCTGGTAATTTTAAGGGTGGGAATCATTATATCCACTATTATTTATGGTATGGTCCATATGATCTTCTGATGTGATTCGTTTTTGGGTAATGCTCTAAAAAGATCTCTAAAATAGATGAATGGTGTAGATGGTGTAGCCCATTGTTGTAGCTCATCTTGATGTATATGAGGCCCATTGGTGCGGCCCATTGTTGTGGCCCATCTTGATGTATATGAGGCCCATTGGTGCAGCCCATTGGTGCGGCCCACTTGATGTATATGAGGCCCATTGGTACGTTCGATTGATGCTGTAAGGCCCGTATCCTAGTCCGTACCGTTCTGTAGATTTCCGCGACCCTCTTCGTCGAATTCTGGCAACCCTCGACCTGTAATCAGCATTTGTGCGCAATCCTAAGTTGTAGCACATAGATCTAAGTCATCTCGACTTGAAACTTGTATCCTAGTGACCACACCATCGCCGCGGTTCCAACACTATGACTCGCGCACCGATCTGATACCCAGGCCAGGAGTTGTGGGTCTGCGTTTATTTCGAGGAAAAACACCACATGTACGAATTTTGAGAGAATCTGTACCACCCATCAAATTAATCAATCAATCAAATCAATTAAGTACAAACAACCTAACCCATCCCTCTCTTACACAACCCTACCCAAAGTCAACTCTCTCTCTCTCTCTCTCTCTCTCTCTCTCTCTCCACCCATCCCTCTCTTACCCAAAATTCAACCAAGCCCATCCCTCTTCTTACACACCCATCCCTTTCTCCTTACATCACTCCTCTCTCTCTCTCTCTCTCATTTCTCTCTCATTCCAAGCAACTTCTAAGAGAGCAATGTCCAAGGCTTCCAAGAGAGAGCCAAGTGTGGCCACTTCTCCACCACCCAATCTCTCATCTCCACCATCCAATCTTCATCATCCACTGTCAAAGGTTGAGCATAGGAGCTAAGGAAGCCAAGGAGCGAAGAAGTTTTGCAATAGGTGGGTGATCCACCATTGATTTCCATTTAAGGGCCCACTATGATGGGACCCACTTTGATGTATGTGTTATGATCTAAGAGGGGGCCATAGTAGTGGGGTCCCTCCACTACTCCATGTATCTTTCTCTCTCTCTCTCTCTCTCTCTCTCTCTCTCTCTCCTTTCCTTTTTGTATGGTGATGACGATGATGAGGTGTGTGGCCCACCGGATGTGTGTGTGTGTGGCCCACCATGAAGTATGTATTATATCCATGACATCCTTATGTTAGGCCCACCTGGCTGAACCGTCCAGCAGCAGGCTCGCTGGCTTGTCCGTCTTGACAGGCCTAAATGAAGAGAAAATACAAACATCTGCTTGATTCAATGCAACTGGTTGGTCCAGCAAATGTGGGTCCACCTGGAAGTAGCTTGGCTAGAGCACTACACGCAGCAGTATAGCTGCTATAGTTGACGTCAGCAAGTTATGTGGGCCACCACGTTGTATGTGTTATATCCAAACCGTCCATCTGCTTGGATAGCAACGGTGTGGTCCTGATCATGTGGTAGGTATTAATCCAAACCATCCATCCAGCGTCCAGATCTTGGATGTAGGACCCTTTTTTTTCTAAAATATATATGATAATATATTATTATATTATATATATAACATATGATATATATATATATATATATATATATATATATATATATATGGTAGGCCCCATGTGGGACCCACCTTCCTGATTGGCTAGTGTATCTCACACCAACTAGCTGATGAAGTGACGTCACCAAGTTCGGTGGGACCCACCTGATGTGTGTGGGTTTTTTCCACACCGTCCGTCCGTTTTCTAGGTGGGTGGGTGGGCTCACCTCGCTGATATGTTGTATACCAGCAACCTCACAGTAGTCAAACAGCTGCTGTGTGATGTCTGCCAATCCTGTGGGTCCCTCCACGATGTATACACTGATCCACATTGTCCATGTTGGGGCCCACTGTATGATATATATGTTATATCCAAACCGTCTATTAGGATGGTGAACTCGTCTTAAGGCTTGAGACTAAAGATAAGACAGATCTACCTATCAGGTGGACCACACTACAAATATTAGTGGGGGGTTGAACGACTACTATTGAAATCCTTTGGCTATCACAGAAGTTCTGGATCAATGTGAAACTTATTTTTCCTCTTAATACAGGTCTTCGTGACCTTATGGATAGATTGGACGGAAAATAAACGTCATGGTGGTCCTGGGAAATTTTAACGATGGAAATCATTATCTCCACTGTTATTTGTGGTATGGTCCAGATGATCTTTCGATATGATTCATTTTTTTATGAAATGCTTTAAAATGATCTTTAAAATAGATGAATAGGTGTAGATGGTGTGGCCCCACTTGATGTTTATGAGGCCCATTGGTGTGACCCGTTGATGCAGCCCACTTGATGTTTATGAGGCCCATTGGTGTGGCCCATTGATGTGGCCCACTTGATGTATATGAGGCCCATTGGCATGGCCCGTTGATGCACCCACTTGATGTTTATGAGGCCCATTGGTGTGGCCTGTTGATGCGGCCCACTTGAAGTTTATGAGGCCCATTGGTGCGGCCCGTTGATGCGGCCCACATGATGTATATGAGGCCCATTGATGCGGGTCACTTGATGTTTATCAGGCCCATTGGTGCGGCCCATTGATGTGGCCCACTTAATGTATATGAGGCCCATTGGTGTGGTCCGTTGATGCACCCACTTGATGTATATGAGGCTCATTGGTGCGGCTCATTGATGTGGCCCACTTGATGTTTATGAGGCCCATTGGAGCGACCCATTGATGCAGCCCACATGATGTATATGAGGCCCATTGTGATGTATTTGGGCCATGGGTTAAGGTCCAATGTGATGATGTAAGGACCATGAGTGAGGCCCAATGAGATGTATGTGAGGCCTTTGTGCAAGGCCAAATGTGATGTATATGAGGTCCATCGCAATGTATGATTCCACTATGATGTATGTATTGATATTTATGGCGGGTCATGCCTTGGGAGCAATGATGGTTTGATGTCCACATTGTAAGAGCAATGATGGTTAAATGTCCGCATTGTAACTCTCCCTATGACCCATTGTGAGGCCCATACTTGTCATGAGTAGGCCGTCTAAGCCCATATTTGTTATGAATAGAGTCCATCACCATATAACATGCTTAGTATAGTTCCATGATTCATGCTCATACGTATCATATGTATGCTTGATATGAGGAGTGACTGATTATAGCATATGCCTTTAGGCAGATTGTTTATGGGCTCCCTAATAAGTAGAGTTGCTCCACATGAGCGCGCGGTACGCACAAGATTGCTGCATGACTGATAGTGTGATTCATACACTTCGCAATTGTATGACATGATTACTGTATGCCCTAGCAACATCAAGGCTATGGCCTCCACACATATATCATGGATGGCAGGATCGGACATCAGAAATACTGTTACTAGCATTGGGGCAGCATAGATGTCCCTGGGTGAAACTTCCTAAACTCAATGGTACTAAAGAATGACTCTAGCGTCGAGACCGAGTGGATACATGAGTGCACGAGGGCTGTATACCAGTAGGCCGTGTCTCCCACTGTGTCGTGGTCAGTTGGAAAGGGGTGTGACCTTACCCGCCTGAATGAGGGTGAATATTTAGGTTGTGTTTGACCAGCTTAAGAAATGTGTCTGATATCGACGAGCTGGGCCTGATATTGGTAGGTGGATAGTGAAGTCTCTTCCACTTACCCAGTTGTGCGCTCGGATAGGGGCGACAAGCTGGCGTAGAGTGTACTAGACCCCGGTGATTATCTCGCGTGAGAACTGTACTGATACTTGATGCTCTAGTGATGAGCTGCATTGATATGTGGATTCAGATGAGGACTGGTATGCATGACTTGCTTCTTGCATCGCATGACCTTGGTATGGCTGACATTATTCACGCCTTGCATCGTATGGTCTTGATATGGCCGATAGCATTCATGCCTTGCATCGCATAACTTTGGTATGGCTGATAGTATTCATGGATTCACCAGCATATTCTACATTACTCTGATATTATATTCTGAGCATGCCTATATTACGCACACACTCTCACCACCTTTTAAGCTTTTCATAAGCTTATGCACGATTGATGCATACCGGTGATGCCCGGACACAACCGTAGCTTAGTCGCAACAGGAGTGTGTAGTCAAGCTTCTTGAGTTTTCGATTCTGTTACTGTATTTCCCTTTATGCACATTATACTCAAAGTTTTTGATCATAGTGGATTTATGATGATGTTGTTGGTTGTTGTTTGTGGGTTATGCTTACTGCGAATCAAATTCATGTTGAAAATTCTCCTTATAGGATCCCCGGATCGAAACCTGGTGTATGGGTGCCAGGAGTTGAGAATGGGGTACTATGGATGCTGTCGGTGCTAGGTTTGGCGATCAAGAATTTTGTGAGCCCGGTTTGTGAGTTTGGGGTGTGACAGAAGTTGGTATCAGAGCATAACTTGAGAATAATTAAGGATAACATCACATGTTTGCTACGAGTTCAGGACACTTAGGTCTCGAGTGCGTAACCTTCCGATTTAGTTCCCTAACGTGCGTGCCTTCGAGAGTTCTCAAGGTTGATAGGCGTCCTTGTTCTTTCATATACGACATGCCGCCCAGGAGAGCGACCTGAGTGACTCCCTCTCCACCACCTGAGGCTCCCGCTTTACCACCTATGACTCCTACTCCACCACCAGAGATCCCTGCTCCCCAGCCTAAGGGTGCCGTTCTTCCACCTGAGACCTGTATAGATCCGACCGTACCCGTGAGTGCCTCCCAGTTACAGCAGATGTTGTAGGCTGTGATGGCTGCCCTTCAGGGGCAGGGTAGGCACCCCGTTGTTTCATCAGCCCAGGCAGAACACGAATGCGTGAACGCCCTTCTTAGAGAGTTCCAACAGCTCGATCCCCCGTGTTTCCAGTGTGAGCTAGATCCGACAGTAGCCGAGAGATGGCGCTCCAAGGTGGAGAAGATTTTTGATATGATGACATGTACAACACAACAGTGGGTCCTATTGGTAGTATTTCTTCTCTAGGGTGAGGCTGAGAACTGGTGGACCTCTGTTACCCGTGTTGTAGGGCCTGATTTCGTCTGGATATGGGAGGATTTCGTAGACTGATTTAACCAACAGTACTTCCCTGACCACATTCGTCGGCAGCGAGCATTAGAGTTCGAGACCTTGGTGCAGGGAGACATATCTGTGGCACAGTACGTGGCTCATTTCATGGTGTTATTGAGGTTCATGCCAATTTGGTTGATGATGAGGGGTGGAAGGCCCACTATTTTATGAATGACTTGCATTACGGTCTTCAAGGCTGTGTTGTTGGGCATGGGCTCCTGACCTTTCAGGCTGTAGCACGGGGGGCTCGGATTTATGAGGCTGAGTGGGCCGACATGCAGAGTGACCATGATCAGAGGAGAGACCAAAAGTGGCAGGCCCCCTCTAGTAGCTCCCAGCAGAAGCAACATCGTTAGCAGTATAGGCGCACAGGCCACCCATCCATTAGAGCACCAGTAGCACCAGCGGTACCACCTCAAAGGCAGCTTCCCGGTGCCTGTTATGGATGTGGTGGGATAGGACACCGTAGGTGGGAGTGTCCCCGACTGCAGTAGCAGCATCTGAGAGCACCGCTTCAGCCTCCACAATAGTAGTTGAGAGCACCATAGTAGCCTCCACAGTAGCAGTGATAGTAGCTCCCATCGCCGAGGCCCCCTCAGCAGCAACATCAGCACCAGCCTCTGAGACCACAGCAGCAAAGGCAGCAGATTTGACTGCCTCAGCGATAACAGAAGCAGTAGCACCCTCAGAGGGGACAGACACCTACCCATCTAGCTCAGGCTAGGTTTTATGCAGCTCAGCAGGACCCATAGTCCTCTAGAGAAGTCGTTGAGGGTATACTCCCAGTCTCTGGATGCATCGCCCGACTATTATTTGATTCCGGTGCTTCGCACTCATTCATGTCTGAGGATTTTTGCTGATCATCTGGATTGCCGACAGAGTCTGCTAGTGAGGGGTTAACCATATCGATGCCCTTGGAGAAGCCTATAGTGTTGGGCCGTTACTGTTTGTCTTGCCCCGTGTTGGTGGGAGAGATTTTCTTGCCTGCCAACTTATTTGTGATGCCGATGTCAGACTTCGATGCTATCCTGGGCATGGATTGGCTTGCTGAGTACCACGCCATCTTGGATTGTTCCGTGAGGATAGTCATATTCTGTATACCAGGATTGCCACAGTTCCAGTTTGTTGCTGAGCCCAGAGGAGAGCCGTTATCTTGTTTGATGTACTACGCAATTGAGGAGCCTGTTGCCTTGTGTAACGATCAGTTGCTAGTGGTTCGTGATTTTCTCGATGTATTCCAGGAGATTTCAGGATTGCCGCCACGCAGGCATATTTAGTTCAATATTGATCTCGTGCCCAGTATCGCGCTTATTTCGAAGGCCCGGTATCATATGGCACTGATGGAGTTGAGGGAGCTGCAACGATAGTTGGACAAGTTACGTGAGTTGGAATTCATTCATCCAAGCAGTTCACCTTAGGGAGCACTAGTACTCTTCATCAGGAAGAAGGATGGCTTGTTGAGGCTCTGCGTGAATTATCGCGAGCTTAACCGGGTCACGATCAAGAACAAGTACCCGCTTCCGAGGATAGACGACTTATTTGATCAGCTGCAAGGTGCACAGTTCTTTTCAAAGATTAACCTGCGTTCTGGTTATCATCAGATTCGATTTTGAGAAGAGGACATCCCGAAGACAGCTTTCAAGGCGTGTTATGGTCATTTTGAGTTTCAGGTCATGTCCTTCGGATTGACCAATGCGCCCGCAGTATTCATGCAGCTGATGAATGAGGTCTTCTGTCCTATCTCGATCAGTTTGTTGTGGTATTCATCGACGACATTCTGATATATTCGAGGACCCATGAGGAGTACGAGCAACATCTGGAGATTGCAATGCAGACCTTCTATGCTCACCAGTTGTATGCGAAGCTGGAGAAGTGCGAGTTCTGGCAGGAGGAGGTGAAATTCCTTGGTCACGTGGTGACGAAGGAGGGTGCGTAATGGATCCCTTGAAGGTTGAGGCGGTGCTTCAGTGGGACCAACCCATGAGCGCATCTGAGATCTACAGTTTCCTTGGTTTGGCGGGCTACTATCAGTGTTTCATTAAGGGCTTCTCTTGTATCGCAGCCCTGTTGACCAGGTTGACTCAGAAGGACGCAGAGTTTATTTGGAGCGACACTTGTGAGCAAACATTTATGGAGCTGAAGGACCACCTCACGTTCGCTCCTGTCCTTACTCTTCTCTTTGGGAGTGATGAATTTGTTGTATTTACCGATGCTTTACGTATTGGCTTGGGTGTGGTCCTGATACAACACGGGAGACCAGTGGCTTATGCGTCTCGCTAGCTCAAGCTCCATGAGTTGAACTACCCCACACATTATTTGGAGCTAGCAGTAATTGTCTTTATACTGAAGGTGTGGAGGCATTATCTCTATGGGGTTAGGTTCGAGCTCTTCTCTAACCACAAGGGCTTGAAGTATCTATTCTCTCAGTCCGAGCTGAACATGAGGCAGAGGTGTTAGATGGAGCTACTGAAGGATTATGATTTTGAACTCCAGTACCACCCAGGTAAGGAAAACATGGCAGTGGATACCCTCAACCGTCAGCCACGAGGCCTGGTAGCACACTTGATGATTCAGGAGTGGAGAATGCTCGAGGATATAGTAGAGTATGATTTCGAGTTTGGTTTGTAGTCTTCTATCATTCAGCTATCGAGCCTGTCGATTCAACCCTCTCTTGTTGCAAGGGTGATCGAGGCTCAGCAGACAGACGAGTCGTTGCAGAGTTACCGAGTAGAGGTGGCATCTGAGTGTCAGTTAGATTGGCATATTGGTTCTGATGGTGGACTTCGCTTCAGAGGTTGATTATGTGTCCCAGATATTCTTGAGTTGCGCAGAGATCTTTTGGCCGAGGCACATAGATCACGATTTTCTATCCACCATGGCTCGACGAAGACGTACCATGACATAAGGCGACAGTATTTTTGGGCAGGGATGAAGCGCCAAATCGGCAGTTTTGTGGCCGAGTGTGACACATGCTAGCATGTCATGGTTGATCATCAGAGACCCCCTGGTCCATTGCAGTCGTTGAGCGTCCCAACATGAAAGTGGGATCATGTGTCGAAAGATTTCATTATGGGCTTACCGAGGACTCAGCGCGGTCATGACACCATCTGGGTTGTTGTGGATCGTCTGACGAAGTCGGCACATTTTCTTATGATTTGTGCAATTTAGTCTATAGATTGACTTGCGAGGTTATTCATCGAGGAGATTGTGAGACTGCATGACATTCTAGTCTTGATCATTTTTAATTAAGACACGAGGTTCACGTCTCAGTTTCAGGGGAGCTTTTAGAGAGTGATGAGGTCTGTTTTACAGTTCAGTACCGTGTACCATCCGCAGACCAATGGCCACATCGAGAGGGTCAACCAGATCCTTAAGGATATGCTTCAGGCAGGCGTGATTGACTTCGGGGGTAGATGGGATGAGCATCTGTGAATGGCTGAGTTTGCATACAACAACAACTATCAGGCAACCATTGGCATGACTCTTTTTGAGGTACTATATGCCAGACCATACAGATCTCCAAGTTGTTGGATTGAGGTTGGAGAGCAGTGTCTCCTAGGTCCCGAGCTTGTGTAGCAGACGTCAAAGGCTATTGATATCATCAGGCAGAGGATGCGCATAGCTCAGAGCTGGCAGAAGAATTTTGCTGATCGCCGGTGTCGTCCCTTAGAGTTCGCTGTTGGAGACAGTGTATCTCAAGGTCTCGCCCATGAAGGGTGTTGTTCGATTTGGAGCGAAAGGCAAGCTTGTCCAGAGATTCATAGGACCTTTCGAGATCATTGGGCGCGTTGGCGCCGTGGCCTATCAACTTGCCTTTTCATCTCAGTTGTTTGGCGTCCACAATGTTTTCCATGTCTCTATGCTGAGAAAATGTGGATCAGACATAGTTCCTGTTATTGATTAACACCCGTTGGAGGTCCTGAGGACGCTTTTTACATTGAGCAGCCAGTTCGTATCCTTGATCGGAAGGAGCAGGTCCTTCAGACCAAGGTCATTCCCTTGGTGAAGGTGTAATGGGGTCACCATTCTATTGATGAGGCGTCTTGGGAGCACGAGGCCGAGATTTGAGAGCGTTATCCCCATCTCTTTGATGATTGATTATATATTGTATCTTATATGCTGTCTTCAACTTTATATGATGATGTTATGTTTTCTCTTCTTTATGAGTTATGTTTACTTGCGATGATAGTGTAAATTTCGAAGATAAAATTTTTATTAGGAGGAGAGAGCTGTAAGGCTCGTAGCCTAGTCCGTACCATTCCGTAAACTTTCGCGACCCTCCACATCGAATTTTGACAACCCTCGACCTGTAATCAACATTTAAGCGTAATCCTAAGTTGCAGCTCATAGATCTAAGACGGTTCGACTCGAAACGTATATCCTACTGACCGTGCTGTCACCGCAGTTCCAACGGCGCAACTGCGCACTGATCCGATACCCAGGGCAGGAGTTGTGGGCCCACATTTATTTTGAGGAAAAACGCCTCACGTGCAAATTTCGAGAGAATCTCTACCACCCATCAAATCAATCAATCAATCAAATCAATTAAGTACAAGTAACCCAACCCATCTCTCTCTTACACAACCTTACCCAAAGTTAACTCTCCCTCTCTCTCCACCCATCCCTCTCTCACCCAAAATCCTTCCAAGCCCATCCCTCTTCTTACACACCCATCCCTCTCTCCTTACATCACTTCTCTCTCTCTCTCTCTCTCTCATTTCTCTCTCATTCCAAGCAACTTTCAAGAGAGGGCAACGTCTAAGCCTTTTAAGAGAGAGCCAAGTGTGGCCCACTTCTCTACCACCCAATCTCTCATCTCCACCATCCAATCTTCATCATCCACGGTTAAAGGTTGAGCATAGGAGCTAAGGATGCAAAGGAGCCAAGAAGTTTTGCAATAGGTAGGTGATCTACCATTGATTTCCATTTAAGGGCTCACTTATGATGGGACCCACTTTGATGTACGTGTTTTGATCTAAGAGGGGCCTATAGTGGTGGGGTCCCTCCACTACTCCATGTCTCTCTCTCTCTCTCTCTCTCTTCTTTCCTTTTTGTATGGTGATGACAATGATGAGGTGCGTGGCCCACCTGATGTGTGTGTGTGTGGCCCACCATGACGTATGTATTATATCCAGCCATCCTTATGTTGGGCCCACCTTGCTGGACTGTCCAACGGAAGGCCCGCTAGTCTGTCCATCTGGACAGGCCCAAATGAAGAGAAAATACAAACATCTTCTTAATTTAATGCAACTGGTGGGTCCCACATGTGTGGGCCCACCTGGAAGTAGATTGGCTGGAGCACTACACGAAGCAGTATAGCTGCTGTAGTTGACATCGGCAAGTTATGTGGGCCACCGCGTTGTATGTGTTATATCCAAACCGTCCATCTGCTTGGATAACAACGGTGTGGGCCTGATCATGTGGTAGGTATTAATCCAAACCGTCCGTCCAGCATCCAGATCTTGGACGCTGGACCCTTTTTTTAAAAATATATATGATATTATATTATTATATTATATATATAACATATGATATATATATATGTATGGCAGGCCCCATGTGGGACCCACCTTCCTGATTGGCTGGTGCATCTCACACCAGCCGGCTGATGAAGTGACGTCACCAAGTTTCGTGGGACCCACCTAACATGTGTGGGTTTTATCCACACTGTCCGTCCATTTTCTAGACGGGTGGGCCCACCTCGCTGGTATGTTGTATATCCTACTGTCCATCTGGACGATTGGCCAGCAACCTCACACTAGCTAAACAGCTGCTGTGTGATGTCTGCCAGTTTTGTGGGTCCCTCCATGATGTATACATTGATCCACACCGTCCATGTTTGGGGCCCACTGTATGATGTATATGTTATATCTAAACCGTCTATCCGGATGGTGAACTTGTCTTAAGGCTTGAGACTAAAGATAAGATAGATCTACCTATCAAGTGGACCACACCACAAATATCATTGGGGGGTTGAACGACTACTATTGAAATCCTTTGGGTATCGCAGAAGTTCTGGATCAATGTGAAACTTGTTTTTCCTATTAATACAGGTCTTGGTGACCTTATGGACAGATTGAACGAAAAATAAACGTCATGGTGGCCCTGGGAAATTTTAATGATGAAAATCATTATCTCCACAGTTATTTGTGGTATGGTCCAGATGATCTTTTGATATGATTCATTTTTTCTTTAAAATAGATGAATGGGTGTAGATGGTATGGCCCCACTTGATGTTTACGAGGTCCATTGGTGTGACCCATTGATGCTGCCCACTTGATGTTTATAAGGCTCATTGGTGCGGCCCGTTGATGCGGCCCACTTGATGTATATGAGACCCATTGGTGTGGCCCATTGATGTGGCCCACTTGATGTTTATGAGGCCCATTGGTGCGGCCCACTTGATGTTTATGAGGCCCATTGGTATGTATATGAGGCCCCTTGGTGCAGTCCGTTGATGTGACCCACTTGATGTTTATGAGGCCCATTGGTGCGGCCCGTTGATGCGGCCCACTTGATGTATATGAGACCCATTGATGCGGCCCACTTAATGTTTATGAGGCCCATTGGTGTGGCTCGTTGATGCAGCCCACTTGATGTATATGAGGCCCATTGGTGTGGCCCATTGATGTGACCCACTTAATGTATATGAGGCCCATCAGTCCGACCCGTTGATGTGGCCCACTTGATGTATAAGAGGCCCATTGGTTCAGCCCGTTGATACGACCCACTTGATGTTTATGAGGCCCATTGGAGCGGCCCGTTGATGCGACCCACTTGATGTATATAAGGCCGATCATGATGTATTTGGGCCATGGGTTAAGGTCCAATGTGATGTATATAAGGACCATGAGTGAGGCCCAATGAGATGTATGTGAGGCCTTTGTACAAGGCCAAATGTGATGTATATGAGGTCCATCGCAATGTATGATTCCACCATGATGTATGTATTGATGTTTATGGCGGGCCATGCCTTGGGAGCAATGATGGTTTGACGTCCACATTTTAAGAGCAATGATGGTTAAATGTTCGCATTGTAACTCTCCCTATGACCCATTGTTAGGCCCATACTTGTCGTGAGTAGGCCGTCTAAGCCCATCTTTGTTATGAATAAAGTCCATCACCATATAACATGCTAAGTATAGTTCCATGATTCATGCTCATACGTATCATATGTATGCTTGATATGAGGAGTGACTGATCATAGCATATGCCTTTGGGTAGATTATTTATGGGCTCCTTAATAGGCAGAGTTGCCCCACATGAGTGCGCGGTATACACAAGATTGCTCCATAACTGATAGTGTGATTTATACACTTCACATTTGTATGACATAATTACTGTACGCTCTAGCGACATCAGGGCTATTACCTCCACAGACATATTGTGGATGGTAACATCGGACACCGAAAATACTGTTACTAGCATCGAGGCACCATAAATGTCCTTGGGTGAAAATTCCTAAACTCAATGGTACCAGAGGATGACTTCAACGTCGAGACTGAGTGGATACATGAGCACACAGGGCTGTATACCAGTAGACCACGTCTCCTACTGTGTCGTGGTCTGTTAGAAAGGGGTGTGACCTTAGTCGCCTGAGTGAGGGGGCAATATCTAGGTTGAGTTTGCTAGCTTGAGGAATGAGTCTGCTATCGACAAGCTGAGCCCGATATTGGCAGGTGGATAGTGAGGTCTTTTCCACTTACCTAATTGTGCGCTCAGATATGGGCGGTAAGCTGACGTAGAGTGTATTAGACCCTGGTGATTGTCCAGCGTGAGAACTGTACTAATACTTGATGTTTTAGTGATGAACTGCATTGATTTGTGGATTCGGACGAGGACTAGTATGCTTGAGTTACATCTCGCATCGTATGGCCTTGGTATGGCTGACATCATTTACGCCTTGCATCGCATGGTCTTGATATGGCCGATAGCATTCATACCATGCATTGCATAGCTTTGGTACGACTAATAGTATTCATGGATTTGCTAGCATATTTTACATTACTTTGATATTCCATTCTGAGCACTCTTATATTGCGCACACACTCTCACCACCCTTTAAGATTTTCATAAGCTTATGAATAATTGATGCATGCAGGTGATGCCAGGACACAGCCGTAGCTTAGTCACAGTAGGAGCGTGTAGTCGAGTTTCTGGAGTTTCTGATTCTGTTACTGTATTTCCCTTTATGTGCATTGTACTCAAAGTTTTTGATCATAGTGGATTTATGATGATGTTGTTGGTTGTTGTTTGTGGGTTATGTTTATGGTTATGCTTACTGCGAATCAAATTCATGTTGAAAATTCTCCTTGTAAGATCTTAGGATTGGAACCTGGTGTATGGGTGCTGGGAGCCAAGAATGGGTACTAAGGAGGCTGTCGGTGCAGGATTCGGTGATTGGGATTTTTGTGAGACCGGTTTTTGAGTTTAGGGCATGACTGATATGGCCCACTTGATGTATATGAGGCCCATTGGTGCGGCCCATGTGATGTGGCCTACTTGATGTATATAAGGCCCATTGGTGCAGCCCATGTGATGTAGCCCACTTGATGTATATAAGGCCCATTGGTGCGGCCCATGTGATGTGGCCCACTTGATGTATTTGAGGCCCATTATGATGTATTTGAGGCCCATGGGTTGAGGCCCAATGTGACGTATATAAGGACCATGAGTGAGGCCCAATGAGACGTATATGAGGCCTTTGTGTAAGGCCGAATGTGATGTATATGAGGTCCATTACGATGTGTGATTCTGAAAAGGCCGAGTTATATGTCCTAGAGGAGGGGGGGGGGGGGAGTGAATAGGACTATGCCAAATAAAAATTAAAAAGCTGAATATAGACAACAGATAACAAAAGAGAATGCAAATATCCAAAGGAAATAACAACCTCAAAAATCAAGTATTGAGAGGTTGATACAAACTTGGTTCTAAGGACAACTTAACACCAAAAACCAATGGTTTATGGCAGGACAACCTTACTAGAATGTGGATGAGTATCAAAAACTCAAACTCAAGAGGATATGAAAGAAATAGAAACTAATCTATTACAACATTCACCATACAATGCTAAAATATAAAGATTACAACATTCACATCCACAAATACATCTCACAATCTTAAACCATAAAAGATAAAGTAATAAATCACACATCCACCAAACACAGAGAATTATAGTGGTTCACTTATGTGTACACCAACTGTTAATAAACAGCCACACAACTACTCCACTCCTAATATCCACTCCCTTGGGATATTAGCGTTCACTAATTAAAATAGGTTTTTCAAGGTTCACCTAAAACCTTCACAATTGTGTCTTTAGATGGGCTTACACAATTCAAAAAACCCCTCGCTCTGAGATTTTTTGGATCACCTTAGACAAAACCAAAATAAAGATTTTCTAGAACAATTTCACAAACCAGAAATGAATTGAATTATAGAAAAAGAAAAAACTTATCTGTATGACGATTCTGAAGCAGCTCGGTAGAACCAACTTGATGACGACGTAGATGTTCAACGTTCAGTCTCACAAGTGTATAGGGTTCTAAGTCTAGATGATTTTTAATTAAATCAACAAGGGTTTTGTATTGATTTTGATCTCAAGGAAGGGTAAGTTAAATATCCCTTTTCAAAATGAGAATGGAATAGAGAAGCAAAATAAAAAATAAGATCTACTTTAAAGAATCTTAAATATGCACAAAATAGCTTAGAATGTACTCAAAATTATATTAGAGTGATTGCTTAAGAATGATAAGAATTGAATAGAAAAGTCTGAAATTCGAGCACTATTTATAGGTGAAAAATCAGTTCACACGACTGACCTTTGGTTAGCTACGAATGGCCTTATCCAAACAGATTTTCAAAAATTCTTGTGCAATAAGATTTTTCAACTGCACGATTGGCCTTGTGGGTCCCATGACTGGTCGAGTGGCCTACTGGACTGGTCGTGGATACCACACGACTGGTCCTGTGAGTTTAGATTACTCGCTGAAAAACGAGTCGAGCACTGCATGAGTGGTCGAGTACTATTCACATGACTGGTCGAGCAGTTTCCAGGACTGGTCGTAGATCAACAGAAAAATTCTAAAAGTTCATAATAAATCCTGGACTGGTCGAGGAAATAATAGGACTGGTTGAGCCAGTGTTACGGGTAGTCGAAAGAATAGAATTTTACACTTATAAAATGATAAAAATGACCGACAGAAAGTATGAAATGATCCAATCATGATCTAAGGTTAATCTAGGTTAATCATACCTTACTTGTGAGATAGAACATATGAACACTTAATCTATCGATCACTTCAGTAACTTTAATTCTTGCGATCTTCCAAGCTTGAACACAACATACCAAACATAATCTTCGACTAGGTCTTGAGTTCTTGGACTTTTCTGGTTCCAGATCTTGAACCGCAATGTTCTTAAAAACTCTGTCTTCACTCAATATATGAAAGTCTTCACTTTCTTCCAGTTTGAAGATCTCGGTAAGTTTGTCGTAGATATCGGTAAGATAGATTCTACACGAACAGAACAAATGTCAAAGATTTAATGTGAATAGATGCATAAGTTTTATACAAATCAAGATACAAACTTGAATTGGTTTGTTAAACCAAAATTTAACAATACTTAGGGTTTATCAACATAGCACTTTCAATCTTCCCCTTTGTCAAATTTGTGACAAAACCAAAATTACAATATGCAATAGATATTCAAACAACACATTGCACAAACATGTTGCACTAACATGCATACACATGTATGATATGATCCATAATAGATATCATGTAAGATAATCAACTCTCCCCTTAATCCACTACTCTCTGCAAAAAAATATTATATTAGTCACATTTCATCATATCATATCCACATATCATTCAATATTACAATGTCTTCCCCTTTTTGTCACAACATAACAAAGGAAGCAAATAAGGATAAATGAAGAGAATAAGAGAGCATGTAGAATTAATAACTACTCATCCAAATCAAATAAACAGAGTATCCGAGCTGAATAGATAAGAGTTCAAACAAAATTATCCAATTAGTCATAAGTAAAAGAGTTAGAATAAAGTTATTATAGATACCATCAAATCAAAATAAAACTAATCAGATCCTGAAGAGGGAGTAGGAATAGATGGATCAATTTGATGTAAATCCATTTTAATGTGCCTCATATGTTTACTCATATAAGCAAATTGAGAATCCTGGGTTATACGAATTTGAGCTACCTGTTCCTTAAGATTACGTAACGTCTCATCGAAATCAGAAGGCTGATAATTAGGGTCAGCCTCAGAATCTGATTCGAGTTCATCAAATAAATCATCCATATTAACGTCTTCTAGAGGTAAAGCATCAGCTTCTTTAGCTTCTTCATCTCCTCCAACATTCCCATCAACTTGACCAGGTGCCAAGTCCAGGTTCATCTTGTTGATATTAGAATTGTTAAATGGACGGAGATTAATAGAACCTTCTCCAACAGGTATAGCTATCAAAGAATGATTAGCTAAGGCAGTCATAAGATAAGTGAATGGAATATCGTTATGATCAGGATGGAGACGAAACTGAATAATATGATGACAGATAAGAGAAGGAAGACAGATATGGATGCCAGATACAATTGAATGCATAATACGGGCCATAAAAGAGGTTAGCTCAGTCTTGTTACCTGAGCAAGGATAGACAAATAAAAATCTGATGTAAGATCCTATATCTGGAAAACATATATTTGGAACTGAGCGTAGTACCGCCATTCCATTCCGCATTCATGTTACAGAGAACTCTCGTAATCAATTGTATAACATTTTTAGAAGGTCTAGATTGCAAAGTGGATATGGGTATGCCGTCATCAACTATAGGTATATTCATGATTGCTAAAATTAAATGACAGTCTACCTCAGTTGGACCTTCTCTAGTTGACACAGTAAATGTCGAATCTTCTAGAGAGAACTCAGTAATGCAAGCACACATGGCCTGCGCAATGGATCAGTATGCAGGACCACCCCAAGGTAGTATGCTTTCCCAACCTACAGCTTGAAGGAGAGAGATAATATTGAAGCGCTCAAGATAATTAACAATGACAACACGCTCAACAATAACATTTCTTTGACAAAAATCTCACACATATTCAGGATCCTCTTTGGGAGGCCGAAGGTGATGCATGGTAATGGGTGCGGAACGGGATGAAGAGGGACCACAAGTGGTTCTCTTCCTATTTCTTCCTTCCATTACAATAAGAAAACAAAGAAACAAAGGATTGCAAAAATAAAAATAAAAGGATTCCAAGTAAATAAGATTTTAAGGAAAAAACCCTTTCAAACCACCATAAATCTTGAAACAAGAAGCAAAATCAAGATTAATAATGATCAAAGAACTTAAATCCACAAGGAAATAAAAATGAAGTACTAACTGGAGAGTAAATGAGAGATGGGTTCAATCGGTCGTGGTTGGGCTTGATGGAGAAGAAGAAAGAAATGAAAAAAAAATGACATTTTCTCCAAATAAAAACCCATTTCATGAGTTTCATGACTAATCGTGTACATACTCGACCGGTCGTGCCATGACTGGTCGAGTGTGTACTCGACTGGTCGTGTAACACTGAAAATGTGCAATTTTATATATATTTAAATTAAAAAATGTAAAATAATATATACATACATTATGATACAAATGAGCACAAATCATCAGTTCATATTGCACATACCAAGATCAAATTTAAATTTTGCAAATCGATTTTTGTCAATCGGTTTTGTGAATATGTCAGCTAGTTGATTCTCGGTCTGAAGATATTCTAATGAAATTATTTTTTCTTCCACCAATTCACGAATATAATGATACCTAATGTCAATGTGCTTGGTTCATGAATGCTGAATAGGATTTTTAGAAATATTAATTATGCTTGAGTTATCACAATATAACATCATAGATTCTTGCGTAATTCCGTAATCGCTTAGCATTCTCTTCATCCATACTAACTGAGTGCATGCATTACCTACAACAATATATTTAGCCTCAGCAGTGGAGAGCAATACAAAACTTTATTTCTTACATAGCTAGGAAACTAAAAGTTCTCGACATAGAAATAACCACCGCTGGTCGATTTACGATCATTAATGTCACCAGCCCAATTAGCATCCATGTAACCTGCTAATTACACACTATTATCATGTGGATACTAGAGACCAAGATTAGCTGAACTAGCGACATATCGTAAAATTCGCTTAACAACAATCAAGTGGGACTCTTTAGGGTCCGATTGATATCTGACACAAATTCCAACACTAAAAGCAATATCAGGTCGATTCGCAGTTAAATAAAGTAAACTTCCTATCATACAACCAAACAACTTAGGATCCACACTCTTACCTATTGAATCCTTAGAGAGTTTCAGAGTGGTACTCATTGGAGTATTAAAATTTTTTCCACTCTCAAATCCGAACCTTTTAATTAAGTTCAGAGCATATTTATTTTGAGAGATGAAGAATCCATTAGGAAGCTGTTTGACTTGCAACCCAAGGAAATAATTTAGTTCTCCAACCATGCTCATTTCGAATTTAGACTTCATACGATCTGCAAACTCAACAGTCATGTTAGCACAGGTAGATCCATATATAATGTTATCAACATAGATTTGCACCATTAGAATATGATCATTATGTTTTTTAACAAATAATATTTTATCTACACTCCTCATAACAAACACATGACTTAATAAGAAATTAGTTAATTTCTTGTACCATGCCCTGAGAGCCTGTTTCAAACCATAGAGTGCCTTTTTTAGGCGATAAACATGATTAGCATGCTTAAGGTCTTCAAAATGTTTGGTTGTTCAACGTATACTTCTTCATAAAAATCACCATTTAAAAATGCACTCTTAACATCCATTCGATATATTTTAATTTTTTTAAAACACCCAATAGATATAAATAGTCTGATTGATTCAAGACGAGCTACTTGGGCAAAGGTTTCATCATAATCAATACCTTCAATTTGGGTGTATCCTTGTACAACCAGCCTAGCCTTGTTTATAATTATGTTACCAAATTCATCAGACTTATTCTTGAAAATTCATTTTGTTATGATAATATGTTTATCAGTTGGTCATAAAACTAAATACCAAACATCATTTCTCATAAACTGATTGAGCTCTTCTTGCATAGCTGCAATCCAGTTTTCATCAGTAAGGGCTTCTTTTATGTTAGTCGGTTCCATCTAAGATGCAAAGCACATGTAGTTACACATATTTTCTAATTATTTATGAGTGCATAAACCATTGATGGGATTTCTAAGGATTTGATCAGTAGGATGATCTTTATTTGTTCGTAGTTTAGTGTTATTTTGATTAGATGAAGAGTATGATTTATCAATTAGAAGAACCTCATCTTCTTCTGAACTTGAGTCAAGTGTATTCAAATGATCATTAATGACCACATTAATAGATTCTTGAATTTTACAGGTCCTCTTGTTAAGTACCCGATATGCTCGACTATTCAGAGCATACCATAAAAATATCCCTTCATCACTTTTGGTGTCAAATTTACCCAGATGTTCTTGGTCACGCAAGATATAACATTTACTGCCGAAAACTCGAAAGTATTTGACAGAAGGCTTCTTATCAAACTACATCTCATAAGCCGTTTTATTATTAGATTTTCTAATATAAACAAGGTTAATTATATAACAAGCAATATTTACGGCTTCAGCCTAGAGATTTTTAGGAAGCTTCATATTATTTAACATTACATTTGCCATTTCTTGAAGCACCCTATTTTTCCTTTCCACTACACCATTTTGTTGTGGTGTTTTGGGAGCAGAATATTCATGTGATATTCCTTGGTCACTACAAAATTTCTCAAAACTGTTATTTTCAAACACAGAACCATGATCACTACGGATCTTAGTAACTTGTAACTCTTTTTCATTTTGGATACGTTTAAGTACCCTTTTTTACTTCATCGAGAGTTTCAGATTTCTCTCTTAAGAAGACTACCCAAGTATATCTAGTAAAGTCATCTACAATGAGCAGAATATACTTCTTGCCACCTCGACTCTCCGTTCTAGTTGGTCCAATGAGATCTATGTGAAGAGTTCGAGTGGTTTAGATGTGGCAGTGGAGTTTATCTTTTTGTGAACACTCCTGGTTTGTTTACTAATCTGGCACTCGCCACATATCTTATCCACTTTCTTTACTTTGGGTAGACTTCTTACCAAATCACTTTTGCTCAATCTATACAAGTTGTAATAGTGTACATGTCCTAGGCGCTTATGCCATAGTTCAGTCTCATTGGTATGGACCATGTAACATGATAGCTTAGATGAACTTAAGTCACTAACTATATAGCAATTCTCAGAAGTTTTGTGACCAGTTAATATTACAGAACCATTCTTATTTAAGATTTCAAACTTTTGGTTTGAAAATTTTACACTGTGATTATTATCACAAATTTGACAAATGCTTAATAAATTATGTTTTAAACCTTCTACATATAAAACATTTTCAAATAGAGGGAGGTTAGGGAGTTGAACCATACCTTGAACAATAATTTTACAATTACTACCATTACCGAATGTGACTGAACCATTAGTTGTGTCTTTAAGACTGGTGATAGACTTTTGTCATTTGTCATATGTCTGGAGCAACCACTATCCTGGTATGTAATGCCCTGAATTTTGGGGGTCGAGCAAAGCTCTACTCCCAATTATGCAATATGGATAATGATGTTTAGATGTCATCCATATCAATGCATTAAACATGAGTGGGATTATACTAAAATAGCATATCATACTCCAGAGATAATGTAATTAAGCAACGAAAGTCTGAAGCACAAGTATCTAAATATGAAAGTATTTTTTTTTAAAAAACTTCGGAGTATGAGCATGTAACCGGGCGGAATATATACATGTATTATTTCAGAATAGACAAAATATCAAAATGTAAAGCGTTCAACTAATCCATAAGTCCCTGTAATCCCGTCGAATCAGCATAGGGTCTACACATACCCGCCTGAGAGCTAAACGTAGGAGGATTCTTCCTCCTCGTCTATGAGGTCCTGCTCTGTTGCATAGACTTCGCCATCACCTGCATCTAAACCAGAGTCTGGGTATATTAAAACACCGTCCTAGGGTAGGAATGAGTGGCCAACTCAGTAGTACTATAAGGCAAAGGTTAACATGTTATCAATTCAATCAAGCATTAATGATAAAGTTGTAGGGCGTACATTTCCTAACTACTCTGGTTAATGAAAGAATGATATGCGTAATGATGCATGCCCTTGCCTGCACTCCCTTAGCGACATCATATCACGATCACACATAGAAAACTCCTAAAATATGCACTTCCTCGCTAAAGCACATGCAATATGGTGCATGAATGTGTTAACCAAGTAATTTATTAAGTTTATTCATACGGCAGATTCGGGAAGCTAAGTTACCTCCCTTTATATCACTTACCCAAACAATGATTCATCTAGGGTCGTCAATCTTAGTTAAACACATACGATAGGCAAGTTGTAGGGCATCACCCCTGATGAAAAGTAGAGGATAGGTAAATTCACGAGTTTACACTCGAGGTCACTACGGAGAGGCTCGTCACCTCAGGGTAGGCCTAGTTTATACTCGAGGTCACTACGGAGAGGCTCATCACCTCAGCATAGGCCTAGTTTATACTCAAGGTCATTATGGGAGGCTCGTCACCTGAACGTAAGCCGACAGCTCGAATACGGTGTCTCATACACCACCATATTTGGCTCACAAGTTTAGGTTGCTCACTGGTCACTATGGGGAGGCTCGTCACCCCAGCGTAGGCCGACAGCTGGACCATGGTGTCCCATACACCATCATGCCTGGCTCATGAGTCTTAGCGGATCGCGGTACCATGGTTGAAATGGGCTTTTACATTGGTAAGTGGTACCTTAGATTCAAGCAATAGAGTCCATATATGATAAATACACAATAGGCCAATCGGTTTATTAGACAAGTTTGACTAGTATGAGCGTACGCTGAATTAATCGACATGGAGTGCATAAACACTCCATGTGGCCTAACTACTGTCGACAATCATCTTATGACTTGAATTCATCGAACGTATCAAATGTGGCGAAACTAATTCGGCCACTCAAATAGAAATTGCTATCAATTACTTCCCAATCATACTCAAATGCAACATGTGGAGACATGTGATAATCATATAGGTATTTAACAAACAATCCAAGTACAACACTCATTTGAGTATTTTATCAACATATTGAACATACTACTGAACATTTCAATTCATCCATAAATTACATAGTTGAAATTAAGATTACATGAAGGAAATTATACATATAGATAAGGTAATTGAGAATTCTATCTCAACACCCTTATTAAATACAATTCATCAAACAATATCTCATTTAGACATTTTATCAAGCACATAAAATATGTTATTATACATATGCATTTTCTACATAAATCACGTAGTTGAAATTAAGACTACATGAAGGAAATTATACATCTAGATAAGGTAGTTGAGAATCCTATCTCAACGCCTATAATAAATACAATTCATCGAACAATTTCTCATTCAAACATTTTATCAAACACTTAGACTACACATTACCACATATATGAACTAAATTAGTTATAACATATATTATGGCAAATCCTTTCACAAAGGAGCTGTCATACATACAACAATCATGTATTCTATGTTAATAGTCATGGCAAGCACAAATCATGATTTTATATTCATTCGAACATTTCAACAAACACATGAAATGCATCATATATTCACATAGTTCACACACATGTATAAATTATCGAATTCATTGTAACTAAGATCATGTGGCAGCAATCAAGTCAGACATAAATCATTAGCTAACATTGAAAGCCTTGAAAACCATAACCTAAACGTTTATAGTCCGCACCTTTCGTTGGAAAACTCGTTTCGAACTCAGTTCAAATCCTACACTTCCGTCTACAGAACAACGACTACCTAAATCACGAAATAGGTTAGCTATTTCATCGATTCCTCTATTTGGATTTCTAAAACAAGGTTATGGTGAAGATTTCTTACCAAAATTATAGCCAAAAGAGGGTTGGATAGTGAAATAAAATAGCGATCCAGCATGTAGAGTCGTGTGGGAGGATTCCTGCAACGATCTCCCAGACTCTCCCTCCTCTCCTCACTCTTTTCCCCTCTTTTCTCTCTTCTCTCTCTTAGGGTTTGGAGAAAATCGTATGGAATAGAAATGGGGTGGTTTAAGGGCATTATGTAGGCTCAGAACTGATGCAAATGGCCTAAGGGCCCTGGTATACCTGGCTTGTATCCAAAGGGCGCCTATTTCGGGTAAATGAGGCTCGTCCAGAGGTCCATTACTCACCTATGGTGTAGGGTAAGTTCCCTAACCATGGATCTAAGCTAGGTTATGATTTCGGTGCGATCGGATTAACGGATCGACCATGGAGAACCCGTATTAGATCAACGATCGTTATCACTCGATCAGGGCCACAAGTATACAAATAAGAGCAGGGAAATTTCCTTAATCCATGGGTGAAGTTTAATCAGAATCTGAAGGTTTGAAGTCTTCAATTTCACCCTGGAACGAATGGTCCAATTCACTTAAGTTCTGGTTCACTTTCTAAAGATATTCGCGTTTCTCACACACTTCACTTAGGGCTCAAGTTGTGCATTTCTGGATACTATTTGGGCTCAATTCCTATGTTGCTTGTCAAGCCTAATAAGGCGGTCATAATCTTATAGTTTCGCTGTCATCGGACTTTCGATGCGCGGTCAAGGTCCGATACGGAGTTTCAATGTGCTCTTGAGAGCAATTGGGTTTTGGGATTTCTCCTAGGTTTGTAAGGGACATTGAGTCAATGGTATTAATGATTTTCAGTCTTACCATTTATGGAAATGGTGGTTCGAGTTAAATCCACCACTTATTTAGTTTAACACTTAACTAAATTCTACCCTAATTACGATAGAATAAGGTCCTAGGATAGTTCTATGTCCCTTTTTGGTAATTTTAGTTAGTATATTATTTTAATTATTTTTTTAGTAGTTCATCATCAAGTCTACTTTATCTCCACCAAATTTTATTAGTTTTTATATTGTAAAAATATTCTAAAAATTCTAAAAGTAGCAGCTGTCCGAAATAATAATTTTTGGATAATTATCACATCAACCAAGATTCAACTATATTAAAATTTTTATTATATTTTTACTTATTTTTATATAAAACTAGACTTATCAAGCTTCAATCTAGATTTTGAATCACCTAAATTGGAGTTATATTGAGGGGGATATGACTTTTTGAAGTCGGTCGAAAAAAGTAAAAAATCACAGTGAGGTCCACCGAAATCTGGTGCACCAGTGGCACGGTGCAGTTAGGGCGGTGGCGCCGCGTGCTACTGTGATGTCTGGTGGTGATTCTGCCACATAATATTTGAAACACATGTATTTTACAAACCGGAATGAGTTATTCGATATGCAATATATGATTTTGAGGTAGGAGAAGCTGTTCTATCCAAATAACCTATTTATTTTGTGATATTCCAAAAGTTTAATGGTAAAAAATCCATGTTATTTATATATTTACTATTTATAGTAAATTTTAGTTTAAGTATTGTCCTTCATCATTTAAACTTTAGGATTTGTGTATAATATGAAAGTACTTAGAAACATTTGAAGAATAAGGTGGTGAAAGGTAAGATTTTTGAAGGAAATGGGTTGAAAGGGGATTTGAGGCTTTAGGATTGAGTTCTGAGAAGTCAATAAGGGGTTATGATCGACCCATTGCCCAAGGACGTATAACTCTAAGTTGGTAAAAATCTGGGACATTATAAGGTACCACTTTGAATGGCTCGTGGCTTTGAATGCGGTGTGAGCAACCAAACAAGCAACCTTAGGACTCATTTCACTATAGTTTTGGGTTTAAGAGTATAATTGGTCTTCTTCTGATTATAATTGTTATACATCCTACCCACTGAGTTAGATTTTAAGAGCTCCTTAAGTAAGTCTACAATTTTCTTAGCTAAAGGATTACAGTTCAGATTTTTATAGTTGATATGGTTCTTTTGAGGATTTAAGGACTGAAAAGTTTTAGTCATTTTAGAAATATTTTGATTCAAACTTTTCCCTTTTGAGTTAGAAGACTCTCCTTTAACAAATTTAGGTGGAGTATTCTTATATTTGGGAGGAATATTTTTATCATAGTCCAATCCAAATCGATCACCACATTTTCTAGATCCAGATAGGAGTTGTTCTAATTTAGGGTCAAAATCTGGGACGTTTTGAAATCTAAGTCACACTTAGTTTTTTTTTAAAGTAATCTGAAAGGTGTGATTTTTCCAAAACTAGATTATCAAAATTCTCTTTCAATTTTAAAAACTTTTCTTTCCGTAGTTTTAATTTAACAGCTATTTTATAACTTTCCCTGTATAGGGCATCATAAGCATCTTAAAGATCTTCTTCATTCTCTTGATCACTTCCCATATTTTCTTCACTGGTTGTATCATTATATGAGAAAGTGAACTTGGCTAGAGTCATTAGGGCTTTAACATTATTACCCAACTCAGTTTCAGAATCTTCTGACTTTGAAGAGGCTTCAGAGCAAGAAGACTCATCCCATGTAGCCAACATACCTTTCTTTTTAGGTTTGTTCTTTTTAGGACATTTGTTCGCTAGATGCCCATATTCATGGTAGTTGTAGTATTGGCTGTCTTTTAAAGATTTCCAATTTTTTGATCTTGATCTTTTCTTTTCAGTAGGTTTTTGAACATTAACCCCCTTTTTACTTTTGAAAATCTTGTAAAACTTTTTATCTAAAAGGGCCATATCATCTTCAGAATTTTCTAAATCAGAATTGTTATTTTTTTGAGACATGCTTTTAGAAGACTTAAGGGTGATTGATTTACCTTTCAAAGCTTTAAAGTTTAACTCACAGGTTTGTAAAGAACCGACTAGTTCTTCAACCTGCATATGGTATGTATCACGAAGTTCCTGAATGGCCGTGACTTTTAAATTAAACCTTTTAGGTAGTGAGCATAGTATCTTTGCACAGACTTTACTTTTTGGGATGCTATCTCCAAGACCCCAGATAGAGTTGACTATGTCATTCAACTTAGTGTAGAATTCCATGAATGTTTCACTTTCTTCCATATGTATTTCCTCAAATCTAGTGGTGAGGATTTGTAGTTTACATTTCTTGACAGTAGTAGTACCCTTGTGTGTCATTTCTAAGATATCACAGGCTTGTTTCGCAGTATCACAAGATATAATTCTTTTGAATTCATCTAGTGATAGTGCGCAAGTTATTACATTTAAAACCTTGGCATTAGCACTACTCTCAGTTCTCTGAAGAGTGGTCCAAGTGCTATAGGGAGCAACCCTTAGAGATTTAGTTCCATCAAGGCCTAGAACTTCAACAGTAGGTGGAGTCCATTTAGTTACTTTAGCTTGCCATACATTCTCATCAAGAGACCTCAATAATATTCTCATTCTGGCTTTCCAATAAGCATGATTAGAGCCATCAAAAGGTGGAGGCTAGTTATAGAAAGGCTATCAAAATTTGACATCTTAAAAGCTCAGATCGGTTAGCTCAGGAATTAAATCTAAATAAACAAGCTATTAGGCTTTGATACCACTTGAAAAGGCCGAGCTATATGTCTTAGAGGGGGAGGGTGAACAGGACTATCCCAAATAAAAATTAATAAGAGGAATATAGACAATAGATAGTAAAAAAGAATGCAAATAACAACCTTAAAAATCAAGTATTGAGAGGTTGATACAAACTTAGTTCTAAGGACAACCTAACACCAAAAATCAATGGTTTATGGCAGGACAACCTTACTAGAACGTGGGTGAGTATCAAAAACTCAAACTCAATAGGATATGAAAGAAATAGAAACTAATCTATTACAACATTCATCACACAATGCTGAAATATAAAGATTACAATATTCACATCCACAAATACATCCCACAATCTTAAACCATAAAAGGTAAAGAAATAAATCACATATCCACCAAACACAGAGAATTATAGTGGTTCTCTTGTGTGTACACCAACTGTTAATAAACAGCCACACATAACTACTCCACTCCAAATATCCACTCCCTCGGGATAGTAGCGTTCACTAATTAAAATAGGTTTTTCAAGGTTCACCTAAATCTTCACAATTTTGTCTTTAGATGGGCTTATACAATTCAAAAAATCCCTCGCTCTGAGATTTTCTAAATCACCTCAGACAAAACCAAAATAGAGATTTTCTGAAACAATCTCACAAACCAAAAATAAATTGAATTATAGAAAAATTAAAAACTTATCTATATGACGATTCTGAAGCAGCCCGGTAGAACCAACTTGATGACAATGTAGATGTTCAACGTTTGTATAGGGTTTTAATTCTAGATGATTTTTAATTAAATCAGCAAGAGCTTTGTATTGATTTTGATCTCAAGGCAGGGTAAATCAAATATCCCTTTTCAAAATGAGAATAAAATAGAGAATCAAAATAAAAAAGAAGAGCTACTTTAAAGAATCTTAAATATGTACAAAATAGCTTAGAATGTACTCAAAATTATCTCAGAGTGATTGTTTCAGAATGATAGGAATTAAATAGAAAACTCTGAAATTTGAGTACTATTTATAGGTGAAAAATCGGTTTGCACGACTGGCCTTTAGCTAGCTACGATTGGCCTTATCTAAACAGATTTTCAAAAATTCTTACGCGATAAGATTTTTCAGCTGCACGACTGGCCTTGTGGGTCCCATGACTGGTCGAATGGCCTGCTCAACTGGTCGTGGACACCACACGACTGGTCGTATGAGTTCAGATTACTCGCTGAAAAATGAGTCGAACACTACACGACTGGTCACGCACTAGTCACATGACTGGTCGATCAGTTTTCAAGACTGGTCATAGACCAACAGAAAAATTTTAAAAATTCATAACAAATTCTGGACTAGTCGAGGAAATACTAGGACTGGTCGAGCTAGTGCTAGGGCTAGTCGAAAGAATAGAATTTTACACTTATAAAATGACCAAAATGACCAACCGAAAGTATAAAATGATCTAATCATGATCTAAGGTCAATTTAGGTCAATCATACCTTACTTGTGAGATAGAACACATGAACACTTAATATATCGATCACTTTAGTAGCTTTAATTCTTACGATCTTCAAAGCTTGAACTCGACATACCAAACATAATCTTCAACTAGGTTTTGAGTTCTTAGACTTTTCTGGTTTCAGATCTTGAACCGCAATGTTCTTGAAAACTCTGTCTTCACTCAATATATGAAAGTCTTCACTTTCTTCCAGTTTGAAGATCTCGGTAAGTTTGTCGTACATATCGGCAAGATAGATTCAACATGAACAAAACGAACGTCGAAGATTCAATGTGAACAGATGCCCAAGCTTAATACAAATCAAGATACAAACTTGAATTAGTTTGTCACACCAAAATTTGACAATACTTAGGGTTTATCAACATAGCACTTTCAGATTCCACCATGATGTATGTAATGATGTTTATGGAGGGCCATGCCTTGGGAGTAATGATGGTTTCACGTGCACATTGTAAGAGCAATGATGGTTAAATGTCCGTATTGTAAACCCTACCTAAAGCTCATTGCTAGGCCCATTTCATATTCCCTTAGTGGATTAACCCAAACTGTTGGGCCCCCATAATTGTTAGGCCCATACTTGTTATGAGTAGGCTGTCTAAGCCCATCCTTGTTATGAAGAGAGCTCATCACCATATAACATGCATAGTATAACATAATGATACACACCCATATACATCATTTGTATGCCTGTTGTGAGGAGTGTTTGATCATAGCATACGCCATTGGGCTGAGGCATTTATGAGACTCCTTATGAGACGGAGTGCCTCACATGATCGTGCGGTATGCGTAGGTTTGATGCATGACTGGATGGTGTGACTCATGCATTTTGCATTCCGTGTGATGTGATTCACTGTACACTGAAAGTGTACTGGTTTGTCAATTAGCGTGAATGTTGAGTCAGCAAGTCAAGTGAGCCCCATAGGAAGATCCTTCAAGCGTCTGCCTCAACTGGATGTGTGCTTCGAACTCATCAAAGGTAAACTTAGCCTCACATCCTATATCCCAAAACACCTAGGTATATAAAATCCTTAAAAATGGATAGAACAGCATAGGTTTAAAGTATGAAAACTATTTTGCAAAATCAGAAAAATCTCTAAGTTTTCAGCTTTTGTCGATATATCGAGATAACCTCGATGAGATCAGACACTAGTTATCGATGTCCTCGGAATGCAATCGATATCATCGAATTGAGGACTACTTATGTCCAACAACTAACTTGATCTTGGACAACATTATTGATGAATCGATGAAACAATCGATATCATCGACATTCAAATTTCGAGATCATCGAGACGGCTCGATATAATCGAATTCAGGTCTGTTTGTGTTTAGTAAGCTTCTAAGGCAAATCATACATTTATTGATGACTCGAAGGAAGCCTCGTTATCCTCGAAATTCAAACTTCGATGATATCGACGGACCTTCGGTGTTATCGATTTCGGACCAAACTGTCTAGCAAGCTTTTTAGAAAAATCCTCTTTAAATGATTCGTGGAATCGATACTCCCTTAATAATATCGATATTCAAATATCGATCATATCGAATCTAGGTTGATATCATCTAATTCGGACAATGGAGTGTCTAGCGAGCTTATAGGAAAAGCTTCTATAAAAGATCAATGAATCGAACTAGGTATCGATATCATCGACATTTGAATATTGATGACATCGTGGGAGGATCGATAATATCGAAGCCAGCTGTCTCAAATCATAGCCTGCTCTCTTGTTTTTCATTTTTGAGGAATCAAATAGTAGGTCGATAAAATCGGAGTTCGAAATCCGATGACATCGAAGCATATTCGATATGATCGATCTATGTATAAGAGATTCAATTGCAATTGTCAGAAGAGTTCATATCATCGATCTGTCCCTTAATGTCTTCGAAAGTATACGTCCGATGATATCGAAGATGGATCAATGATATCGAACTTTATGAAAAATATGACTATTTTATTACCGTTGGATCTCTTTGCCTATTTAAGGAGAGATTGCTATTGGTTGCTGTAGTGAGAAAAATAGAGAGAGCCCTGAGAGAGTCCTGCATACTATTTACCCTAAGAGAGTCCTGCATACTATTTACCCTAAGCTCTTTTTCTCATGGCAGTTCATCCTCTAACCCACCTAGATCATTGACATTCAATAGAGTGGATTGGGGAATAACTTCCGCATTCAAGGATCATCCAGCTACCACCTTAATGGTAAATTATTGAGTTGGTATACCTTAAATGCTTAGATGCTAGGATTCACTCCATCTCTAAAATAGGAAAACATTTAATAGAGTAGGATTCCAACATAACCTTGACCCAACCCATCGCCTTACATTGGAGCATCATAAGTGTTGTGGATCAAGGGAGCTGAAGATTCTTCATCACCAAAGGAGGAGACCATCATCCACATGCTTAATGGGGCTCATCTACTTATCTGTATGTCATTAGAGTCCAGAGACCTTGCTGATCATTCCTTTGTGTAGGATTGAGTCACAGGTGATTCTCACCCCTTTCAAGTCCTCATAGGAGGCTTCCGACGGGAGAATATGTGTGGGTGATGTGTGTTGACCCCTGCTCTAGGTGAGTATAAACTTAGGTCCTTAGTGTAGGTCCTTGGTCTGTGTGGCCTAAAAACCTAGGTGCTGTGTGTTGGCCTTTACTCTTGTGTAGGGGATAAACTCTAGGTTCCTTGTGTGGATCCTTGGCCTGTGTGGCCTAAAACCCTAGGTTCCTTGTGTGGAACCTTTGCTCTTGTATAGGGCATAAAACCTAGGTGCTGTGTGTTGACCCTTACTCTTGTGTGGGGTATAAACTTGTGTCTTGTGGAGACATGTCTATGTTCCTTGTTTAGGTCCTAGAGTCAACCTTATGTGGGTTGTGAAGGTTAGAGGTGAACGTGATTTAAAACCTCCGTTAGTGAAATCCGGTACACTTAAGGGTTGAGTGCGTCCGCTGGGAGTGGAGTAGGCATATAGCCAAACCACTATAAAACGACTGTGTTTGAGATTTTTATTTGCATATTCTTTCATTGTATATACTTTGAATGATCACATGATGCATGATTATTTAGAACTGATAAGTATCACATCTCACACACTGTCACTCTGTCCATCCATCATAGACTAAATTTATATATTGCTTAGATATTGAATAGTCCTGTGATTGGATCCTCTATTTGGCTTGGAAGCCATTAGAGTTAAGATAAAGATATCTTGATAAATTGTTATATTAAGATTAAGATAATGATGATAGGATTTTAAACTGTCATAAAAGTTTATAAAGTCCTATTCACCCCCCCTCTAGGACACTTTGACCTACTATTACTTCTACTAGAGCGGTCATTACCATAATTTCAATTGGTATCAGAGAGGGTCTCACTTAAGGGATTCACCACCTAGAGAGTGATCTTAACTGAAGTTGGAATCATGGCCAAAGGAGAGGGCTCATTTGTAACTAGACCTCCTGTATTTGATGGATCACATTATGCTTACTGGAAGGCTAGGATGCATTACTTTCTGAGATCTTTGGATCATGATGTTTGGGACATTGTTGAAAATAGATATGTGCCCCCAAACCGATTAGGTAGTACGTGATGATGGAACAACCATATCCAAACCGAAATCCAAAGAGTTGTGGTCTACTCATGACAAAGGAAAACAAACTGCAGAGGCAAAAGCAATGAACGCCATTTACTGTGCTGTGTCCTAAGAAGTCTTTAATCAAATCAGTATGTGTGGAATAGCCAAAGAAGCATGGGACTTGTTGGAAACAACTCATGAGGGAACCATTACAGTAAAAAGATCCAAACTACATGTAACGCCCTGGAATTCGGGGGTTGAGCATAACTCGGCTCCTGAGTTTCAAAACATCACTTATGCAACATATGTAATGATGGATGTATGTTGTCTGTATGAGTGCATAAAACATGGAGTAGATTAAGCCAAACTGCAAACATAATCCAGGGATAGGTGAAATCTGCAAGCGGAAGACTTAAAGAAATATATGTGTATATGTGTAAGTCCCTATGATATGTATGCTCTTCCAAGTCATAATTACAAGTGCTTGTTTCAAAATATAAGTATCAAAATGAAATCATCTATTACAAAAGAAAACCAAGAATCCCTGTAGCTCAGGGCACGACTCACATGAGCTCGCCTGAGAACTGCATAAAAGAAAACGCGTCCTTGTCATCCTCGTACTCCTGCTCTGCCTCGGGGGTCGCATCATCATCTGCATCTAAGACAGAGTCTGGTTGGTGTTGGAACACCATCCCAGAATGTGGGAGTGAGTGATCAACTCAGTGGAACTATATAGTAAAAGTTAACATAGTATCAATTCAATCAAGCAGTAATGATAAGGAAATACAATTAAACATGTCCTAATTACTCTTATTAATGCAAGGATGTATGTAGAAATGATGCATGCTCTCGCCTGCACTCCCTTAGCGTCTTCATCTTACGGTACGCATGACAACCTCCCGCAGTGCCCACGACGCCAAAGCACATGCAATGCGGTACATGAACATGATTACCAAGTTGTTATTAGTCCTTTTCATACAGCAGGATTAGGAAGCTAAGGTACCTTCCTCATATCAATACCCAAACGGTGATCCATTCTAGGGTCGTCAATCCTAGACAATCTCATATGATCATATGGTTCTAGGTCGCTGCAAAGGGCTAGTCACCAATCAATGCATGCCTACGATACCTTAGTTACTACCCTAAGGCTCGTCGCCTCAATGCAGTATCAAGGTATGCTCGAGGTCACTATAAAGGGCTCGTCACCAATCAATGTAGGCCAACAACACGAATATAGTGTCCCATACCACCATATTCGGCTTACGAGTCTGGTGTGCTCACTGGTCACTACGGGGAGGCTCGTCATCCCAGCGTAGGCCGACAGCTCGACCACGGTGTCCCATACCACCATGCCCAGCTCATGAGTCTTAGCGGATCAAGGTACAATGGTTAACGGGATTGCATTGGTAAGTTTGGTACCCTAGATTCAAACAATAGCGTCCATACATGGTGCACATCCATCCGGACAATCGGGTTACTTGACGAGCTCAACTAGCACGAGCGCACGTTGAGTTGAATGACATAGAGTGCGCAAACACTTTGTGTGGCCAAACCATTGCCGACAACCCTAATATGACTCGGGTTCGTCAAACACGTCCTACGTGGCGAAAACAACCTCGGCCACGAATTCAAGGTTTATTACCGATTCCCTGGACTATTTCATAGTCCCAAACACATTCAAGTATAACAAATATTCATACCAGCAATTCAGAACAGTAATGGATCAACAATTCTAATCATACAGTATGTGAGCATTTGATGAATATCAACTTAACATGGATTTACACATAAGTAGTGCCTGAACTTAAACAACAAGGAATGTAAATTGCATGTAAGAAATCATACGCATCAATAAGATAGTTGAGAATCTCTTCTCAACGCCCATAAAAAGTACAATATATGACACACTTATTCATTCAGACATATCTACAAATACTTAGGCTACATATTCCAACATACATGATGTATGTTGGTGATAACACACATTTGGACAATTCCTTTCGCCAAGGAGTTGATACACATACAACTAGCACAAATACACGACAATTAATCATGGCAAACACATGTTCATATTTCATACGTATACGATACTTTGTACCAATACAAGGAATACACAAATCTCAATATAGCTCATATATATCAGGAACACAATATAAACATCGCATTTGGCATGTGAAATTGCACCCACAACAATAATAAACCATTAACCAACATGGAAAGCCTTGAAAACCATAACCTATATAAATATAGTCCGCACCTTAAACCAGAAAATGCGCAACATATCTGATTTAGACGATAAGTCTTCGTCAACGGCGACTAGATAAACTAAGGCATGAATGAAATGAGCTACATCAACACTTAGACTATTCTAAGCTCCAAAACAGACTAGGGTTTGATTGACTTACCCAAGAATGAACTTAGAATCGCTGAAATAACGATTTAGAAGTGATGGTTTAGGGACACAGAATAACAGGGAAAAATCTCAAGATGATTCACCAACTTCTCTCTCACTTTCTCTCTCTTAGCTAGGGTTTAGAAAATTCGTACGGAATTTGAGAGTGAGGGTTTAAGGTCTTTATATAGGCCTAATATATATGAAAATAGCCCCAGGGCCAAGGTATACTTAGGTTGTAACCAAATCAGGTCTATTTCGATCCAATGGAGCACTTCTAGTGGTCCCTTTTCCACATGCGGTCGGACTTAAGCTCACTGACCATGGATCTAGGTCAGGCTGAGTTTTTGTACCAATCGGATTTATAGATCGCTCATGGCGGACCAATCTCAATTCAATGGTCACCGAAACTCGATCTGGTCCACCGACACTATGACATGCCTGGGCCATCTTCCCTGATCCGAGGGTAAATTTGGGTCAGAATCCAATGGTCAGAATGCTTAAAATCGGCGCGCAAGCGAGACGACTCAGATTTCATAAATTCATATTTAATTTCTTACCTTTCTCACACTCTTTACTCCATACTCAAGCAAATCATCTCAGGACATCATCTGGTCTTGATTTTTGAGGTGATTGTCAAGCCCAACAAGGTGAACATAATTGTCTAAGATCATCGTTATCAGACTTTTGACGCGCGGTATAGGTCCGATACAAAGTTTTCAAGTACTCCCAAGAGCAACTGGATTTAGTGTTGAATCCTAGATTTCAGGGTAACATAGCGTTAACGATTCTACAGGCTTTGAGTCTTGCTGATCAAATTTAAAGTGATTGGTGCTAATTTCACAAGTAATCGAGTTTAGCGCTAATTAACCTACATATAACTTCTAAAGAATTTGAGGTAGTACTCGGGTCTTTGCACGAAATTTTTCGGGTTATTACAATCTACCCCCTTAAAAAAAATTTCGTCCTCGAAATTTGTACCTTTTCATATTTCTCAAGGATCTGAGGGTAGTTCTTTCTGACCTCAGCTTCTGTCTCCCAAGTAGCCTCTTCTTCACTTTGATGCGTCCACAGTACTTTTACAAGAGGGATGACCTTGCTATGTAATACCTGCTCCTTCCTGTCTAGGATACGCATCGGTCGCAGTACATATGTGGCATCCTCTCTCAACTGCACCTGCTCCCAACTGATAATATGCGAAGGATCAGGAACGTACTTCTTCAGCATAGAAACATGAAATACATTATGCACACCTGCAAGTGGTGTGGGCAAAGCAAGGCGGTACGTTACCACTCCCACTCGATGTAGTATTTGAAATGGACCAATAAATCTCGGCTTGAGCTTCCCCTTTTTACTAAACCGCAGGACTCCCTTCATAGGAGAAACCTTAAGAAATATATGGTCTCCAACCTCGAACTCAAGTGGTTGCCGCCTCGTATCAGTGTAACTCTTCTGCCTGCTCTGGGCTGTCAGAAGTCGACGTCGAATAATGTCAACTTTCTCTGAAGTCGCCTGAACTAACTTTGGGCCAATCAAACTACGCTCGCCAACTTCTGCCCAGCAATGCGGTGCTCTACACGAGCGACTATACAATGTCTCGCAGGGAGCCATGCCGATACTCGCCTGGAAGCTGTTGTTATACACGAACTCTGCATAAGGGAGATAATCATCCCAACTGTCCTTGAAATCCAAAACACAAGCTCGCAACATGTCTTCCAGAATCTGATTCACACGCTCCGTCTGCCCGTCTGTCTGCGGATGAAACGTGGTGCTGAGCTTCAATTTCACACCCATCGCTTCCTGGATACGAGTCCAGAAGATAGATGTGAATCGCGTGTCTCTATCAGAAACAATCTCTAAGGGAACTCCGTGCAGACGTATAATCTCCTTGATGTACAACCTAGCCAACTCATCTGCAGAGTTTGTGACTCTGATCGGTAAGAAATGAGCCAACTTCGTCAATTGGTCGACGATCACCCAAATAGAGTCATGTCCCTTCCTCGTTCTTGGTAGCCCTGAAATAAAATCCATAGAGATGAAGTCCCACTTCCATTCAGCTATGGGCATGGGCTGAAGCAGTCTAGGAGGTCGGCGTTGCTCTGCCTTGACCTGCTGGCACGTGAGACAACGAGATACGAACTCAGCAATGTGAACCTTCATGTTGTCCCACCAATAGGATCTCCTCATATCTTGATACATCTTCGTGTTACCCAGATGCACTGCAAGCTTTGAATTATGGGCTGACTCGAGAACCTCCCGTCTCAAGTCAGGAATGTCTAGGACACATAGCCGGCCATGATATCGTAGGCCCCCATCTGAACCAACACTCCACTTAGAGTCCTCATCTGAACGAACCCACTCTCTCATCTTTACCAATATCTCATCATCTGCCTGAGCTACAATGATCCTCTCGTCAATGAGGGGCTGTACTCGAATGTGTGCGATAACCTCATACGGCTCTTCCACCGTGAGTTTCTGCTCAAAGTCTCGCACAAACTCCATCATGTCCCATTCTGCTATCATTAGCGGAGCCACAAATTTTACAGCCTTCTTGCGACTCAACACGTCTGCCACAAGGTTTGCCTTGCCTGAATGTTAAGAGACATCAAACTTAAAGTCTTTCAATGTTTTCAACCATTGGCGTTGCCTCATATTCAAGTCACGCTGCGTGAAGATATACTTAAGGCTCTTGTGGTCGCAAAAGAGCTCGAATCCTCTCCGTAGAGGTAATGTCTCTAGAGCTTTAATGCGAAAATGACAGCTGCGAACTCTAGGTAGTGTGTAGGGTAATTCTCTTCGTGTTTCCTCAACTGTCTTGAGGCATATGCAATCACCCTGTCCTTCTGATAAGGACACAACCCAGACCAATGCAAGAGGCATCAGTATATATCGTATACTTAACCCCTTGCTCTGGCAATACTAGCACAGGGGCGGACGTCAACTTGTCCTTCAGCTCCTGAAAACCTATTTTCGCCTTTTCATTTCAAGCAAACTTCAAGTCTTTCCGTGTCAACTGAGACAACGGTCTGGCTATCTTCGAGAAGTCTCATATGAAGCGTCGATAATAGCATGCTAGACCCATAAAACTTCTCACCTCAGTAACCGAACTAGGCTGATTCCAGTCCTGAACTGCTGCTACCTTAGTGAGTCAACAACTATCCCTTCCTTGGACACCACATGTCCTAGGAACTTGACTTCCTCCTTCCAAAAGTCACATTTCTTATACTACGCAAAAAGATGATTCTTCCTGAGAGCATCCAAGACCACTCTTAGGTGCTCCTCGTGCTCTCCCCGACTCGTAGAGTATATCAAAATGTCATCGATAAAGACAATGACGAATCGGAATAAAAATGACCGAAATACCCTGTTCATCATATCCATGAACACAGCCGGTGTGTTCGTAAGACCGAACAACATCACAAGAAACTCATAATGGCCGAAACTAGTTCTGAATGCGGTCTTCTGCACGTCCTCATCCTTGACGTGCAACTGATGATACCTTGACTACATATCAATCTTCGAAAAGTATCGTGCCCCCTTCAACTGATTGAACAGATCATCGATCCTGGGCAAGAGGTACTTATTCTTCACTGTCACCTAATTTAACCTGTGATAATCTATACATAATCGCAAGGAACCATCCTTCTTCTTGGCAAACAGAACAAGTGCTCTCCAAGGGGACACACTAGGTCAAATAAAGCCCAAATTTAACAAGCCATCTATCTGCTTCCTCAATTCCTCTATTTCACTGGGAGGCATGCGATAGGTGGGCAATGAAATAGGTGTTGCACCAGGTATGAGATCGATAGTAAAATCAATCTCACGCCGAGGGGGTAATCCAAGAATCGACTCGAATACATCTTCAAAATCCTGAACTACTGGCGTGCTTTCAAGCGCCGAACCAGCAATGCTCTCCAACAGAGAAGTATAACAACCAAAATGGAAAGGGTAACTGACCTGAACAGGGAAAGTAAATGTCTCGCCCTCAGGTCCATGGACTGTCACCAGCTTAGCTTCACAATCAATCTTTGCTCGCATCTTCGTGAGCCAATCCATACCCAAAATGACATCGTAATGATGTAGAGGTGCGACAAACAGGTCAACTAGAATCGATCTGCTCCCTAGATCAATCAAACAACCCATACAAATCTTGGTAATATTAGAGGAGGTCCCTGTAGCGGTAGTGGGTGTCACTCCCTTCATAGTAACAGTGCCCAAACTTAGGCGCTTAACTGTCGCATACGATATAATAGAGGTAGTGGATCCAGTATCCACCAACAAGAAAACGGGAATACCTTGGATTGAGCTGTAACCTCAAAAGATCTCGGTGCCAAGTCAGCCCCAGGCACTTCAGCTGTAAGCATGTGAACTTGAGACTGCTGTGGGTGATTTGGCAGTGGATCCATGGGCCGCTAAGGTGGCCTGAAGTGAGGTACAGAAGGTCTGAAGGATGACTGAGCTGACACTGAACGAAGGGGTGGAGTTGATATGACTTGAGGCATCGGACGGCTGATCCTCTGTGGCAGAGTAAATCCACTGTCCCACATTCGCGTATAGCAATTACGATCCGAATGCCCAATCTTTCCACAGTATGAATAGAGCAAGTCAGAACGCATCGGCTGAGCCGGTGACGCTACACGTCTCAGAGGAGAATCTGCCCACGGCCTCTTGCCAAGAAATGGTGTACTCAGAAAGTCAGGTCGCGGTCTGGGAACCATAGGTGCTCGCATACGGTATGACCTGTCCCTGTCTTGCTCAGCTCGCAGGGACATGCTCACCAACTCAGCATAAGAAGATATGCTAGCACAGCACATTTTCGATCTAATCTCAGGCCTCAACCCCTCAGAAAAATGCTGCATCGGCTAATCACCCAGAAACACTGGAGCATACCGACCCAGCTCAGTAAACCGGTTCTCATACTTTGTCACCGACATCCCTCTCTGACGGAGGCGAAGGAACTCACTCTCCTTCTCGTGTTGGTAAGTGACCAGGAAATATTTCTCGTGGAAGCAAGCCTCAAATGGCTGCCATGTCCACTCAAAACCCTCCACAACTGTGCGGAGAACACTGTCCCACCATAAAATGGCCTCCTTCTCAAACATGAAGGAGGCAAGCTCGACCTGCTTAGCCTCAGAATAGTGAAGCGACCTCAGCATCTTAGAGATGCGGTCAATCCAGTACTCGACCTCCTCGGGTCTATGAGAACCCACAAATGTGGGAGGTCGTAAGCGTTGGAATTGCTCAAATGTGCCGCTAGCACTAGTGTTCCCAGATGGGTGCATAGGCGAAGCAGGTGGAGTCGCTCCTATCGACTGAGTAAAGATGCTAGCCATGGAAGATAAAAACTGCTGCTGCTGCTACTGGATCTGCTGCTGCTGCATCAACCACATCATCTACTCAAGCTTATCAGGAGGTGGAGCGGACGAAGATGCATAAGGTGTCGATGCAGATGCACGGTTCGACTCAGGAACTGAAGGTGTGACTGGTGGAGCCATGGGTGGTATCACAGGAGTCGGCCCAGCACCAAAATGAGAGGGGCCCGACTGTGGATCCATCTGGCTATCGCCTAGGGGGAAAACCCCAGCAAGTGACTCGCCCAAAGAGAGACGGGCCGAAGTCTTCGAGCCCTTAGGAGGCATACCCTACATTCAACAGAGTATACAACCTATGAGATTCAACATCCACATAATCCACCCACACAACATTTACATCACAACTTATGAAAAAATATCATTCATTTCATTTAATAAAATTGTCGCAATACAAGAAGTGCAGCATTACATGGATCACGACAGAGAAAGCATGCAAGCTAAAACATCTTAAGCTTCAAACCACAAAATAACTTCCAAACTACTATGCCTATAACGGATACACACAATAACAAGTAACAAAATAGAGCAAGGGACGACTACATCTATAACTACTTGTCGAAATCAGGAGATGGAGGAGGGGCACCCTTATCCTACAGGCAACACAGGATAGACTTCAGAGTGCGAGACACTTTCTTGAACTTATGTTTCATGAGGCCCCGAAGATCCATCTGATTAAGAGTCGTCTCATTAATGTGACAGACAGGTACCAGCTTTTTCACCCTGAGTCTGTAGCCAAATTCATGTGCAAGCTTACAGATGAGTCGGCCAAATGAGACTGATCAGTCCTCCTATTCGAACGAGCGATAAGGACAATCTGATGCAAGATGTACATTGGCACACATAGCTTCTCTCCTTGCCCCACCTGATATAGGAAATCTACCATTAGGTGCGTACACTCACTTCGGTTGCTCCACCTTAGATAAACATTGAATGTGCAGATGTGGTGAAGCAAGCTGAAGTCGTCTATCATGTTGGTTGCTAAAAGGCTTCTATTAGGCTGCCATTCAACCAGACGACCACACAAGAACCGCGTGCGATGATCCCTTTCACGCGCACTACTAAGATTCTTCTCACTTGCATAAACCTCGCCAAGTAGCACGTTTAGAAGTCGGGATATCAAAGCGAAGTTGATTGTGGCCTCCCGATCTCTTCCGTAAGGGTTCTTGAACTGCAATGGCTCCAGCGAAGGTTCTCGAATGTGGGCATAGAAAGCTCGGATAGTACCCACATTGGCGCGGTATTCACCCTCGAATAGCGGACACCAACCGGCCCCTTCTAGGCGCTCCAATAAGAGATATTCTACAAATAGCCGTGGATCTACATGAACTTCAAAAAGGACCCTACGACCCTCATAAAATCCATGAAATAACTCTGCTAACAAAGTTCTTCCAATGGGAGACTGGATCGAGATCTCGCTTTGTTTGAAACTCTCGAGTGGCGGTCGTGCTCGCAGCGGCACCTCTCGGCCTTCGTGCACGGGTTGGGTGGCTAGGCCTGGCTTCATCAACGGGAGCTCTCTTCTTCCCCATGAAAGAGAGAATGGTGAAAATGGAAAATATGGCCGTAACAAGCTCGAATAGGGCCATGAAAAATGAGAGAAAAGAGGGAAATGGAAAGAATTGTGAGGCTTCCATGAATTTGAGACTTAAAGGAAGGATTTGAGTACCCAAATGGAAAGAAAAGAGAGGGAAAACAACAATGGAGGTGGGTAGAATGGGCATGCACGAAAATGGAAGAAGAAGGGGTTTGGGGAGGGATTTTTATGGGGTTTTGAGAGACACTTCAAGAAAAGGGAAGCTTGGAGGGTAGCTTTGTGAAGGAAGGAGGGTTTTGGGGGGGTTAAAACCGTGCAACTGTGGAGGAGTGGGTCACACTAGTCCCCACATGTGTCGGCCTGAGCTGGCCTGCCCGGCCTGGCCTGCTAGGCGGCGAGGGCTCGCCGAACCGGTGAGGTCATCGCCGGTCTCTGGATAGTTCAGCGATGACTCGCCATTTGGGTGAGGTCCTCCTGCCCCCTAGGTCAGCATTTGATGTGGGTCCCACCCTGGGTCCCCCTATAAATGCCCTGATTGGGCCCTTAGTCCGATTCGACTCAATCGGGTCACTTTAAATAGAATCTGATACATATACACTTCTACCATATTTTTAATGGCTAGAAAGGGATGATGCACAGTCTAAACCTATCAATGGATGGTCTAGAAGAGATTTGGGGTCACTGTGTGTGATCAGGGGTGTGCACGGACTCGATCTCGGAGATCGTTTTCACTAAACTTTCGCCGATAAGGGCAACAGGAACACCTACACAAATTCTAGATTAATCTCTCACCCTCCTAAACTAAGGTGGCGTCAGCGTACATTGTGTGACCATAACCCAGGTCCGGTTTAATCCAAATCATGCTCTGATACCAACTTGTAACGCCCTAAAACTCGGGGGTCGAGCATAACTCAGCTCCTGAGTTTCAAAACATTACTTATGTAACATATACAATGATGGATGTATGTTGTCTGTATGAGTGCATAAAATATGGAGTACATTAAGCCAAACTATAAACATAATCCAGGGATTGGTGAAATCTACAAGTGGAAGACTTAAAGAAATATATGTGTATATGTGTAAGTCCCTGTGATATGTATGCTCTGCCAAGTTATAATTATAAGTGTTTGTTTCAAAATATAAGTATCAAAATAAAATCATCTATTACAAAAGAAAACCTAGAATCCTCATAGCTCAGGGCACGGCTCACATGAACCCGCCTGAGAACTGCATAAAAGAAAACGCGTCCTCATCATCCTCGTACTCCTGCTCTGCCTTAGGGGTCACATCATCATCTGCATCTAAGACAGAGTCTGGTTGGTGTTGGAAAACCGTCTCAGAATGTGGGAGTGAGTGATCAACTTAGTGGAACTATATAGTAAAAGTTAATATAGTATCGATTCAATCAAGCAGTAATGATAAGGCAATACAATCAAACATGTCCTAATTACTCTTATTAATGTAAGGATGTATGTAGAAATGATGCATGCTCTTGCCTGCACTCCCTCAACGTCTTCATCTTATGGTACGCATGACAACCTCCCGCAGTGCCCACGACGCCAAAGCACATGCAATGCGGTGCATGAACATGATTACCAAGTTGTTATTAGTCCTTTTCATACAGAAGGATTGGGAAGCTAAGGTACCTTCCTCATATCAATACCTAAACGGTGATCCATTCTAGGGTCGTCAATCCTCGACAATCTCATATGATCATATGGTTCTAGGTCGCTGCAAAGGGCTCGTCACCAATCAATGCATGCCTATGATACCTTAGTTACTACCCTGAGGCTTGTCGCCTCAATGCAGTATCAAGGTATGCTCGAGGTCACTACAAAGGGCTCGTCACCAATCAATGTAGGCCAACAGCATGAATATAGTGTCCCATACCACCATAATCGGCTCACGAGTCTAGTGTGCTCACTAGTCACTACGGGGAGGCTTGTCACCCCAGCGTAGGCCGATAGCTTGACCACGGTGTCCCATACCACCATGTCCGGCTCATGAGTCTTAGTGGATCATGGTACAATGGTTAACGGGATTGCATTGGTAAGTTTGGTACCCTAGATTCAAACAATAGCGTCCATACATGGTGCACATCCACTGGGACAATCGGGTTACTTGACGAGCTCGACTAGCACGAGCGCACGTTGAGTTGAACGACATAGAGTGCGCAAACACTCCGTGTGGCCAAACCACTGCCGACAACCCTAATATGACTCGGGTTCGTCAAACACGTCTTATGTGGCGAAAACAACCTCGGCCACGAATTCAAGGTTTATTACCAATTCCCTGGACTATTACATAGTCCCAAACACATTCAAGTATAACAAATATTCATACCAGCAATTCAGAATAGTAATGGATCAACAATTCTAATCATACAGTATGTGAGCATTTGCTGAATATCAACTTAACATGGATTTACACATAAGTAGTGCCTGAACTTAAACAACAAGGAATGTAAATTGCATGTAGGAAATCATACACATCAATAAGATAGTTGAGAATCTCTTCTCAATGCCCATAAAAAGTACAATATATGACACACTTATGCATTCAGACATATCTACAAATACTTAGGCTACATTTTCCAACATACATGACGTATGTTGGTGATAACACACATTTGGACAATTCCTTTTGCCAAGGAGTTAATACACATACAACTAGCACAAATACATGACAATTAATCATGACAAACACATGTTCATATTTCATACGTATACGGTACTTTCTACCTATACAAGGAATACACAAATCTCAATATAGCTCATATATATCAGGAACGCAATATAAACATCGCATTTGGCATGTGAAATTGCACCCACAACAATAATAAACCATTAACCGACATTGAAAGCCTTGAAAACCATAACCTATATGAATATAGTCCGCACCTTAAACCAGAAAATTTACAACAGATCTGATTTAGACGATAAATCTTCATCAACGGCGACTAGATAACTTAAGGCATGAATGAAATGAGCTACATCAACACTTAGACTATTCTAAGTTCCAAAATAGACTAGGGTTTGATTGACTTACCCAAGAATGAACTTAGAATCGCCAGAATAACAATTTAGAAGTGATGGTTTAGGGACACAGAATAACAGGGAAGAACCTCAAGATGATTCACCAACTTCTCTCTCACTTTCTCTCTCTTTTCCTCTCTCTCTTAGCTAGGGTTTAGAAAATTCGTATGGAATTTGAGAGTGAGGGTTCAAGGTCTTTATATAGGCCTAATATAGATGAAAATAGCCCCAGGGCCAAGGTATACTTAGGTTATAACCAAATTGGGTCTATTTCGATCCAATGGAGCACTTCTGGTGGTCCCTTTTCTACATGCGGTCGGACTTAAGCTCACTGACCATAGATCTAAGTTAGGCTGAGTTTTTGTACCAATCGGATTTACAGATCGCTCATGGCGGACCAATCTCAATTCAACGGTCACCGAAACTCGATCTAGTCCACCGGCACTATGACATGCCTAGACCTATCTGAGGGTAAATTTGGGTCAGAATCCAATGGTCAGAATGCTTAAAATCGGCATGTAAGCGACACGACTCAGATTTCATAAATTCATATTTAATTTCTCACCTTTCTCACACTCTTTACTCTAGACTCAAGCAAATCGTCTCAGGACATCATCTTGTCTTAATTTTTGAGGTGATTGTCAAGCCCAACAAGGTGATCACAATTTTCTAAGATCATCGCTATCGAACTTTCGACGCGCGGTCCAGGTCCGATACAAAGTTTCTAAGTACTCCCGAGAGCAACTAGATTTAGCGTTGAATCCTAGATTTTAGGGTAACATAGCGCTAACGATTCTGTAGGTTTTGAGTCTTGCAGGTCAAATTTAAAGTGATTGGTGCTAATTTCACAAGCAATCGAGTTTGGCGCTAATTAACCCATATATAACTTCTAAAGAATTTGAGGTAGTACTCGGGTCTTTGCATGAAATTTTTCGGGTCATTATACTACAACTCCTAACATCACAGTTTGAAAGTCTCAGAATGGAAGAGCATGAGACCTTCATGGAGTTCCTCATAAAACTGAACATCATCTGCAACTCCATGGGTGGAGTAGGAGAAAAAGTTTCGATCCCAAAAATCTGTAGGAAAATTTTGAGATCCTTACTGGAATGGTTCAACTTGAAAGTTACAACCATTGAAGAATATAAAAACATGGATGAAATGAAAGTAGAAGAACTAGTAGGTTCCCTAAAAACATTTAAACTACACTTCAAGAAAACTTCTAAACCCAAAAATACCGCCCTCAAAACTTTAAAGCACACTACTAATGAGGAAGAGGAAAGTGAAAAGGATAATGAGGATAGGGAAGTAGCTCTCTTGGCTCAAAGGTTCAAAAGATTCTTCAACAAAAATCGTGGCTGGCCATACAGAGGCAAATAGATGGACAACAAGCACAATATAGGCAAACCTTCCAAAAAGTCCAGAGAACCTCAGTGTTACAACTGTAGGAAATTTGGACATTTGTCCACTGAATACCCCAACAGAAAAACCAAAGGAAAGGCTATGGCCGCCACCTGGGATGACATTGAAGATTCAAATTCTGATCTCAGTGATTCAGATAGTGATAGAGACTAAAAGTCCTTGAAAATACTCATGGCTTCCACATCTACAAACATTCTAGTAATACTTGAGGAAATTAATGAACCTCGGATTGAAGAAACATTTTCATCAGATGATGAGAAAGAAGAAGAAGAGGAAGAGAAGGATAAATTACAGGATGCCTATAATCAACTCTATACACATAACATCCATATCCTTAAAAGGCTTGGGATGAATGAAACTAAAAACAAATTGCTGTAAATGGATTTAGATAAAACTTCAGAAATCAATACACACCTGATCAATGATCTTCAGCAATACCATTCTAAAAATGATAAGCTGGAAAGAATCAATTTATCCCTCAAATCTGAATCCTTAAAACTGACTAAATAGATTGAACTATTGGAAGATGAAAATATGCATCTTAAGAATGGGAACTGCACACTTAGGATTGATGCAGAACAATCTAGGAAGTCTGTTGAACTAAATTACAAATTCTCCTAGAGTAGTGAAAAAATAGAAAAACTCTTAAGGATGGGAAGACCAGGGAAAGATAAGAGTGGATTGGGATATGAAAAATTCAAATCAAGTTCCAAAAATGCAGCACCAATGATTAAGAAATTAGTTACATTAGGAAGTAAAACAAAAGTTACTTCTATCTGTCATTCATGTGGAGACTCAGGCCATTTTAAATTTGAATGTATTGCTCCTAGGTGGATTCAATCTAATTCTGGTCCGAATCATATTGGTAATATAGACAAGCTGGAAAAATAGTACAAAATGCCAAGAGTCCACTAAATAATGTGGCAAGTGGTAAAACACATCCCTCTCCACCCAGAATGACCAAGAGAATGGAGGAGCTATTGAATCAAGTGGCTAAACTGAATCAGAAAAAAAATGATCTAATGAAACAAGGAAAAATGATTCAGTTACCCAATGTACCCAGACAAGTTCCTGACAATGTAAAGGGAACATCCTCAAAGAAATCTGTACAAACATGGGTAGTGAAAGAAAAGAAAAATTGTCTTATTACTCACTCAAATCATATATCAAGCAATAGTAGTAAGTGGTACCTAGATAGCAGGTGCTCAAGACATGTCACAGGTGACAAATCTCTTTTCTCAAATTACTCAAATCTTGATGATGGGATAGTCACTTATGGTGATGGAAGCACTGCTAAGGTAGTAGGGAGTGGAACCATAGAAGGATTGGAGTTGCTAAAAAATAAGAATGCTTTTTGCATAAAAGGACTGACTCATAATCTTTTAAGCATCTCTCAAATATATGACAACAAGCATGTGATTACTTTTGACAAGCTAAAGTGCAAGATCCTGGACTTATCAGGAAAACCTGTTATGGAGGGTCTTCGCACCAGTGACCACTTTTATGTCATCAAAGGCAATGAAAAGGTTGATCCATATGCTTAGTAACAATTGAGCATGGAAAACAAGTCAAGTTCATGACATATAGACCTAGATGGATGTGTGAAATGATGCATCCTTGGTAATTATCATAATATATCTGAGGGTACTATACCTCAAAAACTCTTTTTATGTATAAGCATGGCTGATGTTTATAAGTTTGGTGTCACAACCTTTTATACAAATTTTGCTGGGTATACAAGCTGATAAGAATATACTTTGTGATATGCATGTCTGTATGACTATCAAAATCTGGAGATAAAAATTCATATTCTTCTCCTCGATAAATGAGTCGTCAAAATGAATGACCTGTCGATATCATCAAGAACACATCGATATCATCGGCGGCTTCTCAGAATCAGAAACGTCGGACTAAATGATCTGTTGTCGAACTCCTTTTTGATAACATTGAATGAGGCATATCAATATGATCGAACACAAACTCAATGATATCGAAGGTCACCGCCCGATAAAAAGTAGGCGAGCGGGAAAAATCTATTTTTGTCTTCTCTCTTAACTGTTCATCATCTCTGGCCGTTTTTCCCTCTTTCGTCGACCGCAAGCAGTCTAGGATAGCTCCAATCAGGTAATTTCTTACACAACCTCCTGATTCCTCAAGATCTACTCTAGTATTTTGGGATCATTCTAGATTGATTGACTGATTTCAGTTGGAAAATCCCTTGGTAGAACTCATAGCCTTCAGTCTCTTGTCAAAATCCTTCCCACTGTTATTTTTTTAATCTTTGTCCAAATGAGTAAAGACAAAGGGAAAGCACCCATTGTTGGGGAATCCTCCAGACCTACCAAGCAAAAAATTCTAGCTCTAAAGAATAGGGCTAAGGCACCAGTTCAGAGGTCCTCAACACACCAACAGAGTAGACAAATGACACGTAGTGAGGCTCTTATTATAGCACCAGCATCCCCACATGCTGTTGTAGGCCCTCCACCTCATATTTTGGAAAAGTACACAGGGAGGTGCCTGGTGCATGAACGTAAGGTTGACAGGGAGTGCATCCGACCCTTTAATTTGGAACCCCTGTTGGATGCGATCGACTGGCTGCCCCTTCTTGATTTCGGTGGTCCATGTCATGATGAGAGGACCTACCATTTTCTTGCATATTGTCATTCTCTAGTCCTAGATCCACCATCCATTACCATCACTGTTGGCGATGATAACATGGACATTACTGCTGAATCCATTGCTAGCATTTTCGGTCTTACCCTGTCTCTAGTTGCCTTATCTGACCTTGATCTTGAGAACCCAATCACTCGCTCTACAATCACAAAATTCCTATGCCAGGATAGAGATATCCCATGGTACCAAGGGAATGCATTGAAAGCCAAATATATGAATCCTAAGTACCGAGTCCTACACAGAATATTCTACTCTAACATTTACCCTCGAGGACCAAATCAAGCAGATCTTACCAGGTTCATGGTCATGGTCATGTATTGTGTTGCAACTGGTATCAAGTTGTGTTTGCCTACTTTGATTCTTCACCAGTTGGCAAGTGTCATCTACACATCCAGAGAAGTTCATCTGCCTTTTCCTCACATCATTCATGTGTTATGTGATACAATCGGTCTTCCTATGATAGATGATCCTAAACATCCACTACAACATTTCAACAGGGTCAATATTCAAAAGTTGGACCTTAAATTTCATCCATATCCAGAAGGCCAACATGAGGAAGAAATTCATAGAGAAGGAGAGATGGGAGAAGGAGCAGTACCAACTAGAGGAGATCCATAAGAGCCTCAACCCATTCCGACTCCGACCGATTCTGCTCAGGCCCGACAATATAAATTTCATCATGATAAGACCGGAGCAACACTGGGTGGATTGAATTGAATAGAGGACAAGATGGAAAGGCATGATGCGTGGTTCTGGGCATTGGAAAAAATGGTGTGTGGAGTGCAGCACACGGTCCAGTAGCTCGTTGATCTGTTAACATGCTGGTGAGATGACATGGCGCCATCCTCATCGGCACCAGCACCATAGAGTCGATAGCTCTCCTACCATCACATACATCGATTGCTCATCTGCACGTACAGGCATGGGTATCTTTTTGAATGGCCTACGTTCTTGTGTGTATATGTGGTGGCTAGCTAACATGGAAATTCTAACATTTTTTTTGGTTATTAGTTGTTGTGGTTTATGGATATCCTCTGAATGAGGAAAATATTTGTATTTTGATATGCCCATGGTTGGGCTGGATATTTGGCTGGGTAGTTTTGGGATGGATGTTTAAATTCTGCCAAGGTTGGGCAGTTTTTATTTTGGTTATTTTGATGGTTGATCAATAATCTACATATATTTGATGCCTACCCTTTACCAAGTTTAGATGTTTACAACATTTTCTGAAAATGATGTTTGTTCTTATGCAAATTATTCTCTGTCCATAGATGTTGTGAACTAATTTGTTATTTCTAGTAATGTTATTATCTGTTTTTATGACATCACAACTCTCCTTTTGCCTTGATTCTCCCACTTCTTTATACTTCAACTTCAGTCAACTAATATTGATATACTGCCCTTTGTCAATGACTGACAAAAAGGGGGAGAACAAATCCCACCATGGAGAAAATTGTGTGTATCTATGTATGTATGGTGGTGCAGGTGTTAAGGGGAGCAACTACTACTGAATGTTACAATCTTGTGTGTGAACTCAAATAGTATATTTGTAAAATTGTGTAAAGTTCTTGTACACACAATTTAAGGTGTTGTTCTACGTGTTGTTCTAAGATTTCAGGTGTTTTGTCACGTACTTGACAAAGGGGGAGATTAAAAGTGCACTGGTTTGTCAATTAGCGTGAGTGTTGAGTCAGGAAGTCCAGTGAGCCCCATAGGAAGTCATTCAAGCGTCTGCCTCAACTAGATGTGTGCTCCAAACTCATCAAAGATAAACTTAGCCTCACATCCTATATCCCAAAACACCCAGGTATATAAAATCCTTAAAAATGGATAGAACAACATAGGTTTAAAGTATGAAAACCATTTTGCAAAATCAGGAAAATCTCTAAGTTTTCAGGTTTTGTCGATATATTGATATAACCTCGATGAGATCGGACACCAGTTATCAATGTCCTCAGAATGCAATTGATGTCATCGAATTGAGGACTACATATGTCCAGCAACTAACTTGATCTTGGATAACATTATCGATGAATCAATGAAACAATCGATATCATTAACATTCAAATTTCGAGATCATCGAGATGGCTCGATATAATTGAATTCTGGTCTGTTTGTGTCCACCAAGCTTATAAGGTAAATTATACATTTATCGATGACTCGAAGGAAGCCTTGATATCCTCGGAATTCAAACTTCGATGATATCGATGGACTTTCGATGTTATCAATTTCAGACCAAATTGTCCAGCAAGCTTTTTAGGAAAATCTTCTTTAAATGATTCGAGGAATCGATACTCCCTCGATAATATCAATATTCAAATATCGATCATATCGAATCTAGGTCGATATCATTGAATTTGGACAATGGAGTGTCCAGCGAGGTTATAGGAAAATCTTATATAAAAGATTGATGAATCGAACTAGGTATCGATATCATCGACATTTGAATATCGATGACATCATGGGATGATCGATAATATTGAAGCCAGTTGTTCACTCTCCAAGCATAGGGTTGTGATGTAGTAATAAACTAGGTGAGACTGAGGTCGAATCCCAAGGGACTGAAACCTGTACGTTATCTGAAACTAAGTAGAACTAGAACTAAACTAAGATGAAATTTAAATCAAATAAATTTAAGAAATAATGGTGAAATATTTTTCTAAAATCTAGAATTTAAAGGTAGGGAACTAGGGTGTCAAGGATCCACTTGTAGCAATTGGGAAGTTACCTTGTATTGATTCACGGACAACTGGAATCAAAGTCCTATCTTGTCCAATTGGTAAGAAGAGATTTGTCAGATCTCTGAACTTCTCATAGATCTAATTATCAACATATAAGATTGGTGAAGATTTGGAAGTGATTCTGTCACCTAACCATGCCCAGGAGACTATGGCAAACAACAACAATTTACCAATCTCACAGCCAATCATGAGAGAATTGTGAAAGTTAGGAAGGGTTCCATCACCTAACCATGCCCATGAGATGATGGTGAACAACAGAGCCTCCTAAGTTCATAATATCATAATGAAAAGAACATACTTAAAGCTATTGCAGATCTACTGTAATTTGAGTCACAATAAACCATTAAAAACTAAAAGCATTCCTTAATAATCAAACTAGAATCCATAAGAGTTTAATGAAGCATGAATTAAAATAAAGCAACCATCCTAATCATGCTACAAGCTTCTCCTGTTAGCCCTAGCTAAGAGGTTTAGCCTAGCAACATGATTAAGCTAAATCCTTTAAGCAAAAAGAGAAAGAAAAACAACTCGTCTCTCTCTCCTGTGCTTCACGTCCAGCCCAAGATGATCCCCCACACATCATCTATCCTTCTCCTTTTATAACAGATATGGTCGGTGGAGTGTTGGAGTCAGCGTGCGTGGAGAGATTTCGCAGCAACAGCCGGTTTGCGTAGGTCCTGTTTACGCAGCCACAAAAACAGCGTTGAAACTCCCACTTCCCTTGCTTTCTTTCCAAAGAAACAATGTCCCCTAGGACATTTTGGGATGGCCTACACGATGGACAGTTCAGATTGGCCATCCGACCATCGATGGTGGGCCAGGACGATCTAAAACGTCCGGTTCTTTCGGACTGCGAAACAGAGCCAACGCTTCTTGCGCTGGCTGTCGGTGGGGCCCACTCCTTCTGATGTCTACAAGATCCACTCTGTCCAATGGATTCAGGACGAAAGACCGTTTGGTCAGGCTGAGACCAGGTTGATTTCGGTGTGGCCCATAAGACTTTTCATTCCACCGTTCATCTTGCGTTTAATCATGACCCACGTGCGTACACGTGTATAGGGCAAAAAGGCAACCTAGGCGAGGGTTGTGGCTACCCCGTGGAAGCAATGGACGGTCCAGATGATTGTTCTGGGCACTGAGTGGGGCCCACTAGTGAAACCTAATCGGATGGGGACCGTCCCTGACGTGTTTTGGAAACTTTTTAAAGAAGCATCGGTCAGCACATGCTGACCAATTTCTTAATTTTTCGGTGCTCGTCTAGTGCATGTGTGTTGTGCACATACACCATGTAAGTTGGTCCCATCTTAATGTAAATGAAGAATCCGCTCCGTCCATTCCTTTCCTCATCCCATTTAATGCGTTGAGACCAAGATTGAAGCATATCTAGATATCAGGTGGGCCCCATGTCAGGATTTAAGGGGCTGATCTGTCCGTTGGGCCATTTCCACAGGGGTTCAATGGTTCAAATTTGACGTGTACAGTTAATTTATGGTCCTCATGCTATGCATGAAGATTCGAGCCAAATGGATGGTGGAAACCCTGTGATCTTACATTCTGGCTGACTTTCAGGCCACTTGAGCTTTAGTTTCTTGATCTTCTTGGATCTCTGGCATGTAAATCCGTCGATCTTGGTCCCCTAGGGTCCGTCCCTTGCCTTGATGACTCATGAGAATTAAATCCATACTTTTAGCATCCTATTTTAATCCAAGCTTGTAAATACACCCTGCATCACAAACACGATTAAATCGGGCCGTTAAACAGTACCCTGTTCGTAAATTCAGGCAATAACTGGGGTCTAATATGCAATATTTGACCCTCAACACCAGCTATCTCAAATCTTAGCTTGCTCTGCTGTTTTTCATTATCGAGGAATCAAATAGTGGGTCGATAAAATTAGAGTTCAAAATCTGATGACATCGAGCATGTTCGATATGATCGATCTGTGTATAAGAGATTCAACTATGATTGTTAGAAGAGTTCATATCATTGATCTGTCCCTCGATGTATTCGAAAGTATACGTTCGATGATATCGAAGATAGATCAATGATATCGAACTTTGTGAAAAATTTGACTATTTTATTACCGTTGGATCTCTTTGCCTATTTAAGGAGAGCTTGTTATTGGTTGCTGGAGTGAGAAAAATAAAGAGAGCCTTAAGAGATTCCTACATACTATTTACCCTAAGTTCTTTTTCTCATAGGAGTTCATCCTCCAACCCACCCTCATCATTGACATTCAATAGAGTGGATTGGGGATTGAACTTCTATATTCAAGGATCATCTACCACCTTAATGGCAAATCATTGAGCTGGGATACCTTGAATGCTTATATGCTTGAAATCACTTCATCTCTAAAATAGGAAAATATTTAATAGAATAGGATTCCAACATAACCTTGAACCAACACGTCGCCTTACATTAGAGCATCATAAGAGTTACGGATCAAGGGAGCTGAAGATTCTTCGTCACTAAAGGAGGAGATCTTCATCAGCGTGCTTAATGGGGCTCATATACTTATCTGTAAGTCATTAGAGTCTAGAAGCCCTGCTGATCATTCCTTTGTATAGGATTGGGTCACAGGTGATTCTCACCCCTTTCAAGTCCTCATAGGAGGCCTCCAACGGGAGAATATGTGTGAGTGCTATGTGTTGACCCTTGCTCTAGGTGAGCATAAACTTAGGTCCTTAGTGTATGTCCTTGGCCTATGTAGCCTAAAAACCTATGTGTTGTGTGTTGACCTTTACTCTTGTGTGGATCCTTGGCCTGTGTGGCCGAAAACCCTAGGTTCCTTGTGTGGATCCTTTGCTCTTGTGTAGGGCATAAAACCTGGGTGCTGTGTGTTAACCCTTGCTCCTAGGTGGGGCATAAACTTATGTCTCGTGGAGACATGTCTAGGTTCCTTGTGTAGGTCCTATAGTTGACCTTGTGTAGGTTGTGAAGTTTAGAGGTGAACTTGATTTAAAACCTCCGTTAGTGAAATCCGGTACACTCAAGGGTTGAGTGCGTCCGTCGGGAGTAGAGTAGGCATATAGCCGAACCACTATAAAACGACCGTGTTTGGGATTGTTATTTGCATATTCTTTCATTGTGTATACTTTGAATGATCACATCTCACATACTGTCACTCTGTCCATCCATCGTAGACTAAATTTATATATTGCCTAGATATTGAATAGTCGTGTGATTGGATCCTCTATTTGGCTTGGAAGCCATTAGAGTTAAGATAAATATATCTTGATAAATTGTTATATTAAGATCAAGATAATGATAATAAGATTTTAAACTGTCATAAAATTTTATAAAGTCCTATTCACCCCCCTCTAGGACACTTTGACCTATTCTTACGTCTACTAGAGCAGTTATTGCGGCAATTTCATACACCCTAGCAACATCAGGGCCGTGGCCTCCACAGGCACATCATGAATGGATGGATTGGATACTGAAAATATTGGCTCTTGCACTGTGGGTACATAGGATGTCCTTGGGTGAAAGTCCCAGAACCTTTTTGGTACCAGAAGATGCTCCAACGTTTAATCCGAGTGGATACACGAACACACGAGTGCTGAATGTCAGTAGGCTACGTCTCTCACTGTGTCATGGTGGGTTGGAAGGGGGTGTGGCCTTATCCACTCGAGTGAGAGGGTTGTAAGCTAGGCTGAGTTTGACCAGCTCACAAATGGGTCCACTATCGACGAGTTGAGTAGGTATTGGTAGACTACTAGTCAGGCAGATAGTGTGGTCTTTTCCACTCACTGGGCTATGTGGCTAGGGAGGCGGCAGTCAATGTGAAGTGTACTAGGCCTCGGTGATATCCCAGAGAGGAAATGTACAGATAGATGTACTTGATGAGGACTGGCATGCTTGCGTTGCATCTCGCATATGACATTTGGCTACGTAGGCCTCGCATCGCATGACCTTATTATAGCCGACAACATTCATGCCTTGCATCACATGGCCTTAATATGGCCAATATCATTCATACCTTGTATCATATAGCCTTGGTACGACTGATAGTATTCATGGACTTACCACCATATTTCCACATTACTCTGATATTGCATACTTGGCACTTGCGTTGTGCACACACTTACACCCCCACTAAGCTTTTTGTAAGCTTATGCACAACCATTGTGTGTAGGTGATGTTAGATCATAACAACACTGAGGCAGGAGAGTATAGCTGAGCTTTTGGAGTTCTGATATCTATATTTGTATTTCCCTTTTCACATTGTACTCAAAGTTTTTGATATAGTGGATATGTGGTGATGTTGTTTTGTGACTTGGTTATGCTTATTGTTATACTCCATTACAAAAAAAAATCATATTGAAAATCCTCCTTGTAGGATTCCAGGATTGGAATTTGGCATATGGGTGCCGGGAGCTGAGAATGGGGCACTTTGGAGGCTGTCGCGCCTGATTCGGCGATTAGGAATTCTGTGAGCTCGGTTTCCAAGTTTGGGGCCTGATAGTTACCACGACTAAGCGAACGACAAGAGCGAAGATGAGATGAAGTGCTACTATTCCTACTTCAACGGCCGAACCCCCGTATCTAGATGTTTTGCAGATCACCCAAGATCATCTTGACACTTTAGTGGCTGCTCGGCGCAATGGATGGCCTCGAGGAAAATTTCTAACTTAGGAGGTATCAGTCCTCCTCGAATCCTCATGTTTTTCCTTTTCAACGATCAGTTCTTTCTAAACCTCCTTCACCCATAAAACATCGATCTCAAAAGAGAACCAAGAAACCAACAATTACCTCTTATGCTGAGGCCATTACAACTTTTGAAAAATACTTTTAAATAAAGTATTCGCCTCACCTGGACGAAGAAGATTATTCCAAAGAAATAGCCACAGGCATCCAACGGCATAAAGATGCTCATTTTAATAAGTGTTTTAACAGATAGATCTAAGACAAAGAAAGATGGGATGATCCTGACCTTTCATATGAAAGATATCTCAAACCTTATCACACATAACCACCACCATTCCCAACAACAACTCAATCGTTAGTGACTATAATAAAGGATCTCAAATCCATACAGGGCTTACGAGTCTGGACTGCAATTCCATCTAGCTTAGGTGGAGATCATTCACTTTACGTTCTTTCTCAAACTAATATTCTTATTCCTATGCTTATTATTTTATTTTTAATTTTTCAATGGCTTGAGAGTTGCCTAAATTAGTGCCGACTCAAGAACAGAGCATGCCACCGATATCGGCGATTCCTTTGGATACACTGCCTCCTGCACCTCATGCCTTTACTAGTGAAATGGTCGCAGAAGTTATCACCCCTGTGATTCTTAGAAACCCTACTCCTGTGGCTATAATAGTGGTAGACTCAGATACTTCAGCTAGTATAGGAGATACCTTTTGAGTTATACTCCTAAAGTTAGAGTTCCTTCTGGTGATGTAGAACACACGTAGTAGAATCCTACTCCTACATCAGCCGTGCAACAGAAGATTTTGATTTCTCCTATCGGCCTTTTAAGTTAACTTTAGCTCTAGTAACATCTTCACCATCCAATGTAGTTAGCGAATCCTTGACCCTGACCGAGTCTGCAACGGCTGATGTACAAGACATGCATAAAAAATTGGTTGAAGATGAGAAGCTTGCTTTTGGGGAAACGATAGCTATAGACACTTTTGCGGAGATAGTTGAGTAGGTCATGACCACCATCGAGAACATCAAATGGTCGAGATCGAACAATCGATCGCAGTTGATCCGGTCAAGATTGCAGCAACATCGGTCGAAACAAAAATGGTCAACATGCATCCTCTTCCTGAGATTATAATAACATCAATTGCGATAGAAATGGTTATAACGACTCCTCCTTCAGTGATAGTTCCTGGAGGTGAAGCTTCTGCCTCCGTCAATCTTTTCCTGGTTGATGATGCACTTTTTGTACTCGAGAAATTTTTAGTTAGAGAGATGCATGGAGCAAAATCTCCTCTCTACCATGACAACTTTCAGAATTTACTGATCGAGCTATACAAGCTTCTCTGAAAAGGGGTGTCTGAATCCTTTGATGTTCAACTAATAGACAAAATTGGTCGATTGATTGATTCAACATACATGCTACCCCAATCGGACCCAACTTTAGAAATCAAGGCATCATCTCTTTTAGACCTTCAAGGAATACTTGACATGTACTATCATGCTTGAGCTATTGTTGGTCATCTGGAAGCTGAGAAACAAGCAACCAATCTCAAGAAGGCCAGTGTGTAAGAAGTTGCTCGTATGCTCTTGGCCAAAAATGCTGTAACGAGAGCTTTTGAAATAAAGATTAGAAGCCTAGAAGCGAGAACCACAGTCTTGGAGACCGAACTGATTATACCGAGACAACAATTAATGGATGAACGTAAGGAGCAGACCAAGACTGCAGATGAAATTTCCTAGTTAGTTGCTGTAGTACATTCACGAGCAGAAGAAATGAACTAAGTGTCTCGATCCCTAGTGAGGGGAGAAGCATCATTGCTAGCAGCTAGGAAACGTATGCCGAAGGCTGAAGCATTCCTTCAAGAATTTATGTCTTCTAGTTTGTACTACCCTTACATGAATGAATGGCCCTTGAGCCACTTTTGAGATACATTCATTTTTTTATATATATAATGCGGTTAGACATCCTAGCATGTTCCCTGGATTTTAACTGAACATGGGCTATTTTCACGTTTTCTACTTTAACCACTCTTGCCACGAATGAACTGAAACATGCGCCCCCCTCTAATCATGCTTGTTATGGGTAGTGGGTTTTTCAGGCCAACTATTTAAGTAGCAATGGATTCTCAATTTCCCATTAAGTCTAGTTGACCTCATGGCTATGGAATTACCTTCCCTCATTGTTGGAGCTAAGTCTTTTCTTCAAGAGATTTTCAACGAAGTGTTGAAAGACTTTTCTTTCAACTTCCTGCTATCTGATGTAAGGAGGTTCATCACTAATGCTTAGGATGCTGCAATCTTATCGCTCTAGCATGGCGAATGAATTATGAGAGTGAGGCAGTGCCTTCTATATTAAAGAAATGGCTGATTCAGTGGACTTAGAGTTCATAGAGGAACAAATTTATCTATAACGAACCCGATCGATGGCAAGCCATGTAGACAAAAAGGTGGCTAAAAGAGAAGTGTACTCCTTTTCTATTTGTGTTGATCAATGTTCACAACCCTAAGTGTAGGTCGTGATATAATAATAATCTCAGTGAGACCGAGGTTGAATCCACAGGGACTAATCTTGTACATTTCTGAAAGTAACTAGAATTAGAACTAGAAGAAGATCTAAATCTATAACTGAAATATTTGAGAGAGAAATTGTGAATAATGTAATTGAAACATGTGAATTTAAAGGTGGGAACTACGGTTTCCAAGGATCCACTTATAGAGATCAGGGAATCCTCTTACTTGATTCAAGTAACACTATTGGAATTGGAGTCTTATCCTATCCAATTGGAAGATATAACAATTAAGATCAAATTGAACTTTCGTTGACCTAATTCTCAAAGGATGGAGAATTGTGAAGGTTGGAAGGGATTCCATCATGAAACCATGCTCATGGGACAATGGCCAACAGCAGGACTTGCCAATCCCACAATCTTAAAACAAGTAAAAGAAGATATATTGAAGATCTATTGTAATTTAAGTCATAATAAACCATTAAAAACTAAAAGTATTCCTTTAAAATTAAATTAGAATCAAAGAAGGTTCATCATAAACATGAATCAAAGCAAGAGAAACATCCCATCACGCTACAAGCTTCGCCTCTTAGCCATAGCTAAGAGATTTAGCCAACCATAGACATGATTAGATTTAAAACCTTAGAAGAAAGCATAAAAAATAAATAAGAAACGAAGAAAAAAAAATCTTGGGAGGCTTCTCCACCCTTTGGCTCTGCTCCTTGTAACCCTAGATATCCCAAAAAGTCCATAGGGAACCCATACTTATAGCCTTGTCCACATAGATTTACAAAACTGCATTAAATTTAAGCACTCCGCAATAGTTCTACGTAATTCTTCGATGTCATCGAACAACCTTTGATGTCATCGAAGAATGTATCAAATTTGTCCAGCAACTAAACTTGATTTTCCTGTAATTCTTTGATGTCATCTAACTGTGTTCGATGTCATCGAAGACTGGCTTTGATGTCATTAAACTGTCTTCGATGTCATCGAAGATTGCATCCAGTTTATCCAGCAACCAAACTCAATTTTTCTGTAATTCTTCAATGTCATCGAAGACTGGCTTCAATGACATCTAAGCTCAAATCCTGTGAATTTTTGCACTTCCTTCCTTTTCCACTTGATTTTCTTGAATCTTGGGGTCTTCAAATCTTTAATCTTGGTCTTCAAAGATCGATTCTTTGCTTGATGATTCTTGAGTATTAAATCCATGCTTTTAACATACTTTTTAATCCAAGCTTTAAGATTCACCTTGCAACACAAACATGTATAAAATATACTATTAAGCATTATCATGTTCATAAAACCAAGATATAAATGGGGGATACTATGCAATATTTAACCCTCAACACAACTCCCAACCAGCATTTTTCTAGTCCGGAGAAAAAATATGCGATAAATAATCTTCAATCTCAAGTTCAAAATCCTTTTTTTAGAAAACAATCTTTTGTGTAATCAAGTATAAATGAGCGGAATTAAGTGAGATAGTGGGATCTTGAAAACTCAGAGTTAAATCAACTATCTAATTAATCAAGTAGATTCTTTATCAATTAAATCAGAATGAAAGTTCAAATATCAAGTTTTCCAATGTGCTTGGTGAAAATCAATTTACTTCTCAGATTACTACTTTTGTTTCATAATGTTAGTCATGTTCATCATATTAAATTAATTGAAAACTCAAGTACTGATTCTAAACCTATCCCCCTTTTCATTCTTTTTCCAGTTTTTGATTTTATATCGATGGTCACCATTATTTATTCCTCTTTTTCATACATTACATCATTTTCAATGATATTTTTCATTCCCCTCAAAGATGTTGTCATTCTTCATTCTTTATGACCTATTTGTTGATCTCCTATTTTTTTGACTGGTTTTTCATCTCTTAAGGTGAACAGAATTCTCTAAACTAAATTCTCAATATCTAACAATGATCCACATACTAACTATTAGAAACTCAAGCACACTCCAAGAGAGCCAATTGAATGTGTCATGTGGTTTAGATTAACATGATATTTAAGCTTTTTCTTAATCAATTCGAATGTAAGAACTGTGAGTGATATTTTACTTAGATGATCAAGCTCCAACAATTTAAAACCTAATCTCACTTCTCATCATACTCAAAGCATTCTTAATTACACAATTTATTGCCTTCCAAACAGAGTTCAACTCAAAATATTGAAAAATTTTTAAAATTTTTGCTCAAAACTGAGAAAAACACTGATTAGGTTTACATAATCCCCACACCCCCCACAAAAATCTACATTATCCTCAATGTACAAGAGATAAGCATGTAATGTAAATAAGGCAACGAAAAGAAAGGGAATGGTGATGGAAAGATAGTACTTGGAGGAAGGAAATTTAAAGCTTTTCCACGGATCTCAGCATAAAAATGGGTTAGCTCACAACAACACTTAACAGAGTATAAGCAAACTATCCTAAAATAGTGGAAGCAAACAACCCTAGTTCTAAGAAAGCAATAAATCTATCTATACCTCCATCAGACTAGGAGATCAATCATGGTACACAAGATCAGTCAGAGGTATGGACATGTCCTTTGAATCGAATTTATTCACAAATGGCTTTAAATGATGTCCATTCACTTTAAACCTATTTCCATTATTTGGATTCTCTATTTCAATAGCCCTATAAGGATAGACATTTGAAACAGTGAAATGTTGAGGGTCAAATATTGCATATTAGACCCCAGTTATTACTTGGATCTATAAACATAATACCGTTTAATGGCAGATTTAATCGTGTTTGTAATGCAGGGTGTGTTTAAAAGCCTGGACTGAAAAAGGGTGGTAAAGTCATGGATTTGACGCTCCAGAAGCACCAAGGCAAGGAACGGACTCTAGGAGACCAAGAACGACAGAATTATACACCAGGGTTCCGCGAAAATCGAGAAACTGAAGATCAAGTAGCCCAAAAATTAGCCAGAATGCAAGATCACAGGGTTCTAACCATCGTCTCGGCTCGAAACTTCATACATGGCCTGAGGGCCATAAATTAACCGTACATATTAAATTTCAGCCCTCAGATCACTATGGAAGTGCCCCAACTGACAGATCAGCCCATAAACCATTGATTCTGGGCCCACCTGATATCTGGAACTGTCTCAACTTTGGTCTCGGCGGTTTAAATAAGATGAGGAAACAAATGGATGGTTTGGATTTTGATAGACTATCACAATGGGTCCCGTACATACAACGCGTGTACAATGAGGTTACACGTGCAGCTGCGCACCGTACCGTGTAAGGCGGGTCAGCAGCGTTGACCTGCATCTCCTTCCCAAATACGGCAGTAGCCGTTTCACGCGGCGAGACGGACGGACGGTGTCCGTTTTTACGGACGCTAGTGGGCCCCACACATTGTCCCAGTAGGAAATCCAAACCGTCCATCGTGTAGAGAGCCTCGACTACTACAAAACCTTGCTGAGATTTTACACTCATGCATGCACATGTGCGCGATACAAAGGCCACAAACAGGCGGTCCTGCGACGTTCAAAATGATTTTTGGGGTGATTTCTTCTCTGGGCCACGTCAATGGACGTTCAAAACCACCCATTCTTAACCGAAATTTTGTTCTGAATCCAATGGACGGGGTGAATTTTCCAGAAAATACCTCTGTGGGGCCCACCGATCACGTCAGCGCCGGACGTGTGAAAGGCTACGCACGTCCGCGAAATCGGACTTTCCAGGCAGTTGTGGCCCATCATCTTTGATCATATGGTAGATCTGAACCGTCCATCGTGTAGGCTAGCCAAAACACTTTCAGCAGGAGACGCTGATTTTACAGAAATAATGCAAGGAACGCGAGAGTTATGAAGCCCCGAACTTGGCTGCGAAAAGGCTTTCGCTGCGCGTGCGATAGCTTCCCAAATCCGATTTCCACCACTCCAAAAGCTATAAAATGAGTTCCAAACGTGGAGAAGAGGTCAGGCTTGAATAGGGGACGTCAGATAGAGAGAGAGAGGCAACAGGAGGGCTCGTTTTGGAAGGCTTCAACGTGGGACGTTCGACAGGGAGTTAGGAAAGTAATTTTTGTTTTTTTTCTTTTTTCTATTCTTTTCTTTCTATTGTATTTGTTTTGGATCGAGCCCATTCATGTTGGGCTGAACCTCTTAGCTAGGGCTAAGAGGTGAAGCTTGCAGCGTGATGGGGGACCTTTTTACTTGTGCCTTTTGTTTAGACTGAACTGATGTTGATTTTAGTTGATTATTAAAGGAATATTTTTCTTAGTCTTTAATGGTCTATTGTGACTGAAATTACAATGGGTCTGCAATGGCTTTGAATATTTCTTTTCTCCTTTTAATGTTTATGACGTCAGGAAGCCCTGTTGTTCACCATCGTCTCATGGGCATGGTCGGATGGCGATACCCTTCCTAATCTTCATACATTATTGATTGGTTGGTAATTAGTTTAATCCTGTTGTTTGCTTTGTCTCCTGGGCATGGTTAGATGATGGAATCCATTCTAATTCATATACCTTTCATCTTGTGAAGACTAGATCAAGTAGGTTCAGTTTGATTTCCATAATTCTTGATGCATGCAAAAGATCTCCCTGATCCCTACAAGTGGATCCTCTGAATCCCTAGTTTCTTTCCTTTAAATTCCTTAAAGTTTTAGATAATTATTCCACAATTATTCCTTAAACTCTATTTGGTTTAGAACACATCTTAGTCTAGTTCTAGTTCTACTTGGTTTCAGATAACATATATGTATCAGTCCCTGTGGATTCGACCTCGGTCTTACCGAGTTTATTACTACATCACAACCCTATACTTGGGGAGTGAACATGAAAGGGCCGGACCAACGAGATCAGAGCTTTTTCGAAAAAAATGTAACTGAGAATTGTACAAAAGGACTTTCTAGCTGGTCAAGAATAATTTTTGAAGGATGTTCTTATCATGGAACACCTTCATCTTATCCTTGTAAATTCTCGAGTTCTCATATGCATCATTTCGGATCTCCTCTAGTTCGTTCAATTGTAGCTTGCGTAGCGAGCCAGCGTTATCTAAATCGAAATTTAGATTCTTAATAGCCCAATAGGCTCTATGTTCCAACTCCACAGGTAAGTGACAAGCTTTCTCATAGACAAGTCTCAAGGGAGACATTCTAATAGGAGTTTTAAATGCGGTACGGTAAGCCCATAGAGCATCAGTCAATCGGATTGACCAATCCTTATGGTTAGGGTTAACCATCTTTTCAAGATGTGTTTAATCTCCCTATTAGAAATCTCAGCTTGGCCACTTGTCTGTGGGTGGTATGGAGTGCACACCTTGTGAGAGATGCCATATTTCTTCATTAAGCTTGCAAATGAACTATTGCGAAAATGTGAGCCTCCATCACTAATGATGGCCCGAGGCATTCCGAACCGGGAAAGAATGTTTTCTTTTAAGAATTTAATGACCGTTTGATGGTCATTGTTCCAGCACAGGATTGCTTCAACCCATTTAGTGACATAGTCTACGGTGAGAAAAATATATAAATTCCCAAAAGATTGGGGGAATGGTCCCATGAAATCGATGCCCCAACAATCAAATGCTTCGATTATGAGAATGGGGTTCAAAGGCATCATATTTTGACGAGATAATGCTCCCAACTTTTGACAACGCTTACAAGCTTTGCAAAACTCGTGAGTGTCCTTGAACTTAGTGGGCCAATAAAAGCTGCACTGTAGGATTTTGGCCATGGTCTTTTTGGCAGAAAAGTGATTACCATAGGCCTGAGTGTGACAGAAGGAGACGAAACTTTGGTGTTCATTGTCTGGCACACATCTCCTTAAAATATGATCTGAGCAATATTTAAATAAATAAGGATCATCTTAGAAGAATTTGTGTACCTCGGTAAAATTTTTTTCTTATCTTACACAGTCCAATTTGTCGGTGTGAAACCTGTGCAAGATAATTACCAATATCAGTAAACCAAGGTGAGTGGGAGACTATAAACAATTGCTCGTCAAGGCACATGTCATTTATGGGTGCCATCTCAAGGGAATCAGGTAGTTCAAGTCTCGAAAGGTGGTCAACCACTACATTTTCTACTCCCTTTTTATCTTTTATTTCCAAATTAAATTCTTGAAGTAGGAGGATCCATCTTATCAACCGCAGCTTAACATCATTCTTTGAAAGAAGATACTTGAGTGCTGCATGATCGGTGTAGATAATGATCTTGGATCCAATCAAGTAAGATCTAAAATTTTCCAAAGCGAATACTACTACAAAGAGTTCTTTTTCCAAAGTAGAGTAATTCACTTGGGCATGATTTAAAGTTCTACTTGCACGATGAATAATACAGGGCTTCTTTTCTTTTCTCTGGCTTAAAACCACCCCAAGAGCATAGTTAGACACGTCGCACATAAGTTCAAAAGGAAGGCTCCAGTCGGGTGGCTGCATGATAGGTGCAGTGGTTAACATGCCCTTGAGCTTAGTAAAAGCTTCCTGACATTGCTTAATTCACTTGTATGGTGCATCCTTTTGAAGTAGATTACATAGAGGATGAGAGAGGTGACTAATGTCCTTATTTAAATCTTCTGTAAAACTCAACGTGTCCTAGGAAGGATCGCACATCTCATATGTTCTTGGGTGGAGGTAGGTTCGAAAGAAGATCAATTTTAGCCTTATTTACCTCAATTCCCTTGGATGAGATGATGTGTCCAAAGACAATTCCCTTACGAACCATGAAGTGACACTTTTCCCAATTCAGTACCAAGTTCTTTTCCTCCCATCGCTTCAACAAAATTTTTAAAATTTCCAAACATTCACTGAAGGATGGACCAAAGACCGAGAAGTCATCTATGAAGACCTCTAAATATTGCCCCACCATGTCAAAAAAAATACTCAACATGCATCGCTGAAAAGTGGCGGGGGCATTGCATAGCCTGACTGGCATCCTTCGGTAAGCACAGGTGCCATAAGGACATGTAAATGTGGTCTTTTCCTGATCTTCAATGGCTATCTTGATCTGATTGTAGCCTAAATAACTGTCGAGGAAGCAATAGTAAGAGTGATCAGCTAGCCTTTCCAAAATTTGATCGATAAAGGGCAAAGGGAAGTGGTCCTTCCTCGTAATGGTATTCAACTTCCTATAGTTAATACACATTCTCCAACCAATAGTGATCCTAGTTGGCACGAGTTCATTATTGGCATTGGCTATGATGGTGATTCCAGATTTCTTGGGAACCACCTGAGTTGACTCACCCATTGTGTAACACCCCCTACTTTTTGATACTCGAATGTTACCATCTAAGTACATACGTATGTGGGGACACACTGCCTAATCATTTATAATTGACCTATCTCGACCGCACACTACTAGATTCAAGACTAAACCCACAAGATCCACCATTAAATCCAATCTATACTGTGCCTACTTAAAATTCACATTAATACAACCGTTTAATTTTGGATCAAGTAGATTTATCCCATTTAGACTTTCCTAAGAGGCCCTAAGACCATAAATTGATTGCATATTAACAATCTAATTATAAGTTACGTGAACTAGTTGTTGACCTGAGGGCCTATCCATGCATCCACAATAGTAGGGTCCTAAGGGACCCAAAAGATCATTTGTTTCACTTTAATCAAATCATCTAACCATCGATCCTTGCAAACAAGCCTTGTGGGCACTCCACCTTTGATCCAAAGCCAATTTGACCATGGATCTAGGAATCTAACTGTACACCTATGCATCAAAAACCCTAAGGAACCCATAGAGCCTCCTCGATGGTGTGGATCTTAGAAAACATCAATTGTAGGGCTTGTATCACCAAGTTTGTTATTCTGTAACTCCAAGAGGGTGAGAACTCATGATCAGGGCCTTAAATCCCACTACTAATCATGGTGTGTATAGTCCTTAGGCTTTTAGAACCCTTTCTATCAGTGATGATTTCTTCCCCTTAAGCTTTCCATTTTCAAATTAGTTTAATTAGTAGTCTTTATTAGAATTACACATGTTATCTCATAGCATGCAATCTTTTATCAATTCTTAAAGCATGGCTTAAACTTAAATTATAGTTAATAGTTGTGAACCATGATTTCATATAATAACTACTTACATGATGATTTTCATTTGAATTTCAATTGATAGTTCTTATCACGACTTATTTCGATTATTATGAATCAACTTATGTCTGGGATGCCATAACTATATGCTTTCTCATGGATTATTGTGAGTCGCTATGGATCTCTATTCACTACACTTACTAGCGGGTGATCCCTCTTGTGTATGTGAACCCATGCTTAGGATGTAACAAGATGGAGTGTCGTAAGAAATGGACCCTCGAATTGGAGGTTATATGGGACATGGAACATTAATGTGAGATTTACCATCCATAGGTCATAAGACTAGAATGGCTTAGAAATGACCTCTTTAACAGCTCTAATTTAAACTTAATGACCCCTTTGCTGTCTTGATTTAATGATCCAAGTACCCTTTTACCGCTGCGATTTAATATCTGTCCCATATTTTCATGGCTGTCTTGGGTGGCTTCGATGGCCTATGCCCATGCGATGGTGATCCCTACTTATTGAATTTGATTGGCCCTTAGTCGACCAGCCTCCATTAAACATCCTAAGATGGGAAAACCTCATGAGCCGGGGATAGTGGTCATGGAACACTATGCCCGAGTTGTCGGCCTACACTAGGTGACGAACCCCCCATAGTGACCCTTGAGTTACTCAAACCTGCTGATTGTAATTGGAATAATAATGGTTTGGCTAATCATACATTCATAGCATATTAGCAATGAAAAGTGTAAGGCCTGTATCCTGGTACAGTACCATTCCACCAACCCTAGTGATCCTCTCCATCGAATTCCAATAACCCACGACCTATAGACAGCGTTTGTGCGTGACCCTAAGTCGCATCCCATAGATCAGTGTTGAAACTTATACCTTAGCGACCACACCGTCGCCGCGGTTCCAACGCTGTGTCTCACGCACTAATGCGATACCCAGGCTAGGAGTTGTGGGCCCACGTGTATCTCGAGAAAACATCATCCATTGCGAATTTTGAGAGATTCTAGAGAATCTTTACCCACGTTTCACATCACTAGTCAAGTACAACCATCACTTCAACCCATGCTTTCTTTCTCCCCAAGACAAGCAACGTACCCCCCTAAGTCAACTCTCATGTCAATCCACCCATCACTCCATCCCACCTCCCTTACAACCACCCTCTCTCTCTCTCTCATTCTCTACCCATTCCCCAAGCAACCTAGGAGAAACAACCGTCCAAGGAGAGAAGAGCTAAGGAGAAGCTAAGTGTGTGGCCCACTTCCTACCCCTAATCTCTCATCCCAACCCTTCAACCTTCATCATCAAAGGAGAATCCAAGGAGCTAAGCATTCCAAGGAACCAAGAAGAAGTGAAATTGTTGGGTGATCTTAGGTTTAGATCTTTATTTTTATGTGTGGAACAATCGGGGCTTGCCGGTTAATGGTAGAGACCCGATTTGGACTCAAGATGTGGCCAATGGCCTATCATGATTCATATGTTTATCCCATGGTGGGGCCATTCTCCATGGACCCCACCATGATGTTTACTTCATAGCCTGTATGAAGAGGTCATTTAGACTCTCGATCTTGTGGTGGGGATGGTATCCCGACCTTGATTTCATATTTGTGGGCCCACAAGATTTGAGACCCAAGATAATGTATGTATTTTATTTCTAGGGAGGGCTCATAGTGGCAGAGCTCCTCCCCTTCACACGTTTCTCTCTCTCTCTCTCTCTCTCTCTCTCTCTCTCTTTCCCATATTTTGTGGCCCACCTGATGACGTGTGAGAGGGATCCGGACCTTCCAGCAGCAAGGAAACCCTTGCTGTCCATGTTGCTAGATGTCTAGCGATCACAGGATTTGATGAAGGGAAAAACCCAAACATCAGCTGGATCCCAGCTTTTTAGCCATTGGTGTGGACCCCATTATGATGTGTGCATGATCCTCATTATCCATCCAGTGGCCCTCACACTGTCCAGTAGTGGGACGCCCACTATACAGCAACATTGGCCCACCTTGCTGCTGGCCATCTGGACGGAAGGCAAAACACAAATATTAGTGTGATTTAAATGCTGGTGGGACACACTGACGTGGACCCCACCTTAATGTATGCGTTGCATCCACACCATCCGTCTAGTTGGAGAGGCCAATTGGACTTAGGCTTAATGGTCAGGCGCAACTGTACCTACCGCTGTCCAGCAGCAGGTGTTAATGAAGGAAAAACATAAATTTCAGATTGGTCCTTAGCTAGTGGGCCATAATATATATATATATATATATATATATATATATATATATATATATATATATATATATATATTATGGCCCACTAGCTAAGGACACCACACACACACACTTGTGTATATATGTGTGTGTGTGCGTGTGCGTGCGCGTGTGTGTGGTGTATCCACACCGTCCACCCTTGGAGAGATTATTTGGGACTGGGCCCACTGTCTGGACAAGCCCAATAGATATATATATATATGTGTGTGTGTGGTGTATCCACACTGTCCACCCTTGGAGAGATTATTTGGGACTGGGCCCACTATCCAGGCTGTCCAGCAGCAAGCATGACTGGACGGTTGATGCAAAAATCTCATTGCTGGATTTTGAGTGGGGTGGCCAACTCACATGGGCCCCACCTTGATTTATGTGCTTTATATCTACACCGTCCATCAATGTTCAGGGCCATGGGCCCCTTTCCTGATGTAGATCCAAATTTTAGCAAGACCACTCCAGAAAACATAGGGGCTGGTGTCCACCTTTTTTTTGGGCCCACCATGACTTTTGTTGAAGCCCATATTGAGGGGATTATGCCCTTAAATGAGGACCACCATAAGTAGGTGTTTAATCCAGGCCGTCCATTAGTGGGACGTCTAGCAGTTCTGCTGGGCTGACCGTCTAGTTCTACTGGACGTCTAGCAAGTTCACCATGCAGATGGGATGGATGCCCAGTTGCTGGCCCATGCTCCTCTGTGCATTGCTCAGCCATGCTGGCTAGTTTGTGTGGGACTTAGTTGTGTCTTGTAAGGCCCACCATGATATATGTGTTGTATGCATGCTGTCTATCCACTTTTTTTGGGCCATGGGCTGTGTCACGCCCCAAACTCGGAAACCGGGCTCACAAAATTCCCGATCGCCGAATCCGGCGCCGACAGCCTCCGTAGAACCCCATTCTCGGACCCCGGCACTCATTCACCAGGTTCCGATCCTGGGATACTACAAGGAGGGTTTCAAATCATTAGTCTGATTCATAATGAGCATAACAAAAGCATAACCCACAAACAATAAGCACAAGAACACCACCACAAAATCCACTATGATCAAAAACTTTTTAGTACAATGCGACTGAAAGGGGAAAATACAATGTAATAAAAGAAATAAAACTCCAGAAGCTCGGCTGCACGCTCCAACTACAGCGAGACTATGGCTGCGACTGCGTCCTGGCGTCACCTGCACGCATCAATCGTGCATAAGCTTATGGAAAGCTTAAAGGGTGGTGTAAGTGTGTGCGCAATATAAACGTGCTCAAAATGCAAGGTCAGAGTGATGCGGAATCATGGTGATGAGCACATGAATGCAATCAGCCGTACCAAGGCTATGCGGTGCAAGATATGAATGCTATCGGCCATAACACAGCCATGCGATGCGAGATGCAACTCAAGCATGCTAATCCTCATCATGTATCAGTACAGTTCTCATTCTGGATAATCACCGGGGTCCAATACACTCCAAATGGCACTGTCACTCTCCTAGCCGCACAGTCCAAGTAGGCGTAAGAAACCTCACTATTCGCCTGACCAATAGTCTGCCAATACCTATCCGGCACGTCGATAGCGGACCCATTCGCGAGCTGGTCAAACTCAGCCTAGTATTGCCCCCTACCCTCGGGCGAGTAAGGCCACACCCCTTTCCAACCGACCACGACACAGTGGGAGACGCGGCCTCCTGGTATTCGGCCCTCGTGCGCTCATATATCCACTCGGTCTCGACATTGGAGTCATCCTCTGGTACCATCGGGTTTAGGGATTTTCACCCAGGGACATCTATGGTGCCCGTATGCTAGAATCAAATATTTTCGGTCTCCAATCCTGCCATCCACGATGTATCTGTGGAGGCTATGGCCCTGATGTCGCTAGGGCATATAGTAACTACAATCACACAAATGCAAGTGCATGAATCATACTATCAGTCATGCAACAGCCCTGTATATACCATGCACTTATATGAGGCAACTCCGCCTATCAGGGAGCCCATAAACAGTCTATCCAAAGGTATATGCTATGATCGGTCATTCCTCACATCAGGCATACATATGGTGCGAATGATCATGAATCATGCATCTATACTAAACATGTAATAAGAGATGGGTTCTAGGTATAATGGAGATGGGCCTAGACGGCCTACTTACCACAAGTTTGGGCCTATCAGTGGGCCTTAGGGAGAGTTATAATGCGGACATTTAACCAACATTATCCATTCAATGTGGACATCAAACCAACATTGCTCTCAAGGAATGGCCTTCCATGAATCACATATTGTAATGGGCCTTTTGTACATCTAATTGGGCCTTGACCCAAGGACCCAAATACATCAAATGAGCTACATAACATGAGCCCCATATCTATATCAAGGTGGGCCTCAATGGGCCTCATAATATGGGCCTAATACAAATCAAGGTGGGCCTCAACAAGGACCACTAATGCATGAAGATGGGCCTCCACAATGGGCCTTAATTATCTCCAACACAGTTGGACAGTTGGATGAAACACATACATCATGATGGAGCCCACTCTAGTGGAGGGTATGGTGTATAATACATACATAAGTGGGTCCCATGCGGGGCCTACCATAATGTTTATTCCCCATCCAACCCATTGATAAGGTCATTCAGACCGGGGCCCACAGTAGTGTTTATTTTCCAAACCACCTAGGGCCCAACATAATGTTTAGTTTCCAACCAACTGTTCATATGGTCATGTGGACCAGGGTAGGGCCCACTACAATATTTGTTTATCACCCAATCTATTCATAAGGTCACGTGGGCCTGGATAGGGCCCACTGATATTTATTTTTCATACAAAATGGGCCCACCGATATTTATTTTTTTATACAAAATGGGCCCACTGTGATGTTTATTTTCTATACAACCCGTTGATGGGGTCGTGTGGACCAAGGGCCTACTGAAATGTTTATTTTCCATACTATCTGTTCACAGGGCCACGAGGTGGAGGGGCCCACCGTAATATTTATTTTCATACAACCCGGTCTGGACCAGGCCCCACTGTGATGTTTATTTGCCATTAACGTTAACGAGGCCACCCAAACCTAGGGCCCACCGTGATGTGGTCCACGATCCAGCCCACCCATTTTGTGTGTCCCACTGGACTAACGGTCCAGGCCAAATTTCAGTGACATCCAAAACTCTGGTAGGCCCCACCAAGCGATTTTGCATGTTTTGGCATGTCTTCACATGATTTTAAATGGTATGGCCCACCTGAGTTCCGTATAAGGCAGGTTTTTGGGATGGACGGTCAGTCCATGGGGACCCATCAAATGCACGGTTTGGATGGTCGAAAGGCGTCAAGGTGGGGCCCACAGGAGGGTCGTGACCCAAGCCCGTCCGCCCGTCCGCCCGTCCGTGACCAGCGTAGGCAGCGCCTGCGTAGCGCTGACAACAGCAGCAGCAGCTCTGCTGCTTTCTTTCTTCTTGTTTTTTTTTTGAAAATTCATTTTTCTACGGTTTTTCCCAGGCGGGGCCCGCTTCAGTAAGATCCACACCAGCCATTAGTCCTTGTGGCTCGATACAAACCCATAGAGTCCAATATTGGGCTGTTTCAGATATACAGGAGCATCAGGGAGTAAATCAAAGGCAGGAAACTTGTTCGCCATGCTATGGCCCACCAAAAGTTCAGATTGAGATCATTTTTCGGCTCAACGCCTAAAATGATCTGGGAAATAGGATGGTCGGCTTGGATTACATAAAAACATCAAGGTGGGGCCTGCATGAATGGCTCGCCTCTCCCTTCCCTTTTTTTATTAAAGTACACACCCATTGCCAATGCACACACTTCATTTTCCAACGTCCAGCGTCCCCTGGACGCTGGACGACATGCCTAAACACATTTCTATGGTGGGTCCCACGTAGATGTGGCCCACCATCATATATGGATATAATATATATTATATTATATATATATATTATATAAAATATAACATATAAATATATATATATATATATATATATATATATATTTAAAAAAAAAGCATTGGGCCATCCATACAATGGATGGTGGGGATCATCACCTGAAATAGAGTGGGCCATACCGTCTGATGTAGATGGACGGGGTAGATGTAATACATATTGGTGGGATCCACACCATCACAACAAGAGAAGGAGAGAGAGAGAGAGAGGAATATACGGTGAGATAAAGAGGAGGGACCCCGCCACTATGGGCCCTCCATTGATACTTCACATACATCAAAATGGGTCCCACAACAAGTGGGCCTTAAAGATCAAGATTTCAACGGTGGATCACCCACCTTATCTTCCTTCTTCTTGGTCCCTTAGACTCCAATGCTCACTTTTAATGGAGGTTGATGAAAGATGAATGGTTGAGATGGAAGATGAGAAGGTGTAGATGGAAGATGGAAGGTGGGCCACACTTGAGAGGGAGAGGAAGCTTGGACGTTTGAGGCTTGGGGGGTTGCTTGGAGAGATATGAGAAATGAGAGAGAGAGGGGTGATAAGGATGGGTGAGGTGTGATGGGGGATGGTTTAGGTTGAAAAATTGTAAAAGGGGGTATGGTTGATGTTGAAAATGGGAAAAAGAGGAGTGGTGAGGTGGAAAGATGGTAGACTTTTGAAAAAGGTGGAGATGGGTTGTTGTACTTGATGTATGGGATGCATTTATGGTTGATTGATAGGACTACTTGTAGAGATTTCCTCGAAATTCGCAACGCGCGGTGTTTCTTCGGAATAAACGCAGATCGGCATCTTCTTGCCTGGGTATCGGTTCGATGCGCAAGTCACGGCGTTGGAACCGCGGCGACGACGCGGTCGCTATGATACAACTTTCGGATCAAGCCGACGTCGATGTGCGGAACCTGGCTTAGGATCGTGCTCAAACACCGAATAAGGTGCGAAGGTTGCCGGAATTTGACTGAAAGGACCGCGGAAGCTAACGGAATGGTACGGATTAGAACATGGGTCTTACAGGCTGCCTCATGAGGCCCACTTTGATATATGTATTATATACCCGCTGTTCATCCATTTCTTTTAGGCTATAGGCTAACCCGTAAAGCCCACTGTGATGTTTGTTTGTAGCTCAGCAGCCGACCCACTGATGAGGCCCACCATCTGTACTTGTTCATCCTGGCTGTCCATCTGCTGGATGGCCAGCAGGGCTAGCATGTTGGTGGGCTAGCCGCTGGTGGGATGGTCATCTAAGCAGGTGGAGCCCACCTTGCTTTATGGGTTTCATATCCATGCTGTCCATACGCTTGTGGGCCCCATTATCTTGTGAGATCCACCATGATATATGTGTTATATACACTATCCATCCATTTTTAGGGACCATGGGCTGCGCCATGAGGCCCACCATGATGAATGTGTTTTATATATATATATATATATATATATATATATATATATATATATATATATATATATATCCTTATTCGCCCATTTTCCTAGGCCATGGACTGCCTTGAGAGGCCCACCGTGACGTGCATGCTATACGCCCATGTTAAGGGCTGCCTTGTGAGGCCCATCATGTGTGAGTAATGTGCATGTGTTGTCCATCCATTTACTAAATGGTATATGGGCCATGGGCCCCATCATGAATTAGATTCTATATTTCAAATGGGTCATACCTTAAGAGCAATTGTGGTTACATGTCCACGTTGTAAACCTCCACAGGGCCCATTGTTAAGCCTATACTTTGTTGGGTTAACCCAATCCATTAGGCCCCCATTGATGTTAGAGAATAAACACCTTCCCTTATTGGGCTATCCCAAATCGTTGGGCCCCCATTGACGATACCCATCTCACCTTATTGGGCTAACCCGAACTGTTAAGCCCCATTGATGTTAGTGCCTTCCACCACATCTTGTAGGAATATCCAAACCTTGAAGCCCACTTTGTGTAACCACCAAGCCTCCATAGGGAAGCCCAGTTTAGTGTATGATTAGGAGGGTGAGGAAGCCCACTTGTTATACATAGTATCACCCTCTTACCTCACCTTGTTGTATACCCATTCAACTCACCCCATAAGGCCCATTCTTGATGTAAGTATGTCATTGTTAGTATCAGAGTACATCATCACCCCGTACCATAGATGAAAGAATATGTGGTATCAATTTGGTATACCCACTATTGAACCTTACCTTGATATATGGACTTCTGTTGTCCTTCTGTGGACCCCACCAGGCGTTCAGGCCGATTGTTGTCTCCTATGTTTGATAACATGTTGGTGTACTTAGTCTCGTAGGAGACACTGAGGACATGCTTAATATAATGATATCATGGCATATGCTCATACGCATCATATGTATGCATGTTGTGAAGAATGATTGATCATAACAATTACCTTTGGGCTAAGACATTTAGGGGACTACTTGTGATATGGAGTTGCCCTGTATGATTGCGCGGTACGTACAAATTTAAGACATGACTGGATGATATGATTCATGCATCTCGTATTTTGTGTGACATGATCACTTTGCGCCCTAACGACATCTGCGTTGTGGTCTCCATAGGCATATCATGGATGGCTAGATGGGACACCAGAAATACTTGGTTCTAGCATATGGGCATTTAGTATGTCCATGGGTGAAAACCCCTAAACCCCCATAGCCAGGGGATGCTCCAACATCGAGACCAGGTGGAAAATATGAGCACCCGAGTGCCGAATACAAGTAGGTGGCATCTCCCACTGATTAGGTCGGTTGGAAAGGGGTGTGGCCTTATTCACCTAAGGGTAGGGGGCAAAGCTAGGCTGAGTTTGACCAACTAATAAATGGGTTCGCTATCAATGAGTCGGGTAAGTACTGGCAGACTACTGGCCAGGCCGGTAGTGAGGTCTTTTCCACTCACTGGGCTATGCGGCTAGGGAGGCGGTAGCCAGTTTGAAGTGTACTAGACCCCGATGATGACCCCAGGATGTACTGTACTGAGATGTGGAGTTGTATATTCATCATTTGACTCATTCATTCACTATCCACTCGGGCTGGTGGTGCACAACTAAATCAATATGTGTACCTTCGTAATAACCACAATTTTGGTTGGGTACGCGAACAACCTAAGGTTAGGAGTTTACCACATTGAGTCTAGCTATCCAAATTTTGGTATGAGACTGGTTTGTATAGAAGTCCCATGTGATGGACCCCACAGCTTGCGATATCACATACTATCATCCCGACTACACACTCCAGCTTTGTCATTTCATTTGTATATTGTATAACATCCTCAGTATATGACAATTGGTTTACGATGTTTCTATATTGCATGGCCTAGATAAGGTTGATGGTATTTGTGAACTTGTCAGGATTTGCTTATTATATTGCATCCCCAACATATGACATTTTGCTTACTATGTCTTGTATCGCATAGTCGTGGTATGGCTGACATCATTCATGAGCTTGCTAATATTTTCACTTTGATATTTGTATGCTTGGCACATACATTGTTCACACACTGTTGATGCACAAAAAATATTCCATATTTAGAAATCTCATTCTAGGATAGAAGAATAGACAGGCGTCATCTGATGCAGAGGAATGGGTGGACATCATCTGATGCAGAGGAATGGATTGATGTCATCTGATGTAGAGGAGTGAATGGGGGTATTTTGGTAAAAAGGAGTGGGGCGCATTTCTGTAAAAAGGAGTGAATGGGGGTATTTCGGTAAAAAGGAGTGAATGGGGGTATTTTGATAAAAAGGAGTAGATGGGCATTACGTTGTATGAGGGGAGGAAGTGAGGTTCTTGTTTTAGAAAGGGAGGTACACCATCATTTAAGGAGAAGTTGGTGAACACCACTGGTTAAGGAAGAAGGTTGGGATTTATATAAAGGGAGGTACACCATCATTTAAGGAGAAGTTGGTGAACACCACTGGTTAAGGAAGAAGGTTGGGATTTATATAAAGGGAGGAAGTGGTGGTGATCACTTCATTGCATAGATTGATTGTACACTGTTTTCAGAATCAAGGGAATATGAGGATGTAAAAGAACTTAGATTAAATAAAAATTCTTTGTGATCATTGTTCTCTCATTCTTTCTTTGTTATCATTGAATGAAATCCCTCAAATCGAATACATTTGTTTCTTATCGAAACAAAATGGCGACTCTGTTGGGATTCTTTTTCAATGATAACTTAGAAAATATTCAAGAACATTTATCACTTTTTGGGGTTGTATAGACGCCAAAATGGCGACTCTTAGTGGGAACATCTTCCCCTTCATCTTTACAAATAAAGTACAATTTTATTTAATTAAAATAACTAACGCTCTTCTCTGAATAACATTTATACCACAATGAATTTTCTCTGGACTAACGTGGTTGTCTACTTCACACCCAACGGATTTCCACCAAAAAGTATCAGAGAATATCAAATCAGTTGTGATCAAGGATAGACAAGGCCGGGTGATGTTCGGAGTAGTTCCTGCTTCATCGGTAGTGTAGTAAGCCAATAAAGGACAGATGATAGTCTAAAAAAAATGAAAGGTTCGATCTTCTTTTACAAGTAGTATCATCCTACCTGTAAGTGCTATGGTTTCCTACTCCTTTGATTGTCAAATTTTGTGGTGCCAAAAACACAATCCGTGTCTTCTGTAGCATGTTGATTTATATGATCAAGACACTGCATCATAATGTTTCTAGTTAAGAACGGTGATCTACATCAAGAAATGCAAGGTCAAGTACTTTGTTCACTTCTGTAAGCTTCAATGTTCAGAGTTTTTAGAAGCTACATCGAAAAGACGAGTGCTTGTTCAAGATTCAAGATAATGTTCAACTCAAGATGAAGAACAACTCAAGAATGACAAATCCAAGCTTTAGAAGATTTCAAGTTCAAGCTACATCATGTAGAGATCTTAAGCTTTATAATCGTCAAATGTTAACCATCATCAGAAGAAATGAAGTTTCAATGTTTATACTTCATGTCCTAGGTATGAAAGACCTTAGATTGACCTTAGGGTAGGTCATTTTGTATACATAATTCAAATTGAATCACTTTATATGAATTTGAACTGTTTTAAGACTAGTCCTGAACCCTGTTCGACTAGTCCTCGCACTGCCTCGACCAGTCCAAGAAATTCCAGGACCAGTCCTAAGTTGTTGCAAATTTTTAAAATTTTTTGGTTTAGCCACGACCAGTCCTGAACTCTGCTCGACCAGTCGTGTGAACAGTGCATGATTCATTCACGACCAGTCTAGCAGCTACGACTCAAACTATAGCAACGAAACCTGGTGCCTCACGACCAGTCGTGGGTTGGTCACGACTAGTCGTGGAGGGCTCATGACCGGTCGTGAACAGCCTATGATCAGTCGTGGAATGGTTTTATCCGATCACGCTCAAAAATTCAAAAATCTGTTTGACCTACGACCAGTCGAGTACCCATAGGACCAGTCGAAGATGCGATTTCTGTAACTATAAATAGAGCACGAATTTCAGAGTTTCATAATCCAATTCAAGAAAAATTAAGGCATCACTTTGAGATATGTTTGTGTTCATTTTAAGCTACTTTATGTATATTTAATATTCTCTTTTGTTGGCTTTGTTGATTTGATTTTGTTTCTATATTCTAATCTGATTTGAAAGAGGAATTGTTGTATTCCTTCTTCTTGGAATCAAAATCAAATAGAGCTAGCCCAACTGGTTTAATTTAAAATCAATCTAGAACCTAGAACCATTTCAAAGTGAGTATTAGACATTGAACTTCTACATTTGAACTTCTACTCTGATTGGTTCTTCCGGGTTACTACAAAAGGAGAAATCCAGGTATTTTACATTATTGTAAATTTCCTTATTTTGGTTTCTTTTGAGATTAAGCCAGAAAAATCTCTTTGTGTTGGTTATCTGAGGAGAGCTAAAAAACTCAGATATTGGGGTTTTTGAATTGTGTAAGCCCATTTGAAAGACACAATTGTGAAGGTTTTGGGTGAACCTGAGAAAAACCTATTTTTCTTAGTGAATGCTAATATCCCTAGTGTGAGGATATTAGGAGTGGAGTAGCAAGCTGTGTGGCTGTTGTTTAACAGTTGGTGTACACACAGGCGAACCGCTATAATTCTTTGTCTTGTGATTTGAATGTTTGTGTAATTTCTATATCTTTTATCATTCAAATTTGTGGGATGTATGTGTGGATGTGAATGTTGTAATATTTACATTTCAAGCATTGTGAGGAATGTTGTAATAGTTTAGATTTTTTTTCTTGCTATTTCTTTTTATTCATCTTCAGTTTGAGTTTTTGATATAAAGACCTTTCTAGAAATAAGGTTGTCCTACCATAAACCTGGTTTTTGGTGTAAGGTTGTCCTTGGAACAACATTTGTATTAACCTCTCAAGACTAGAATTTTGAGGTTGCTTTTCATTTCAGTACTGTGATTTAGTTTTTATGCTATCTTTCCTTTATTTATTTATATTCCACTGTTAAAGTTTTAATTTGGCATAGTCCTATTCACTGCCCCTCTAGGACATATAGCTTGGCCTTTTACAAGTGGTATCAGAGCCTAATAGCTCATTTTTATTGTTATATTTTTTTTTGGATTTATTTCCTGAGCTAACCGATCTAAGCTATTTATAGAATGTCAAATTTTGATAGCCTTTCAGTCACTAGGCCTCCACCATTTGATGGCTCCAACTATGCATATTGGAAAGCCAGGATGAGGATTTTCCTTAAATCCAAGGATAATAGTATGTGGCAAGCCACAGTGACTAAATGGAACCCTCCTACCACTGAAGTGACTAGTATCGATGGTTCAAAATCAATGAGAATAACACCTTATTTCTCTTGGACCACTCTTCAGAAAAATGAGAGTAGTGCCAATCCAAAAGCACTAAATGAAATCACTTGCACACTATCATCAGATGAATTCAAAAGAATTATATCCTATGATACTGCAAAGCAAGCTTGGGATATTTTAGAAATGACACACGAGGGTACATCAATTGTCAAGAAATCTAAAGTCCATGACTCCTCACAACCAAATTTGAGGAAATACATATGGAGGAAAATGAAATGTTCATGGACTTTTATACAAGATTAAATGACATTGTGAACTATATGTGTGGTTTTGGTGATAAAATCCTAGAAAGTAAAGTGTGTGCAAAGATACTACGCTCACTTCCTGAACAGTTCAATTCTAAGGTAACCGCGATCCAGGAACTTCGTGATACGGACAATATGAGGGTAGAAGAATTAGTTGGGTCATTACAAACCTATGAGTTACATTTTAAAGCTCCTAAAGGTAAATCTATCTCTCTTAAATCTTCTAAATGTATTTCTCAAGAAAATTCTGATTTAGAAAATTCTGAAGACGATATGGCTCTTTTAGTGAAAAAGTTTTACAAGATTTTCAAAAGTAAAAAGAGGGTTGACTTTCAAAAATCAAATGATAAGAAAAGATCTAAATCTAAATCTAAAACTTAGAAATCTTTAAAAGATAGTCAATGTTACAACTGCCAAGAATATGGGCATTTAGCAAACAAGTGTCCTAAAAAGGACAAACCTAAAAAGAAAGGAATGTTGGCTACTTAGGATGAATCTTCTAGCACTGAAGCCTCTTCTGAATCAGAAGATTCTGAAACCGAGTCGGGCAATGAAGTTAAAGCCCTTATGACACTAGCCAAGTTTACTTTTTCAGATTATGATGATTTAACTAGTGAAGAAAATCTGAATAGTGATCATGAAAATGAAGAAGATCTTCAAGATGCTTACAATGCCCTATACAAGGAAAGTTGTAAAATTGCCGTAAAACTAAAACTTCAAAAAGAAAAGTTTTTAAAACTTAAAGAAAATTTTGATTCCCTTGTTTTAGAAAAATCCCACATTTCAGATTGTTTTGAAAAATCAAAATGTGATTTAGATTTCAAAACTTCCCTAATTAAAAATCTAAAATCTGAAAATGAAAAACTTAAACTTGAGGTCTCTTCTCTTTTGAGTTTAAATGATACATGGAGGTATGCCCAAGGTGATCCAAAGTTAGAAAAACTTTTGTCTCGATCTAGAAAATGTGGTGACCGATCCAGTTTGGGCTACAATAAAAATGTTCCTCCCAAACAGAAAATACTCCTCCTAAGTTTGTGAAAGGAGAGTCTTTAAACTCGAAAGGGAATAGTTCAAATCAAAAGTTTTCTAAATATACTAAAACTTTTCAATCTTTTAAACCTAAGAGTAATTATATCAACTATAAAAATCAGAACCAAAACCCTTTAGCTGAGAAAATAGTTAATCTAGTTAAGAAGCTCTTAAAATCTAACTTAGTGGGTCATTCTTACAACAATTACGAATACAAGAAGGCCAACTATACTCCTAAACCAAAAACAGTTATGAAATGGGTTCCTAAGGTTACTTGCTTAGTTGCCCACACAGCTTTCAAAGCTTCAGGTCATTTAAAGTGGTACTTAGACAGTTGATGCTCAAGGCATATGACTGGTGATAAAGGTCTATTCACGACTCTTAAAGACATGATTGATGGATTAGTCACATTTGGTGATGGTAGCAACTGCAGGATTATTGGCCAAGGTACGGTTCAACTTTTTAACCTCCCTTTATTTGAGAATGTTTTATACGTTGAAGGGTTAAAACACAATCTGTTAAGCATATCTCAAATATGCGATAAAAATCATAGTGTTAAATTTTGTAACTTAGGGTGTGAAATTTTAAACAAAAATGGTTCAGTAATATTAACTGGTCATAGAACGTCTGAAAAGTGTTATATTGTTAGTGATTCTAGTTCATTTATTCAAACGTGTTACATGGTCCATACTGATGAGACTGAATTATGGCATAAACGCCTTGGACATGTACACTACCGTAATCTATATAGATTGAGCAAAATAGAACTGATAAAAGGTTTATCTAAATTATAGAAAGTAGATAAAATATGTGGTGAATGCCAGATTGGCAAACAAACTAGGAGTGCTCACAAAAAGGTGGACTCCAATGTCACATCTAAACCTCTCGAACTTCTCCACATGGATCTTATAGGACCAACCAGGACGGAGAGTCGAGGTGGCAAAAAATACATACTGGTGATCGTGGATGATTATACCAGATTCACTTGGGTAGCCATTTTAAGGGATAAATTAGAAACCCTTGATGAAGTAAAAAGAGTTCTCGAATGAATCCAAACTAAAAAATGTTCTCAAGTCTATAAGATCCGTAGTGATCATGGATCAGAATTTGAGAATAGCAGTTTTGAGAAATTCTGTTGCGATCAGAAAATATCGCATGAATTCTCTACACCTAAAACACCACAATAAAATAAAATTGTTGAAAGAAAAAATAGAGTGCTTTAAGAAATGATTAATGTAATGTTGAATGGTATGAAGCTTCCTAAAAATCTTTGGGCTGAAGCTGTAAATACTGCATGCTATATAATCAACCGGGTCTATACGAGAAAATTAAACTATAAGATGGCTTATGAAATATGGTTCAACAAGAAGCCTACTGTCAAATACTTTTGAGTTTTTGGTAGCAAGTGCTATATTTTACGTGACCGTGAAAATTTGGGTAAGTTTGACACCAAAAGTGATGAAGGGATCTTTTTAGCATATCCCTTGAATAGTCGAGCATATCGAGTACTGAATAAGAGGATCGGTGTTATTCAAGAGTCCATTAATGTGGTCATCGATGATCACTTGAATAAACCTACATCAAGTTCAGATAATGATGAAGTTTTTTTAATTGACAAACTAGATACTTCATCAAATCAAACTAATTCTGAACTAAGGACTGTTAAAGATCATTCAATTACTCAAATTCTTGAAAACCCTCTCACTGGTGTGTGCACTCATAGTCAACTAGAAGATATATGTAATTACATGTGTTTTACATCTCAGATAGAATCGACAAACGTAAAAGAAGCTCTTACTGACGAAACCTGGATAGTTGCGATGCAAGAAGAGCTTAACCAATTTGTGAGAAATGATGTTTGGTATCTTGTTCCTAGACCTGAAGATAAACATATTATTGGAACTAAGTGGAATTCTAAAAATAAGTCTGATGAACTTGGTAATATAATTCGAAATAAGGCTAGACTGGTTGTACAAGGGTACACTCAAATTGAAAGAATCGATTATGATGAAACATTTGCCCCAATAGCTCGTCTTGAATTAATCAGACTATTTATATCCATTGCTTGCTTTAGAAAATTTAAAATTTATCAAATGGATGTAAAGAGTGCCTTCTTAAATGGTGATCTACATGAAGAAGTTTATGTTGAACAACCAACGAGTTTTGAAGACCCTAAGAACATTGATCATGTCTATCATCTTAAAAAGGCTCTCTATAGTTTGAAACAAGCTCCTAGGGCATGGTATGAATAGTTGACTAAGTCATAATTTTCAAATGGGAAGTGTTGATAAGACTCTTTTTGTTAAAAAACATAACGATGATATCTTAATGGTACAAATCTATGTTGATGATATTATTTATGAATCTACCAGTACTAACATGACTGTTGAGTTTGTAGATTTAATGAAATCTAAGTTCGAAATGAGCATGGTTGGGGAATTAAATTATTTCCTAGGGTTGTAAGTAAAATAACAACTTGATGGTATTTTTATTTCTTAAACCAAATATGCTTTGAACTTGATTAAAAAGTTCTGATTTGAGAATGGGAAAAATTTTGATACTTCTATTAGTACAACTTTAAGACTCTCAAAGGACTCTACAGGTAAATGTGTGGATCCTAAATTATATTGTAGTATGATTGACAGTTTACTTTATTTAACTGCAAGTAGACCTGATATTGCTTTAAGTATTGGTATTTGCGTTAGATATCAATCTAACCCTAAAGAGTCACATCTAACTGTTATTAAGCGGATTATTCAATATGTTGTGAGTACTGTAAATCTGGGTCTTTAGTATCCATATGATACTAGTGTTCAATTAGCTGGGTACACTGATGCTGATTGGGCTAGAAATCAACCAGTGGTGATTGTTTTTATATTAAAAACTATTTAGTTTCTTGGTTTAGCAAGAAACAAAGTTTTGTATCGCTCTCAACTACTGAGGCTAAATACATCGCAGCTGAAAATGCATGTACTCAGATTGTATGGATGAATAAAATGTTAAGCGATTACGGAATTGTATAGGATTTAATGGTTTTATATTGTGATAATACCAGTGCGATAAATATATCTAAAAATTCAATCCAGCATTCACATACCAAGCACATTGACATCAGGTATTATTACATTCGTGAATTAGTAGAAGAAAAAATAATATCTTTGAAATATATTCTGACCGAGATTCAACTTGCCGACATCTTTACTAAACCGCTCGACAAAGGTAGGTTTAATAAATTGAAATTTGATCTTGGTATGTGCAATCTAAATTGAATATTCATGCATGCTTGTATCATAGTGTATATATATTTGATAATTTATTGGTTTAAATTTTAAATTTTTATGGAAAATGCATACTTTAGTTGGTACATGACTAGTCGAGGATGTACTCGACCAGTCTTAGCACGACCGGTCGAGGACATCCCATGACCAGTCATGTAGCACGCTGGACTTTTTAAAATTTGGGAAAAACTTCTTCTTCTTCATTTTAACTTTCCTCTCCAACAAGCCGTAGCACGACTAGTCGTACGCACCATCTTAGATCTTCAAGGTTAGTGCATCATTTGCATTTTGCTCATAGATTCTAGTCTATATTATGTCATTTTCACTCTTGGAGTAATTTATTTTGTGATTCATTGAGGTTTTGGAGTTTTCTTTTGAAAAATCTGTTCTAGCCAAACCCCACTCTACATCTTTTGTGATATCTTGATTCCTTGAGTTTCTTCTTACAAATGGATGCTAGAGGGAAAAAGAAAACTTCTCGTGGTCCATCTTCTTCTAGATCTACTCCAATAGCATGGAGCCACCTTCGGTCACCTGAAGATGATCCCTCATATGTGCGGGATTTGCATTTGTACAATGTTATTGTTGAGCGATCTGTTGATCTTGAGCACATTGCTCCTTTTAGTATCCTCCCACTTCTTCAAGCTGTAGGATGGGCTAACATCTTACATTGGCCTGCATACCAGTCTATTGCTCAGTCCATGTTTGCATGCATTTCTGATTTTTTGATTGAGAATTTAACATTTAAAATTGATGCTAGAGAAGGTCCATTTGAAATTGATCACCATCTGATTTCAGGGCTAATGGACATACCTGTTAATGATGAGGGTATTCCTATTCATACTCTAGTTGAGAAACCCTTAAAATCAGAAAAACGCATGCTCACTAGAGATTTATGTAATATGAATGTGCAATGGACTCATAAAGGGAATGCTCTCCCCTCAAAGTACTTGTTACCTAGATACAGGGTTCTCCACAAAATCTTTATTTCAAATCTGTATCCGCATTCTGGTAATAAAATAGAACTGACTTCCTTTATGGTTCGGGTCTTGCATTCTATCATCCCTGGTACTAAAGTTTGTCTTCCTTCGTTAATATGTCATTCCATCATTCAGTTTCGTCTCCATCCAAGTCACAGTGATATTTCATTTACCTATCTTATGACTGTGTTAGCTACTCATATGATAGTTGTTATGCCTATTGGAGAGGCTCCTATCCATCATCTCATTTTTAATAATTTAAATATTAACAAGATCAAACTGGAATTGGCTCCTGGCCAAGTGGATGTTGGTGGTGGTGGAGCTGAAGGGGTGAACGAAGATGAAGCTGGTGATCTTCCTCCTGATGATATAAATATGGATGACATTTTTGATGAAATTGAATCAGACTCTGGAAATGATCTTGACTATGATCCATCTGATTTTGATGCGCGTCTTCGTGCACTTGAGGCGAAGGTAGAGAACATGAATATTGCCCATGATTTACAATTTAAATATATGCGCAAGTATCTTAGGTGCTTAAACAAGGGCCTTCATCAACTTAGTCCTACCATACCTGCTCCTTCTTCTGGATCTGATTAGGTGGTTTATCCTTTGGTCTGTAATAACTTTTCTACTACTTTGCTTTGGTTTGTGAGTGGACTTTGTTTTAATTCAGTTTGGTTAACCGACTTTGGTTTATGTTGGGTAATGAGATGTAAACTTTGAATTTGCTTATATTTTTCTCATATCTTGTCTATTTAATTCCTTTATTGCTCTCTTATTCGTCTTCCTCTTCCATATCTTATTTGCTTCCTTTGTCATATTGTGACAAAAAGGGGGAGAAGATTTCATGTATTTTGGATTGATTGGAATGGATATGGATTGTGGGTAGTACCATTAATTTATATGTGTGTGTGTGCGCACGCTACTTAGGGGGAGGAAATAAGTAAGGGTTTTGACTTGTTTTGCCTAACTGGTGCATAATTCTCTAACCAGACTATAACTAGTTTTCTTCTATAATTGGTGCATGATTCTTTATTGAGCATGTTGTGCTTCTCTTATTTTTTTATTGGAGTGTGTTTTGTCACAAATTTGACAAAGGGGGAGATTGTAAGTGCTATGGTTTCCTACTCCTTTGATAGTCAAATTTTGTGCTGCCAAAAACACAATCTGTGTCTTGTGTAGCATGTTGATTTATATGATCAAGACACTGCATCATAATACTTCAAATTAAGAATGGTGATCTACATCAAGAAATGCAAGGTCAAGTACCTTGTTCACTTCTGTAAGCTTCAGTGTTCAGAGTTTTTGAAGCTACATCGAAAAGACGAGTGCCTGTTCAAGATTTAAGATAATGTTCAACTCAAGATGAAGAACAACTCAAGAACGACAAATCCAAGCTTTAGAAGATCTCAAGTTCAAGCTACATCATGTAGAGATCTCAAGCTTCATAATCGTTAAAGGTCAACCAACATTTGAAGAAATGAAGTTTCAATGTATATACTTCATGTCCCAGGTATGAAAGACCTTAGATTGACCTTAGGGTAGGTCATTTTGTATGCATAATTCAAATTGAATCACTTTATATGAAATTGGACTGTTCTAAGACTAGTCCTGAACCCTATTCGACCAGTCCTAACACTACCTCGACCTGTCCAAGAAATTTCAGGACCAATCCGAAGTTGTTGCAAATTTTTGAAATTTTTTGGTTGAGCCACAACCAGTCCTGGACTTTGCTCAACCGGTTGTGTGAATAGTGCACGTTTTGTTCATGACCAGTCCAGCAGCTACGACTCAAACTACAGCAACAAAACCTGGTGCCTCACGACCAGTCGTGGGTTGGTCACAACCAGTCGTGGAGGGCTCACAACTGGTCGTGAACAGCCTACGACTAGTCGTGGAGGGCTCACGACCGGTCGTGAATAGCCTACGACCAGTCGTGGAATGGTATTATTCGATCGTGCTAAAAAATTTGAAAATATGTTCGACCTACGACCAGTCATAGTTTCCACAAGACCAGTCAAAGATGTGATTTCTATAACTATAAATAGAGCACGAATTTTAGAGTTTCATAATCCAATTCAAGAAAAATCAAGGCATCACTCTGAGATAAGTTTGTGTTCATTTTAAGCTACTTTGTGCATATTTAATATTCTCTTTTGTTAGCTTTGTCGATTTGATTTTGTTTCTGTATTCCAATTTGATTTAAAAGAGGAATTGCTATATTCCTTCTTCTTGGAATCAAAATCAAATAGAGCTAGCCCAACTGGTTTAATTTAAAATCAATCTAGAACCTAGAACCATTTCAAAGTGAGCATGGGACATTGAACTTCTACTCCGAATGGTTCTTCCGGGCTGCTACAAAAGGAGAAATCCAGGTATTTTACATTATTGTAAATTTCTTTATTTTGGTTTCTTTTGAGATTAAGCCAGAAAAATCTCATTGTGCTGGTTATCTGAGGAGAGCCAGAAAATTCAGAGGTTGGGGTTTTTGAATTGTGTAAGCCCATTTGAAAGACACAATTGTGAAGGTTTTGGGTGAACTTGAGAAAAAAAAACTTATTTTTCTTAGTGAACCGCTAATATCCCCTATGTGAGGATATTAGGAGTGGAGTAGCAAGCTATGTGGCTATTGTTTAACAATTAGTGTACACATAGGCAAACCACTATAATTCTTTGTGTCTTGTGATTTGAATGTTTGTGTAATTTCTATTTCTTTTATCATTCAAATTTGTGGGATGTATGTGTGGATGTGAATGTTGTAATATTTACATTTCAAGCATTGTGGGGAATGTTGTAATAGTTTAGACTTTCTTTATTACTATTTCTTTTTATTCTTCTTTAGTTTGAGTTTTTGATACAAAGACCTTTCTAGAAATAAGGTTGTCCTACCATAAACCTTGGTTTTTGGTGTAAGGTTGTTCTTAGAACAACATTTGTATCAACCTCTAAAGACTAGAATTTTGAGGTTGCTTTTCATTTCAGTACTGTGATTTATTTATTATGCTATCTTTCCTTTATTCATTTATATTCTGCTGTTAAATTTTTAATTTGACATAGTCCTATTCACCCCCCCTCTAGGACATATAGCTTGGCCTTTTACACTACTAAGTATGGATAATAGGTCGATCATGCACAATACTACGAGGCGTAGTTTTACCTCACTCACTCAGTTCATCCTCCTCGACATCATTAACAATGCAGTTTTCACTTTCTCCTTCGATATCAGTACATTCAGAGTGTAAAGAGAGAAAATTTTCCAGCAGATGTTAATCAGTATTCACTAGATGAGCATGTTGCTGAAGAAGTCCTTTATTTTCTAACAGTGACTGTTGTGAACAATAGTGAACCTTAAGGAAAGCCTTCAGATGAGAAATTAGTTCGACTAAATTAGTCGTTGCTTGTCAATGAGAAGATGAATCAATTAATGAATTCATCAGTCAATGGAGAACCCTAGGGGCATCGTGTTCACAATTTTCCAGAGTAGAAGAGCAAGTGAAGTTGCGTGCAGAATGCATAAAACTAGACATTACATTAGAACACAGTGATCCGAATATACAGATCTTTCAAGATTTGATTATAAAAGTTGGCAATTTAGAAAGAATCAAAATAAAGCTGCTCAACTCTTATATGAATTGGCTATTTCAAAATCTTAAGAGAGCAACAACAGATATTGCCGAAGAAAGAAAAGCAAGATTCGTCAAAATGAACGAGAAGAAATTTCAGAAAAAAAGAAGAAGAAGAAGAAGAGAGAACATGGGTGGTTTTACCATTAAAAGTAAAGAAAGGGCTCAGACAATTCAAGGACTGTGGGAAATATACGGTTGAAGAAAATGATATACTTCGTATAATGAATCAATTGCTAGTTGTAGAGAAAATTGATTTGCCATGGCTAAAGCATTTAAAGGAAATGAAGTAAAGAAGGAAAGATATGTATTCTATAGAAGATGATTGATGATAGTAAAATTGTCACGAAGAAGATATATGAAATAAGAGGGAAAGCAATGACATATGATCCCGATTGAAGATATTCACTCTATAGGAGAACGGGCAAGAAGAATGTAAGACAAGTGTATTCATCATGGGGGCAAATTTTTATCAATATACCTGTTAGTTTAGCAAAATGTATCATCCCTACATACCAAGAAGATTCACGGCATTTTGACTTATAAGATTCACGGTGTTTTAACTCAGAAGATTCACGGCATAGTTATTCAGGGGGCAAACAAAAGCATACAAAATACGTCATCCTTGAAGATAATTACAATTTTGATTTCAAAGATTATTAGCATAATACTTCAAAATCAAAAGGGGGCAAGATAAGCAGAATACCAAGAAGGCCAAAGTCTCAAAATGCTAAAAGTTCAAGAATACCAAAGTCTCAGAATGCCAAGTCTCAGAATGCTAAAAGTCCAAGAATACCAAAGTCTCAGAATCCCAAGTCTCAGAATGCTAAAAGTCCAAGAATACCAAAGTCTTAGAATGCCAAGTCTCAGAATGCTGATGTCATACATGAATAAGAGACAGATTCCCAAGCATATCAAGTTGAAATATATTATTATTGTCGAGCACCGACGATGGTTGCTGGATTAGATTAGCAAAACTACTATTGCCATCACCATATCGTTGACATGAAAATTATTCTATTATTGAAGTTTATCGAAATTAATATTATTATCAAGTTGAAGCTCCATTAGGACCAAATTTTATAATATCAGCAACAACAACAGGGGCGATATATCAATTATTGATCTATTATCTTCAGTTATCAATCTGTTATCTTCCGTGAGCCTGTACGATCAACCATCACGTTAGCAAGAACAATTTATCATCTAAGGCAGCCTAGCCGAGCCTTATACGACCAACTATGCATAAGACCTATATATTATTCGGGACAGTAGTGTGGAGCCAGCGGCCCTGAAAAGCCCGTATAGGCCACATCATGTGCATACCCATGCGGGAAGCAGACGAAGCTAGTGAGTAAAAGCCTTAAAAGGCTAAAAAGTCCTCAACGACCAGTCACACATGAGACCAATGCCATTTGTAAGCTCTCTGACGGTGTCATGGACGAGGATGAAAATACCCTCCTGTAAATGGGTCCGAACTTACAGACGAAGAAAAACGGGGAATAGAATAAGATCCCTCAGATCGCTAGCTTGATTTCAGTAGTAACTCATGAGGACAGGGTCTCAAAATACCCCCTCATTGATGGACTGGTGGCCTTGGATTTGGTATCAAAGGTAGCCTTGTGCACCCCGCGAACTCTAAAGAGTTATTGTGGCCAACCCTGTGTGTAAATCCCACTAAGTTCACGACTCTAGTATCTTCACTAAGCCCCTTTGATGGACTGTAGTTTGTGAACTCCTTGGCCACGATAAGTCTAGAGAACTCACGAGAGTTAGAGAGACCATTCACGTAAGACTAGACTCCAGCTACTTATGAGTCTAAAAAACTGTGATTGCTCCACTACTTAAGAGCTTAATCTGTGTGATTGCCCCACTACTCAAGAGCCTAAACTGTGTGAAGTGTAAAGTCCAGTCATGTAAGGTCAGTCATGTCAAGTTCAGTTCAGGCAAGTCTTGTCCAATCAAAGTATGGTCAGTCAAAAAGTATGCTAGCTCCAATACTCAAGAGCTTAAACTATGCATGCATCAAAATGCTACAGATATATATTTCACTTAAGATATGCTCAAATATGCAATTACTTGATGAAAATCTCAAATATTGATTAAACAATATATAAAAATGCGTCTCTTTTTATTCGGGTTCAATTTATAGCAATAGTAAATGCCTTCTAAATATTAGCGGTTCTTTATTCGAAGGTCCAAACCTTCAAGATCAACTACGAGTCTTCAATTGCAAAATATCTATTCTTATGACAAGGATCGCGAGGTCTTTTGTCATTTGCCTTCTGGATGACAAAGAAATATTATCTCATGAAATTCTCAAAGGGGCCAGAGAATAAAGCTAGTGAAGAATTATCATTCTCTTTTGAACTGTCTAAAGATGCAGATATATTCTTCAGATTCTTTAAAGGAGCAGTGAAAGTTATTCATCCTTTAAGAGTAGCAGCAAATTTTATTTCATGAATATTATCTTCTAAAGAAATCCTTCTACAAAGTTGATCTGAAGAGGGGGCATGATCTAGTTCTTCAAAGTAATCTATGCCTTGGTCTTTCTGATAATTTTTTATGTGTGGCAGAGGGATCCATATGGTATAATCTACTGAGAAATAATCGCGTGCTAACTAGTATTGATGATCTCATCACCGCATTCAACTATAAGAAGTGTGAGCTAGATAATTATAGCCGAAAAGTATGAAGCATGATCTAGTTCTCTGAGTACTGGACCTGATGAAGACAAGGAACAAATGATTATCAAAAGAGATAGAATTATCGTTAATAACTTCTATGGCCTTCAGAAAGCTATTAAATGGAATTGAGAGAAGTATTATCAATTTTTCTAAATCAACAAAGGTCTAAGAAAAATACAGTCCTGGCTAGCCTATGAAAAATGTTAAGGAAGCAAAAATTAGAAGAGACTCAATGATTGAATCTCTAGAGCCAGAAATGACATCCCCAAGAGCACGATATAATTTTAAGCATGATGACGAGCATAAAGAGGAGACAATTAAATCATTTTAGACGTTTTCAATATATTTCAAAATTATATATATATATATATATATTTCATGAAACTAAATTGAAAATTATAATATATTAAGATACTAATTTCATTCAATTTGGTAGGAAAGATTACCATTCGAAAGCTTAGGTTATGTAGATCATGAATAAAGGAGGCAATCGAAAATGTTGTTGCAGTAGGAGTAGCATTAAAGAACAATTCCCTAGACGCAAAGTTCAAAGAAAGAGTTACAGGAGTTAATTAAAAAGATCGTTGCAGTAGTAACATCATTCAAAGATAGTTCCCTGGCCAAATTACTCAAAGATGAAGTCATCACAGTTGTTATAATGACAAGTTTTGATGAAAAAGAGAATTTATCCTTTTGGAAGAAAGTATCCTCTCGACACTATTGGCTGGGGGCATTCAGTCTTCCGCCCAAGCGCGATCATTCAGTCTTCCGCTCGAATGCGATCATTCAGTCTTTCGTCCGAGCGCGATCATTCAGTCTTCCGTTCAAATGCGATCAACTAGTCATCCTTCAATTGCAATCTATTCAAAGATGATTCCATCGAGCTTGGTTATTTCAAAATCAACTGTTGAAGATTTTCGTTCAAGTGACCCTTCTCCATTATGTGACTACATTTCATGAAGAATCCTTCTCTGATGTAGAGGGATTTTTATGCAGAAGAGGATTAATCCTCCATTTGATCTCATAAATCAATCAAAGAAGGATCGAGGGGGCATTTGTTGAGGCACAAAAAATATTCCATCTTTGGAAATCTCATTTTGGGACGAAAGAATAGACAGGCGTCATCTGATGTAGAGGAATGGATGGACGTCATCTGATGCAGAGGAATGGATGGGGCTATTTTGGTAAAAAGGAGTGAATGGGGTATTTTGGTAAAAAGGAATGAATGGGGGTACTTTGGTAAAAAGAAGTGAATGGCGGTATTTTGGTAAAAAGGAATGAATGGGGGTATTTCGGTAAGAAGGAATATGAAAAGGCCAAGCTATATGTCCTGGGGGGGGGGGGGGGTGTGAATAGGACTATACCAAATTTTAAGATTTAACAGTGGAATAAAAGAATATGATAGCTAAATAAAAGCAATCAATTCACAATGCTGAAATGAAAAGCAGCCTTAATAATCAAGTATTGAGAGGTTGATACAAATGTTGTTTTAAGGACAACCTTACACCATAACAACCAAGGGCTTATGGTAGGACAACCTTATTTCTAGAAAGTTCTTTGTATCAAAAACTCAAACTGAAGAGGAATAAATAAAAAGCAAAGAATTGAAATTCTAAACTATTACAACATTCCGCACAATGCTTGAAATGTAAATATTACAGCATTCACATCCACACATACATCCCACAAACTTGAATGATAAAAGATAGAAAAAATAAATCACACATCCACAAAACACAAAGAGTTATAGTGGTTCGCCTGTGTGTTTACCAACTATTAAACAACGGCCACACAGCTTACTACTCCACTCCTAATATCCTCACACAGTGGATATTAGCATTCATTATGAAAATAGGTTTCTCAGGTTCACCTAAAACCTTCACAATTGTGTCTTTCAAATGGGCTTACACAATTTAAAAACCCCACTTCTGAGTTTTTTGGCTCTCCTTAGATAACTAACACAATGAGATTTTTCTGGCTTAATCTCAAAAGAAACCAAAATAAAGAAAATTTACACAAATATAAAATACCTGAATTTCTCCTTTTGTAGCAGCCCGGAAGAACCAATCAGAGTAGAAATTCGAATGTAGAAGTTCAATGTCCAATACTCACTTTAAAATGGTTCTAGGTTCTAATTGATTTTAAATTAAACCAGTTGGGCCAGCTCTATTTGATTTTAATTCCAAGAAGAAGGAATATCACAATTCCTCTTTTCAATTCATATTAGAATATAGAAAGAAATCAAATCTATAAAGCTAAGAAAAGAGAATATTAAAGATGCACAAAGTAGCTTAAAATGAACACAAACTTATCTCAGAGTGATGCCTTGATTTTACTTGAATTGAGTTATGAAACTCTGAAATTCGTGCTCTATTTATAATCGCAGAAATCGCACCTTCGACTAGTCCTGTGGACACTACAATTGGTTGTAGGACCAACAACATTTTGAAATTTTGAGCGCGGTCGAATCAGACCGTTCCATGACTGGTCGAAGGTAGTCTACGATCGGTCATGATCCCTCCACGACTGGTCGTAACCACCCTATAACTAGTCATGAGGCACCAGATTTAGTTGCTGCAGTTTGAGTCGTAGATCCAGGACTGATCGTAGGACGAGTTGGCACTGTTCACACGACTAGTCGAACAGAGTCTAGGACTGGTCGTGGACGAACAGAAATTTTTAAAAACCATCGCTTGCATAATTAGGAATTACCAGATTGAGCATGCACTTCTTGACTTAGGAGCAAGCGTAAATCCGATTCCTTGCTCGGTCTACGAACAACTAGGTTTGGGTGAATTGAAACCCACCCAAACCACATTACAACTTGTCGATTGCTCAGTTCATGTATCAAGAGGGATAATCGAGGATTTGTTGGTCCAGCTTGACAAATTCTATTACTAGGTAGATTTTATCGTCCTAGATACTCAACCCATCGTGGACCTGAGCACTCAAATTCTTGTCATTCTTAATCGCCCATTCCTTGCCACTTCAAACGCAATCATTAATTGCAGGAATGGAGTCATGAGTATGTATTTTGAGAATATGACATTGCAGTTGAATATTTTTTTCAACACAGGCAAACAGTTAGAGGATGAAGACGATTCCCACAATATTAACCTGATTGATTCTTTCATGGAAGAGAGAACACTTCTGACCTTATCCTCTGACCCTTTAGAAACGTGCCTGGCCAACTCCCATGATTTTGATGATGACATGATTAGGGAGATGGGGACCATGCTGGATACCGTGCCGATACTTGAAGTTAACTAGTGGAGGCCACAATTTGAAGAATTGCCACAAACTGATATAGTGCCTCTACCGTCTAACCTCAAGGCATCGAAGCTTGACCTAAAACCTTTGACCTCTGATTTGAAATATGTCTATTTACGTCAAGATGAGATATTTCTAGTGGTGATTTCTTCCCACATTGAGCAAGAACAGGAGAGTATGTTCATCTCTACCCTCACTGAGCATAAAGGAGCCCTTGGATGGTTGATTGCAGACCTCAAGGGAATTGACCCTTTGATTTGTACTCACCACATTCATCTTGAGGATAATGCGAAGACCTCACAACAACCACAATGTAGACTAAATCCAAACATGAAGCAAGTAGTTAAGGCCGAGGTTCTTAAGCTATTAGATATAGGTATCATATACCAATATCCGATAGTCAATGGGTGAGTCCAACTCAAGTGGTTCCTAAAAAGTCTAGAATCACCATCGTAGCCAATGTCAATAATGAACTTGTGCCAACTAAGATCACTACTGGTTGGAGAATGTGTATTGACTATAGGAAATTGAATACCGTTATGAGGAAGGATCACTTTCCTTTGCCCTTTATGGATCAAATTTTGGAAAGGCCAACTAGTCACTCTTACCATTACTTCCTTGACGGTTATTCAGGCTATAATCATATTGAGATAGCCCTTGAAGATTAGGAAAAGACTACATTTACATGTCTTTATGGCACCTTTGCTTAGTGAAGGATGCCAATTGGGCTACATAATGCCCCCGCCACTTTTCAGCGATGCATGTTGAGTATTTTTTCTAACACGGTGGAGCAATATTTAGTGGTCTTCATGAACGACTTCTCGGTCTTTAGTCCATCCTTCAGCGAATGTTTGGAAATTTTAAAAAATGTGCTGAAACAATGCGAGGAAAAGAACTTGGTACTGAATTGGGAAAAGTGTCACTTCATAGTTCATAAGGGAATTGTCCTTGGACACATCATCCATCTAAGGTAATTGAGGTAGATAAGGCTAAAATTGATTTTATCTCTAACCTACCTCCACCCAAGAACATACAAGATGTGAGATCCTTCCTAGGACATGCCAAGTTTTATAGAAGATTCATAAAGGACTTTAGTCACCTCTCTCATCCTCTATGTAATCTACTTCAAAAGGATGCACCATACAAGTGGACTGACCAATGCTAGGAAGCTTTCATTAAGCTCAAGGGCATGTTAACCACTACACCTATCATGCAGGCCCCCCGACTGGAGCCTTCCTTTTGAACTTATGTGCGACGCGTCTGACTATACTGTTGGGGCAGTTTTAGGCCAGAGAGAATAAAAAAAGAAGCCCTACGTTATTCATTAAGCAAGTAGAACTCTAAATCCTGCCCAAGTGAACTACTAGACTACGAAAAAGGAACTCTTAGCCATAGTGTTTGCTTTGGACAAATTTAGGTCTTACTTGATTGGATTCAAGATCGTTATTTTACACAAATCATGCAGTACTCAAGTATCTTCTTTCTAAGAATGATGTTAAGCCCTACCTAATAAGATCGATCCTCCTACTCCAAGAATTTGATTTGGAAATAAAAGATAAAAAGGGAGTAGAGAACGTAGTGGCTAACAATCTTTCCTGCCTTGATCTCTCGGATTCCCTTGAGACGATACATATAAATGACATGTTCCCTGATGAACAATTATTTAAAATCTTCCATTCACCTTAGTTTGCTAATATTGCTAATTATCTTGGCATAGGTTTCATGCCGACACATTAGACTGCGCAAGATAAGAAATAATTCTTCGTCGAGGTTCGTAAGTTCTTCTAAGATGATCCGTATTTGTTTAAATATTGCCCAGACCAAATCCTAAGGAAATGCGTGCTAGAAAATAAACACCAAAGTGTCATCTCCTTCTATCACTCTTAGGCCCGTAGTGGTCACTGTTCTGTTAAAAAGACCACTGCCAAGATTCTGCAGTGTGGCTTCTACTGGCCCACTATGTTCAGGGACACTCATGAGTTTTGCAAAGCTTGTGAACATTGTTATAAGTTGAGAGCATTGTCCCATCGAAATATGATGCCTCTGAACCCCATTCTGATCATTGAAGCATTTGATTGTTGGGGAATCGATTTCATTGGACCATTCCCCCAATCCTTTGGAAATTTACACCGGGGTTTAATAAACTCTATGCCAACTTTTCGCCCCTATCCGAGCGCACAACTGGGTGAGTGGAAGAGACCTCACTATCCACTTGCCAATATTGGGCTCGACTTGTCAAGCGGACCTATTCCTCAAGCTGGTCAAACTCAACCTAGAAATTGTCCTCTCACTCAGGCGGGTAAGGTCATACCCCTTTCCAACCGACCATGACATAGTGAGAGACATGGCCTATTGGTATACGGCCCTTGTGCGCTTATGTATCCACTCCATCTCACTGTTGGAGTCAACCTCTAGTACCATCAGGTTTAGAGATTTTCACCCAGGGACATCTATGACGCCCCGATGCTAGAAATAATATTTTCAGTATCCAATCCAGCCATCTACGATGTGCCTGTGGAGGCCACAACCCTGATGTTGCTAGGGTGTACAGTAATCACAATCACACAAATGCAAAGTGCATAAGTCACGCAGTCCAATCATGTATCGATCCTGTGTAAGTCGTGCGCTCATGTGGGATAACTCCATCTATCAGGGAGTCCCATAAACCACATACACTATGGCATATGCAATGGCCAATCATATCTCATAACAAACATGCAGATGATGCGTATGGGCATGTATCATGATGTTATGCTGTCACAAACTCATAATCGACAACGGTAGCGGGTATCGATAATCAACCTCGACGCAAGGTGGGGTCCATAGATGGACGACCGATGATGGATCAATTAAAATTAATGGGGCCCAAGCGTTTGGGTTAACCCATTAGAGAATGATGAGAATGGGCCTAACAAGGCCTAAGGGAAGGTCACAATGTGGACGTCCAACCATCATTGCCCATCAATGTGGACCTTTAACCAACATTGCTTCCAAGGAATGGCCCACATAGGGCCAAACATATAGTGGGCCCACGGCCTCACACCAGGGCCCAATATACATCATCATGGGCCTCAATTGCATCAAATGGGCTAATCAAATGGGCCGAATCAATGGGCCGAACCAAATGGGCCAAGTCAATTTGGGCCGAATCAAATGGGCTAAGTGAATTAGGCCGAATCAAATGGGCCAAGTCAATTGGGCTGAATTAAATGGGCCGAGTCAATTAGGCCGATCAAATGAGCCAATAAAAATGGGCCGAATCAAATGGGCCCAAACCAACACACCATTCATCTATTGCTAGAGATCATTTAGAGCATTATTAAAAAAAATGAATCATATCCAAAGGATCATCTGGACCATACCACACCTAACAGTGGTGATGATGATTTCCACTATTAAATTCTAGAGGGCCCACCAAATATTTAATTTCCATCCAATCTTTTCATAAGGTCACAAGAACCTGGATATAGAGGAAAAACAAATATCATATGATCTAAATCCGAGGGGGTTTTCAATGGTGGACGTTTATCCCACTATTTTCTGCAGTGTGTTCCACTTAATATTAGATCTGTCTTATTTTTCTTCTCAAGCCCAAGGCCGAGCTCACCTAATGTATGGACAGTTTGGATGAATCACATATATCGAGGTGGGATCCACATACGTGGCTACCCACCAATGAATAAACAGTTTGGATGGAAAATATCCATCATGGGTGGGGCCCTAACCATCCAATAGATGGACGGTCCAAAATCCACCAAGTGAATGGACAGTTTGGATGGAAAATACCCATCTGAGTAGGGCCCACAACTACGTCAGATGGATGGATGGTGTGGTGTAAGACCCATACATCACAGGGATCCCACGTATATGGGCCACCCCACTACCCTCTCTCTCATTATATATATAATATAATATAATATAATAAGATATATATTATAAAATAATATATACATAACTAAATGCCCACCATCCAGACTCTCTGGATGTTCTGGACGGTGGGATCTAACGCATAAAACATGGTGGGTCCACACGTGTGGCCACCACAATATATATGTTATATATATATATATTTATTTGCTAGCTGGCACACCCCACTGATAGTTCACACTTCATTGGCCACGTCCAACCTCCTTGGACGCTGGACGGTGTGGATACATCATAGGCATCATGGTGGGTCCCACATGGATGTGACCCACCTATTTTGTATCGATTTGATATTTGTGTTTTCCTTCCGTCCAGGCCCAGTAACGGGCTGGTCAGTGTAGATCAAACACATCCATTAGGTGGGTTCCACGAAGGTGGATGACATGGATAAGTTACATACTTCATGGTGGGGTCTATCCGGGTGGGCGACATGGCCACATCATCACTAAAAACAAGTAAAGAGAGGGAGAAAGAGAGAAAGAGAGACGAGAGAGAGAGAAACAGTGAGATAAAGGGACCCCGCCACTACGGGCCCCTCTCTACAATGCATACATCAATGTGGGTCCCATAATAAGTGGGCCCTAAAATTTGAAATCAACGGTGGATCACCCACCTCGCGGTCTTCTCCTTTAGCTCCTTGGACTCATATACTCCTTGCCTTCAATTTTAATGGAAGTTGATGGAGAATGAATGGTTGAGTGGGAGATAAGAGGGTGGGAAAGTGCGCCACACTTAGTTTTGGAACAGAGCTTGGGGAGTTGGACGTTGGATTTTTTTTTACTTGGGAGTGAAAAGAGAAATGAGAGGGAGAGAGAAGTGATGGATGAAAAGGGATGGGATGATGGGTGATGGGTGAAGTGATGGAGTTGTAAGAAAGAGATGGGTGGAGAGTGAGAGAGTTGACTTTGTGAATGGGAGAGAGATGGGTTGCTTGTACTTGACTTGTACTTGTGATAAGATATGTACTTGACATTGATTAATTGATTGATTGATTGATATGATAGGTTGTAGACATTCTCTCAGAATTTGCAACACACGGCGTTTCCTGTGAATGAACGTGGGCTCACATCTTCTGACCTGGGTATCGGATCAGTGAGCGAGTCGCGGTGTTGGAACTGCGGCAACGGCACGGTCGCTAAGATACAAGTTTCTGGTCAAGCCAACTTCAATATGTAGGACTCAACTTAGGATCGCATGCAAATGTCGGATACAAGTCAAGGGTTGCCGAAATTCGACTGCGAAAGGCTACGGAATGGTATAGTCTAGGATACGGGCCTTACAACTCTCCCCTCCAAATGAAAATTTCGTTCTCGAAATTCATGCTATCATTACAAGTAAACATGACTCATAATAGAAGAGGATACAAAACATCATCATACAAAATCAGAGACAGCATACATGATACAACATATAATCAATCATCAAAGAGATGAGGATATCACTCTCAAAGAGATGAGGATAGCGCTCTCATCAAAGGCTACAAGCCTACCGTGCTACATCAAGACAACACCTAAACCAACATGTGAGGCATCGGTAAATACAACAAATCCATCACTCCCTGAAGGAAGAGTGAGGATAGAAGCGGACGTTAGACGGTCCTTTAACTCCACGAATGCCTGCTCACATGCGTCATCTGTGCCCTTTCGAGTCAACCTGGTTAATGGGGTTGCAATACGGGAGAAGCCCTCAATGAAATGCCAATAGTATCCTACTAAACCAAGGAAACTGCGGATCACGAACGTAGTCGTGGGTTGGCCCCACTGACGCACTACCTCAACCTTTGAGGGGTCCACTACAACACCCTCCCTATCACCATGTGATTGAGGAACTTCACCTCTCTTGTCAAAACTCACACTTCTCCAGCTTCGCATATAACTAGTGGGCATGGAGGATCTGTAATGTGATCTCCAAATGCTGCATATGCTCCTCACGAGTCCTTAAATATATTAGAATGTCATCGATGATTACTACAACAAACTGATCGAGATACAGACAGAAGACCTCGTTCAACAACTGCATGAAGACCGTGGGTGCATTGGTCAGTCCGAACGACATGACCTGAAACTCAAAATGACCATAACGTGTCCTGAAAGCCGTCTTCGGGATGTCCTCCTCTCGGAATTGAATCTCATGATAACTGGAATGCAGGTCAATCTTCGAAAAGAATTGTGCACCCTGTAGCTGATCAAACAAATCATCTATCCACGGGAGCCGGTACTTATTCTTGATCGTGACTTGGTTGAGCTCGTGGTAATCCATGAAGAGCCTCAACAAGCCATCTTTCTTCCTGACGAAGAGTACTGGCGCTCCCCATGAAGAACTACTCGGATGGATGAATCCTGACTCTTGCAACTCATCCAACTGCTGCTATAGCTCTCGTAACTCCATCGGTGCCATACGGTACGGGGCCTTCGAGATAGACGTGGTGTCAGGCATAAGATTAATTTAGAACTCAACATGACGACCCGATGGCAATCCCAGAATCTCTTAGAACACATCAGGGAAATCACAAACAATCGACAACCAATCAATATAAGTGGTAACAGGCTCCTCAACGGCGCAAGACATCAAGCAAGATAATCTCTCTCCTCAGGGCTCTACAACGAATTAAAAATGCGGCAAGCTTGGTATGCAGAACGTGATTGTCCTCGCGGAGCAGTCCAAGATGATGTGGTACTCGGTAAGCCAATACATGCCCAAGATAATGTCAAAATCTGACATCGGCAGCACAAATAAGTTAGTGGACAAAAAGATATCACCAACCAGAATAGAGCAAGAAGAACAAAAATGACCTAATACTGTGGTCTTCCCGAAGGGTATCGATACGGTCAATCCCTCACTAGCAGATTCTGTCGGCAATCTAGTCGATTGAAAAAATCCTCAGACATGAATGAGTGCGAAGCACTGGAATCAGATAATACTTAGGTGATGCATGCAGAGACTGGAAGAATACCCTCAATGACTCCTCAGATGACTACGGGTCCTACTGAGCCGCATAGAATCTAGCCTGAGCGGCTTGGGGTGGTGCTTGTGCCCTCTGAGAGTGCTACTACTACTGTTGTTGCTGAGGTGGCTGAAACTACTTTCTCTGCTACTGTGGCCTTGGAGGCTGGTGCTGATGCTGCTGCTGAGGGGGCCTCGGTGGTGGGATTTGCTGTCGTTGCTGTTGCGGAGGCTACTACGGTGCTCTCAGCTGTTGATGCAGAGGCTACTGTGGTGCTCTCAGCTGCTGCTCCTGAGGTCGGGGACACTCCCACCTACGGTGTCCTATCCCACCGCATCCATAATAGGTATCAGAAAGCTACATCTGAGGTGGTGCCGTTGGAGGTGTCGATGATGCTGTTGGTGCTCTAGTGGATGGGTGGCTCCTGTATCTTTGCGATCATCGATGCTTCTGCTGCTGGGAGCTATCGGATGAAGCTTGCCTCTTCCAATTTCTCATCCGATCACGATCGGTCTGCGTGCCAACCCACTCGGTCTCATAAATCTAAGCCCTCCGTACTACCGCCTGAAAGGTTGGGAGCTCATGCCCAATACCACGACCTCGAAGACTGTAACGTAAGCCGTTCTTAAACTTGAGATCTTATCATTTGTAGAAGCTTGAACTCGAGACTTCTTAAGCTTGAATTTGTGACATATTAAAGCTTGCGCTTGAGGATCGAAGTATAAAAACTTTTTCTTAACTTATACGAAGCCTTGAAAACTTGAACTTTTGAAACTTGAAAGCTTGAATTCACACTTGATGTTGTACTTGAAAATGAACAAGTAATCTTGCATTTGAAGATCCTGAAGTAAAGACTATTGTCCTTGTACATGAGATGCACTGTCTTGAATATATCGATGTGCTACACAAGACACAAACTTCAAGAGGTTTTGGCACTACAAAATTTGACAATCATAGGGGCTAGAAACCATATCACTTACAATCTCCCCCTTTGTCAAATTTGTGACAAAACACACTTCATAATAACATAAGCAATATCGCACAAAGAATCATGCACCAGTTATCAATATAAACCAGTTAACCTGGTTAAAGAATCATGCACCAGTTATAAACAGGTCAAAACAAAGCATTAATTAATTCACATTAATGCCTCAAACAATACTCCCCTTTACTTACTCCACCCCCTTACACAAAGAAGGCTACATGTCCACAATCTACATGCCATATATCACAAACACCATATATCAAGCATGACAAAATTCTCCCCCATTTTTGTCACAATATGATAAAGGAAGAAACCAATACATGAAACCGGACATAGATAAACAAGGAAGAATAAGACGAGCAATGAGGAATAATGGATCAAGATGGTTAGGATATTAAATTCATAAGCAAGTAATTTCAAGCATAATCAACTAACATCAACAGAGTTCAACCAAATTCAATCCCACAAACTGAAAGAAAGCTAAGTATCATAAGAGTTATTACAAACCATATGAGAAAACACTAATCAGATCGCTAAGAAGGAGTAGGTATGGTAGGATCAAGTTTATGAAGTCCCTTGTTCAGGCGCCTAAGATATTTGCGCATATATTTGAACCACAAATCATGGAACACATTCATATTCTCTACATTCTCCTCAAGTGAGCGCAACCGTGCATCAAAGGTAGATGGCTGATAGTCAGGATCATCTGCAGAGTCAGATTTGATCTCATCAAGAATATTATCCATGTTAATGTCATCTGGAAGTAAATCACCTTCTTCTTCATTTACCGCATTAGCTTCACCAACACTCACATTGACTTGGCCTGCAGCCAACCTTAGATTCATTTTGTTTATATTGGAGTTGTTGATGATTAGATATTGAATGGGAGCCTCTCCAGCGGGCATAGCCACTAATAAATGGGTGGCTAACATAGTCATCAGATAAGCAAAAGGGATATCACTGTGTCCAGGATGGAGATAAAATTGTATGATGCAATGACAGATTAAAGAAGGAAGACATACAGAAGTACAAGAGATGATGGAATGAGGAATCCGAACCATGAAAGTAGTGAGTTCAGTTTTGTTACCAGAACAAGGATAAACATTAGAAATGAATATCCTGTGAAGAACTCTGTATCTGGGTAACAAATACTTTGAAGTAAGCGCATTTCCATTAGTATTCCATTGCGCATCTATATTGTACAATTCTCTAGTAAACATACGTTTTTATGATTCAGATGATTTAACAACTAAAGTGCTAATGGGAATAACTTCATCCTTAACAGGTATGTCCATTATACCAGAGATTAAATGTTAGTCTATTTCAACTGGACCTTCTCTAGTAGCAATAATAAATGTTAGATTTTCAGTTGAAAAATCAGAAATACATGCATACATAGCTTGCGCAATGGACCGGTATGCCAGCCTACCCCAATGTAGAATGTTATCCCATCCTACAGATTGAAAAAGAGGAAGGATTTCAAATGGAGCTAGATGTTCAACATGAACAAGTCGTTCAACTATAACATTGCGCAACCTAATATCTCGCACATAGGAGGGATCATCTTTGGGTGGCCGAAGGTGGCTCACTATGATAGGTGTCGATCTAGAAGAAGAAGGACCATAAGAACTTTTCTTTTTGCCTCTACCTTCCATTTGCAGCTAGGAAACCAAGGAACCAAGTGGTTGCAAAAGAAGTAGAGTGAGTTTTCTCAAGATCAGATTTTGGAGAAGAAAACCCCAAAAACCTCAATGAAACAAGAAATAAATCACACCAAAGATAGAAAAAGAGTGTTATAAACTTGAATCTATAAGGAAAATGGAAATAAAGCATTAACCTTGAAGAACTAGGAGATGGGTTTGACCGGTCGACCTAGGACCCGTTGGAGAAGAAACCCAAAAATGAAGAAAAAAAGATTTTTCCCTCAAATAAAGCACAAACCCGTGCTACACGACTGGTTGAGTACATAATCGACTGGTCGTGCCATAACTGGTCGAGTATGTACTCGATTGGTCGTGCATAGTAAAAAATGAGCAATATTCTTGAAATTTCAAATTTTAAACATATAAAATAACAAATATATAAGCATTATGATATAGAAATGCATGAATAATCAATTCAAATTACACATACCAAGATCAAATTTCAATTTAGAGAACCTGCTTTTGTCAAGCTATTTTGTGAATATATCAGCAAGTTGAGTCTCGGTCAGTATGTATTCCAAAGAAATTATCTTTTCTTCCACTAATTCACGAATGTAGTGATATCTAATGTCAATGTGCTTGGTTCGTGAATGCTGGATTGGATTTTTAGATATATTAATTGCATTGGAATTATCACAATATAAAACCATAGAATCCTGTACAATTCTGTAATCACTTAGCATCCTTTTCATCCATAAAAGCTGAGTACATGCATTACCTACTGCAATGGATTCAGCCTCAGCAGTTGGGAGCGATACGGAACTTTGTTTCTTACTTTGCTAAGAAACTAAATAGTTCCCAACATAGAAACAACCACCACTGGTTGACTTTCAGTCATTAATGTTACTAGCCCAATCAGCATCCGTGTAACCAGCTAATTGAACACTAGTATCTTGTTGATACCAAAGAACTAGATTTGCAGAATTTGTGATATATCGCATAATTCCCTTAACAGTAGTTAAATGTGACTCTTTAGGGTCAGATTAATATCTAGCGCAAATTCCTACGCTAAATGCAATATCAGGTCTACTTGCAATTAAATAAAGCAAACTTTCAATTATACTGCGATATAGTTTAGGATCCACACTCTTACCTGTAGAGTCCTTTGAGAGTTTCAAAGTAGTACTCATACGAGTATCAAAAATTTTCCCATTCTCAAATCCAAACTTTTTAACTAATTTCAGAGCATATGTGGTTTGAGAAATAAAGAAACCATCAGGTTGCTTTTTAACTTGTAACCCTAGGAAATAATTCAATTCCCCAACCATGCTCATTTCGAACTTATATTTCATAAGATCTGCAAACTCAACAGTCATGTTAGCATAGGTAGATCCATAAATTATATCATTAAAATAAATTTATACTATTAAAATGTGATCATTATGTTTCTTAAAAAATAAAGTCTTATCAACACTTCTCATTAGAAAATTATGACTTAGCAAAAACTTAGTCAACTTTTCATACAATGCCCTGGGAGCTTGTTTCAAACCATAGAGAGCCTTTTTTAGGTGATAGACATGATCAGCGTTCTTAGGGTCATCAAAACTCATTGGTTGTTCAACATACACTTCTTCATGCAAATTGTCATTTAAGAAAACACTCTTTACATCCATTTGGTATATTTTGAACTTTCTAAAGCATGTAATGGATATAAATAGTCTGATTGATTCAAGACGAGCTACTGAGGCAAAGGTGTCATCATAATCGATGCCTTCAATTTAAGTGTACCCTTGTCAACTAGCCTAGCCTTGTTTCTAATGATATTACCAAGTTCATCGGACTTATTTTTGAAAATCCATTTAGTTCCGATAATGTGTTTATCTTTAGGTCTTGGAACTAAGTACCAAACATTATTTCTAACAAATTGATTAAGCTCTTCTTGCATCGCAACTATCCAGTTTTCATCAGTAAGAGCTTCTTTTACGTTAGTCAGTTCTATCGGAGATGTAAAGCACACGTAATTACACATATCTTCTACTTGTCTACGAGTGTGAACACCAGTGAGAGGGTTTTCAAGAATTTGATTGGTGGGATGGTCTTTAACAGTTCTCAGTTCAAAGTTATTTTGACTTGATGAAGAAACTGGTTTATTAATTAGAAGTACTTCATCATTTTCTGAACACGAGATAGGTGTATTCAAGTGATTGTCAATAACCACATTAATAGCCTCTTGAATAATGCCAGTCCTCTTATTAAGAACCCGATACACTCGACTATTCAGAGCATACCCTAAAAATATTCCTTCATCACTTTTGGTGTCAAACTTACTCAGATTTTCTCGATCATGTAAAATGTAACACTTACTACCAAGAACTCGAAAGTATTTGACAGTAGGCTTCTTATCAAACCACATTTCGTAAGCCATTTTATTATTTCATTTTCTAGTACAAACACGGTTAATTATATAACATGTAGTATTTATGGCTTCGGCCCAAAGATTTTTAGGGAGCTTCATATTGTTTAACATTACATTTGCCATTTCTTAAAACACTCTATTTTTTCTTTCTACTATACAATTTTGTTGTAGTGTTTTGGGCGCAGAGAATTCATGTGATATTCCTTGATCACTGCAAAACTTCTCAAAACTGCTATTCTCAAATTCTGATCCATGATCATTACGGTTCTTACAGACTTGAGACTCTTTTTCAGTTTGGATATGTTTAAGTACCTTTTTTACTTCGTCGAGAGTTTCTGATTTGTCTCTTAAGAAGACTACCCAAGTGAATCTAGTAAAGTCATCTACGATTACCAGTATGTACTTTTTGCCACCTCGACTCTCCGTTCTAGTTGGTCTAATAAGATCCATATGGAAGAGTTCAAGAGGTTTAGATGTGGTATTGGAGTCCACCTTTTTGTGAGAACTCCTAGTTTGCTTGCCAATCTGGCATTCTTCACATATTTTATCTATTTTCTGTATTTTGGGTAAGCCTCTTACTAACTCTCTTTTGCTCAATCTATACAAGTTACGGTAGTGTACATGTCCGAGACGTTCATGCTACAACTCAATCTCATCGGTATGGATCATGTAACATAATAGATTAGATGAGCTAGAATCATTTACAATGTAAGAGTTTTCAGAAGTTCTATGACCAATTAATATTACAGAACCATTTTTATTTAAAATTTCACACCCTAGGTTAGTAAATTTTACGCTATAATTATTATCACATATTTGATAGATGCTTAATAAGTTGTGTTTTAACCCTTCTACATATAAAACATTCTCAAATAAAGAGAGGTTAAAAAGTTGAACCATACCTTGGCCAACAATCCTGCAGTTGCTACCATCACCAAATGTGACTGAACCACCATTCATGTCTTTAAGATTGGTGAACAAACCTTTGTCACCTGTAATGTGTCTGGAGCAACCACTGTCTAGGTACTACTTTGAATAGCTTGAAGCTTTAAAAGCGGTGTGGGCAACCAAGCCAGTAACCTTAGGAACCCATTTCATTATAGTATTGGGTTTAGGAGTATAGTTGGTCTTCTTATTTTTGTAGTTATTATAAGACCGACCCACTGAGTTAGATTTTAACAGCTCCTTAAGTAAATCAACAATTTCCTCAGCTAAAGGATTACGATTCTGATTTTTATAGTTGATATGGTTGCTTTTAGGTTTTAAGGATTGAAAAGTTTTAGCATTTTTAGGATAATTTTGATTTAGGCTTTTCCCTTTTGAGTTTGAAGACTCTCCTTTCACAAACTTAGGAGGTGTATTCTTATGTTTGGGAGGAATACTTTTGTTGTAGCCCAAACCAAATCGGTCGCCACATTTTCTAGATCCGGATAAGAGTTTTTCCAACTTAGGATCACCTTGGGCATACCTCCATGTGTCTTTTAAACTCAAAAGTGAAGAGACTTCAAGTTTTAGTTTTTCATTTTCAGATTTTAGATTTTCAATATGAGAGGTTTTGAAATCTAAATCGCATTTGGTTTTTTCAAAACAATATGAAATGTGAGATTTTTCTAAAACAAGAGTGTCAAAATTTTCTTTAAGTTTCAAAAACTTTTCTTTGTAACGTTTTAGTTTTACGACAATTTTACAACTCTCCTTGTAAAGGGCATTATAAGCATCTTGAAGATCTTCTTATTTTTCATGATCACTTTTTAGATTTTCTTCACTAGTTAAATCATCATTATCTGAAAAAGTGAACATGGCTAGAGTCATAAGGGCTTTGACTTCATTACCCGACTCGGCTTCAGAATCTTCTAAATCAGAAGAGGCTTTAGAGACAGAAGATTCATCCCAAGTAGCCAACATACCTTTCTTTTTAGGTTTGTCCTTTTTAAGACGCTTACTAGATGCCCATATTTATGGCAGTTGTAACATTGATTATCTTTTAAAGATTTCCAGGTTTTAGATTTCGATCTTTTCTTTTCATTAGGTTTTTGAAAATCAACCCTCTTTTTACTTTGAAAATCTTATAAAACTTTTTAGCTAAAAGAGCCATATCATCTTCAGAATTTTTTAAATCAGAATTACTACTATTTTCTTAAAAAAAACATTTAAAATATTTAAGAGCAATGGATTTACCCTTAGGAGCTTTAAAAGTTAACTCATAAGTCTGTAATAACCCAACTAATTCTTCTACCCTCATATTATCCGTATCACGAAGTTCCTGAATCACAATCACCTTTGAATTGAACTGTTCGGGTAGTGAGCGTAGTATCTTTGCACAGACTTTACTTTTGGGGATTTTATCACCGAGACCCCACATAGAGTTGACAATGTCATTCAATCTAGTATAAAAGTTCATGAAAGTTTCACTTTCTTCCATACGTATTTCTTCAAATTTGGTTGTGAGGATTTGGACTTTAGATTTCTTGATAATTGTTGTTCCCTTGTGTGTCATTTCTAAAATATCTCAGGCTTGCTTTACAGTATCACAGGATATAATTCTTTTGAATTCAACTGGTGATAGTGAGCAAGTGATTGCATTTAGGGCTTTTGTATTAGCACTACTCGCACTTTTCTGAAGAGTGGACTAAGAGAAATAAGGTGTGACTCTCATAATTTTGGATCTATTGATACCAGTTACTTCAGTGGTAGGAGGGGTCCAATCAGTCACTGTGGCTTGCCACACGCTCTCATCCATGAATTTTAAGAAAATCCTCATTCTGGCTTTCCAATAGGCATAATTGGAGCCATCAAATGGTGGAGGCCTAGCGACTAAAAGGCTATCAAAATTTGACATCTTACAAACCTCAGATCGATTAGCTCAGGAAATTAATCCAAAAGAAATAACAATTAAAATGAACATTAGGCTTTGATATAACTTGAAAAGGCTGAGCCATTAAGTCCTAGAGAGAAGGGGGGAGGGGTGAATAGGACTATGCCAAATTAAAAATTAACAACAGAATTTAAACAAATATAAATACTGATAGCAATAACCAATCTCACAATGTTGAAATTAAAGACAACCTCAAATGTATGTGTATTGAGAGATTGATACAGATGTTGTTCTAAGGACAACCTTACACCAAAAACCAAAGGTTTATGGTAGGATAACCTGATTCCTAAAAAGGTCTGTGTATCAAAAACTCAAACTAATACAGAGGAATAAAGAAATAAATAGCAAGGAAAGAAATCAAAGCTATTACAACATTCCCACACTTGCATAAAAGAAATTACAACATTCTCCACAAATGCAAAATGGGAAATTACAAACATCCACAAAAAGAAATAAACAATCAATCCACAAGACTAGAAATTATAGTGGTTCGCTTGTGTGTACACCAACTATTTAGAAAAACAGCCACACAACTACTCCACTCCTAATATCCCCACACAGTGGATATTAGTGTTCACTATGAAAATAGGTTTTTCAAGGTTCACCTAAAACCCTCACAATTTTGTCTTTCAAGTGGGCTTACATAAATAAAAAATCCCACACTCTGAGTTTTCTGGATCACCTCAGACAAACCAAAATAGAGAGATTTTTCTGGCACAATCTCAATGAAACCAAAAGATAGAAATTTACAATAATGTAAAATACCTAGATATTCTCCTTTAGATGCAGCACGGAAGAATCAAATTGGAGTAGAAGTTTAATGTCCACATTCACATATGAAATGGTTCTTGAAATTGCGGTAATGATCACTTTAGTTGAATTAGGAATATGCCAATATGTCCTAGAGGGGGTGAGTAGGACTTTTTATAAAAATTTTATAGTTTATTTAAAATCCTATTAAACTTGTCCTGAGTAGATATGCATGAATCAGGATTTCTTCAAAGTAACTCTAATGGCTTCTAAGCCAAATAGAGGATCCAATCATAATGCTATTTGATAGGAGAATAAGATACATTTTGTAGATTATGATGGATGTGACTATGTGTGAGGTGTGATCTTAGATATTCAATTATGAAAGTATTTAAATCACACAAGTAATCAAAGAGTAATATCAATCATAAACATAGTCAATTTTATAGTGGTTCAACGACTTGTCTACTCCACTCCCGACTGACACACTCAACCCTTGAGTGTATCGGATTTCACTAAGGAGGTTTCACAATAGGTTCACCTCAAATTAGAGGTTTTAAATCATGTTCACCTCTAACCAGTACAACCTACACCTAGGCTGACAGTTTATGCTCCCACGAGCAAGGGTTAACACATATCACCCAATTTTAGGCACACTGGCTAAGGATCCACTCAAGGAACCTCACAAGTTTATGCTCCCACGAGCAAGGGTCAACACATAGCACATAACTTTTAGACCACCCTGGTCAAGGACCTACTACAAAGACCTAAGAGTTTATGCTCTCCATAAAGCAAGGGTCAATGCAAAGCACCCACCATGTACACTCTCGCCGGAGGCCTCCTACGAGGACTTGCAAGGGGTGAGAAACACCTTAGACCCAATCCTACAGAAGGAATGATCATAAGGGTCCTCTGGACTTTAATAACTTACAGATAAGAAAATGAGTGCCTTTTAACGTATTGTTGAAGATCTCCTCCTTTGATGAAGAACTTCAACTTCCTTGATCCGTAACTCAGAAGATGTACCAATACATGGCGACGGGTTAGGTCAAGGTTATAATGGAATTCTACTCTATTGAATGTTTTCCTATAAGGGAGATAGAGCGATTCCAATCATCTATGCATTCAAGGCATCCCAGGTTAATGATTTTCCATTAAGGTGGTAGCTGAAGGATCCTTGAATGTGGAAGTTCATTCCCCAATACACTCTATTGAATGTCAATGATGAGGGTGGATTGGAGGATGAACTCTCATGAGAGAAAAAGGCTAAGGGTATATGATCTAGGGTTAAGCACACAAAAGCACTCTCTCTTTTTCTCTATCCAACAACCAATGGCATGTTCTCATTAAATAGGCAGAAGGTTCCAATGGATATAAAACGGTCACATTTTTGGCAGAGTTCGATATCATCGAGCAAGGTCGATATCATCGAGCGTATACTCTCGATAACATTGACTGGCCGCTCGATGACATGAACTCTAATGTCAAACACTTTTGAAACCTTTTTCCAGCTGGTCGAGGAAATCGAATGGGTGTCGATGTCATCAGATTTTCAACTCCGATTTCATCGACACGAGGGTCGATCCCTTGACATTTGAAAATGAGAGAGACTTACCTTCAAAATATTTCAGGTTAAAAGAATGATCGAGGCACACTCGATATCATCGGAATTTGAATGACGATGATATCGATAGTCGTTTTGATGCATCGATAAGTCTAAAGGATTTTCTAGTTAAGCTTGTTGGACAGTTTATATCCATTCTCGATGCCATCGACCCAGCCTCAATATCATCGATATTTGAATATCGATTCTATCAAGTGCTCCTCGATCCAAAATAAAACAACCTGAAAATATTGCTAAAAAATAGAGTGTCCAATTCGATATTATCAAAGGGTTTCAGATATCATTGAAGTTTGAATTTGGAGGATATCGAGGAGTACTTCGATATATCAAAGATTACATGATTTTCCTTAGCAGAACTTTGGACATAACATATATGATGTCAATTTTATCGAGTCGGCTTCGAGAGACTCGAGATTCAGTTTTTGATGATATCGATACGGCTATTGATACATCGATAATTCCATCCAGAGGTATATGCGGTTGCTGGACTATAAGACCTTGTCTATTCCGTACGACTTTCTATGCATATGTGCACAATGATCGATGTTCTTAGCTAAACCTAGATTGGCCGTTCATAGTACACACCCAACTGACTGGAACCGCAAGACCCCGAAACCTATTTCATATTGACCGCCCCGTCGCCGCAATTGTGGAGGTACAACCCGTGTGTCTATACGATACTCCGTTTGTGATATACGCCGTGAAGAATAATTAGTGTATCATGTGCGTAAGGCGTCATGTACTCCACTCTACGCATGTGCACAACACATGTCATACACACATGCACATGCCACACATGGGTGAGAGAATCTCTACCCATGTGTGTGATGTCACACATCCATACCTCCCATCTCTCATATACACCTCAAGTCAACTCTTCTTCATGCCACACCTCATGTGTGACATCATCACACCATGCCATCCCATGCTCCTTTAACCCACCATTAATTACAAATCATAAATTAATTTTCATAATCCTAGCCTAAGCTAATATTAATCATATTAGCCTAACTTAACCAAATTTTTATGAATTTCTCTACAAATACCCCTCAATCCCTTAGCATTTCCCCATTTTTCTACACATGAGAGAGAGAGAGGAGTGATCTTAGTGGGCCATCAACTCCATCAATCTCATCCCTTCCATCCATCTCAACCATCCATCTAATCCATTAAGGTGAGTACACCCACTCCACTCTTGATTTGTTTTCCTTTTGATTATTTGTATGGTTATTAGTGGTGACGATTTGATGATAATGATATGATCAATGGTGTGGATACATAGGAGAGTACAAAAGATGATTAAAAAAATGGTGATGATATGATGATAAAGATGTGTTTAATGGTGTGGTTAATGGGAGAATACATATAAAATGAATAATAAAAAAATAATTTATAGACTATGTGGGACCCATTGATTATGGGCCCCACAGAATTTTGTAAGCCATCCAAATCATCCAAAGTGTGGCCCATTATGTTGGCCAAACACACACACTTGCACACAACACCTAAAACAAAAAAAATACAAAAAAAAATGCAAACAGCACTGACACTATTACTGCCAGCGTCTGACGCTGCAGTAAGCAGCGTCTGCTACTGATGTTGGAGGGAGGTGGGCCCCACCACAGGCCTCACCTTGATGCATGTCGAGCATCTATACCATGCATTTGATGTGTCCCATTTAAAAATAGTTCACCCCAAAAATTCAGTTGTACACGGAACTTAGGTGGCCCACGCCATTAAAAATAATAAATAATAAATAAATAAAAATAAAATATAAAAAAAAGGAATCTGATCATGAGGTATATGTTGTATCCAAACCTTCCATTCATTTGGCGAGTTTGTCTTAAGGCTTTAAAATAAATAAATAAATATAAATAGGATAGATCTAACTATCAAGTGGGCCACACTATAAAAGCAACAGGATTAAACGGCTATCATTAAAACCCTTTTTGGGTCATAGAAGTTTTGGACCAATATGAAATTAGTTTTTCCCCTCAATTCAGGTCTCTGTGACCTTATGAACAGATTGGATGGAAAATAAACATTAAGGTGGGCCCTGTAAACTATTTAACGGTGGAATCATTATCTCCACTACTGTTTGTGGTGAGGTCCATATAATCTTTGGATATGATTCCATTTTAGATAATGCTATAAAATGATCTCTAAAAAAAATAATAATAACAATAAAATAAAATAAAAGTAAAAGAAATAAAAATATATGAATTGTGTAATGTAACAAATACATCACTTTAGGATCCATGTTACTTTGATCACCTTGAACCGTTTGTACAACTTGAAGCGAGCCCAATCATATAAAAAAACTTGCCGGCTTCCACTTGAAATTTGGATGTATCTGAAACTTGGTTTGACCCCTCAACCAAGTGGGACACACATAATGGATGGGTTGGATTTATGAACCACATCTCTTTGGGCCCAACAAATGATTATGAATATTTAATGGAAGGTAAACCTCTCAACTTGTGTGTGGTATAACCACTTTGATGTAGGTGTTATGCCACTTAATCCACCAGGTTATGACATGGTATATATTTAAGATCATCATCGTTTATCTATTTTATCAACCCTTTTGACGATATGTTACCAAGACTCAGTCCCATCCAATGATTAGATAGTTGTACGTTCTGAAATAATGCAAATTGAACTCTCATCATTGAAAATTTGTTATGGGCCATCCTGACGATGTATTAGATATTTAACCCATCTAGCCCATATACCGGGTTCCCTTTAGACCATTGTTCCAAACAGTCAATTTGACTTGAAATGTACCATACAATACAAGGCTGGGAGAATTAATGCCTAACCATTAAATCCAACCTAAGGCCACCATGGTGTATCTATTTAATCCATACGGACCATCCACTTCCTCATATCATTTTAGGAGTTAGACTAAAATTAAAGATGACCTAAGTCTTAAGTGGGTCACACACAACTCAACTTCATGCGAAATCCCCATGAGTTCCACCACATAGAACCCCTTGTAAATTCCATTGATGTGTGGGGCCAAGAATGTTAAAGCCCATTTTGAGTGAATGCCATATAAGCCCATCAGTGGCAGCCTTATTTAGGCCAACCATTGGGCCTCTTCAACAAGAGTTTGTAATCTCCATGTGTTGAATGTATGACGAATTGGTATTGTAATTTTTGAAGTAACGATGATTAATCCCTTAAATGGGCTGATTGTGGACAACTCTTGATCACTTGGCACTTTGGTTAGAGTGCGGCCCTAAGTAATAAGATCATGCGACTTGTGTTTAAACCCTTAAACATGTTTAATTATAATAAATATATAGACTTTAGTGGCGTGAGCATGTGATATACGTATTTGACCCCTTAATCATGTGGGCATGTGACATATGTAGGGTCACCTAATCATATGCAATTGTGGAATATATGTAGTCATCTAACTGTATGATTGTGAAATGCACACAAGGCCAACCAACTATATGAAATCAGGTGGCATTGGTGACCATCCAATGACATGACCACATGCTTATGGGCATAGCCCTAGTCACCTAAACCATGAACAATCGGGTTGTACGTGTAGAATTTCTTAGTCATGAGACTTCTGATATAGGTTGAATTTTGAAATTTGATAATGGAGTGGCCCTCAATTCAGTGTCATGAAATACCATCGTTACATCATGCTCTTAGGTGAGGCAGATGCGGGGACCATTAAACTATATCTGATGTGATGAAAGCTAGTTCCTGGCCTCTTGATCATGTGACACCAAATCTAAGCCATTCTCCCTATGAAGTATAGGGCGATCATAGTTTAAGAGTTAGTGTAACATAGTGTAACCGAGTATGGTGGGTATGCTTGTGATTGTGCCTTGAATGCTTTGAGATGCGGTCACTAGACAATGATACTAATTATCCCGTCCACTCAACCAAGTGAAATTATGGCATCGACGACCTGACCATGTGGGAGATTAATAAAGCGGTTGCCCCATTATGTGACTTGTAGTGAAAGTACATAATGATCTAACCTTAAGTCCCTTAATATGACTAGTAGAGTGACATTTGCATGGCCTCTCAACCATATGGACTTCTGATACTGGAAGAGGCCATAAGACCATGTGGGCATATGAGAACTATGTGATTATTCAGACTCTTGGACTATGCTGATGGTGTAACCTCTTGGATATGTGAACATAGGATGTGTGTGAGATTGATTATGGACCCTACCTTGATGTAAGTATTGTATATTTCACCATGTAGGCTAGCTAATTCTAGAACATGATTCCAAAATGATCTAGATCCAATTCCTAAATAAGTCAGACGATATGAAATAGTGTTAATTGAGCATATAACTTTTGAACAATTGTGAACCTACTCAATGTACGTATTTTATCTGCACTGTCCCATTATTTTGCCAACCAAATATTTCGATCATGGAGCCCGCTGACGTGTGCCTCGTGTATCTGAACTGTTCTTCCTTACATTACCTTAATGTATGTGAGTCACCTATATTATCTACTTGTTGGGACCCACTGTAATGTTTATGTATGGACCCATCTGCTCGCAGTACCACTTGGAAGTAGGACCCACTACGTTGTATGAGACAAACCCGCATTACCCAACCATAACTAACTCATACGTGTATATTATATACCAAGTCGTTCAACTTAGGGCTCACTATATCTTATGAGGTTTACCTGTGCCTTCCAAACCATTATAGAACTAATATGATAATTATTTACAAATCCAACCTACTAATAACTCACTTGAAAGTGAAGCCCTCTACATTATATGAGTTTCACTAGCACCATCCATCATGTGGCTCACTTACTATATGTTATAAGTATGCTTTTTATCTCATAACCACTTGGTGAATGTACTTTACGTCATCACCACTCATTAACCATAAGGACCAGTTAGGGTATAACTATGTGGTCCCAATAGAAAAAAATCATATTGGGCCAAAGCCGCTAATAGAATATCTATCTTGTGAAGGATATGGTGTAATTCTGAATACAATTAATGCTCGTTACTATGATAGCTATGGATGATATTAGTGATGCTAGTGATTAAGGCTAATGGACGCATGTGATTTAATATCTTGATTAATGTTGTTCCATTTCCTAGCATACTAAATTCATTTACTTGATCATGTCGTTATTAATCATACTCATACACCATGGAATGATGGTATGTGCAAGTGTACTTCAATACATTTGTTCATGTGTAAGATATGTCCTCTTCAATTTAGTCACATGACTATGGATTTATATAGTTGATATTGACACATGATGATTGTGTGTCATTTTTGGCTTAAAGGTTAAGCGGACCCTAAACTCATGACATTATATGCATACTACATGCACTTGAACGTATGTCATATCATGATTGTTTGAATTCATATATAATCATGATATACATGATGTTCGAAATACCACAGTCATACCGTATAACATGAGTTGAATCTTGATGATGAAATGTGCATCTATGATGATGATTTGGGTTATCCCTGAAAATGAACGGGACACCGAAAGTGTGGAAATAGTAGGGGATGATGTGCCCCTTAGGTCGAAAGTCCCTAAACCCCTATGCTAGCTAGGATTGCCTCACCGTCAGGCCGAGTGGATACATGGGTCATGGATTTGACTCCCACTGATGAGGTCAGGTTGAGAAGAGGTGGGTCCAACCTGCTTAAGGGCTGAGGTGCAAACAGGGACCGGTCTGACTCACCGGCGAGGAGAAGTACGAATGAAGTCCGCTACTGGCATGCCGAGTGGAAGTCCATCGCAGGGCGGGAATGCGAGGTCGATTGGTAGTGTTTGGTGTATGGGTGTCGACCACTGTGTTTTTCATGATATACGGTTGGTGGAAGTCCACCACAGGGTGGGTATGCGAGGTCGATTACTAGTGTCTAGTGCATAGTATCGACCACAGTGCTTCCCAAGATATACAGTTATGATATACATGACAATATGATAATTATGATGTGATTACGAATGCGTGTAATACAGTTATGGCTGTGGTATAGGAGAAATGAAAATATGACTTGGTGATGCTGGTAGCATTGATTCGAAGTATTACTATGATGCATATGTATTGAATTGGAATTGGCATTGGCATCATACCTTACGTATTATACGCCTTTCACCATACATGATTTCTTCGTAACATATTTATCTTGCTTGCATGTAGGACACACTACACACATGTGTGTACTCACTAGGCTTTTTACCTAAGCTTCCTATTTTTCATTTTTTTTCAGGACATGAGTAGCTTGGAAGATTTAGCTTTCTTGATGCATTGTATCTATTTTTCGATTTGGCAATGTTGACGTCATGTACCTTTGGAAAGCATTGTACTTATAACCATCAGGATTTATAATGGAGAGTATTGCTTGGTATTTTAATCATGGATCTTCATGCTCAGGTATTATTATATGTATATACAAAAAAAAAATAACAAAAAAATTCAGTCAAAAATCTTCCTTGTGGTGCGTCGAACTCGGGACTTGGTGTATGGAAGTCGAGTGTTAGATTCGAGGCATCACAGAAGCTGTTCGTCCCCAGACTTAGGGCATGACGTGGACATCTTATGTCCTCATTTCGATATTATTGAGTGAGCTTCGAGGACATCGACAGCAAGGTTCGATTTCATCGAAACGCTTGTCGATAAATCGACAAAGGTAGAAAACTTAGAGATTTATTTGAAGTTTGAAAAAGTTTTCTAACCCAAAAACCCTATGATATTCTAATCAATTTTAAGGGTTTTAATTACCTGGTGTTTTGGGACATGGGATGTGAGGCTAAGATTTATCTGTGGCGAATTTGGGCACACATCCAGTTGAGGTAAACGCTTGATCGATCTTCCTATGGAGCTTCTTTGTCTAGCCAACTCCACAATCACACTAATTCACAAACCAGGGCACTTTCAATCTCCCCCTTTGTCAATTACGTGACAAACTACCAAAACACCCTAAAACAACTTCTATACTGACATCTTAAATTGTGTGTACATGAACTTTACACAATTGTACAATGCTATCTAGTTCACATACACAAACATTCAGAAGCTGCTTCCCCTAACTGCAAGCTCCCCCTTTCTTGTTGCAAACTCCCATTTTCTTCCCCCTAACACTTGCATCACCAATCACAAGTAGATAACACAATTTTCCTCTGGATTGTTCTCCCCCTTTTTGTCAGTCATTGGTAAAGGGTACCATGATAGTTCGATATTGACTGAAGTTGAAGCAATTGGGAGAACTATCATTTAAGGATCATATACATATAATAGATGGATGGAAAACCAACATTGCATTACAGAAACCATGTATGCATAACAGAGCAATTAGAGAACAGTGAGATAAGTAGATAATATAAAGATAAAGCATCACACACATCACATCCCATAGATGACATAAACTAGATAAAATAGGGGATCTCAAAATAGTAGTAAATATGTGTGAACTATAACCAGCCATTTCCCAAAATATCCAAAATGTATATACTGCCCAAGTTTGGAAATAGTGTAATAGTTATTCCAACCAACCAAAAAAACAAGCCCATCCATGGGCACACAAAGCAGAGTATGTTCCTCACTCAGAGGATAACACAATAAAAAATAATAATTTGTCAAACCTTGCGAATTAGTAATGCATCACACACATATATGAATGAGCATAGGGCATTCAAAAAGATATTTATGCCCTAGTCATTTCAGGGAGACTCCAGGTATGTGATGACGGGAAGTATGTACTATAGACGATGAAAGCCTTTATTGCGCTGGTAAGGAATCTAGAATTTGTTTTGTAGCATGTTGCAGAGTCATCAACATGTGTCTGATCTCTGAAAGACAGGCTTCACAGTTATTAAGCAGTTTCATCATGTGAGATTGCCCATCCAGAAGGTCTTATGCAATGTCTCATTTTGTGTCTGTCTGAATGATATTAACAGAGTCGGGGTAGTACTCAAAATTGCCCTTGCCTGAGGTTGGATTGGTTTCTCCCCCACAAGACACATTGTCAATGATATTCAGATTGCAGATGTCTTCATGGTTGAACTAGGCACATGGGCGTGGGAGATCATTAGTAGGAGGCAGCCCAAATTGTCGTGACAGGTGCGGGAGATCATTAGTAGGAGGTAGCCCAAATTGTCATGACAGCTTGGACACAAGATAAGGGAATGTAAGTGTAGTGATGGATTCGTCTGAAGACACTCGAATTAATTATCGTGGAATGAGAGTGGGTAGGCACACTTGAATACCTAGATGAACATCATATAGAACATTGAGAATGTATGGAGAAATCTTGTTGCCAGAGACTTCACAGGGATAGACATTTGTGCTGAAGATGCTGTGAAGAATTTTATATGTAGGATTGAGATGCTTAACATGAAGAACATTCTTTGCATTTCTCGGTATTGTAGCACCATTACATAGTGCTCGAGTAACTTCTCACCATACACCAAAACTATTCATATTTCATTCTGATATAGGTATCCTAGTGACTTCTACACCAACCAGACGACTTATCAGTTTAGGGGTGATGTGCTCGGTTCGATTTATGACAGCGACTGAAATGATTGGAGGATCCTTTTCAACATTGCAGATTAAGTTCAGAAAACTAATGCACAAGATTATGCTAAATCCTCCACCAAAATTTATGATATTTCCCCACCCAATCAGTTCTAAGAGATCGATGATCCCAAAGGGTTCAATGTACTTCCTATGGACTACTCGTTCTACCACAAATTTTAAGTTGAAAAATGGAGATGAGGCAGTTCTATTCTTCTTACCTTTCTTGCACTCAGTTGAGGAACATTATGGAAGAACCAGTCCTTTGTCATGAGACATTGTTGCTTGAGATAAAAGAGTCCAAAAAAACTGTTTGGAGAGATGCAGTGCCAAACAAGTGAGCCTCTTTTTCCATCTTCCGACTTTAATTGAGCAGTAACTTTCGATATCATCGAGCATAGGTTTGATAATATCGATATACCCTATTTGATATTTTCAATGAAGAGTTCAAGGGAAGACCAACCATCCCGACATTTCATCTTTTCGAGAGGTCTCGATGATATTAATTCTTGGTCGATGTTATCTAAAAGTTCACATGATGTATCGACAGACATATCAAAGATGAATATTTTTCATTTTTTAGAATTTTGACAGACTTTTGTGCATAATTTCAGTATTTCTAAAAATTTGGCAGTATACATAGAAAAATTTTGTACACACATTGTACAGACCAAAAATTATAAACACCTAGATGTTTATACATAAAAGATCGAGGTGAGAAACCTCAGATATATAATAGAAGTTTAGCAAAATTGCATCATTTCAGCAGCTATCCAGATCTCCATGCAAGACTTGGACATGTTTTTCCATGCTCAATTATTTCTAGGCATATGAATCAGTCATTCCTTTTCCTTTAATAACATAACAATGGTTGTTTGTGCGAGAACCTTTCATCACTGATTTTCCTGAAAGGTCTAGGATCTCACATTTTTCTTTGTTGAATGTAACCACATGCTCATTGTCACATATTTGAGAAATGCTTAAAAGATTATGTGTTGATCCTTTTATGCAAAAGGCAGTCTCATTTTTGAGCAAATTTATTCCTTTAATAATTCCTTGTCCAATTACCTTAGCGGTGCTTCCGTCTTCATAGGTGACTATCCCATTATTAAGATCTGTATAATTTGAAAGGAGGGATTTGTCACCTGTGACATGTCGTGAACAACTACTATCTAGGTACCACTTAGTATCATTGCTTGTTATACGATTTGAATGAGTGACAAGGCAATTCTTCTTTTCTTTTATTAACCATTTTGTGATAGGCTTTTTAACCACGAAAGTTTTAGTTTCTTTAATCAAGTTGGGCAACTGAATCGTGTTACCTTGTCTTACAAATTCATTAGTTTTCTTATTCAGTTCCGCCACTTGATTCATTAACTCCTCCATTTTTTTGGTCATTCCAAGTGTTGATGGATGTGTTCTTCTTCTATCCATATTTCTAGGTGGACTCCTGTCATTTAGCATTGTTCTTCTAGTTGGCTTGTGTTTATCAGTATGATTTTGATCATAGTTATGTTGAGTCCTCTCAGGTGTCATGCATTCAATCTTATAATGACCCAAGTCACCACATAGATGACAAACTAGAGTAGTTCTAGTTTTACTTCCTAAAGCAGCAGATCTATCCATTCGTGCTGCATTTCCAGTTCTTGTTTTAATTTTATCATACCCTAGGCCACTCTTGTCTTTTCTTCGTCTTCCCATCCCTAACAATTTTTCTAACTTTTCACCACTCTGAGAAAATTTATAATTTATTTCAGCAAGTTTCCTGGATTCTTCTAAATTAAACAGGAGTGTGTGATTTTCATTTTGAAGGAGCATGTTTTTGTCTTTTAATAGCTCAACCTGTTTATTTAGTTTATTAGACTGGGATTTAAGAAAGGTGTTGATTCTTTCTAATATATCATTATCATAATGATATTGCTATAGATCATTAATTAGATGTGTATTAATTTCCAAAGTTTTATCCATATCTTTTTGCAGCAATTCCTTTTTGTTTTCAGACATTCCAAGTCTTTTAAGGATGTTGATGCTATGAATGTAAAGTTGATTATAGGCATCCCGCAGTTTTTCCTTTTCTTCTTCTTCTTTTTCTGTTTCTTCATTATCAGATGGAAATGATTCAGTGGCTTGCGGTTCTTCCTCGTTCTCAGTTTTAATGGGAATGATTGGAGCAGTGGAGACCATAAGAATTTTTAAAGATTTCTGATCTCCATTGCTCTCTGAGTTGCTAGATTTTGAGTTTTACTCTTTTATATTATCCCATGTGGCAGCCATTACTTTACCCTTAGTTTTTCTATTTGGACATTCAGTAGACAGGTATCCAAACTTCTGACAGGCATAACATTGTCGTTCTTCAGTCTTTTTACCAAATTTACCTGTAGAATGTCTGTTGTCCACCTTTCTTCCTTTAAGTGGACGGCCACGATTTTTCTGAACCGTTGTGCCAATAAAGCCACTTCTTCATCTTCATTTTCTCTTTCACTTTCAATGTCCTCATTTGTTGTATTCTTTGAAGTTTTGAGGACAGTAGTTTTGGATTTAGGGGTTTGTTTGAAGTGTAGTTCAAATGTTTATAGGGAACCTACTAGTTCTTCTACTTTCATTTCATCTATGTTTCTACATTCTTCAATGATTATTATTTTAGGATTGAACTGTTCCAGTAATGATCTTAGTATTTTTCTACAGATTTTTAGGATGAGAACTTTCTCACCTAATCCACCCATGGAGTTGCAAATGATATTCAGTTTTGTGAAAAACTCCATGAAGGTCTCATGCTCTTCCATTCTGAGACTTTCAAACTGTGATGTTAAGAGTTGCAATTTAGATCTCTTCACAGTGCTTGTTCTTTTATGGGTTGTTTCCAACAAATCCCATGCTTCTTTGGCTGTTCCACACATACAGATTTGATTGAAAATATCTTGGGACACAGCACAGTAGATTACATTCATAGCCTTATCCTCAGTAGTTTAGTTTACTTTATCGAATGCTGTCCACTTTTCTTTGGATTTTGGTTTGGTGATAGTTATCCCATTTTCAAGTACTATTTGTTCGGATGGTGGCACATATCCTCTTTCAACTATATCCCAAACATCATGATCTAAAGATCTCAGAAAGTAGTGCATTCTAGCCTTTCAGTATGCATAATTTGATCCATAAAATACTGGAGGTCTAGTGACCGATGAGCCCTCTCCTTTGGCCATACTACTAACTTTAGTCAAGATCACTTTTTAGGCGGTAAAGCCCTTTAAGAGAGACCCACTCTGATACAAATTGAAATTGCGGCAATGACCACTTTAGTTGAAGTAGGAATATGCCAATATGTCCTAGAGGGGGGTGAATAGGACTTTTTATAAAAATTTTATGGTTTATTTAAAATCCTATAAAACTTGTCCTGAGTAGATATGCAAGAATCATGATTTCTTCAAAGTAACTCTACTGGCTTCTAAGCCAAATAGAGGATCCAATCATAATGCAATTTGACAAGTGAATAAGATACATTTTGTAAATTATGATGGATGTGACTGTGTGTGAGGTGTGATCTTAGATATTTAATTATGAAAGCATTTAAATCACACAAGTAATTAAAGAGTAATATCAATCGTAAACACAGTCATTTTTATAGTGGTTCGATTACTTGTCTACTCCACTCCCAGCTGACATGCTCAAACCTTGAGCGTACCAGATTTCACTGAGGAGGTTTCACAACAGGTTCACCTCTAACCAGTACAACCTACACCTAGGCTGACAGTTTATCTTCCCACGAGTAAGGGTCAACACATAGCACCCAATTTTAGGCACATTGGCCAAGGATCCACTCAAGGAACCTCATAAGGTTATGCTCCCACGAGCAAGGGTCAATACATAGCACCCAACTTTTAGACCACCCTGGTTAAGGACCTACTATAAGGACCTAAGAGTTTATGCTCTCCACAGAGAAGGGGTCAACATAAAGCACCCACCACGTACACTCCTGCCGGAGGCCTCCTACGAGGACTTACAAGGGGTGAGAAACACCTTAGACCCAATCCTACAGAAGGAATGATCACAAGGGTCCTCTGGACTCTAATAACTTACAGATGAGTAGATGAGTCCCTTTCAGCGCATTATTGAAGATCTCCTCTTTTGATGAAGAACTTTAGCTTCCTTGATCCGCAACTCAGAAGATGTACTAATACATGGCAATGGGTTGGGTCAAGGTTATAGTGAAATTCTACTCTATTGAATGTTTTCCTATAAGGGAGATAGAGCGATTCCAATCATCTATGAATTCAAGGCATCCCAGCTTAATGATTTGCCATTAAGGTGGTTGCTATAGGATCCTTGAATGCAGAAGTTCATTCCCTAACCCACTCTATTGAATGTCAATGATAAGGGTGGATTGGAGGATGAACTCCCATGAGAGAAAAAGGCTAAGGGTATATGATCTAGGGTTAAGCACATAAAAGCACTCTCTCTTTTTCTCTATCCAACAACCAAGGGCAAGCTCTCATTAAATAGGCAGAAGGTTCCAACGGATATAAAATGGTCATATTTTTGTCAGAGTTCGATATCATCGAGCTTATACTCTCGATAACATCGACTAGCCGCTCGGTGAAACGAACTCTGATGTCAAACGCTTTTGAAACCTTTTTCCAGCTAGTCGCGAAAATTGAACGGGTGTCGATGTCATCGGATTTTGAACTTTGATTTCATCGACACGAGGTTTGATCCCTTGATATTTTAAAATGAGAGAGACTTGCCTTTGAAATATTTCAGGTTAAAAGAATGATCGAGGAACACTCGATATCATCAGAATTTGAATGTCGATGATATCGATAGTCGTGTCAATGCATCGATAAATCCAAAGGATTTTCCAGTTTAGCTTACTGGATAGTTTATGTCCATTCTCGATGCCATCGACTCAGCCTCGATATCATTGATATTTAAATATCGATTCTATCGAGTGACCCTTGATCCAAAATAAAACAACTTGAAAATATTGCTGGAAAATAGAGTGTCCAATCCGATATTATCGAAGGGCTTCAGATATCATCGAAGTTTGAATTCTGAGGATATCAAGGATTACTTCAATATATCAAAGATTTCATGATTTACCTTAGCAAAACTTTGGACACGACATATATGATGTTGATTTTATCGAGTCAACTTTGATAGACTCGAGATTCAGTTTTCGATGATATCGATACGGCTATCGATACATCGATAATTCCATCCAGAGGTATATGCGGTTGTTGGACATCTTATGTCCTCATTTTAATATTATTGAGTGAGCTTTAAGGACATCAACAGTAAGGTTCGATTTCATCGAAACGCTTGTCGATAAATCGACAAAGATAGAAAACTTAGAGATTTATCTGAAGTTTGAAAAAGTTTTCTAACCCAAAAACCCTATGATATTCTAATCAATTTTAAGAGTTTTAATTACCCAGTATTTTGGGACATGGGATGTGAGGCTAAGATTTACCTGTGGTGAGTTCGGGCACACATCTAGTTAAGGCAGATGATTAATTAATCTTCCTATGGAGCTTCTCTGTCTAGCTAACTCAACAATCACGCTAATTGACAAACCAGGGCACTTTCAGTTCTAAGGTCTAGATTGATTTTAATTAAATCACCTTGGGCTAGCTTGATTTAATTTTGATTCCAAGAAATGGGAATACTTCAATTCTTCTTTCGAATAAAATTGGAATACAAAATATAAAATTAAATGCAAACAAAGCTAATTAAAGAAAATATAAAATGAGCACTAAATGGCTTAAGAATATCACTAACTTATCTCTCAGAGTGACGTATTGATTTAGCTTGAATTGAATATGAAACTCTGAAATTCGTGCTCTATTTATAGTTACAGAAATCGCACTCTTGACTGGTCCTGAGGTCGGCACGACTGGTCGTAGGACCAATAGATTTTTAAAATTTAAGCACAATAGGATAAAGCCGTTCGACGACTGGTCGTAGGCTCTGCTCGACCGGTCGAGTGGCCTCCACGACTGGTCGAGTCTTGTCCACGACTGGTTGTGTGGAACCATTTGTAGTTGCTAGACTTTGAGTCAAGGTTGCAGGATTGGTCAAGCATAGGTCGAGTACTGTTCACACAACCGGTCAAGCAGTCTTTAGGATCGCTAAAGGCTTTAACAAAAATTCCTGAAAATCAGTAACAACCTTAGGACTAGTTGAGGAATTCTTGGATTGGTCAAGCCAGTGTTAAGACTAGTCGAAAAAAAGTTCAAGACTAGTCAAGAAACACTCTATGCACTTATAAAGTGATCCAATTTAAATTATGTATACAAAATGACATACCCTATGGTCAATATAGGGTCATTCATACGATATACATAATGTATGATCATTGAAACTTCTTTTCCTTCAGTTGATAGATGTTCTTTAAAGTTCACGACGCTTGAGATCTTGTCATTCATAAAAGCTTGAATTTGTGACATATTGAAGATTAAGCTTGAGGATTAAAGTATAGAAACTTTTTTTTAACTTGTACGAAGCCTTGAAAAACCTGAACTTTTGAAGCTTGAAAGCTTGAATTCACACTTGATGTTGTACTTGAACATGAACAAGTAATCTTGCATTTGAAGATCTTGAAGTAAAGACCATTGTCCTTGTACATAAGATGCATTGTCTTGAATATATTGATGTGCTACACAAGACACAGATTTCAAGAGATTTTGGCATTACAAAATTTAACAATCATAAGGGCTAGAAACCATAGCACTTACATAGCCTCTCACAGGTACAGTCGAATCCGCACCAGTTTTGGGTGGAGGAACGGCATCCTCAAGTTGGGGAGCAGGGATCTCTGGGGGTGGAGCGGGAGTAGTAGGTGGTAAAGCGGGAGTCTCAGGTGGTGGAGCGGGAGTCACTCAGGTCACTCTCCTGGGCAGCATGTCCTATAGAAATGAACAAAGGTGCCTATTAATCCTTGAAAACTCTCGAAGGCACGATAAGGGACTAATTCGGAAGGTTATGTACTCGGAACCTAATTGATCTAAATTTATACTAGATATGTGATGTTGTTCTGGGTTGTTCCCAAGTTATGCTCTGACACTAACTTTTGTCATGCCTCAAACTCAGAAACCAGGCGAATGAAGGGAAATACAAGACAATATGCTCCCAAGTTATGCTCTGACACAAAATTCATACTAGGTATGTGATGTTATTCTGGGTTGTTCTGGGTTGTTCCCAAGTTATGCTCTGACACAAAATTCCCGATTGTCGAATCTGGTGCTGATAGCCTCCATAATACCCCATTCTTAGCTCCCGGCACGCATACACTAGGTTCCGATCCTGGGATCCTACAAAGAGGATTTTCAACATCAATTTGATTCGTAATGAGCATAACCATAAGAATAACTCACGAACAATAACCATAAGAACACCATCACAAAATCCACTATGATAAAAAAATTTTAAGGTACAATGCGAATGAAGGGAAATACAAGACAATAAAGCCAAAACTCTAGAAGCTCTGCAGCACGCTCCTGCTCCTGAACTGCTACTACTTAGTGTCACCTGCACGCAACTGTCGTGCATAAGATTATAAGAAGCATAGAGGGTCGTGAAAGTGTGTGCATATGGTAGAAATGCAAGTTTGTGATATCAAAGTAATGCGAAAATGCCGGTAAGTCCATGAATGTCATCAGCCGTACCAAGGCTATGCGATGCAAGGCATGAGTGCTATCAGCCATATCAAGACCATGCGATGCAAGGAGTGAATGATGTCGGCCATACCAAGGCTATGAGATGCAAGATATAACCCAAGCACACTAATCCTCATCCGAATCCATATGTCAATGCAGCTCATCGCTAGAACATCAAATATCAGTATAGTTCTCACTCTAGATAATCACCAGGGTCTAGTACACTCTACATTAACTTGCCACCACTATCTGAGTACATAACTGGGTGAGTAGAAGAGACCTCACTATCCACCTACCAATATCGGGCCCGGCTCGTCGATAGTGGACCTATTCCTCAAGATGGACAAACTTAACCTAGAAATTGCTCCCTCACTCAAGCAGGTAAGGTCACACCCCTTTCCAACTGACCATGACACAGTGATAGACACGGCCTACTGGTATACGGCCCTTGTGCGCTCATGTATCCAATCAGTCTCGATGTTGGAGTCATCCTCTAGTACCATCGGGTTTAGGGATTTTTCACCCAGGGACATCTATGGTGCCCTGATGCTAGAAACAATATTTTCAGTATCTAATCTGGCCATCCACGATATGCCTGTGGAGGCTACGGCCCTGATGTCGCTAGGGCGTATAGTAATCACAATCACACAAATGCAAAGTACATGAGTCATGCAGTCCAATCATGCATTGATCCTGTGTAAGTCATGCGCTTATGTGGGATAACTCTATCTATCAGGGAGTCCCATAAATCACCTGCACTATGGCATATGCAATGACAATCATATCTTATAACAAACATGCAGATGATATGTATGGGCATGTATCATGATGTTATACTGTCACAAACTCATAATTAGCAGTGGTAGCTGGTATTGATAATCGGTACTAATAATCAACCTCGGTGCAAGGTGGGGTTCATAGGTGGACGACCGATAATGGATCAATTAAAATCAATAGGGCCCAAGCATTTGGGTTAACCCACTAGAGAATGATGAGAATGGGCCTAACAAGGCCTAAGGGAAGGTCACAATGTGTACGTACAACCATCATTGCCCATCAATGTGGTCCTTTAACCATCATTACTCTCAAGGAATGGGTCACATAGGGCCAAACAAACAGTGGGCCCACGACCTTGCACCAGGGCCCAATATACATCATCATGGGCCTCAATTGCATCAAATGGGCTGAACCAAATGGGCCAAGTCAATTTGGGCTGAACCAAATGGGCCAAGTCAATTGGGCCAAATTAAATGGGCTAAGTCAAATGGGCTGAATTAAATGGGCTAAGTCAATTAGGCCGATTAAATGGGCAAATACAAATGGGCCGAATCAAATGGGCCCAAACCAACACACCATTCATCTATTGCTAGAGATCATTTAGAGCATTATTAAAAAAAAAAATGAATCATATCCAAAGGATCATCTGGACCATACCACACCTAACAGTGGTGATGATGATTTCCACTATTAAATTCCAGAGGGCCCACCATAACATTTAATTTCCATCCAGTCTATTCATAAGGTCACGAGAACCTGGATATAGAGGAAAAACAAATATCATATGATCCAAACCCTGTAACCTGAGGGGGTTTTCGATGGTGGACGTTCATCCCACTGTTTTCTGCAATGTGGTCCACTTAATATTAAATCTGTCTTATTTTTCTTCTCAAGCCCAAACCGAGCTCACCAAATATATGGACAGTTTAGATGAATCACATATATCGAGGTGGGGTCGACATACGTGGCTGCCCACCAATGAATAAATAGTTTGGATGGAAAATATCCATCATGGGTGGGGCATTGACCGTCTAGTAGATGGACAGTCCAAAATCCACCAAGTGGATGGACATTTTGGATAGAAAATACCCATCTCAGTGGGGCCTACAGCTACGTCAAATGGATGGACGGTGTGGTGTAAGACCCATACATCACAGGGGTCCTACGTATATGGGCCACCCCACTACCCTCTCTCTCATTATATATATAATATAATATAATATAATAAGATATATATTATAAAATAATATATACATAACTAAATTCCCACCGTCTAGACTCTCTAGACGTTTTGGACGGTGGGGATCTAACGCATAAAACATGGTGGGTCCACACATGTGGCCACCACAATAAATATGCTATATATATTAAAATATTAATATTATATATATATATATATATCTATATTTTGCCAGCTGGTACACCCCACTGACAGTTCACACTTTACTAGCCACATCCAGTGTCCTTGGACGCTGGACAGTGTTGATACAACATAGGCATCATGGTGAGTCCCACATGGATGTGGCCCACCTGTTTTGTATCGATCTGATACTTATGTTTTTCTTCCATCCAGGCCCGGTAATGGGCTGGATGGTGTAGATCAAACACATCTATCAGGTGGGTCCCATGAAGGTGGATGGCATGGATAAGTTACATACTTCATGGTGGGGTCCATCCGGGTGGGCCACATGGCCACATCATCACTAAAAACAAGGAAAGAGAGGGAGAGAGAGAGAAAGAGAGATGAGAGAGACAAATGGTGAGATAGAGGGACCCCGCCACTATGGGCCCCTCTCTACAATGCGTACATCAATGTGGGTCCCACAACAAGTGGGTCCTAAAATTTAAAATCAACGGTGGATCACCCACCTAGCGGCCTTCTCCTTTAGCTCCTTGGACTCGTATACTCCTTGCCTTCAATTTTAATGGAAGTTGATGGAGAATGAATGGTAAAGATGAGAGATGAGAGGGTGGGAAAGTGGGTCACACTTAGTTTTGGAAGAGAGCTTGGGGAGTTGGACGTTGGATTTTTATTTTTATTTTTTTTTGCTTGGGAGTGAAGAGAGAATTGAGAGGGAGAGAGAAGTGATGGGTGAAAAGGGATGGGATGATGGGTGATGGGTGGAGTGATGGAGTTGTATAAAAGGGATGGGTGGAGAGAGAGAGAGAGAGTTGACTTTAGGAATGTGAGAAAGATGGATTGCTTGTACTTGACTTGTACTTGTGATAGGTATGTACTTGACATTGATTGATTGATTGATTGATGAGATAGGTTGTAGAGATTCTCACAGAATTCGTAACGCGCAGCGTTTCTTTGGAATGAACGCGGGACCACATCTTCTGACCTGGGTATCAGATCGTTGCGCGAGTCATAGCGTTGGAACCGCGGTGACGGTGCGGTCACTAAGATACAAGTTTCAGGGTCAAGCCGACTTCGGTATGCAAGACTCATCTTAAGATTGTGCACAAACGTCGGATACAAGTCGAGGGTTAGTGAAATTTGACTGGGAAGATCGTGGAAGCCTACAGAATGGTACAGTCTAAGATACAGGTCTTACAGTAATGTTTGTATGTGGACCCATCTGCTTGCGGAACCACTTGGAAGTAGGATCCACTACGTTGTATGAGACAAACCCATGTTATCCAACTGTGACTAACTTTTATGTGTATATTATATACCCAAGTCGTTCAACTTAGGACTCATTATATCTTATGAGGTTTACCTGTGCATTCCAAACCATTGTAGAACTACTGTGATAATTATTTGTAAATCCAACCTACTAACAGCCCACTTGAAGGTGAAGCCCTCTACATTGTATGAGCTTCACCAGCACCATCCATCCTGTGGCTCATTTACTATATGTTATATCTATGCCTTTCATCTCATAACCACTAGGTGCATGTACTTTGCATCACCACCACTCATTAACCATAAGGCCCAGTTAGGGTATAACCATGTGGTCCCAATAGAAGAAAATCATGTCAGACCAAAACTACTAATGGAATATCTATCTTGCGAAGGATATGGTGTAACTCTGAATACAATTAATGCTAGTGATTTTGATAGCTATGGATGATATTAGCGATGTTAGTGATTATGCTAATAGAAGCATGTGATTTAATATCTTGATTAATGTTGTTCCACTTCCTAACATACTAAATTCATCTACTTAACCATGTTGATATTGATCATACTATGCACCATGGAATGATGGTATGTGCAAGTGTACTTCAATACATTTGTCCATGTGTAAGATATGTCCTCTTCAATTTAGTCACATGACCATGGATTGATATAGTTGATAGTGGCACATGATGATTATATGTCATCTTTGGCTTAAAGGTTAAGTAGACCCTAAACTCATGGCATTATAGGCATACCACATGCCCTTGAATATATGCCTTATCATAATTGCTTGAATTCATGTATAATCATGATATACATGATGATCGAAATACCACAATCGTGCCATATAAGATGAGTTGGATCTTGATGACGAAATGTACATCTATGATGATGACTTGGGTTATCCCTGAAAATGAACAGGACACCGGAAGTGCGGAAATAGTAGGGGTTGATGTGCCCCTTAGGTTGAAAGTCCTTAAACCCTGATGCTAGCTAGGGATGCCTCACCGTCGAGCCGAGTGGATACATGGGTCATGGATTTGACTCCCACTGACGAGGTCGGGTTAAGAAGAGGTGGGTCCAACCTGCTTAAGGGCTGAAGTGGAAATAGAGACCGGTCTGACCTGCCGGCGAGGAGAAGTGCAAACAAGGTCTTCTACTAGTATATAAAATGGAGGTTGTAACCCCATTGGTGGGTAGCGAGGTCGATTGCTGGTGTCTGGTACATGGGTGTTAACCATGATATTTTTTTGAGTTATACAGTTATGATAAGGCATGATAATACAATGATGATGATGTGATTACAGATACGTGTAATACGGTTATGGATGTGGTATAGGAGAAATGAAAATATGACTTGGTGATGCTAGTAGCATTGAGTCGGAGTATTACTATGATGCATATGCATCGGCATTGGCATTATACCTTACATACTACACACCTTTCACCATACATGATTTCTCCGTGGCATATTTATCTTTCTTGCATGTAGGACACACTGCACACACATGTGTACTCATTAGGCTTTTTGCCTAAGCTTCCTATTTCCCATTTTTTGACAGGAGTAGCTTGGAAGACTTAGCTTTCTCGATGCATTGCATTTATTTTTCGATTTGGCAATGTTGACGTTGTGTACCTTTTGGAAAACATTATACTTATAAACATCTGAATTTATAATGGAGTGTATTGCTTGGTATTTTGATCATGAATCTTCATGTTCAGGTATATATATATATATAAATTCAGTCAAAAAATCTTTCTTGTGGCACACCGAACTTGAGGCTTGGTGTATGAAAGTCGAGTGCCGGATTCGGGGCATTATGGAAGCTGTCCGTTCCCGGATTTTGGGGCGTGACAAGTTCAATTTGGGAAGTAAAACATACATAATTGCATATGTTTTCCAATTGTTTTCGAGTACATACACCAGTGAGAGGGTTCTTTAAAATTTGATCAGTAAGATGATCTTTGACTGATCGTAGTTCAGTGTTGATTTGACAAGATGAGGAGTCAGGTTTATCAAATACAGTGACTTCATCATCTTCTAAACTAGATATTAATGTGTTCAGGTGATCATCAAGAACCACATTAATAGATTCTTGAATTACACCAGTTCTCTTGTTAAGAACACAGTATGCTCGACTATTCAAAGCATAGCTTAGAAAAATCCCTTCGTCACTTTTAGTGTTGAACATCCCTAAATTTTCCCGGTCATGTAAAATAAAACACTAACTTCCAAAAATTCAAAAGTATTTGACTGTGGCTTTCTTATTAAACCACAATTCATACCCAGTTGTATCTTTTGATTTTCTAATATAAACACGATTTATTATATAACATGTTGTATTAACTACTTCGGCCCATAAGTTCTTAGGTAACTTCATGCTATTTAACATTACATTGGGCATCTCTTGTGCTGTATGTGATTACATCTACTCCGTCCATATATTTTAGAAGATAAGTTTAGATCGTTAGCCTAAAATTGAAAAATTTTCAAAGCTCAAATCGACCACACCACCGGAAACAGTGTGAATTAAGCATCTACCATTGATAATTTCTTGGGGACCACAGAAGTTTTGTATCAATCTGATATTTGTGTTTTCACTTAATTAATGTCTTTGTGATATTATCAACAAGTTTGATGAAATGAAAACATAACTGTAGGCCATAGAAAGGTTTCAATGGTAGAAATCATTATTCCCTATGGTATGGTCCACTTGAGATTTATATATACCTCATTTTTTTGTCTCAACCACTAAAATGATCTGAAAAAAAGGATGGACAGAGTGGATAAGACAATACACTAATGGTGGGCCCAATTGAGTGTACTCAGTACGATAAGTGGGTACTGAGTAAGTCAGTATGATAATGAAGATAGCAATCCAATTTCATGTGGGTTCTTGTGAACGCCTTTCGCAGGATCTATGTGAGAAGGATAGCTAGCTGGGGCCCACAGTGATGTTTATGGGAAATCTACCACGTTCAGCAGGATCTATGTTGAGGCGTTTTAGGAGTAGAAAACTTGCGCGATATACCATGATCGCTACAAAACTTCTCAAAATTGTTATTTTCGAATTCTGATCCATGATCACTTCAGATCTTAACTACATTCATTTCTTTTTCCGTTTGAATACGCTTAAGTATTATTTTAACTTCATTGAGAGTTTTAGATTTTTCTCTCATGAATGTAACCTAAGTAAATCTAGTAAAGTCATCTACAATTACTAACAAATACTTCTTACCACCTCTACTCTCTATTCTGGTTGGTCCTACTAGATCCATGTGGAGAAGTTCAAGAGGTTTAGATGTGGTGGTGGAGTTCACTTTCTTATGATTACTCCTTATTTATTTTCCAATTTGACATTCGCCACATATTTTATCCATTTTCATTAATTTGGGTAGACCTCTAATAAGATCGGCATTGTTCAATTTATACAAATTTTAGTAGTTTACATGTCCAAGGCGCTTGTGCCATAATTCGCTATCATTGGTTTGGACCATGTAACAAGATACTTTAGATGAGTAAGATTCACTTACGATATGGCAATTCTCAGATATCTTACGACCATTTAATATCACAAAACCTTTCTCATTGATATCTCACATCCTTGATTAGTGAATTCAACACTATGCTTATTATTATAGATTTGAGAAATACTCAAAAGATTGTGCTTAAGCCCTTTTATGAATAAAACATTTTCAAAAGGAGGGAGGTTAGAGATATGACCATACCTTGGCCAATAATTTTGCAGTTGCTTTCATCACCAAAAGTGACTGAACCATCATCATATCTTTGTAGTTGGTGAACAAATCTCTGTCACCTGTCATTTGCCTTGAGCAACCACTGTCTAGGTAATACTTTGATTGACTCAAAGCCTTAAAGGCAGTGTGGGCAACCAAACAAGTAACCTTAGGAACCCATTTCATAGTAGTTTTGGGTTTTGGAACACTGTTGGTTTTTCTTCTCTTATTAAAATTATTAACTCTCACATTAGAGTTAGATTTGAGGAGCTCCTTGAGTCAATCCACAATTTTTTTCAGCTAAAGGATTATAGGAATGTTTTCTAAAGCTAACATTAGAATTGACTTTAGGTGCTTGAAAAGTGGTTCTATTTCTAGAGTTGTTTTGGTTATTAAATTTCAAGTCCTTTACTTTTGAGTTAGAGGATTCTCCTTTGACAATATAGGAGGTAGACCCTTATTTTTCAGAGGCATGTATTTATCATAGCCTAAACCCGATCTATCTCCATATGTTCTTGATGCGGTTAATAACATTTCAAGTTTAGGGTCTCCTTGGGCATACCTCCATGTATCCTTTGAACTCAATAGGGAAGAAACTTCGTGTTTTAGTTTCTCATTTTCTGTTCTTAAATTTTCCAATTCAGATGTTTTGAAATTCAAATCACATTTACCTTTCTTAAAACAATAAGAAATATGAGATTTTTCTAAAACAATATTTTGAAAATCCTCTTTTAATTTTAGAAAATTTTCTTTTTGAAGTTTAAGTTTAACAGCAATCTTACCACTCTCCCTGTATAGGGCATTATAGGCATCTTGAAGATCATCTTCATTGTCATTCTTAGGGTCATCCTCAGATTATCATATCCAGTTAAATCACAACTATCTGTGGAAGTGACTTTGACTAGAGCAATTAAAGCCTTGACTTCATTTGAAGTTTCGGGTTCTGATTCATCCGACTCAGAAGAGACTTTAGAGTTAGATGATTCATCCCATGTGGCTAACATGCCTTTTCTCTTTGGCTTGTCCCTTTTAGGGCACTTATTTGCCAAATGCCCATATTCATGGCAGTTGAAGTACTGACTATCTTTTAGAGATTTTCATGTTGTAGATTTACCCTTTTTCTTCTCAGAGGGTTTTTGAAAATCAACTTTATTTTTACGTTTGAAAATTTTATAAAACTTTCTCGCAAGCAAAGTCATGTCATCCTCTGAGTTTTCACAATCAGAATTAGCATTACTATCATGTGAAGTTGATTTGGATGATTTAAGAGCGATAGACTTACCTTTTGGATCTTTGAAATTTAACTCGTATGTTTGAAGAGAACCAATAAGTTTCTCAACTTTTATGTTATCTGTATCTCTACATTCTTAAATGGCAGTAAACTTGGAATTGAATCTCTTAGGAAGTGATCGCAGAATTTTTGCACAGACTTTGCTTTCTGAGATGCTATCTCCAAGACCCCACATAGAGTTCCCTATGTCATTTAGTTTCGTATAGACGTCCATGAATGACTCATTTTCTTCCATACGTATTTCCTCAAACCTAGTGGTGAGGATCTGAACTTGTCTTTTTGACAATAGATGTACTCTCGTGTGTCATTTCAAGAATGTCCCAGGCTTGTTTTGCAATATCACAAGATATAATTCTTTTGAACTCATCAGGAGATAGTGCACAAGTGATTGCATTTAAAGCCTTTACATTTGCACTGCTCTCATTTTTCTGAAGAGTAGTCCAACTATAAAATGGTGTTTCTCTCATGGACCTGGTTCCATCACTGCCTAGATTCAGAAATTGGTGGTTTCCATCTAGTCACTGTGGCTTGTCACGCGCTTTCATCAATGGACCTTAAAAATATCCTCATTCGGGCTTTCCAATATGCATAGTTGGAGCCATCAAATGGTGGTGGCCTAGTAATAGGTATGCTATGAAAATTTGACATCTTGAAAGCTTTGGATTGATAAACTCAGGAAATGAATCCAAAAATTTGAGTCACTTAGCTCAGATACCACTTGAAAAGGGTGAGCTCTCAGTCCTAGAGCTCTGAGAATTATAGTGGTTTGATGTGTACACCAACTGTTCTCAAACAACCACACCTACTCCACTCCCAATATCCACAACCCACGGGATTGGCTTTCACTATGAAATATGGTTTTCCAAGGTTCACCTTAAAACCTTTACAATTCTGTTTTTAATGGGCTATCACAATTAAAAACCCCACACATTGAAATTTTTGGCCTATCTCAGTCAAAACCACAAAAGAGATTTTTTGGTAATCTCACAAACCAAAATATAATAATTGAAATGATAATACTTATCTAAAGATTCTTCTTCTTCGATGTAGCCCGATAGAACCATCTTTTTGAAGATGTAGATGTTTAATGTTCAATCTCACAAAAGATGAGGTTCTATGTCTAAATGAATTTTAATTTAAATCCAACCTTGGGTTACTTTGATTCAATTTCTTGGATCTCAAAAGGGTAAGACAAAATTCCCTTTTTAAGAAGTAAGATTGAATAGCAAGAGATCAAGAAATTCAAAACCAAAAAGCTATAAAAGAATCTTAAATTACCGTATAATAACTTCACAATAGCGGGGACTTAGTTCTCAGAGAGGAGGCTTAAATTAGCTTGGAATGAGTATGAAATGCTGAGAAAAGTCCTCTATTTATAGGGTGAAATCTGGTTCGCTCGACTGGCTTAAGGTCTATCTTGACTGGTCCTGGTAGTAACCAATTTTCCAAAATTTTGGCACGATTGGATAAACCCGACACTCAACCCTCGACACGCGATCAGAAAGTCATAGATCCTCAATGAAGTATATGCGCAAATACTTCCATCGCATTACTAAAGGACTACACTAGATTGACCCATCGATAACTCCTCCATCCTCATCTGGTTCTGATTAGTCTAATTTGATCTTGTTTCATTCTGGGGCTGTATAACTTTTATTTTTGTTGAGATGCTTACATTGTTACTGTAAATGCTATCTTGTAAATCTAGCACTCGGAGTTGTCAAATTTTTTTGTGCCAAACTATTTAGAATTTGTATCTTGTTTTGATGAGATGGATAGATCAACTTCATGCATTGTGAGTCATTTACGTCATCGCCAGACTTTTCTACATATTCAAGATGAAGAACGTTGTTGAAGTTCAAGGATTATAAGTTCAAGTGTAAGAACAAAAGTTCAAGGCTCAAGTTCAAGTTGAAAGCTCATTATTACTACTTCAAAGAATCAAGAACTCAAGCCCCAGCTCAAGCTTAAGTTCAAGATTTGAAACAAAAGCTTCATGTATTTCAAGTGAATGAGTTATCGAAACGATCGATGTTTCGATGGTTCAAACTCACAAACAAGGTACGGATGACCCTAGATTGACCATAGTTATGTCATATTCATTGCATATTTTATTTGGGTCATTACATATGTTTATAGGTCATTTCCTCAACTAGTCCTAGTCTTTGTTCAACTAGTCCAAGCACTGGCTCGACCAGTCTAAGAAGTTTCTCGACCAGTCCAAGATTTGTTGTGAATTTTTAAAATTTTCTGTTGGACCCTCGACTAGTTGTGGAGACTGCTCGACCAGTCAAGTGAATAGTGCTCGACCAGTCGTGCAGTGCTTGACTCAAAGTCCAACAAGATTTTTTAGAACCACTCGACTAGTCGAGTGCATTGCTCGACCAGTCTAGTAAACCACTCGACCAGTCAAGCAAGCCACTCGACCAGTCGAGTAACAATCTTATCTTATCGCGCTAGAAATTTTGAAATGTGGTTGGTCCTTCAGCCAGTCGAACCGACCCTTAGACCAGTCGAGTGAATAGTATTTTCACCTATAAATAGAGAACAAATCTCAGAGTTTTTCATTCATTCCAAGCATAATCAAGCCATCACTCTGAGAGAAAATTTCTTGCATTTCTTAAGCTATATTATGTTCATTTTAGAATCTCTTAAATAGCTTTTTGTATTTGATTTTGTGATCTCCATTCAACTCTATTTCATTAAAGAATGGAATTGTGATTTTACCCTCTTTGAGATCAAAATCAAATCACGCTAGTCCAGGTTGATTTAATCTAAAAATCATTTAGACCTAGAACCCTTTCATTTGTGAGACTGGATATTGAACATCTTCTTCTACATCAGATTGATTCTACCGGGCTTCATCAAAAGGAGAATCTTCAGATAAGTACAATTTAATTTTGTGTATCTTTTGTGGTGGTTTGTGAGATTCAGCTAGGAAAATATTATTTTTGGTTTTGTTTGAGATAAGTCAGAAAATCTCAGAGTGTGGGGTTTTTGTAATTGTGTAAGCCCATCTAAAAACACAATTGCGAAGGTTTTAAGGTTCACCTTAGAAAACCTTATTTGATAGTGAAAGCCAATATCCCATGGGAGAGGATATTGGGAGTGGAGTAGTTGTGTGGTTTTTTTTCGAACAGTTGGTGTACACATACAAACCACTATAATTCTCGGCGTTTGGTGGATGCTTATGGTGATGTATGTGTGGTGCTGAATATTGTAATTTCCTTTTATGCACTTGTGGTAAATGTTGTAATAATTTAGATTATTTCCTTTGCATCCTTTTAAGTTTGAGTTTTTGATACTTACAAACGTTCTAGAAATCAGGTTGTCCTACCATAAACCTTGGTTTTTGGTGTAAGGTTGTCTGTAGAACTCAATTTGTATTAACCTCTCAACACTTGTACATTGGAGGTTGCTTATAATTGTGCTATCTATCTTTGTTTATCATTGTAATTTCGCATTTATTTTTTAATTTTGCATAGTCATATTTAACCTCCCCCTCTAGGACTTTAAGCTCGACCTTTTCAGTTACACTCTTAGAATATACTCTCTTTTATGCTTTATTTATATGTTGCACTTGCTGAACTTCACTATAATACCTATCTCATAGTTCAGTTATATTTATGTAGTTCCTATTCTGCTAATTCAGCCATATATCTATTTATAGTGATACTCTTTCCTTTGTCAATTTGTGACAAAAGGGGGAGAATTTAGTATTTTGATGGCATGGTTGATCTGTTAATGAATAGTAAGATATTTGTTGGAATTGGAATTGGAATTGTGCATTGCATTGGGAGTATATATATATATATATATATATGTTCTAATATAGGTAAAATACAAAGAGTATCTCTCATTAAGGGGGAGTAGTGGAGTGGTAGTGGAAAGAAATACATTCATCTACCTTATTTTGTAATTGATGTACAAAGTGTTTTGTCATGAATTTGACAAAGGGGGAGATTGTAAGTGTTGTGAAAACTTTTGTTTGATTGTAAGTGTTGTGCACACTTTTATTTTATCAAATTTTGATCAAACAAAACACCTTCAAGTGATGGAAAGTTCAACTTCAAGTGATGGAAAGTTCACCTTCAAGAACAAACCATAAAGAGTGTATGGTGCAAGAACAAGTTCAAGACATGGATAATACAAGCTAAAGAATACGTAAGTTCTACTACTTGTAGAAGATCAAGCTCCCCCTTCAAGTAGAAGATTTGTCCTATACAGTTCAATGTCCAAATTTCTCAAGTATAAATGACCCTAGAAAGACCTTGGACTTAGGTTCTTTCAAATGCTAAAGTTATATGGGGTTTTATACTTTTATTAGGCTCTAGTTCAACTAGTCCAAGCCTTGGTTTGACCAGTCTAAGATTCAAACTCAAAAAATGGATATTTTTGGTGGTTTCTTGACCAGTCGAGCAGGGTGCTTGACCAATCGAAGGAACACCTTCGACCAGTCTAAGGGGGCTTGACTCGAAGTCCAGCAAGCTATTTTTGGTACCCTCGACTAGTCGAAGGCTGTGCTTGACCAATCGAACAGGGCCCAGTCAAAAAACAGTTTTATCCGATCATGCCCAAAATTTCAAATTTTGTTGGATCTTAAGATGAGTCGAAGCAACCAAATCTCATCTTATAAATAGAGGCCTCTCTCATTCTAAAATCATGAATTCAAGCTAAGAAAAGCCTCCATTGAGAAAGAGAGAAATCCCCACTATCATCAAGCTATTACATGATATTTTAAATTTATTTTATAGCTTTTATTTTGATTCTTTGATATCTAGTTTATGAATCTTACTTGTTAAAAGAGAGTAATCACTCTTCTTTTTGAGATCTAAAGGATTCAAACAAGTAGCCTAAGGTTTGAACTAATTTAAAATCAATTAGAACCTAGAACCCATGATTGTATTATTGGACATTGAACGCTCTACATCAAACGAAGCGGTTCTACGGGCTACATTAAGAACATCTTTAAAAAGAAAGATAAGTATCATTCTGTGTTTTTTGGTTTCTTTGAGATATCCAGAAAATCTCATGTATTGGTTTTCACTAAGATAACCAGAAAATCTTAATGTGGGATTTTGTTTGTGATAGCCCATCTAAAAACACAACTGTATAGGTTTTAAGGTGAACCTATGAAAACCTTGATTATTAGTGAATGCCAATATCACGTGGGTTGTGATTATTGGGAGTGGAGTAGGTGTGGCTGTTTGAGAACAGTTGGTGTACACACTAAACCACTATAACTTTTGGTGTTTGTGGTGAATGGTTTAAATTTTTGTATAGGTGGTAAATGATTGTAATTTGGTTGTGTGGTAAATGCTTTTAATAGATAGCTCTCTCTTATATCTTACTTGGTTTGTGATCTTGATCCTTATTACGTTCATGAAATCAGGTTATCCTCCTTAAAACTTTTATTTTTGGCGTAAGGTTGTCCTATGAACAAAGTTTGAATCAATTTCTCAAGACTACTGCTATTGAGATCAGTGATTTATTCTGATTTATTCATTATTTCTGTATTTTGAATTTTTATTTGGCATAGTCCCATTCAACCCCCCTCTCTAAGACTATTAGCTCACCTCTTTCAGCATACTAGGCTATTAAAAATCTAAATTTCAAATTGGACAACGCTGGCTCACTATGTAAACTTCAGTTAAATGAACTTGAAGAAATTTAGAATGATGCGTACGAGAACTCGAGAATTTACAAGGATAGGATGAAAGTGTTTTATGATTAACACATTCTTCAGAAATCATTCACACTAGCTTAAAAAGTCCTTTTGTATAATTCTTGATTACATCTTTTTCTGGGTAAACTCCGATCTCGTTGGACCTGTCCTTTCACTATTACTAATGTCTATCCTCATGTGGCGGTCGAGATAAAGAATCCAAATAATGGCAATGCTTTTAAAGTAAATGGACATTGTTTGAGTCCATTTGTTAAGAAGTTTGATTCAGAGGACATGTCCATACCTCTGATTGATCTTGTTTACAAGGATTGACCCCCTAGTCTGACGGAGGTATAATTAGGTTTATTGCTTTCATAGAATTTAGGATTAGGATAGTTTGCTTCTGCTGTTTTAGGATAGTTTGCCTTCATTGTTTTAAGATAGATTGCTTTCTGTTTGTTTAAGATAGTTTACTTTTCGGTTGTTTAATTCTTGTCCTAACCCACTTTCATGCTGAGATCCTTTGGAAAAAGCCTCAAAATTCCTTTATCAGGTACTATCTTTCCATCACTTCTCCTTCAATTACATTGCCTCTTTTGCAAATCATGCTTATTTCTTTTACATTGAGGATAATATAGATTTTAGGTTGGGGATGAGAGATTAGGTAAACTAATTAGTGTTTTCTCAGTTTTGAGCAAAATTTGTAAAATTTTTGAAAAAAATTTCAATGTTTATCTGTTTAGAAGTGATGAATTGTGTATTTAAGAATGTTTTGAGTATGATGATAAGATAGGAAGCGAATTTTGAATTATTAGAGTTTGACCAACTAAGTAGCCTATCACTTACGATCCTTGAACTCAATTAATTAAGAGGAAGTTTGAATATTATGTTAATCTAAATCACAAGACAAGTTCAATTTACTTTATATTAATAGTACTAGATTTTCTGATTGTTAGTATGATTATTATTGAAAGATACTGAGAATCGAGTCGGGAGAATTTTATCCACCTTAAAAGAAGAAAAGAACCAGTTAAAAAAAGGAGATCGACAAAAAGGGTCATGTATGGTGAAAAGATTGAAAAAGTTAGAAAAAGAATGAAAAAATCTAAAAGAAAAGAGAAAAGATGAAAAGACCGAATGAATACAAATAACCATCGATATAAAATCAAAAACTGGAAAAAGAAGGAAAATGGGATAAGTTCAGAATCAGTACTTGAGTTTTCAACCTTGAAGTGGTGAGCATGGCTAACATTATGAAAAAGATAGTATTTTTATCAGAAGTAAAGAAGTAAGTCGATTTTCACTGAGCACGTTGAAAAACATGATATGCGAACTATGCTCTGACTTAATGGATAAAGAACTTATTTGATTGATTGCTTATGTGATTCGGCTTAGGGTTTTTAAAATCTCACTTTCTCATCTTAAGTCTATTCATTCACACTTGATTACACAAAAGATTATTTTCTGAAAATGGTTTGAACATTGTGTATTGAAATTCATTTTTCGCATGCTTTCCTCGAGACTAGCAAAATGCTAGTTGGGGATTGTGTTGAGGGTCAAATATTGCATATTGTCTCCCATTTATTACTTCGTTTTATGAACATGATAATGTTTAATGTTCTATTTTAATCATGTTTGTGTTGTAAGGTGAATTTAAGGGCTTGGATTGAAAAGGATGCTAAAAGCATGGATTTAACGCTCAAGAATCACCAAGGTCAAGGATGGATCTTATGAGACTAAGAATGAAGAATTCACATGCCAAATATCCTTGAAAACCAAGTGAGGAATGAAGAGAATTGAAGACTTGAAGTGAAGAAAAGGAACCCTAAAAATCTACCTGCTTCGACTAGTCTAGGACCTCCTTCGACTAGTCTAAGGCTTCTGCTTGACTACTTGAAGATTCCTCGACTCGAACTTTAATAACAAAATCCTTTAAAATTCTGTCATCCTCGACCAGTTGAAGGTTTTTTCTCGACTAGTCTAAGTTTACACAGACAGCACGCGGACTGCATAAATTTGAGGCGGTTTCTAGATTTTTTCAATTCGGTGCGAAAGTTGGAGTTACAAAACTATAAATAGGAGTCTATAGGATGTTCCTAGGCATCTTGTCATGCCCCAAACTCAGAAACTGGGCTCATAAAATTCTCAATCGCCGAATTTGGCACTGACAACCTTTACCGTACCCCGTTCTCGGCTTCTGGCACTCATATACCAGGTTTAGATCCTGAGTTCCTACAAGGAGGATTTTTAATAGGAATTTAATCCATAAGAAGCTTAATTAAAAGCATAACCCATGAACAATAATCAGAACACCATCACAAAATCCATTATAATAAAAAACTTTGAAGTACAATGCACATAAAGGAAATATAATAGATAAAAAAAGGCTTTAGAAGCTCAGTTGCACACTCCTGCTCAGATACCTCGTAGCGTCACCTGCACGCATCAATCGTACATAAGCTTATAGAAAGCTTAGAGGGTGGTGAAAGTGTGTGCGCAAGGTAGCAATGCAAGTATGAAATATTAGAGTAATGTGGAAACATTCTAATAAGTCCATTAATACTATCAGCCGTACCAAGGCTATGCGATGTAAGGCATGAATGCTATCGGACATACCAAGGCCGTGCGATGTAAGGCATAAATGCTGTCGGCCACACCGAGGTCATGCGATGTAAGATGCAACTCAAGTATACCAATCATCATATGAATCCACATATCAATACAGCTTAACTCTATAATATCACCTGGGTCTAATACACTATACACCAGATTGCCGCCCCACACTAGACGCACAACCATGTAAGTGGAAGAGACCTCACTATCTGCCTGCCTAATAGTCTGTCAATATCTATCTGGCACGTCGATAGCAAACCCATTTACGAGTTGGTCATACCCAGCCTAACAATTACACCCTACCCTCGGGCGGGTAAGGCCACACCCCCTTCCAACCAACCACGACATAGTGAGAGATGCGGCCTCCTGGTATTCGGCCCTAATACGCTCATACATCCACTCGGTTTAGGCATTGGAGCATCTTTCATGGTACCATAAGGGTTTGAGGACTTTCACCCTAGGACATCCTTCGTGCCCCCGTACTTAACAAGAATTTTCAGTATCCAATCCTGCCATCCACGCTATATCTGCGGAGGCTACAGCCCTGATGTCACTAGGGTATACAGTAATCATAATCACATAATATAAGATACATGAGTCACACAATCCAATTATGCATCAATCCTATGCATACCATGTGCTCATGTGTGACAAATCTGCTTATCAGGGTGTCCCATAAACAACCTGTCCAATGGCATATGCAATGGTCAACCACATCTCATAACAAGCATGCAGATGATGCATATAGGCATGTATTATGATGCTATGTTGTCACATACTCATAATCAATATCGATAACTAGCCTATATAGAAGGCGGGGTCCATAGATGGATAGCCGATCTAAACCATAATATAAAGATCAGCCCTCAACTGTGGATATACCAAATCTGATATCTCGGATCCCTCCGTTTACGGCGATGATGAACTTTCCTCATATCAAGGTTGGGCCTAGGTGGCCTACCTATAATCCTAAGGATCCGGAACGGGTTTCCTTCACCATACTATCATATAGCCCACTAGATGCCCTAGGGGGCCCAAATAAGTCCTAGCTAGACTCCAAGATTCATACTGGCAACCAATGGGGGCCCAACATCTTAGGTTAGCCCAATATGAATAGATGGATCTAAAATTATGGTAATCACCGCTCTAGTAGAAGTAGGAATAGGTCAAAGTGTCCTAGAGGGAGGTAAATAGGACTATAAAATTCTATAATAATTTAAAATCCCATTAACCTAATCTTGATTTAATATGGAACTATCAAGATAATTTCAATTTAACTCTAATGGCTTCTAAGCCAAATAGAGGATCCAATCACAAGACTATTGTCATGCCCCGAACTCGAAAATTGGGTTCACAGAGTTCCCGATCGCCGAATCCGGCACCGACAGCCTCCTTAGTACCCCATTCTCATCTCCTAGCACTTATACGCCAGATTCCGATCTTGGGATCCTACAAGGAGGATTTGTAAGTGATTTTCTTTTTAGCATAACCACAAGTGTACCCAATTCATACTGGCAACAACATCATCATTTATCCACTAATAATAAATTGTTTATTACAATGTTGAAAGGCAATACATGTATATAACAGAATCTCCACAAAGCTTGACTGCACGCTCCTACTCTTGCTCAGCTACGACTGTCCAAGCGTCGCCTGTACGTATCTATCGTGTATAAGCTTATCGAAAGCTTAGAGGATGGTATAAGTGTGTGCACAAGATAAGTGCCAAGCACACAGATATCAGAGTAAGCGAAAACACTAGCAAGTCTGTAGAAATATTACAATAATATCCAGGATATGCAGTGCAAATACATAATAAGTCAGTGCTATGAACAGAGAAAGTAATGTAGATCAGCTATGTAAATGTAGAAACATAATAAGCCAAATATTAATCACCGAGAATACAATATAATATGCAATACCTAACAAGCCACGAATACCATCAGCCTCATCTAGGCCATGTAAAAACATAGTAAACCAAATACTATGTGCTGAGGATAGATCATATGATATCAGAGAATATAATGTCGATGACCAAGCTACAGTGTGTAATCGGGAGGATAACGCGTAATATCGCAAGCGATGGGGGTCCATCACAAAGGACTTCTATCCAAACCAGTCCCATACTTAAATTTGGATAGCTAAACTCAATGTGGTAAACTCCTGATCTCATGTTGGTCGCGTGCCCAACCAAAATCCTGATCATTACGAAGATATACATAATGATTTGGTTGCACATCACTGGCCTGAGTGTATAGTGAATGAATGAATAAATAGATCAAGAGCTAAGTATGCAACTTCTACTAGCAAGCCCGCATGTGACTGCCACAGTGTCCGATGTGGGACAAGGTTCCGCCTTACAGTATGCACAGTAGCCTACCTACACAGTAGCCTGCCAACTACTAGTAGGTCACCCAGACCCTTAGGCCCAGCCCACATCAGCGTCCGCCCACGTGTGTCCGCCCACATGTGTAACAGTGACGAGTCATCACAATATCAAAATCGTACATCTCTGGGATCATCACCGGGGTCTAGTACACCACATGTTAACTGCCGCTCTCCAAGATGCATAGCCTAACGAGTGTAAGAGACTTCACTACTCGCCTGTGGTTATCCAATTACTAATAAGTCTTGGCGATAACGGACCCATTTACGAGCTGGTCAAACTCAACCAAGCTATGCCCCCTCACTCAGGCGGGTAAGGTCACACCCCTTCTCAATTGACCACGCTACAGTGGGAGACGCACCCTAAAGGTAAAGGCACTCGGGCGCTCATGTTTTCCACTCAGTGTCGACGTTGGGGTGTCTCCTGGTACCATGGAGGTTTAGGGGCTTTCACCCAAGGACATCTTAAGTGCCCTAAATGCTCAAATAACATTTTTGGTGTCCAAACTGGCCATCCACGTCATGCCTATGGAGGCCATGGCCCTGATGTCGCTAGGGCGTATGATGTTCATATCACAAAATGCTGAGGTATATGCATCATATCGTCCAGTCATGCAATAATCCGCCTAATGGCATGTGCTATGATCACTCCTCATAACACGCATACATATAATGCGTATGGCATGAAACATGAAGCTATGCATGATTATCGAACTTAATAATGATCGATCACACAATCACAATGGACTTGTCAATCACAATGGGCCTCACACAATCATATCGAGTCTCATGCCATAAGCCTCATACAATCACAATGAGCCTTATACAACCTTAATGGGCCTCATACAAATACAATGGGTCTCATTCAAACATAATGGGCCCCATATAATTGCAATGAGCCTAAGATAAACACTATGGGCCTCACATAGTCACTATGGGCCTCATATAATCACAATGGGCCCCATACACAATGGGCCTTATATAGTCACAACGGGCCTCACATGGTTACGATAGGCCTCAAGTAATCACAACGAGCCTCGTGCAATGGGCCTCATATATTCGCAATAGACCTCCTACCATCACAACACAATGGTCTTCACACATCACAATGGGCCTCACACAATCACATTGAGTCTCATGCCATAGACCTCATACAATCACAATGAGCCTTATACAAACATAATGATATGTTAACACATACCCAATGCGTATACTAACATAGTCGAAATCAATGATCGACCAATATACGGTGGGGTCCCTAGAAGGACAGGAGATCAATTCATAACATGAGGATCGGTCTTCAAAGGTGGATATACCAAATCTGATACCACCGATCCTACCATCTACAATGATGATGTACTGGCCTCATAACAAGGGTAGATCTAGATGGCCTACTCATGGGCCTAATGATGGGCTTCCAGGTGTGGGTACTTCTACTAGCATCAATGGGGACCCAAAGAATTGGGATAGCCCAATAAGGTGGGATGGATCATAGTAATAATAGTGGGGGCCCATCCGTTTAGGTTAGCCCATTAAGGAGGGAATGAGAATAGGCCTAATCAATGGGCCCTAGGGAGGATCACAAGATAGACATTTAACCACCATTGCTCTTACAATGTAGACATTTAACCATCATTGCTCCCAATGCATGGCCCATAAAATCTATCTCATGATGGCGGCCCAAGGCTTATACTAACCAAGAGAATGATTGGGCAAACATAATTATAGTAGATTTACACATTACAATGGCCTCATCACATGGGCCTCTCATATATCGCGTTGGGCCTCAACAAGGGTCATAAATACATCATATCGGGCCTATCTTAAGGGCCATAAACATATCATGTTGGGCATCATACAAGGTTCTCATGAGACAACCCATGGCCCACACAATAGCTGGAAAAATAATGGGCATCATCCACAATATTCTACACTCCATGTTGGGCTCCAAGTAATGGCCCAAGGCCTAAATACATCAAAATGGGCTACATGAGGGGCAGCCTATGGCCCAAAAACATCATGGTCAAGGAGAACATCCTACCCATGCATTATGTTAGACTTCATGGGCAACCCACATACCCCAATTAAATAGCTAAGGTGTAACCAACATCCACCACTGTGTGCTTTACAATTTAGCCCAAAACTAGGCAAGTTGGGTGAGCGGCAAGGATTATGTAACGTCTTGGAAAATTTTGTATAATGACCCGAGTACCACCTCTGGCAGAAATCGCTATGGACCGAATCCTTTAGAAATTAAACGAAAATTAATTAAGTACTAAACTGAGTTAATAGGCGAGTTAGTTTGAATCACTTTTTATATGAATTGTAAGGCCCAAAACTAGCAGAATCGTTAGCTCTATATTATTTAAAAACCTAGGATTAATCTCAAAACCCAGTTGCTCTCGGGAGCATCTTGAAACTCCATATCGGACTTGGACCGTGCGTCGAAAGTCCAATTACCGTGAAGCTATATGGTTATGACCGCCTTACTAGGCTTGACAACTATCTCAGGAATCAAGTCTAAATAGCATCCAGAAATGCACAACTTGAGCCCGGAGCGAAGTGTGTGAGAAACACGAATATCTTTAGAAAATGAACTCAAACTTAAGTAAATTGGGTCGTTCGCTTGGAAACCAAATTTAAGGTTTCAGACCGTTAGATTCCAACCCAACTACACCCTTGGATCAAGAAAATTTTTCAACACATGTCAATGTACTTATGGCCCTGATCGAGTGACGATGGCCGTTGAATTGAAACTGGTCCTCCACGGTCGATCTACAAATCTGATCGGATTGAAACTTTAACCTTGCTTAGATCCATGGTCAAGGAACTTTCCTTAGACTGTATGCAGGAAATGGACCTCCAGATGAGCTCCGTTGGCCCGAAACAGCCACTCTTTGGTTATAACCTAAGTATACCATGGCCATGGGGCCATTGACATCAGTTCTGGGCCTATATAAGACCCTTAACACACCCCTCTCTCATTCCATACGAATTTCTAAAACCCTAAGAGAGAGAAGAGGGAAAATAGAAGGAAAAAGTGAGGAGAAGAGAGAGAGAGAGTGAGAGATAGTTGCTGGGATCTGATCCCACTGCTCCACATGCCGAATCATCCTACCTATATTGCTATACCGGCGATTTCAACTCCACTTTTGGGTAAGGAATCCTAACCCTAATATGCTTTAGGTATCCAGATAGGTAGATCGGTGAAATAGCTAACCTATTTCATGATTTAGGTAGCCGTTGTGCCGTAGACAAAGGCGTAGTGTTCAAACTGAGTTCGATGTGAGTTTACCGACGAAAGGTGTGGACTATAAACATTTAGGTTATCGTTTTCAATGCTTTTAATGTCAGTTAATGATTTATGACTGACTTGATCGCTGTCACATGTACTTAGATGCGTTGTTTTCCGAGTATTATACATATATATGAACTATATCGAATATAATGCATTCCATGTGTTTGTTGAAATGTTTGAATGAATATGGAATCATGATTTGTACTTTCCATGATTGTTGAATGAGAATACATGAATTTTGTATGCATGGCAACTCCTTTGTGAAAGGATTTGCTATAATATATGTTTTAACTAACTTATTATATGTATATTGATATGTGTAGTCCAAGTGTTTGGTAAAATGTCTTAATGAGAAAATGCTAATTGAAAAGTATTTTGTAAGGGTGTTGAGATAGGATTCTCAATTACTTTAACTATAGTTATAGTTTCCTTCGTGCAACCTATCTTGTTATTACGTGATTTATGTATGAAATGCATATGTATGATTTCATGTTCACTATGTGCTATATAAAATGCTCAAATGGTTGCGATTTTTGGATTGTTTTTTTAGTACTGTTATGACTACCATATGTGAATGCTACTATTTTGGAGTGTGATTGGGACTAATAAGTAGTCCAGGAAATCGGTAACGACTTCCGATCGAGCGGCTGAATCAGTTTCGCCACCATGGACACGTTCGATGAATCTGAGTCGTACAGTGATTATCGACAGTGGTTAGGCCACAAGGAGTGTGTATGCACTCCATGTCAATTAATTCAACGTATACTCCTACTAGTCGAGCTTGTCAAGTAACCCGATTGGCCTAATGTATGTTCACCATGTATAGATGCTACTGTTTGAATCTAAGGTACCACTTACCATTGAAAAACTCATTTAACCTTGGTACCACGATCCGCTAAGACTCATGAGCCGGGCATGGTGGTATGGGACACTGTGGTCGAGATGTCAGCATATGCTGGGGTGCAAGCCTCCCCGTAGTGTCCAGTGAGCAAACCAAACTCGTGAGCCGAATACGGTGATATGGGACACTATATTCGAGCTGTCGGCCTATGTTAAGGTGACGAGCCTTTCCCGTAGTGACCTCGAGTATAAAATAGGCCTACGATCGGGTGACGGGCCCCTCGTAGTGACCTCGAGTGTGAATTAAGCCTACGCTGAGGTGACGAGCCTCACGTAGCAACTTATAATATAAACTCGCAAACTTGCCTATCGTATGTGATTAACTAGGATTGATGACCCTAGATGGATCATTATTTGGGCAACTGATATAAAGGGAGGTACCTTAGCTTCCCAAATCTGCTGTATGAATAAGTCTAATAAAGAACTTAGCTAACCGCATTACATGTACCTTTGGCATGGGTGTTGAGCACAATTGGAGTTTAGCATGCGCGACCGTGAGATGATGTTGCAGAGGGAGTGCAGGCGAGGGCATGCATCATTAATACATATCATCCTTGCATTAACCAGAGTACTTAGGAATGCTTGTTGTACTACTTTATCATTACTGCTTGATTGAATTGATAACATGTTAACCATTGCCTTATAGCTTCACTGAGTTGATCACTTACTCCCACTTTGGGACGGTATTTTAAAACACCAACCAGACTCTGTTGTAGTTGCAGATGATGTTGCAGCTTACGAGGCGGAGCCCGACTTCTATGATGACGAGGTGGAGTTCTCCTATATGCAACTCTCTGATGGGTCTATGTAGACCTGGAGTTGCGTCGGTAGGATTGCAGGGATACAAACTAGATGAACATTACATTGTATCATTTTATGAACTTTTGGAACTATACATGTAATTATTTAACCTGGCGACAAGTTCATACTTTGGGGACTTACAACTACTTATATGCTTTATATATATATCACAGTCTTCTACTTGCGTAATCTAATTGTCTCTAGAGTATGATATGCTGATTTAGTGTAATCCCATTAATGTTTAATGCACTAATATAGACAACATTTAATCATCATTATCTATGTTGCATAAGTGATGCGTTGGAACTCGGGAGCCGAGCTACTGTTTGACCCCCGATTTTCAGGGCATTACAGATTTAATCACATATATCATATTGGGCCCTTATGGGGTGGCCCATAAAACCCAACAAAATAGATGGGCAGCATGTGCAACACATACATCATAACAGGCCCTTATGGGGCAGCCTGTGGCTAGGGAATTGATAAAAAATGTGCTTCCAATACACACATCAAGGTGGGCCTCACAACTGTACAATGGGCAACCAATCATAAAACAAATGGGGCCCCTACACATCATAAATGGCCTCACCAAAGGTGGCCAGCATGAATATGGTACATTCAACATGGTATGGGCCAATTGGAATATGGAATCTAACCCATAATGGGGTCCACGGCCGATACACAATCTGGTAAACGGATAGATAGCATGGGATGTCTACCACCCAAATCACAAGGTTTAGCAATAGTCCTTTTAAGACATACATAAGGTGAGCCTTACTAGGCAAAGATACAACCCACAAGCAAAAAGGCCCACTCAAGATTTTGGGCACACTACCTGAGGGTTCATGCACAAGGTTTAAATACTGCAATTTTTTTTGAAAGGTGGTGGACGTCATATAAAATTTCTATCAAACAGATTTAAGACCAAGTGGGGCCCACTTATGATGAATTTTTTTTTCATATTATAGTTTTATGTATGAGTACCAAAACTCGTGAGGCAGCCCTCCTAGATCATATATGCATAAGTTTCTGTGAAGGCTCAAACATGGGTGCTTGGGAGAGGTGCAGAAATGACTTTTTGCCATTTTTGGGCGTGTCCCACGATTAGGTGGGGCCACCTTTTGGAATGCCATTGGGTGCCCTAGGTAAACCTATGTTTTTACTTCAAAACCTAAAAGGTTCAGTCTGCTGGATGTGCACATACGACATTTGGCATGAGGCCAAACATGGGCATTTAAATTTTCTGCGCAAAAACTTCTTCATAACTATGCCTAGCACCATTTTGAGATCCACTCCCCAATTGTGTGGGGTCTTCTTTGACCTAAATAAAATATTATCTCTCTATTCAATGGTATATTTTGAAAGTTTCAAGTGGTGTTCAATTGGTATCTTGAACGTGGTGTCTAGTACATATGCCCAAAGTTGGTCTAAAACTTAGAAAATCAGACGTGCAGTTCAAAAGTGGATTTGTCCCATCTTTGGGCCCAGATTTCAAACACTTGGGATCCATTCTAGATGAAGTTATAAGGCATACTAATTATTCTGACATGTGAAAGAAACATCCCCCATAGTGGGCCTCAACGGATTTGCATACACGATTTTTAGCATAAGGCCGAACATGACCCGCTGAAATTCCTGCATAGAAATTTCTAGACAATCATCCCCGACCCTACTTTTAAACACCAGTTTTCTAGGTATTAGGATGGGCCATAAATTCCAGGTGGTGGCTTGCACATATCTGAACATGGGGCCCACCACGGATGCCAAAGGATGGCCCAAAATTCCAAAAAAATCAGGTATAGGTTCAAAGACCATATGCATCCTAATAAGACAATAAAAAACTTACAGTATATAGTAGATAAAAACAAAAAAAGGAGAGATATAGGTGGGCCCTGCTATCATCAGAGTGGGCCCAATCCAGGTGGGCCCTGCTATCAAAAACCACCAGCTCAATGATCATGAATAATTACAAGGGAAAAGGGAATACATCAATCACACATGCAAACTATCCTATTCGACATCCAAAAATGCACACACCATGGTCTCCGTGGCTGTCCAAATGGACGGTCTGATCATCCACATACATCAACTGTGGGTTTCACTTCCAGGTGTGGACGGCGTGGATAAAACACTTTACATTAGTGGGTCGCGCACCACCCGTCTAGATGGACGGTGGGGATATAAAACATATACATTAAGGTGGTCCCCATCCCATAGAACCTATTGACGTACCACCGTCCAGTAAAACGGACGGGCAGCTGGGATGTAAAATTCATACCTCATGGTGGGTCCCATCTCACATGTGCAGCACGTGTGGGGTGGGCACCACACGTGCCAAATGAAAAGACAGTTTGAACATAGCACGTACCTCAGGATGGGGCCACCGAACTTGCTACGTCAGCACAGCAGCTGGGTGCTACTAGACATCTGGGCTGCTGGCCTAGTGTCCAGCAAATGGACGTTGTAGATACAGAACACGTGCATTAACATGTGCCATGTCTAGGGATGGACAGCTAAGATGAAAAACATGCATCAGGTGGGTCCACTCGTGTGGGACCCACAACTAACATCAAGATGATATTTGTGGGTTCCGTTCTAATAGGCCCTGCCTAAAACGGGCAACAATGAGCTGCTGGACGGTCAGCAGTGTGGGCCCTGCTTAATGAACGGCTTGGACAAAATACATATATCATAGTGGGGCCCATAGAGGTTGTCCACACAGCAAGGAATCAAGCTGATTTTCGTGTTTTCCCTTACGTCCGGGCCTATCCAAAATGGTCAGCAGTGTGGGGCCCAATTGGACAGGGGGGACATCCCACTGGATGGACAGTTTGGATGTATCATACATCAAGGTAAATCCCATCATGTCTGATCCTACAAATCAACAATCAAGATGGGCCACATATCATAACAATAAAAGAATGGAGAGATCTACCCTATAGATGCACCCACCTTCCTTTTTTTTCCTCCGTAGTGCTCCAAAGCTCCAATGAGGCTCCTTCAATGATGGAGATGGGCTTCTAATGGTTGGATTGAAGTAGATCTAAGGTGAATGTGGCTAGAAATGGGAGGGCTACCATGGACATTTTTAGGTCCTCTCTTGCTAGGGGAGAGAATGAAGAAGAAGAGAGAGAGAGAGTGAAGAGAGGTGAGAGAGAGAGAGTGAAAGGATGGGTTGTAAGAGATAATAATGGGTTGTAAGAGCATAGGGAAGAGAACCTCATAATGACTTGTAAGAGAGAGTTGACTAAAGCTCTCATGGGAAATGGTGCAGCTAGGGTGGGTCCACCTAGAAAAATGTGTGCACCCCCCTAAAGTGGGTCCCGCATCAATCAAGGGCTCAAATATTGCAAATAGTACATCTTTTGATCTACCCATTAGATCGATGCACGAGACGCAACGTTGGAACCACAACGACAATGCCGTCACAATGACATAAGTGTTGGGTCAAGCTGACTCAAAATTGTAGGATGTGTCTTAGAGTTGCATGCAAACACCGTCTACGCGTTGCGGGTCGCTGAAATTTGACCCGGAGAACCGCGGGATCTTACGGAACGAAATGGTCATTAGGACACAGGCCTGACAGCTCTCCCCTCACAATAAAAATTTCATCCTCAAAATTTTAACTATCTCGCAGGACAAACAGAAAAGAGAGAACAAGGGGTCTATCAGCCTTGAGAACCCTCGAAGGCACATACAATAGGGAGCTATATCAAAAGTTTCTAAGTTATTCAAACTCAGGGATCTAATCATTCTAAGTTCTCAACAATCATGCAGTGATGGGTACTTATCAGCAGATATGTGATGTTATCCTCATGTATTCCTAAGTTATGCTCTGATGCCAACAATTGTCATGCCCTGAACTCAGAAACTGGGCTCACGGACTTCCTGATCGCCGAATCCGCCGTCGATAGCCTCCGTAGTACCCCATTCCCGGCTCTCAGCGCCTATACGCCAGATTCTGATCCTGAGATCATACAAGGAGGATTTGTAAGTGATTTTTTTAGCATAACCACTAGTGTACCCAATTTATAATGGCAACATCATCATCATATATCCACTAATAATAAATCATTGATTACAATGTTGAAAGGCAATACATATATATAACAGAATCTCCACAAAGCTTGATTGCACGCTCCTCTTGCTCAGCTATGACTGCCCAAGCGTTTCCTGCACGCATCTATCGTGCATAAGCTTATAGAAAGCTTAGAGGGTGGTGTATGTGTGTGCTCGAGATAAGTGTCAAGCACACAGATATCAGAGTAAGCGAAAATACTAGCAAGTTTGTAGAAATATTGCAACAATATCCATGATATACAATGCAAATACATAATAAGCCAGTGTCATGAACAGAGAAAGTAATGTAGATAAGCTATGCAAATGTAAAAACATAGTAAGCGAAATATTAATCACTGAGAATACAATACAATATGCAATACTAAACGAGCCACGAATACCATCGGCCTCATCTAGGCCATGCAAAAACATAGTAAGCCAAATGCTATGTGCTAAGGATAGATCGTACGATATCAGAGAATATAATGCGGATGACCAAGCTGTAGTGTGTAATAGGGAGGATAGCGCGTAATATCGCAAGCAATGGGGGTCATCACAAAGGACTTCTATCCAAACTAGTCTCATACCTCAATTTGGATAGCTAGACTCAATGTGGTAAACTCCTGATCTCAGGTTGGTCGCGTGCCCAATCAAAATCCTAGTCATTGCGAAGATACACATAATGATTTGGTTGCTCATCACTAGCTCGAGTGTATAGTGAATGAATGAATAAATGGATCAAGAGCTAAGTATGCAACTCCTACTAGCAAGCCCGCATGGACCGCCACAATGTCCGATGTGGGACAAGGTTCCACCTTATGGTATGCATAGTAGCCTGCTAGCACAATAACCTGCCAACTACTGGTAGCTCAACCAGACCCTTAGGCCCTGCCCACATCAGCGTCCGCCCATGTGTGCCCGCCCACGTATGTAATAGTGGCAAGTCATCACAATATCAAAACCATACATCTCTGAGATCATCACCGGGGTCTAATACACCACATGCTGATTGCCACTCTCCAAGCCACACAGCCTAGCGAGAGTAAGAGACCTCATTACCCGCCCATGGTCAGCCAATCACCAACAAGACTTGGTGGTATCGGACCTATTTATGAGCTAGTCAAACTCAACCTAGCTATGCCCCCTCACTTAGGCGGGTAAGGTCACACCCCCTCCCAACCGACAACACTATAGTGGGAGACGTGACCTAAAGGTAAATATACTCAGGCGCTCATGTTTTTCACTTGGTCTCGACATTGGGGCATCTCATAGTACCATGGAGGTTTAGGGGCTTTCACCTAAGGACATCCTAAGTGCCCTAAATGCTCAAATAACATTTCCAGTGTCCAAACTGGCCACCACGTCATGCCTGTGAAGGCTATAGCCCTGATGTCGCTAGGGCGTACGATGTTCATATAACAAAATGTTGAGGTACATGCGTCATATCATCTAGTCATGCAATAATCTGCCGAATGGCATGTGCTATGATCACTCCTCATAACACGCATACATATAATGTGTATGGCATGAAACATGAACCTATGCATGATTATTGAACTTAAAATTGATCGATCACATAATCACAATGGGCCCGTCACATCATAATGGGCCTCAACTAGTCACAATGGGCCTCATACAATCACATTGAGTCTCGTGCCATATGCCTCATACAATCACAATGAGCCTTATACAACCTCAATGGCCCTTATACAAACACAATGGTCCTCATTCAAACACAATGGGCCCCATATAATCACAATGAGACTCAAATAAACACTATGGGTCTCACATAGTCATTATGGGCCTCATACAATCACAATGGGCCCCATACACAATGGGCGTCATATAGTCACAATGGGCCTCACATGGTTACGATAGGCCTCAAGTAATCACAACAAGCCTCGTGCAATGGGCCTCATATATTGGCAATAGAACTCATACCATCACAACACAATGGTCTTCACACATCGCAATGGGCCTCACACAATCACATCGAGTCTTGTGCCATAGGCCTCATACAATCACAATGAGCCTTATACAAACATAATTCTATGTTAACACAAACCCAATGCGTATACTAACATATCGGTCCTCAACAGTGGATATACCAAATATGATACCACCGATCCTACCATCTACAGTGATGATGTACTGGCCTCATAATAAGGGTAGATCTAGATGGCCTACTCATGGGCCTAATGATGGGCTTCCAGGTTTGGGTACTTCTACTAGCATCAATGGGGACCCAAATAATTGGGATAGCCTAATAAGGTGGGATGGATCATAGTAATAATAGTGGGGGCCCATCCATTTAAGCTAGCCCATTAAGGAGGGAATGAAAACAGGCCTAACCAATGGGCCTTAGGGAGGATCACAAGATGGACATTTAACCACCATTGCTCTTATAATGTAGACATTTAACCATCATTGCTCCTAAGGCATGGCCCATAGAATCTATCTCATGATGGGGGCCCAAGGCTTATACTAACTAAGAGAATGATTGCGCAAACATAATTATAGTGGATTTGCACATTACAATGACCTCATCACATGGGCCTCTCATATATTGCATTGGGCCTCAACAAGGGTCATAAATACATCATATCGGGCCTCTCTCAAGGGCCATAAATATATCATGTTGGGCCTCACACAAGGGCCATAAACATATCATGTTGGGCCTCATATAAGGTTCTTATGAGATAACCCATGGCCCACACAATAGCTGGAAAATTAATGGGCATCATCCACAATATTCTACACACCATGTTGGGCTCTAAGTAATGGCCTAAGGCCTAAATACATCAAAATGGCCTACATGAGGGGAAGCCTATGGCTCAAAAATATCATGGCCAAGGAGAACATCCTACCCATGCATTATGTTGGACTTCATGGGCAACCCACATGCCCCAATTAAATAGCCAAGGTGTAACCAACATCCAACAATGTGTGCTTTACAATTCAGCCTAAAACTAGGCAAGTTGGGTGGGCGGCAAGGATTTAGTCACATATATCATATTGGGCCCTTATGGGGCAGCTCATAAAACCCAACAAAATAGATGGGCAGCATGTGCAACACATACGTCATAACAGGCCCTCATGGGGCAGCCTGTGGCCAGGGAACCGATAAACAATGTGCTTCCAATACACACATCAAGGTGGGCCTCACAACTGTACAATGGGCAACCAATCATACGACAAATGGGGTCCCTGCACATCATAAATGGCCTCACCAAAGGTGGCCAGCATGAACATAGTACATTCAACATGGTACGACCCAATTGGAATATGGAATCTAACTCATAATGGGGTCCACAGCCCATACACAAAATCTGGTAAACGGATGGATAACATGGGATGTTTACCACTCAAATCGCAAGGTTTAGCAACAGTCCTTTTAAGACATGTACAAGGTGAGCCTTACTAGGCAAAGATACAACCCAAAAGAAAAAAGGCCCACTCAAGATTTTGGGTACACCACAACCTGAGGGTTCATGCACAGGGTTTGGATACTCCATTAAAATTTTTTGAAAGGTGGTGGAACCCATATAAAATTTCTACCAAACAGATTTAAGACGACATGAGGCCCACTTATGATGAAGAAAAATTTTCAAATTATAGTTTTATGTATGAGTACCAAAACCCGTGAGGCAGCCCTCCTTGATCATATATGCATAAGTTTTTGTGAAGGCCCAAACATGGGTGCTTGTGAGAGGTGCAGAAATGACTTTTTGCCATTTTTGGGCATGTTTCACGATTAGGTGGGCCACCTTTTAGAATGCCATTGGGTGCCCTAGGTAAACCTATGTTTTTACTTCAAAACCCAAAAGGTTCAGTCTGCTGGATGTGCACATACGACATTTGGCATGAGGCCAAACATGGGCATTTAAATTTTCTGCGCAAAAACTTCTTCACAACTATGCCTAGCACCATTTTAAGATCCGTTCCCCAATCGTGTGGGGTCTTCTTTGACCCAAATAAAATAGTATCTCTCTATTCAATGGTATATTTTGAAAGTTTCAAGTGGTGTTCAACTCGTATGTTGAACGTGGGGTCCAGTACATATGCCCAAATTTGGTCTAAAACTTAGAAAATCAAATGTGCAGTTCAGAAGTGGATTTGTCCCATCTTTGGGCCCAGATTTCAAACACTTGGGATCCATTCTAGACGATGTCATAGGCCATACTAATACTCTGACATGTGAAAGAAACATCCCCCATAGTAGGCCTTAATGGATTCGATACACGATTTTTAGCATAAGGCCAAACATGACCTGCTGAAATTCCTGCACAAAAATTTCTAGACAATCATCCCCAGCCCTACTTTTAAACACTAGTTTTCCAAGTATTAGGATGGGCCATAAATTCCAGGTGGTGTCCCGCACATATCTGAACGTGTGGCCCACCAAGGATGCCTAAGGATGGCCCAAAATTCCAAAAATAAAAATAAAAATCAGGTATAGGTTTAAAGATCATATGCATACTAACAAGACAAAAAAAACTTATAGTATACAGTAGATAAAAATAGAAAAAAGGAGAGATAGACCTCATGTATACATCAGAGTTGGCCCAATCCAGGTGGGCCATGCTATAAAAAACCACCAACTCAATGATCATAAATAATTACAAGGGAAAAGGGAATACATCAAGCACACATGTAAACTATCCTATTCGGCATCCAAAAATGCACACACCATGGTCTCTGTGGCTGTCTAAATGGATGGCTTGATCATCCACATACATCAAGTGTGGGTTCTACTTCCAGGTGTGGACTGCGTGGATAAAACACTTTACATCAGTGGGTCGCACACCACTCGTCTAGATGGACGGTGGGGATATAAAACATATACATTAAGGTGGGCCCCATCCCATAGAACTTGCTGACGTGCCACCGTCCAATAAAACAGACGGGCAGCTGGGATGTAAAATTCATACCTCAAGGTGGGCCCATCCCACATGTGCAGCACGTGTGGGGTGGGCCTCACATGTGCCAAATGAAAAGACGGTTTAAACATAGCACATACCTCAGGATGGGGCCACCAAACTTGCTACGTCGGCACAGCAGCTAGGTGCTGCTAGACGTCTGGGCTGCTGGAACAGTGTCCAGCAAATGGATGGTGTAGATGCAGAACACATGCATTAACGTGTGTCATGTCCAGGGATGGACGGTTGAGATGAAAAACATACATCAGGTGGGTCCACTCGTGTGGGACCAACCAGCCAGCATCAAGATGATTTTTGTGGGTACCCTTCTAACAGGGCCTGCCCTAAACGGGCAATAATGAGCTGCTGGACGGTCAGCAGTGTGGGCCCTGCTTGATGAACGACTTGGACAAAATACATATATCATAGTGGGGTCTACACAGGTGGTCCACATAGCTAGGAATCAAGCCAATTTTCACGTTTTCCCTTGCGTCCGGGCCTGTCCAAAATGGTCAGCAGTGTGGGGCCCAGTTGGACAGAGGGGACGTCCCACTGGATGGATGGTTTGGATGTATCATACATCAAGGTGGATCCCATCATGTGTGATCCTATAAATCAACAATCAAGATGGGCCACACATCATAACAATAAAAGAATGGAGAGATCTACCCTATAGATGCACGCACCTTCCTTCTTTTTCCTCTGTAGTGCTCCAAAGCTCTAATGAGGCTCCTTCAATGGTGGAGATGGGCTTCTAATGGTTGGATTGAAGGGGATCTAAGGTGAATGTGGCTGGAAATGGGAGGGCTGCCATGGACATTTTTAGCTCCTCTCTTACTAGGGGAGAAAATGAAGAAGAAGAGAGAGAGAGAGGGAAGAGAGATGAGAGAGAGAGAGAGTGAAAGGATGGGTTATAAGAGAGTAATAATGGGTTGTAAGAGCATAGGGAAGAGAACCTCATAATGACTTATAAGAGAGAGTTGATTAAAGCTCTCATGGGAAATGGTGCAGCTAGGGTGGGTCCACCTAGAAAAATGTGTGCACCCCCCCAAAGTGGGTCCCGCATCAATCAAGGGCTCAAATATTGCAAATAGTACATCTTTTGATCTACCCATCGGATTGGCGCACGAGATGCGGCATTGGAACCACAGCGATGATGCGGTTGCAATGACATAGGTGTTGGGTCAAGCTGACTCAGAATTATAGGATGTGTCTTAAAGTCGCGCGCAAACACTGTCTAGCGTCGTGGGTCATCGAAATTTGACCGGGAGAACCGCGGGATCTTACAGAAAGGAATGGTCATTAGGACATTGGCCTGACAACTATTCAATATTTAATCACTATATAAACTTAGTCTCTAATGGATGAACTATGTGACTGTGTGTGGGATGTGATTCTTATCAGTTCTAAATAATCACACTAACATACTTCATGAGAACATGCAAAAAAACACAATAGAGTAATATGCAAATAACAATCCCAAACACAGTCATTTATAGTGGTTCGGCTATGTGCCTACTCCACTCCTGGCAGACGCACTTAACCCTTGAGTGTACCGAATTTCATTAACGGAGGTTTTAAATTAGGTTCACTTCTAACCTTTATAACCTACACAAGGTACCTAAACGTGTCTACACAAAGGCACACTTTTATGCCCTACACAAAGCAAAGGATCCACACAAGGAACCTGTGATTTTAGGCCTCACAGGCCAAGGATCTACACATGGAACCTAAGTTTTAGGCCACACATGCCTAGGATCCACACAAGGAACCAAAGTTTTAGGCCACACAGGCCAAGGATCCACACAAGGAACTTAAGTTTTAGGCCACACAAGGAACCTAGAGTTTATGCCCTACATAAGAGCAAGGGTCAACACACAGCACCCACATGTACTCTCCCATCGGAGGCCTCATATGAGGACATGAAAGGGGTGAGAAGCACTTGTGACTCAAACCTACACAAGGAATGATCAATAGGGTCTCTGGACTCTAATGACTTACAAATAAGTAGGTGAGCCCCGTTAAGCACGTTGATGAAGATCTCCTTCTTGATGATGAAGATTCTTCAGCTCCCTTAATCCGCAACACTAAATGATGTTCTAATAAAGGCAATGGGTTGGGTCAAGGTTATCTTGGAATCTACTCTAATAAATATTACTTATTAAAGCAATGGAGAGATTCCAAGTTGGTTAAGCATTTATGGGATCTCAACTCAATGATTTCCCGTTAAGATGGTCGTTGGAAGATCCTTGAATGAGGAAGTTCATTGACCAATCCTCTCTATTTAATATCAATGTTGAGGGTGGATTGAAGGATGAACTCCCTATGAGAAAAAGGGCTTAGGGTAGGTGATATGCAGTTACTCTCTTAAAGCACTCTCTCTTTTTTTCAATTTAGCAACTAAGGGCAAGCTCCCCTTATATAGGCAAAAACATCCAACGGTAATAAAGATGTCGGTTTCTGACTGAGTTTGATATCATCGGATCTGCTTCGATGTCATCGAACGTATACTTTCAATTCCATCGAATGAAGGTTCGATAATACGAAGTCAACTGAAGTATATACCTGGACCTTTTTTATGGAGGATTGTTGTCATAGAACATTCGTTGATGTTATTGAATTTTGAATTTCGATATCATCGGCAGTGGTTTTGATACATCAATATTTTCAATGAATATTTTAAGAAAGTTAGCTGGACATGTACAGATTGGCTTCGATGCCATTGAGCCTACTTCGATGTTATTGTATTTCAAATGTCGATGATATTGAACCTTAGTTCAATACATCGATCTTTGCAAAAGATTTTTCTCGAGAGATTGCTAGACATTTCTTTGTCCGAAATCGATGTCATCGACCTAGTTTTAATATGATCAAGATTTGAATTTCGATGTTATCAAGGGGTAGCTCGATTCTTCGAACATATCTAGATGATTTTCCTATCAAACTTGTTAGTCCTGACTTGTCCGAATTCGATGATATAGAATCTCACTCAATGTCATCGGCATTTGAATTCCGATGTCATCGAGGCTCGTTTCGAGTTATGGACAAAATTCATGATTTACCTTTAAAGCTTGCTAGATACAAACTATCCTATATTCGATCACATTGAACCTTACTCGATGTCATCGGAATTTGAATTTCGATGTCATCGAAACTTGGTCGATTCATTGGGATATTGTCTAATTATCATTTTGGTTGCTGGACATGAAAAACCTCAGTTCGATGTTATTGAGGATGTATTGATGTCATCGAAAACATTTGTTCGATATCATCGATGTAATCTTGATACATCGACGAAAGCTGAAAACTTAGAAAATTTTCCAGTTTGTAAAACCAGTTTTCATACTTATACTCCTATGTTGTTCCAAGCTTTTTAAGGATTTATATACCTGGGTGTTTTAAGACATGGGATGTGAGGCTAAGTTTACTTGTGATGAGTTCTGAACACACATCCAGTTGAGGCAATGTCTTGAACGATCTTCATATGGGGCCCACTTCACTCATTGACTCAACACTCACACTAATTGACAAACCAGGGCACTTTTAATCTCCCTCTTTGTCGATTACGTGACAAAACACCTAGAACAACATCCTAAATTGTGTGTTCATGAACTTTACACAAATTTAGAAAGATACTATGGAGTTCACATACAATTTTTCAAAACAACTGCTCCCCCTATCTTCTTGCAGCTGCTCCCCCTATCACCTGCATCACCATGCTTAAAACCATATATCCAAAGTGTTCTCATGGTGAGATTTGTTCTTCCCCTTTTTGTCAGTCATTGACAAAGGTTAGCATGTACCAATAATAGATCAAATGACTGAAGTTAACATTAAACAAATTAGAAGAAGTAAGGTAATAGGAGAGCCATGTGGGGAACAACTCATGACAGAGAAATCTCAGTTCATAGAATAAATGTAAACATATCCTCAAGAAGTAGTTAATATTCCATAGAGGACAACTAATACACAGATATGCATGAGAATATAGAGTGCTAAAAACATTCATTCACAACATAATTAAACCCTTTCAAGGACAATTTAAGCAGTAATCATCATTCCATAACTAATGAGCATTCCTATAGAAATGTAAATTCAGAGATATCATCATGTATGGAAATATATATTAAGCGCAATCAAAAGTAACTGCCCAAGCTTGGTAGAAGATAAGCATCCAAAAATACATCATCTAGCCCATCAATGGGCACACATTTCCTAAAAATAAATCCAACCAATTTTCCCAGTTATGGGCTATATCAGACAATATCGAATCCCCAAAAAAAATATCCCAATACTTTCAACATCTTTGGTCCTTCAAAGGACCAGATAGACACACCAAACTGTCAGACTATACAAGTCAGTGGATCATCACATGCACTCATAAGTTCTTAGGACAACCAAAAAGATATTCATGCCCTAAGCATGAGTGATGAACATGTGTATGTGATGCAGCAATAAGCAAAACTATGACGCAGAGCTGGATGGAGCAGTGTCGTCATGACGGCACATTAATAGATTGACGATCTGCTGTGTCATATGCTGTAATCTAGCCACCATCCTCTCCAAGCCTGAGAGCCATTCATCTTGTTTATCAAGCCTATCCTCAATCCTCGCCACTCCTTGCAAGGTTGCCCCGACCCGATCCTGATGTAATTTGTATCGCTGAGTCTATATAGTATTAGGCATAGTTGAAACAGGTTGAGGCTCCTGTGTTCTCCTTCAGTCAACTCTGCTCCTTCCCCCATTTCTGCTTCTCCTTGTATCTCTTCCTCGAGCTGTCCTTCTGTAAACTGATGGAACTTAAGCTCCATCTTTTGGATGTTGATCATGTTAAAAAGTTGTAGTGGACACTCAGGATTGTTCGTCATAGGAAGTCCCATTTCATTGCTCATCATATGGATGATGTGAGGGAATGGAAGGTGAGTTACTCAAGAGGTGTGAATAACAATAGCCAACTGATGCACTATGAGGGTAGGCAGACACAATTGATACCAGACGTGATGCTATACATAACAAGGACCATGAAGCTGGTAAGATCGGCTTGATTGGTTCTCCTTGGATACACGTTTGTTGAGAAGATCCCATACAAAACTCGATATTTCGGTTCCATATATTTGGCTTTGAGTGCATTTCCTTGATACCAAGGAATATCTCTCCCATTGCACAGGAATTTGGTTACTTTGGATTGCACAGTAAAATCTTCCATATTCAGATCAGACATACCAATTGGAGGAGTGAGACCAAGTAATTTTGTGACAGACTTAGTAGTGATTTCAACATTCATCTCCCCAACCGTGACTGTGATCGATGGAGGCTCAAGGAGGGGTAATGACAATAATGAGGTAACAATAGGTCCTTTCATCATGACATGGTCCTCCGAAATCCAAAATGGGTGACCAATCAACTGCAGATAAGAGGGATTCCAGATTAAAACGATGAATACATTCCCTGTCTACCCGACGTTCATTCACAAGTCTCCTCCTCAAGTATTTTTCAAGAATATTGGCGGGTGACGGAGGAATGACAGCGATTGGAGGAGGAGCATGTGCAGCAGTTGTAGCCTCGTCATTGGCTAACTGTCTAGCCGGGATTCCATGGTGGCGGGCTGGTGACTTGTCAGCTCTAGCTTTTTCCCACAGGCCCAGAGACTTCTGTCGAGTGGGTCATGAGGGTTCTCTAGTGATTGGAGCTTTTCCCTTATCTTTAGACATGGATTGGGTTTGGAATCACAAATTTTTGAATGAAGATACCAAATGCCCAACTGGAATACAGAATGAGAAAAAGGGAAAAACTGAAATCAACAACCCTAGAAAGACTCAATCAAATGATGAATACCTTGAGTAAAGAGAGTGAAAAATGCCTAGGGGACTCTGGATTTTGGATGAAAACCGCTCTGTCTTCGTTAATAGTGGTGGAGAGCCCTTGGGAAGAAGAAATCCCCAAAACCAGAAGTGAAAATAAAAATTCCCACTCGCTCGACTTTTATCAGGCGGGATTTGTTGATATCATCAATTTAGTTTCGATGATATTGTTCGCCCTATGGTAATGTCATCGAGGAGGTGTTTGATGACAGATCTTTATGCGCGACGCTTCTAATTTTGAAGGGACTTCGATGATATCGACATATTATCGATATCATCGATGAGTCATTTGATTCATTGACAGACTTATCGAAGTAAAAGATATGATATTGAACTCAGTACTTCGATAATCTATCATATATGCAGATTATAAACTATGATCATATCAACTTATATACATAGCAAAATTTGTACAAAATGTTGTGATCTCCAAAATTATAAGCATTTCCAGTGTTTATATTCAAAAAGAAATTTTAAGGCATATTATCCTCAGATATATCATGATAATCACAAAAATACATCATTTCACACACATATGTCCAAGGCTTAGATGTTGTAGCATAGACACATTATTTGTGCTCCCATACTATTAGGAACAAAGATCATCCTTCCTATTGCCTCTAATGACATAACATTGATCATTAGTGCATAGACCTTTCATAATTAATTTTCCTAATAGGTCCAGGATCTTGCACTCATGTGTGAAGAATGTTACCACATGCCTGTTGTCACATATTTGAGAAATGCTTAGAAGGTTGTGTGTCAGACCTTATACACCAAAAGCATTCTCATTTTTGAGTATCTCTAATCCAACGATAGTTCCATGCCCTAGTACCTTAGCGATGCTTCCATCACTGAAGGTGACATTCCCTTCATCAAGATTTGAATAGTTGGAGAGAAGAGTTTTGTCACCTGTGACACGTCTCGAGCACCCACTATCCAAGTACCACTTAGTATTATTGCCTGTCTCTGGACTTGAGTGAGTTACTAGGCAATGTTTCTTTTCTTTCACTACCCATTTTGTGCCAAGTTTACCTGAAGGTGTTGTTTTTTACTTTGCTTTGAACTTGTTTGGGTATGTTGGGTAGCTGAATCACTTTTCCTTGTTTCATTAATTCATTTGTTTTCTGATTTAGTTGAGCTACCTGACTTAGTAGCTTCTCCATATTCTTAGTCATTTCAGGTGGGGATGGAAGTGACTTACCTCTTGCCATGTACTTTGGTGAACTCTTGACAGTTTGTATCATTTTTCAGTCGATTTGTATTTTCCTGTAAGGTTCAAACCGGAATTGGATTGAGTTCTCCCAGTAACGAGGCATTCGAATTTATAATGACTAGAGTCATCACATGAATAACAAATAGGAGTAGTCCTAGTGTTACTTCCTGATGTAGCACTCTTTCCTACCATTGGTGCTGCAGGAGTGAGGCTTGGTTTGAATTTTTCATATCCCAGTCCTCTCTTATCTTTTTGTGGTCTCCCCATCCCTAAGAGCCTTTCTAATTTTTCACTGCTTTGGGAGAATTTGTAACTCAGCTCAACAGATTTTTTGGATTTTTCTGCATCAAACATAAGTGTGTGATTTTCATTCTTAAGTTGCATGTTTTGATATTTCAATGACTCAATCTGTTTGTTTAGTTTCACCGACTCAGATTTTAGAAATGAGTTGATTCTTTCCAGCCTATCATTATTTGAGTGGTATTGTTGAAGATCATTAATTATGTGTGTATTGGTCTCTAAGATTTTATCTAGATCTATTTACAGCAATTTATTCTTATTTTCAGTAATGCCAAGTCTTTTAAGGATATTGATGCTATGTAAGTAAAGTTGATTATAGGCATCCTGTAAATTATCCTTTTTTCTCTTCTTTCTATTCATCTGATGGAAGTGTCCCTTCAACCCGTGGTTCATCAATTTCCTTGATTATCAATGGAATGCTTGTATGTGTGGAGACCATGAGAATTTTCAGGGATTTCTAGTCTCCATCACTCTCTGAATCACTGAAGTCTGAGTTTGATTCTTCAATGTGATCCCAAGTAGCTACCATAGCCTTTCCTTTGGTTTTTCTAAAGGGACATTCGGTGGATAGGTGCCCAAATTTTTGGCATGTGTAACAATGTGGCTCGTTGGATTTTTTAATAGGTTTACTTGTATAACGCTTGTTGTCCAACTGTTTCCCTTTGAATGGTTGGCCACTGTTTTTATGGAAGAATTTTTTAAACCGTTGAGCTAAGAGGGCCACTTCCTCATCTTCATTTTCTCTTTCACTTTCTTCCTCCTCATTACTGTTGATATGTTTTGTAGCTTTGAGGGCATTACTTTTGAATTTGATGGTTGGTTTGAAGTGTAGTTCAAATGTTTGTAGGGAACCTACTAGTTCTTCTACTTTCATTTCATCCAAGTTTCTACATTCTTTAATGGTTGTTACTTTGGAATTGAATCGCTCCGGTAGGGATCTTAGTATTTTCCTATAGATTTTTGACATCGGAACCTTCTCTCCCAGTCCACCCATGGAATTACAGATGATATTCAGTTTTGTAAAGAATTCCATGAAGGTCTCATGTTCCTCCATTCTGAGATGTTTAAATTGTGAAGTTAGGAGTTGCAGCTTAGATCTTTTTCACTATGCTTGCCCCCTCATGGGTTGTTTCTAACAGATCTCATGCTTCTTTAGATGTGCCACACATACTAATTTCGTTGAAGAGTTCTTGGGACACAACACAGTAAATAGCATTCATTGCTTTTACTTCTGATGTTTATTTTTCTTTGTCATATGATGTCCACATTTCTTTGGATTTAGGTTTGGAGATAGTTGTACCATTTTTCAAGTACTACATTGTCAGTTGGTGGTGCATATCCATTTTCAACTATTTCTCAAACCTCATGATCCAGAGATCGCATAAAGTAGTGCATCCTAGCTTTCTAGTAAGCATAATTTGAACCATTAAAATTAGTAGGTCTAGTTATAGATGAGCCCTCTCCTTTGGTCATGATCCTAACTAGTCAAGATCACTCTCTAGGTGAATAAGCCCTTAAGAGAAACCTTACTTTAATACCAATGAAATTGCGGTAATGACCGCTCTAGTAGAAGTAGGAATAGGTCAAAGTGTCCTAAAGGGGGGTGAATAGGATTTTATAAAATTTTATGACAATTTAAAATCCCATTAACCTAATCTTAATCTAATATGGAACTATCAAGATAATTACAATTTAACTCCAATGGCTTCCAAGCCAAATAGAAGATCCAATCACAAGACTATTCAATATTTAATCAATATAAAATTTAGTCTATAATGGATGAACTATGTGATTGTGTGTGGGATGTGATTCTTATCGGTTCTAAATAATCACATTAACATGCTTCATGAGAACAGTCAAAGTAAACACAATCGAGTAATATGTAAATAACAATCCCAAACACAGTCATTTATAGTGATTCGGCTACGTGCCTACTCCACTCTTGGCGGACGCACTCAACTCTTGAGTGTACCAGATTTCACTAACAGAGGTTTTAAATCAGGTCCGCCTCTAACCTTTACAACCTACACAAGATTGACTTTAGGACCTACACAAGGTACCTAAACGTGCCTACACAAAGGCACACTTTTATGCTATACACAAGAGCAAAGGATCCACACAATGAACCTAGGGTTTTAGGCCACACAAGCTAAGGATCCACATAAGGAACCTAAGTTCTAGGCCATACAGGTTAAAGATCCATACAAGGAACCTAAGTTTTAGGCCACACAGGCCAAGGATCCACACAAGGAACCTAGAGTTTATGCCCTACATAAGAGCAAGGGTCAACACACAACACCCACATGTACTCTCCTGTCGGAGGCCTCATTTAAGGACTTAAAAGGGGTGAGAAGCACCTGTGACCCAAACCTACACAAGGAATTATCAAGACAGTCTCTGGACTCTAATGACTTATAGATAAGTAAGTGAGCGCCGTTTAGCATGTTGATGAAGATCTCCTCCTTGATGATGAAGATTCTTTAGCTCCCTTGATCTACAACACTCGATGATGTTCTGATAAAGGCGACGGGTTGGCTCAAGGTTATCTTGGAATCTACTTTAATAAATATTGCCTATTAAAGCAATGGAGAGATTCCAAATTGGTTAAGCATTTAAGGGATCCCAGCTTAATGATTTGTCATTAAGGTGGTAGCTGGAAGATCCTTGAATGAGGAAGTTCATTCACCAATCCACTCTATTTAATATCAATATTGAGGGTGGATTGAAGGATGAACTCCCTATGAGAAAAAGGGCTTAGGGTAGCTGATATGAAGTTACTCTCTCAAAGCACTCTCTCTTTTTCTCAATTCAGCAACCAAGGGCAAGCTCCCCTTATATAGGCAAAAAGATCCAATGGTAATAAAGATGTCAGTTTCTGACTAAGTTTGATATCATCGGACCTACTTCGATGTCATCGAACGTATACTTTCAATTCCATCGAATCAAGGTTCGATAATACGAACTTAATTGAAGTATATACCTGGACCTTTTGGACGGAGGATCGATGTCATCGAACATTCGTCGATGTTATTGAATTTTGAATTTTGATATCATCGACATTGGTTTCGATACAACGATCTTTTTAATGAATATTTTAAGAAAGCTAGCTAGACATGTATAGACTGGTTTCGATGTCATCAAGCCTACTTCGATGTTATCGAATTTCAAATGTTGATGATATCGAACCCTAGTTTGATACATCTATCTTTTCAAAAGATTTTCCTTGAGAGATTGCTAGATATTTCTTTGTCCGAAATCGATGAGATCGACCTAGTTTCGATATGATCGAGATTTGAATTTCGATGTTTCGAACATATCCAAATGATTTTCCTATCAAACTTGCTGGTCATGACTTGTCCGAATTCAATGATATCAAATCTCCCTCGATGTCATCGGGATTTGAATTTCGATGTCATTGAGGCTTGTTTTGAGTTATCGATGAAATTCACGATTTACCTTTGAAGCTTGCTGGACACAGACTAGCCTATATTCGATGACATCGAACCTTACTCGTTGTCATCGGAATTTGAATTTCGATGTCATTGAAGCTCGGTCGATTCATCAGGAATATTGTCCAAATATCCTTTTGGTTGCCACACATGAAAAACCTTAATTCAATGTTATTGAGGATGTATCGATGTCATCGAAAACATTTGTTCGATATCATCGATGTAATCTCGATACATCGAAGAAAGTTGAAAACTTAGAGTTTTCCTGTTTGCAAAATCAGTTTTCATACTTATACTCCTATATTGTTCTAAGTTTTTTAAGGATTTATATACCTGGGTGTTTTGGGACATGGGATGTGAGGCTAAGTTTACATGTGATGAGCTCTTAACACACATCCAGTTGAGGCAATGTCTTGAATAATTTTCATATAGGGCCCACTTGACTCATTGACTTAACAGTCACGCTAATTGATAAACCAAGGCACTTTCAGGATCATGCACATATCAATGGGGCCAAATGATTTTGGTCAACCCACTTAGAGAAGGATGAGAATAGGCCTAACAAAGGCCTGTGGGAAGGTCACAATGTGGACATTTAACCATCATTGCCAACAATGTGGACATTTAACGAACATTGCTCCCAAGGAGTGACCCACATAGAGCCAAACATATAGTGGGCCCATGGCCTCCCATAAGAGCCTTATACACATCCCATTGGGCCTCACACAAAGGCCTCATATACATCACATTGGGCTTCACCAAATGGGCCTCTCATACATCATAATGGGCCTTATCATATGAGCCATATATACATCACGTTCGGCCTCATCATATGGGCCTCAGATACATCACATCAGGCCTCATCATATGGGCCTCTTATACATCACATCGGGCCTCATCAAAGGCCAAAAACACATCACAATGGGCCTCACCAAATGGGCTACAAATACATCACAATGGGCTTCACCAAATGGCCTACAAATACATCATAATGGGCCTCACCAAATGGGCCACAAATACATCACAATGGGCCTCACCAAATGGACAACTTGGATCAAACATGTACATCATGTGTGGGCCATGTGGATGGATGGTGTGAATATACGACACATCACAAGGTGGGCCCCACCTGTCCAGCAAACGAACGGTGTGGATATACATCATCTGGGCCCCACGTCCTAGCCAAAACAGATGGACGGCATGGAGAAACACATATATAAGGGCTGGGTCCCACCGTCCAGCAATCTGGATGATGCGGATAAGGCCCATACATCATGGTTAGCCCCATATGGCATCGTCCAAAGATGGATGGTGCAAATATGCAATACATACATCAATGGTGGGGTCCCACATCCAGCTGGATGGTGAAGACCCCACACATGCGGTTAGGTCCCACCGTCCAACAATTGGACGGACGGTTGGGATGTAACACATGCCTCATAATCAGACCCCAGAAGTTGTTGATGTCAATCCAGCAACTACATAGCTACGTGGGACCCACCGTCCCTACTGGACAGTGTGCGTACAACACACGCACATCATGGTGGGTCCATGCACACATGGCTCACTTGGTTTGGATCAAACTGATATTTGTATTTTCCTTCATTTGGACCTGTCCCACAATGGACAGTAAGGTGGGCTCCTCCAACTGGACGTCCAAAAAAATCTGAACAGTCGGGATTTTTTATCACATCAGGTGGGCCACATACATATATCATCATCATCATCAAAAAAGAAAGGGAGAGAGAGAAAGAGAGAGAGAACGGTGAGATGGAGGGGCCCCGCCACTATGGGCCCCCCTAATACATGCATCAATACATGGATCCCATGCATGCATGAGCCCAACATTACAAAATAAACAATCTGAGGTAGGGATACCATCCCCACCATGTAAATCAGGGGTCTAGATGACCCTTAAAGGCATGGATTGAAATGAAATCATCATGGTGGGGTCCATGGAGAATGGACCCACCATGGCTCATGCATGTAAGAAGATGTGCCAAAGGCCATATCTAGGGGATCATGGAGGATCTCCACCATGGATTGGTGGGCCCTTCAAGTCCCCATGCAAATGAAAGAAAGAAATCTAAGGGAGAGGATGAAATCTAGCTCTAGAGAGCACCCACCTTGGATATTGATCTCCGTCTTCCACCACTATGTTCCAGAGCTCCAAGGGATGAGATTCAATAGTTGGGATTGATTTTGGATGGTTGGATTGAGGGGGATAAGCTTGAAACAGGGCTGGAATTTTTTTTGGAGATGGGTCTGTCTCTTACTAATAATGGAAGAAAAATGAGAATGAAAGAGGGAAAGAGGGAGATGAAGGAGAGAGAGAGAGTGGTGTAGCTTCCTAGGCAATGAGTGGTTGTAAGATAATAATTAGTTTTGTAAGAGGTGTGATTCATGTTGAAGAGAAATGTAATCATGGGCTAGGGGCTAGGGTGGCTAGAGTTAAGATGATGTCATCCTAGCCTAGGCATCATGATTGCTTGCTAGAAAATCTACTTAGACACCTCGGGTCCCGCAATGTGCGATTAACAACCGGGATAATGCGCAGACCAGATCTCACAATCTAAGCGACGCATTGGCACACGAGTCGAGGCGTCGAAACTGTAACGATGGCATGGTCACAATGGCATAGGTCTCGTGTTGAGTCGACTCTAAAATTACGGTAATGACCGCTTTAGTAGAAGTAGGAATAGGTCAAATTGTCCTAGAGGGGGTGAATAGGACCTTATAAAATTTTATGATGATTTAAAATCCCATTATCCTAATCCTAATTAATCAAACATCTATCAAGATGACCCCAATTTAACTCTAATGACTTCCAAGTCAAATAGAGGATCCAATCATAAGACTATCCAGTATTTAAGTAGTATGCAATCTTAGTTTATGATGAATGACCGATACGACTATGTGTGTGTGGGATGTGATTCTTATCAGTTCTAAATAATCATGTTAGCATGCTTTATGAGAACATTCAAAGTAAACACAAATAGCAAGGTGAAAATATCAATCCCAAACACAGTCATTTATAGTGGTTCGACTACGTGCCTACTCCACTTCTGGCAGACGCACTCAACCCTTGAGTGTACCAGATCTCACTAAAGGAGGTTTAAAATCAGGTTCACCTCTAACCTTCACAAGCTACACAAGGTCGACTCTAGGACCTACATAAGGAACCTAGACATGTCTTCACGAGACACAAGTTGCTGGCCCACACAGGAGTAAGGGTTAACACACAACACTCGGGTTTTATGCTCTACACATGAGTAAAGGATCCACACAAGGAACCTAAGGTTTTAGGCTACACATGCCAAGGATCCACACAAGGAACCTAGAGTTTATGCTTTACACAAGAGCAAAGGTCAAAACACAACACATAGGTTTTAGGCCTCACAAGCCAAGGACCTACACTAAAGACCTAAGTTTATGCTCTACAGGAGCAAGGGTCAACACACAGCACCCACACGTACTCTTCCATTGGAGGCCTCCTTTAAGGACTTGAAGGGGTGAGAATCACCTGTGACCCAATCCTACACAAAAGATTGATCAGCAAGGTTTCTGGACTCTAATGACATACAGATAAGTAGATGAGTCCTATTAAGCCGATTGATGAAGATCTCCTCCTTTGATGACGAAGAATCTTCAGCTCCCTTGAATCGCAACACTGATAATGTTCCAATGTATGGCGACGGGTTGAGTCAAGGTTATGTTGGTAATTACTTTATTAAATGATAATCATTGAATAGACAAAGTAATTCCAAGATCTTAGGCATTCAAGGGATCCTAGCTCAATGATTTGCTATTAAGGTGGTAGCTGGAAGATCCTTGAATGCAGAAGTTCATTCACTAATCCACTATATTGAATATCAATGATGACGGTCGATTGAGGAATGAACTCTCATGAGAAAAAGGGCTTAGGGTAGATGATGTGAGTTACTCTCTCAAAGCTCTCTCTTTTTCTCAATATAGCAACCACTAGCAAGCTCTCCTTAAATAGGCAAAGAGATCCAACGGTAATAAAATAGTCAGTTTTTAACAGAGTTCGATATCATCGAGCTATCTTCGATATCATCAAACGTATACTTTCGAAGACATCGAGGGACAGATCGATGATATGAACTCTACTAACAATCACAGTTGAATCTCTTATACACAGAATGATCATATCGAACATGCTTCGATGTCATCAGATTTCGAACTCCGATTTCATTGAACCACAGTTTGATTCCTTGACAATGAAAACATGAGAGCCGGCTAAATATGAGACAACTGACTTTGATATTATCGAACCTCCCATGATGTCGTCAGATTTCAAATGTCGATGATATCAATACTTAGTTCGATTCATCGATCTTTTATAGAAGATTTTCCTATAAGCTCACTGGACATTCCATTATCCGAATTCGATGATATTGACCTAGTTTTAATATGATTGATGTTTGAATATTGATATTATCGAGGGAGTCTCGATTCCTCAAACATTTAAAGTGGATTTTCCTAAAAGCTTGCTGGAGTAGTTTGGTCTGAAATCGATAACATCGAAGATCCATCAATATCATCGAAGTTTAATTTCTGAGGATATCGAGGCTCTCTTTGAGTCATTAATAAATATATGATTTGCCTTAACAGCTTGCTGGACACAAAGTAACCAAAATTTGATTATATCAAGCCGTCCTGATGATCTCGGAATTCGAATGTCAATGATATCGATTCTTACATCAATTCATCAAGAATTTTGTCAAGAGTTCAAGTTGGTTGCTGGACACATGATGTCCTCAATTCGATGATATCGAGTACATTCCGAGGACATCGATAACAGGTGTCTGATCACATCGAGGGATCTCGATATATCGACAAAAGCTAAAAACTTAGAGATTTTCCTGGTTTGCAAAATAGTTTTCATACTTTAAACCCTATGTTGTTCTATACACTTTTAAGGGTTTTACATACCTAGGTGTTTGGGACATGGGAATGTGAGGCTAAGTTTACCTTTAATGAGTTCAAAGCATACATCCAGTTGAGGCAGACGCTTGAATGATCTTCCTGTGGGGCTCACTTTCCTTGCTGACTCAACATCCTCACTAATTGACAAACTAGGGCACTTTGAATCTCCCCCTTTGTCAATTACGTGACAAAACACCTAAAACCTCTAGAACAACATCCTAAATTGTTTGTACATGAACCTTTACACAATTTTACAAAGATACTACATAGTTCACATAATTTCTTAAGTAGCTGCTCCCCCTGTCATCTTTGCAGCTGCTCCCCTATCACCTGTACCACCATACATACATTAATGCAAATAATGTTCCTGATGGTGGGATTTGTTCCCCACCTTTTTGTCAGTCATTAGCAAAGGGTAGTGTATATATCAAGATCAGTGGATTGAAGTTAAATCATAAAAACATGGGAGAATCATGGGTAAAGAAGAGCTGTGATTTCGCAAAAGCAGATAGCAACATCACTTTATCAAACTAGAATTCACAAATCAGCTCACAACTTCTATGGACATACAGTAATGATAAAAAAAGCAATCAACATTTATACCATGCATTCCATAAAAAAGTAGAATGAGATTTAAACAAATGATCAGTGAATAATGTGAGCAGATAGACTTGACAGAGAGTAGGCACAAAATATATATAGCATCATGCATGTACCAAAATATCTAAAAGAACTGCCCAAGCTTGGCAGTATTTAAAGCATTAAAAGCAAACATCCATCAAAATATCCAACCCATCCATGGGCATACCAAAACCAAAGTATTTTCCTCATTCAGAGGACGATCAATCAAAACAAAATGCAATCCATAGACAAATATCATTTTGTCAAAAAAAAAAAAAACGGTCCAACCATGAACACCTTTACTCCGACTTCTTCCACATCACTGGAATGCACGAGTTGCTCAGTCCTTCAGTAGATTGATGATTTATTATGTAGCATGTTGGAGTGCATCAACCTTGTCCTCGATCCCAGTTAGATGCCTTTCGCAGTTGTGGAGACGCTCGTCAATCTCGGCTTGTCCGTTCAGCAGATGGCATTCAAGTACATGATACCGGTGGTTTGTAACGGGCTCGGGACTGTGGAGTGGCGTCCGATTAGAACCCCATGGCGTTGGCGTATTTAGCTACTGGTTGCTTGCTCCCATAAGGGGAGGACTATCCGGATGAGAGTAAGAAGAGATGTACACCTGTTGCACTACATCATGGTCGAACCATACCTCTGGGTGTACTTTATCGGACGTCGGCGGCAAACCCACCCAATGTGTTAGCTTGCATATGAGGGACGGAAATGGGAGTGTATCAAGATGATCCCCTTTGACTATCTTAATCAACTGGTCTAGGATAAGGGTCGGTAGGCACACAGGAACCTCTTGATATATGTCATATATGACATTGAGAATAAAGGGGTTTAGTCCAGTGTCTTTTGCGTCACATGGATACACATTCGAACTAAAGATACTGTGGAGGATTTTGAACATAGTTCCAAGATATTTAACATGAAGTATGTTTCCATCATTCCTAGGGATTGTAGCATCTTGGCATAGTGCACATGTGATTTCTCCCCATATTCCCAATCCATTCAGATTTCGCTTGGTGACTGGAATTCGAGTCACACCTATGTCTAGAAGGCATCCAAGAACAACTGGAGTAATGTGTTTGGTTTGTTGTACAAACTCTAGACGAATACATGGCGGATAATCCTAAATAATGTGGCAGCTATTGAAAAATTGTTGAATCATTTCATATTGGTAGGGACCACCTAGACTGAGTATATTCTGCCATCCTATTGTTTCTAACAGAAGGTCCACCCCATATGGCTCAATAGCACTGTTGAGAACAATATAATCCACGACCGTGACTTGTTCCCAATCTGATTGGTTTGGAGGTGATCTATTTCTTGTTGTTTTCACATTTTTGCCCTTCTTGACTTTCGAAGATTTAGTGGAAGAAAGATCTTTACCTTTTCCCTTAACCATTTTCTTTCTCCTTTTGAATGACTGGAAGGCAGCAAGAGAATGGAGAGGGCCAGAGAAGATGAAGACAAATTTCTAAATTGTTCATGCTCTCGCCTTCTTTTATAGCAAAGTGTCGATAACATCGAAACAGGTTCAATGTCATCGAACTTGGGCTCATAAAGTCATTGAAGACCGTGTCAATGAATGTTGGAAAATACCAACATATATAATGATCGTTGGGGAAGTCCAACGGACACCTGTTTGTCTTCCCCAGAGTCATCGATGACATCGATGGTGCATTTTGATGTCATCGAGTTTTGAATCTTGATGATATCGAAAAGGGCTTGATATCATCGAGTATGTCAAGATACAACATTTCTATTGACATAAGTAACATGGTTAATTCATGAAGATTTTCCTATATTATTTATGAATAATTAACCATACAATAATCATGAGAACCCTAGTTGGAAGATTTACCCATTTAGTTCATTTTGACAAAGCTTTTCATCAATTTGCACATATTCCAATTGATTTCTGGAGATCATTAAGCCTATTTGCATCAAGATGCTTAGTTAGGATATCAGCAAGTTGTTTTTCTGTACACACATAGTCCAACACAATAATCTTTTCTTCAACAAGTTCTCAGATAAAACGATGACGGATGTCAATATGCTTGGTCCGAGAATGTTGAACAGGATTTTTGAGATGTTGATGGAACTAGTGTTGTCATAAAAGAGGGTCATTGTGGATTGCTCAACCCCATAATTCAGTAGCATTGGTTTCATCCAGAGGAGTTGTGCACAACAACTACCTACAACAATATATTCTGCCTCGACAGTGGACAAAGATATTGAATTTTACTTTTTGCTTTGCCTAGATACCAAACAATTTTCGATATAGAAACATCATCCACTTGTTGATTTGCGATCTTCTAAATTTTCAGCCCAATCGGCGTCTGAATATCCAGCAATGATGGAGGATGTTTCAAATGGATACCATAGACCGAAAGAGGTTGTTCCAGCTACATATTTGATAATTCTTTTAACTACTGTTAGGTGAGATTCCTTAGGATCTGCTTGATATCTAACATATGCTCCTACACTAAAAGATATATCTGGATGACTGGCTGTGAGATATAATAGGCATCCTATCATACTTCGATATAGGTGTTGATCTACACTTTTGCCATTTATGTCTTTGGAGAGTTCGAGTGTGGTGCTCATGGGAGTATGATAGGTACGATCAGACTCAAGTCCAAATCTTTTCACTAAGTCTTTTGCATACTTGGTCTGACATACAAAGATTCCATTGTGCAATTGCTTCACTTGTAAGCCTAAGAAGTAAGCCTAAGAAGAAATTCAATTCACCAACCATACTCCTTTCGAATTCAGACTTCATGAGATCAACAAAGTTATGAGCAGTATCTTCACATGTAGAATCAAAGACTATATCATCCACATAGATCTGAGCAATAAGTAATGAATTCTCTATCTTTCAAGTGAATAGTGTTTTTTCTACACTACCCCTACAAAAATTACGGTCTAAAAGAAATTGCGTCAAACATTCATACTAAGCACGTGGTGCTTGTTTTAGACCGTAAAGTTCTTTGCTCAATCGATAGACATGATGAGGGTACTTAGGGTCTGAAAGCCCTTTGGGTTGTTCGATATAAACTTCATCAAGTACCCCATTCAGAAATGCACTTTTCACATCCATTTGAAATAATTTAAAGTTTAGTGCACATGAAATGGACATAAGAATCCTGATTGACTCAAGGCGAGTCACAGGAGCAAATGTTTCATCAAAGTCAATGCCTTCTATCTGTGACTACCCTTGAGCTACCAATCTTGCTTTATTTCTAATAACTTTGCCAGATTCATTGGATTTGTTCTTGAAGACCCATTTGGTTCTAATGATATTTGTATCCAGTGGTCTGGGAACAAGTTGTCATACCACATTTCCCTATAATTTTTGAAGTTCTTCTTGCATAGAATTTTTCCAATATTCATCTTGAAGAACTTCCACAATTTTATTGGGCTCAATCTTTGAGGTAAAACAAAAATGACTATAAATACTTTTTATTTAACATCGAGTTTTTACACCATCATTAGGGTCTCCAATGATTTGATCTAGAGGGTGATCCTTAATGATGGGTATGTTAGATGATGGTTGAGGTTCATTAGATGAGGGAGTTTTGTTATCTGATTTTCCTAAAATGCATGAGTCCACATCATCTTCTAATTCATTTAAAGGGCTTTCTTCTTCATGGGGCTAGTCATCAACTACCACATTGAATGATTCTTAAATGGTTAGGGTCCTTAGATTGTATACTCTATAAGAACGACTATTCAAGGCATACCCTAGAAAAACACCTTCATCACTTTTAGACTCAAATTTTCCTAGGTGATATCTGTCTTTCAGAATATAACATTTACTGCCAAAGACACAAAAGTATTTCACACTGGATTGTTTTCCGTACCATAGCTCGTATGGTGTTTTATTTAAACCTACTCTTAGATATACTCTATTTATTATGTAGTAGGCTATATTGACTACTTCAGCCCAGAAACTCTTTGCCACATCCTTACCATTCAACATAACTGACCCCATTTCCTGCAGCACTTGATTCCTCCCTTCAATAACTCCATTTTGCTGTGGAGTCTTTAGGGCTGAGAATTTATGGCAGATTCCTTTCTCATCACAATATCTTTCAAACCATTCATTTTCAAATTCACCACCATGATCACTCCTGATACGATTTATGCAATATCCTTTTTCATTTTGAAGTCGCTTTGCCAGAATTATAAATTCATCGAAGGCATCAGATTTTTCTCAAAGAAATGCAACCCAAGTAAATCTGGTGTAATCATCTACTACCATTAAGAAGCATCGTTTTATGCCATGACTTTCAACTTTGGTTGGACCAACTAAGTCCATGTGTAGCAAATCCAATGGCTTTGTTGTTGCTTTGGTGGTTGTCTTTTTGTGACCGACTTTTATATATTTACCCTTTAGACAATCACCACATACAACTTTTTCTTCCTTTTTAATCTTTGAGAGGCCTCTAACCAAATTTCTTGAACTTAACTTGGCTAGGTTTCAATAGTGAACATGTCCCAACCTTTGGTGCCATAGTTTGGACTCGCTTTTTACCGCTATATGACATTTTGTGGATAATATATTCTCGTTACTACTTCAATAACGTAGCAATTGTCACTTGTGTGTAAACCTTTCATGATAGATTTTCCTGTATGATCACATCTTTTGAAAAAGTGACCAAGTGTTCTTTATCGCAGATTTGTGAGATACTGAGAAGATTATGTTTTAGACCTTCCACTCAAAGAACATTCGTAATTTTAGGGAGTCCTGGTCCAACTATTGTTCCTTGCCCAATTATTTTGGCAGAGCTCCCATCTCCAAATGTGACAAACCCACCATCAAATTCTAAGTAGTCACAGAAGTGGGTCTGGTTGCCAGTCATGTGTCTGGAGCATCCGCTGTTAAGATGCCACTTTAAGCTGTTATCGACCTTAAGAGTAGTATGAATTACTAAACTTTTGATCTGCCTATTTTTACCATAAAAAGGCTTAAAGATTCAAAACATTTTTGATTTTGGATGTTTATAGTGATGTCACCTATTTCCTCTATACCCACCATGATTCCTAACTTCAGCCAAGATCACTCTCTAGGCAGTTAAGACCTTAAGAGAGACCCTCTCTGATACCAATTGAAATTGCGGTAATGACCGCTTTAGTAGAAGTAGGAATATGTCAAAGTTTCCTAGAGGTGGGTGAATAGGACTTTATAAAATTTTCTAATGATTTAAAATCCCATTGTCCTAATCCTGATTAACCAAACACCTATCAAGATGACCCTAATTTAACTCTAATGACTTTTAAGTCAAATAGAGGATCCAATCATAAGACTATCCGGTATTTAAGCAGTATGCAATCTTAGTTTATGATGAATGAATAATACGACTGTGTGTGTGTGTGTGTGTGTGGGGGGGGGGGGGGGGGGGGATGTGATTCTTATCAGTTCTAAACAATCATGTTAGCATGCTTTATAAGAACATTCAAAGTAAACACAAATAGCAAGGTGAAAATATCAATCCCAAACAAAGTCGTTTATAGTGGTTCGGCTACGTGCCTACTCCACTTCCGGCGGACACACTCAACCCTTGAGTGTACCGGATCTCACTAAATGAGGTTTTAAATCAGGTTCACCTCTAACCTTCACAGCCTACACAAGGTCGACTCTAGGACCTACACAAGGAACCTAGACATGTCTCCACGAGACACAAGTTTGTGGCCCACACAAGAGCAAGGGTCAACACACAACACCCGGGTTTTACGCTCTACAAATGAGCAAAGGATCCACACAAGGAACCTAAGGTTTTAGGCCACACAGGCCAAGGATCCACACAAGGAACTTAGAGTTTATGCCCTACACAAGAGCAAAGGTTAATATACAACACCTTAATTTTAGGCCACACAGGCCAAGGACCTACACTAAGGACCTAAGTTTATGCTCTACAAGAGTAAGGATCAACACACAAGACCCACACGTACTCTCCCGTCGGAGGCCTCCTATGATGACTTGAAGGGGTGGAAATCACCTGTGACCTAATCCTACATAAAGGAATGATCAACAAGGTCTCTGGACTCTAATGACTTTCAGATAAGTAGATAAGCCCTATTAAGCCCATTAATGAAAATCTCCTCCTTTGATGATGAAGAATCTTCAACTCCCTCGAACCGCAACACTGATAATCCTCTAATGTATGGTGACGGGTTGGGTCAAGGTTATGTTAGTAATTACTTTATTAAATGATAATCATTGAAGAGACAAAGTAATTCCAAGATCTTAGGCATTCAAGGGATCCCAACTCAATGATTTGCCATTAAGGTGGTAGCTGGAAGATCCTTGAATGCATAAGTTCATTCACTAATCCACTCTATTGAATATCAATGATGAGGGTGGATTGAGGAATGAACTCCCATGAGAAAAAGGGCTTAGGGTAGATGATGTGAATTACTCTCTCAAAGCTCTTTCTCTTTTTCTCAATACAACAACCAATAGCAAGCTCTCCTTTTATAAGTAAAGAGATCTAATGGTAATAAAATAGTCAATTTTTGACAGAGTTCGATATGATCAAGCTATCTTCTATATCATTAAACGTATACTTTCGAAGACATCGAGGGACAAATCGATGATATGAACTCTACTGACAATCACAGATGAATCTCTTATACATACATAGATCATATCGAACATGCTTCGATGTCATCGGATTTCGAACTCTAATTTCATCGAACCACGGTTCAATTCTTCGACAATGAAACCATGAGAGCAGGCTAAATATGAGACAACTGGCTTCGATATTATCAAACCTCCCACGATGTCGTCAGATTTCAAATGTCGATGATATCGATACCTAGTTCGATTCATTGATCTTTTATAGAAGATTTTCCTATAAGCTTGCTGGACATTCCATTGTCCGAATTCGATGATATTGACCTAGTTTTGATATGATCGATGCTTGAATATTGATATTATCGAGGGAGTCTCGATTCCTCGAACATTTAAAGAGGATTTTCCTAAAAGCTTGCTAGAGTAGTTTGGTCCGAAATCGATAACATCGAAGATCCATCGATATCATTGGAGTTTGATTTCTGAGGATATCGAGGCTCTCTTCGAGTCATCGATAAATATATGATTTGCCTTAACAACTTGCTGGACACAAACTAATCGGAATTCAATTATATCAAGCTGTTCGATGATCTCAAAATTTGAATGTCGATGATATCAATTTTTACAGCAATTCATCGAGAATTTTGTCTAGAGATCAAGTTGGTTGCTGGACACAAGATGTCCTCAATTCGATGATATTGAGTACATTCTGAGGACATCGATAACAAGTGTTCGATCACATCGAGGGATCTCGATATATCGATAAAAGATGAAAACTTGGAGATTTTTCTAGTTTGTAAAATGGTTTTCATACTTTAAACCCTATGTTGCTCTATCCACTTTTAAGGGTTTTATATACCTAGGTGTTTTAAGACATGGGATGTGAAGCTTAGTTTACCTTTGACGAGTTCGGAGCACACATCCAGTTGAGGCAAACGCTTGAATGATCTTCCTATGGGGTTCACTTGACTTACTGACTCAACATCCATGCTAATTAACAAACTAGGGCACTTTCAGACTCGGGTTTACAAGATGTGACTTAGGGTCATGCGCAAATGCAATCTACGGGTCACGGGTTGCCTGAATTTGACGGGGAGGACCGCATGATCGTATAGAATAGACTGGTCACTAGGACAGGCATGACAATTCTCCCCTCCCAATAAAAATTTCATCCTTCAAATTTACTATTATGTAGAACAAAACAAGGGAAGAGAAAACATCATCATATCATATATATAACAATCAACGCAATACCAGGCATAATACAAGTACAATCAATCTACAAATAAATGGGGATAGCGTTCTCTAATCTTAACCTCGCGCTCCCAAGATGCCTCCTCAACAGAATGATGACCCCATTGCACCTTCACCAAAGGAATGACCTTGGTCCGGAGGACTTGCTCCTTCCGATCAAGGATATGAATTGGTTGCTCAATGTAGACGAATCCTCACAGACCTCAAGAGGCTGCCAATTAATCACAGGAATGGTGCCTGACCCACACTTTCGCATCATCAAAATATGGAAAACATTGTGGATGTCAGATAACTCAGAAGGTAAGGCAAGCCTATAGGCCACGACGCCAACGCGCCTAATGATATCGAAAGGTCCAATAAATCTCAGGGCAAGCTTGCCCTTTACTTAAAATTGAACTACACCCTTCATGGGTGAGACCTTAAGATACACTCTATCCCCAACAATGAATTCCAAGGGACGACGCCGATGATCAGTAAAAATCTTCTGCCGGCTCTGAACTATGTGCATCCTCTGCCTGATGATATCGATAACCTCTGACATCTGCTGCACAAACTTGGGGCTAGGAGATGGTGCTCTTTAACCTCGGCCCAACAACTGAGGGATCTATACAACTTGCCATACAAAGCCTCGAAGGGAACCATACCAATAGTCACCTGATAGTTGTTATTATATGCGAACTCAGCCAGATGCAAATGTTCATCCCAGCTACCCGAGAAGTCGATCATGCAAGCACAAATCATATCCTCAAGAATCTGGTTGACCCTCTCAGTCTGCCCATCAATCTACGAATGATACGTGGTTCTAAATTGTAAGGAAGACCCCATAACCTTCTGGAAGCTTCTCCAAAACTGAGACATGAACCTTGGGTCTTTCTCAGAAATGATCGAAACTGGAACACTGTGTAGTCTTAGAATCTTATCAATAAACAATCTGGCAAGCTGGTCCAAAGGCCAAGTTGCATAAATCACAAGAAAATGTGCCGACTTTGTCAGGCGATCCACGACAACTAAGATGGTGTCATGACTGCGCTGAATCCTCGGCAAGCCCATAATAAAATTTGTGGATGCGTGCTCCCACTTCCACATCGAGACTCTCAATGACTGTAATGTTCCAGGGGGTCTCTGATGATTGGCCTTGACATGCTGGCAAGTGTCACACTCGGCCATAAAACTGGCAATCTGGCGCTTCATCCCTACCCAAAAATACTACCTCCTCATATCATGATACATCTTCGTCGAGCCAGGGTGGATAGAAAACACGATCGTTGTGCCTCAGTCATAAGATCTCTGTGCAACTTTGAAACATCTGGGATACATAACTGACTTTTGAAGCGATGTCCACCATTAGAACCAATCGGTCAATCTGACTGACTCTTTGATTCTGTCTTTGCCTAATAACTCTGCAACAACTCATCTACCTGCTGAGCCTCGATCACCCTTGCGATAAGAGAGGGTTGAATCGACAAGCTCGATAACTGAACAATTGAAGACTGCAAGCCGATCTCAAAGTTAAACGCTGACTCATCCTCAAACATCTTCCACTCATGAATCATCATGTGCGCCACAAAGCCTTGTGGCTGACGGCTAACGGCATCCTTCACCACATTCACCTTACCTACATGGTACTGAAGATCAAAATCGAAGTCCTTCAGGAGCTCCATCTAACGTCTTTGCCTCATGTTCAACTCAGACTGAGAGAATTGATACTTCAAGCTCTTGTGGTCGGAGAAGAGCTGGAACCTAACCCCATAAAGATAGTGTCTCCACCCCTTCAGTGCGAATACAACTACTGCCAGCTGTAAATCATACATGGGGTAGCTCAGCTCATGGACCTTGAGCTGGCGAGACGCATAAGCTACCATCTTCCCATGTTGTATTAGGACAACACCAAACGAATATGTGAAGCATCAAAAAATACAACAAAGCCTTCACTCCTAGAGGGAAGAGTGAGGACAGGATCGTACGTGAGGCGGTTCTTCAGCTCCATAAATACTCGCTCAAAGGCATCACTCCATACAAACTCTGCGCCCTTCTAGGTCAACCTGGTCAACGGTGCTGTAATACGGGAGAATCCCTTGATAAATCGTCGATAATATCCTGTCAAGCCAAGAAAACTGCGGATCTTGAGCCCGTTCATGGGCTGGCCCCATTGACGCACTGCATCAATTTTCAAGGGGTCCACTGCGACACCCTCCCTCACCACCACGTGACTGAGGAACTTCACCTCCTCCTGTCAAAACTCGTACTTCTTCAGCTTCGCATACAGCTTGTGGGCATGGAGGGTCTGCAATACAATGTCCAGATGCTACTCATGGTCCTCGTGAGTCCTCAAATAGATTAGAACGTCGTCGATGAAGACCACAACAAACCGATTGAGATAAGGACAGAAGACCTCATTCATCAACTGCAAGACGCATTGGTTAATCTGAAGAACATAACCTGAAACTCAAAGTTACCATAGCGCTTCCTGAAAGCCATCTTCAGGATGTCCTCCTCTCGGACTCGAATCTGATGATAATTAGACCGCTGGTCAATCTTCGAAAAGAATTGTGCACCCTGTAGCTGAACAAACAAATCATCAATCCTCGGGAGCAGATACTTATTTTTTATTATGACCCGGTTGAGCTCGCGGTAATCCATATAGAGCCTCAATGAACCATCCTTCTTGACGAATAATATCGGTGCTCCCCACGACGAACTGCTCAGATGAATGAAATCCAACTCACGCAACTCGTCCAACTGCTGCTGTAGCTCTCGCAACTCCATTGGTGCCATACGATATGGGGCCTTCGAGATAGGAGCGGTACTAGGCACAAGATCAATTTGGAACTCAATATGCCAACACGCCGACAATCTCAGAATCTCCTGAAATACATCGAGGAAATCACATACCACTAGCAACTGATCAACGCTCACTACGACGGGCTCCTCTAATGCACATGACATCAAACAAGACAATGGCTCTCCTCTAGGCTCGGTGACGAACTGAAACTATGGCAAGCCGAGTATACAGAACGTGACTGTCCTTGCAGAGCAGTCCGAGATGACGTGGTACTCGGTAGGATAATTCATGCCCAAGATGATGTCAAACTCTAACATCGGCAACATGAACAGTTCAGCGGGCAAGAAGGTCTCCTCGACCAAGACGGGGCAAGACAAACAACATCGGCTTAACATAGCGATCTTCCCTAAGGGCGTCGATATGGACAGACCCTCGCGGGTAGACTAACAGAAATCCAAACGATCTGTAAAAATACTTATATATGAACGAGTGTGAAGCACCAGAATCAAACAACACTCAGGCAATGCATGCAGAGACAAGAAGTATACCCTCGAAAACTCCTCCGAAAGACTGCAGGGTCCTATTAAGCCACATAGAACCTAGTTTGAGCCGGCTGGGGAGGTGTCTGTCCCCTCTGAGGGTATTGTTGCTGCTGCTGTTGCAGCGGTGGCATATACTGTTGTCTCGGCTGCGTCTGGGTGAAAAGGCCGAGCTATATGTCCTAGAGGGGGGGGGGGGGGGGTGAATAGGACTATGCCAAATTAAAAAATAAATGTAAAATTTCAAGAATGATAGCACAATCAAGTAATAAAGAAGCACAAGCAAATAACAGCCTCGAATGTTCTAGTCTTGAGCGTTTGATACAAACTTAGTTCTAAGGACAACATAACACCAAAAATCAAAGGCTTATAGTAGGACAACATTACCAGAACGTTTGTAAGTATTAAAAACCCAAACTAATAAAGAGGCAAAGGAAATAGTAAAGAAAATAAACTTAGTTATTACAACATTTCCATAAGTGCATAAAATAAATTACACCATTCACTACAAATGCTTAAAATAAATTACAATATTCACACACAGAGGCACATTCAATCATCCACCACAACTCCAGAAATTATAGCGATTCGCTTGCGTGTACACCAACTGTTAGAAAATAGCCACACAACTACTCCACTCTTAATATCCACTCCCTCGAGATATTAGCATTCATTATGAAAAAAAGTTTTCCAAGGTTCACCTTAAAACCTTCACAATTGTGTCTTTGATTGGGCTTACACAATTCCAAAAACTCCACACTCTGAGATTTCATGGATTACCTTAGACAAACCAAGAAGAGATTTTTCTAGCACAACCTCAAAAACCAAAAAGAAATGTACAAAATGTAAATGTACTTATTTAGAAATTCTCCTATCAAGAAGCCAGGTAGAATCGATCTGATGTAGACGTAGATATTCAATGTCCAATCTCACAGATGAAAAGGTTCTAGTCCTAAATGATTTTTAAATTAAATCAACTTGGGCTAGCTTGATTTGATTTTGATCTCAAGAAAGGGGAAAACACAAATCCCTTCTTAAAGTAAGATTCGAATGAAGATCTCAAAATCAAATAACAAAAGCTAATTAAAGTGAATATTAAATGAACACAATATAACTTAAAAATATCACAAACTTATCTCTCAGAGTGGTGTATTGATTTTGCTTTAATGAATGAATAAACTTTGAAATTCGTGCTCTATTTATAGGTGAAAATACTGTTCTCTTGACTGGTCTAAGGGTCGATTCGACTGGTCAAAGGACCAACAACATTTTAAATTTTCTTAAGCGATAAGATAGGGTCATTACTCGACTGGTCGAGCAATGCACTCGACTGGTCGAGTGGGACCATAAAAGCTTGCTGGACTTTGAGTTGAGCCTACACGACTGGTCGAGCATTGTTCAGTACTCGACTGGTCGAGCAGTCTTCATGACTGGTCGAGAGTCCAACAGAAAATTCTGAAAATTCACAACAAACCTTGGACTGGTCGAGAAAACTCTTAGACTAGTCGAGCCAGTACTTGGACTACTTGAACAAGTGTTAAGACTAGTCGAGAAAATGATCGATAAATAAATGAAATGACCCACAAAGATTATGCAATGAATATGACACTATCTAGGGTCAATCTAGGGTCATCCAAATCTATTTGTGAGTTAGAACAAATGAAACATCAGTCACTTCCGAATCTTGATATCTTATGATACTTGAAGCTTGAGTTCGATCTCTTGAACTTGAGCTTGAGTTACGCTTGAGTTCTTGAGTCTTTAGCGTACAGCAGTAGAACTTCAAACTTGAACTTGAGTTCTTGAATTTGATCTTGAAACCATGAACTTCAACACTCTTCACTTCAACTTAAAGATGTAGGCAAGTTCGATGGAGATCCAGAGAACTTTGAAATGTATGAATCTGATCACTTCAACTCAAAGCATGATACAAATACTAAATGGTTTGGCACAACAAAATATGACAATACAATGGGTGCTAGATTTACACAATAGCATTTATAATGGGGTCTCTACGGTGGAGGTGGTTGTGGTTGTTGCTGTTGTTGTGGAGGTTACTGAGGCGTTCTTGGCTGCTACTGCTGCTGAGGGTGGGGGCACTCCTGTATACGGTGTCCAACTCCACCACACCCAAAACAAGTCCCTGCGAATGGCCTCTGGGGTGCCGCTGGTGCACGATGGGTCGCGCGCCTCTACTGTTATCGATGTTGCTGCCGTTGGGGGGCACTAGAGGGGGCCTACCTCTTCCGGTCTCTCCTCTAATCATGATCGCTCTTCATGCCGGCCCAGTCAGCCTCATAAATCTAGGTGCTCCATACTACCTCCTCAAAAGTCGGGAGCTCGTGCCCAACAACACAACCTCGAAGGCCAAAGCGCAAGCCATTCTTAAAATGGCGGGTCTTTCACCCCTCGTTATCAACTAAATATGGTGCGAACCTCGATAGCGCTACAAAATAAGCTGGGTACTACACCACAGATATGTCTCCTTTTATTAGGGTCTAAAACTCTAATGCTCGCTGTCGTCGAATGTGGTCGGTGAAGTACTGTCGATCAAACCGGTCCACGAAATCCTCCCATGTCCTGATGAAATCGAGCCCTACAACATGGGCAACAGAGGTCTACCACTGCTCAGCCTCACCCTTGAGCAAATATGACCAAGGGGACCAGCTGCTGGGTCCTACATCTCATGGTCTCAAACATCTTTTCCACTCAGGAGCGCCATCTCTCTGCTGCTGTCGGATCAGGCTCTCCCTGGAATCGTGAGGGATCGAGCTGAAGGAAGTCTCGTAACAAGGCGCTTACGTGCTCCTGCTCTGTCTGCTCCAAGGTCTCAGCAGGGCGCTTGCCCTGGAGGGCGGCTGTCACAGCTTAGAGCATCTACTGCAACTGGTCAACACCAACTGGCACAGTAAGGGTTGTGCTGGTCTTAGACAAAGGCGTCAAATTTGTGGGGATCTCGGGTGGGGGAACGGGAGCTATATGAGGTGGAATCAGAATCTCGGGAGGAGGAACAGAATCCTCAAGAGGTGGAGTGGGGACCGCTCGAGTCGCTCGGACGCCTCTGGTCCCTCGTGCACCTCGCGTGCCTCGTCTAGGAGGCATAGTCTACAGAAAGAGCAAAGGCATCTATCAACCTTGAGAGCCCTCGAAGGCTCAGACATTAGGAACCAAACTAAAAGATTATGCAATCGGGACCTAATAGTCCTAAGCCCGTAGCAGATATGTGATGTTGTCTTAAGTTATTCCCAAGTTATGCTCTAATAACAACTCCTGTCACGCCCTAAACTCATAAACTGGGCTAGTAAAATTCTCGATCACCGAATCCGGTGTCGCCAGCCTTCGTAATACCCCATTCTCGGCTCCCGGCACCTATATACCAGGTTCTAATCCTGGGATCCTACAAGGAGCATTTTCAACATGAATTTGATCCATAGCAAGCATAACTAAAAGCATAACACATGAACAATAACCAGAACACCATCACAAAATCCACTATAATATAAAACTTTGAAGTACAATGCACATAAGGGAAATACAATAGATAACAAAAGGCTTTGGAAGCTCAGTTGCACACTTCTTCTCCTGCTTAGCTACATCCTAACGTCACCTGCACGCATCAATCGTGCATAAGCTTATAGAAAGCTTAGAGGGTGGTGAAAGTGTGTGCGCAAGGTAGTAATGCAAGTATGCAATATCAAAGTAATGTAGAAACATGCTAATAACTCCATGAATACTATTAGATGTACCAAGGCTATGCGATGCAAGGCATGATTGGTATCGGCCATACTAAGGCCATGCGATGCAAGGCATGAATGCTGTCGGCCACACCGAGGCCATGCCATGTGAGATGCAACTCAATCATACCAATCCTCTTCTGAATCTACATATCAATACAGCTCAACTTTAGGATATCACTGGGGTCTAATACACTATACACCGGATTATCACCCCACACTGGACGTACAACCATGCAAGCGGAAGAGACCTCACAATCCACCTGCCTAATAGTCTGCCAATATCTATCCGGCACGTTGATAGCGGACCCATTTATGAGTTGGTCATACTCAGCTTAGCAATTACCCGCTAACCTCAGGTGGGTAAGGCTATACCCCCTTCCAACCGACCACGACATAGTGGGAGATGCGGCCTCCTATTATTCAGCCCTCATACACTCATACATCCACTCAGTCTAGGCGTTGGAGCATCCTCCATGGTACTTAAGGATTTGGGGACTTTCACCCTAAGACATCCTTCGCGCCCCCGTGCTTAACAAGAATTTTCAGTATCCAATCCTACCATCCACGCTATATCTGTGGAGGCTATAGCCCTGATGTCGTTAGGGTATGCAGTAATCATAATCACACAATATAAGAGGCATGAGTCACACAATTCAATCATGCATCAATCCTGTGCATACCATGCGCTCATGTGAGACAACTCTACATATCAAGGAGTCCCATAAACAACCTGCCCAATGGCACATGCAATGGTCAACCACATCTTAGAACAAACATGCAGATAATGCGTATGGGCATGTATCATGATGCTATGTTATCACATACTCATAATTGGTATCAATAACCGGCCTATATACAAGGCGAGGTCCATAGATAGATAACAGATCTAAACCATAAATAAAGATCGGCCCTCAACTATGGATATACCAAATTTGATAGCACAGATCCCTCCGTCTACAGTGATGATGAACTTTCCTCATATCAAGGTTGGGCCTAGGTGGCTTACCTATAATCCTAAGGATCCGGAACAGGTTTCCTTCACCATACTATCATATAGCCTGCTAAATGCCCTAGGGGATCCAAATAAGTCCTTGATGGACTCCAAGATCAAAACAATCCTATTGGCAACCAATTGGGGCCTAACATCTAGGGTTAGCCTAATATAAATAGATGGATCATGCACATATTAATGGGGCCCAATGATTTCGGTCAACTCACTTAGAGAAGGATGAGAATGGGCCTAATAAAGGCCTATGAGAAGGTCATAATGTGGACATCTAACCAACATTGCCCATCAATGTGGACATTTAACCAACATTGCTCCTAAGGAGTGGCCCATATAGAGCCAAGCATATAATAGGCCCATGGCCTCACATAAGGGCCTAATACATATCCCATTGAGCCTCACACAAAGGCCTCATATACATTACATTGGGCCTCACCAAATGGGCTTCTCATACATCATAATGGGCCTCATCATATGGGCCATATATACATCACCTCGAGCCTCATCATATGGGCCTCATATACATCACATCAGGCCTCATCATATGGGCCTCTCATACATCACATCGGGCCTCATCAAAGGCCACAAATACATCACAATGAGCCTCACCAAATGGGCAACAAATACTTCATAATGAGCCTCAGCAAATGAGCCACAAATACATCACAATGAGCCTCACCAAATGGGCCAAAAATACATCAAAATGGGCCTCACCAAATGGACAGCTTGGATCAAACATGTACATCACGTGGGGACCACGTGGATGGACGGTGTCAATATGCAACACATTGCTAGGTGGGCCCCACCCATCCAATAAATGGACAGTGTGGATATACATCATCTGGGCCCCACATCCCAGCCAAAATAGATGGATGGCGTGGAGAAACACATATATAAGGGGTGGGTCCCACCATCCAGCAATCTAGACAGTGAGGATAAGGCCCATACATCATGGCTGGCCCCACATGGCACCTTCTAGAGATGGATGGTGCAAATATATGATACATACATCAAAGGTACGGTCCCACGTTCAGCTGGACGATGGAGACCCAACACGTGCGATTGGGTGCCACCGTCCAACAATTGGACGGATGGTTAGGATGTAAGATATGCCTCATGATCAGACCCCAGAACTTGCTAACGTCAATCTAGCAGCTACATAGCTGAGTGAGACTCACTGTCCCTGTTGGACAGTGTGGGTACACCACACGTACATCATGGTGGGTCCACACACACGTGGCCCACTTGGTTTCGATCAAACTGATATTTGTGTTTTCCTTCATCCGGACCTGACCTACAATGGACAACAAGGTGGGCTCCACCAACTGGATGTCTAGAAAAATCTAGACAGTTTGGATTTTTGATCACATCAGATGGGCCACACACACATATCATCATCATCATTAAAAAAGAAAGGGAGAGAGAGAAGGAGAAAGAGAACAGTGAGATGGAGGGGCCCCGCCACTATGGGCCCCCTAATACATGCATCAATACATGGATCCCTTGCATGCATGGGCCCAACATTACAAAATAAAAAATTTGAGCTGGGGATACCATCCCACCATGCAAATCAGGGGTCTAGATGACCCTTAAAAGCATGGATTGAAATGAAATCATTATGGTGGGGTCCATGGAGAATGAACCCACCATGGTTCATGAATGTAAGAAGATGGGCCAAAGGCCACATCTAGGGGATCATGGAGGATCTCCACCATGGATTGGTGGGCCCTTCAAGTCCCCTGCAAATGAAAGATACAAATCTAAGGGAGATGATGCAATCTAGTTCTAGAGAGCACCCACCTTGGATCTTGATCTCCTTCTTCCACCATTATGTTCTAGAGCTCCAAGGGATGAGATTTAATGGTTGGGATTGATTTTAGATGGTTGGATTTAGGGGCATAAGCTTGGAAGAGGGCTGAAATTTTTTTGGAGATGGGTCTCTCTCTTGCTAACAATGGAGGAAAAATGAGAATGAAAGAGGGAAAGAGAGAGATGAAGGAGAGAGAGTGGTGTAGCTTCCTAGGCAATGAGTGGTTAAAAGATAATAATTAGTTTTGTAAGAGGTGTAACTCATGGGGAAGAGAAAGGTAATCATGGGGTAGGGGCTAGGGTGGCTATTGCTAGGATGATGTCATCCTAGCCTAGGCATCGTGATTGCTTGCTAGAAAATCTACTTGGACACCTTGGGTCCCGCGACATGCGATTAACGGCTGGGATAATGCGCAGGCCGGATCTCATAATTTAAGCATTGCATTGGTGCATGAGACATAGCGTCAGAACTACGGCGAAGGTGCGATCATAATGGCATAGGTTTTGGGTTGAGTCGACTTGGGTTTACAGGATGCGACTTAGGGTAGCGCTTAAATGCAATCTACAAGTCGCGGGTTGCAGAAATTCGACCTGGAGGACCGCGGGATCCTACGGATTGGAATGGTCACTAGGACACGGGCCTGACACATCTTCTAGGGTTTGAGGAGTGGAGTAAAAGCATGGAACCCGTCACCAAGATTTTTCCTTCCTTAGTTGTTTTTATGCTTTTCTGAAGAGATTTTAGTTCAATCATGTCTGCGGGTGGCTAAACCTCTAAGATAGGGCTAAGAGGTGAAGCTTGTAGCATGATTGGGATGTTTGCTTTATTTTGATTCATGTTTTGTTGAACTATCTTAGATTCTAGTTTGATGATGAAGGAATATTTTTAGCTTTTAATGGTTTGTTGTAACAAATTACAATAGATCTATGATAACTTGAAATATCTTCTTTTAAATATCTTCTTTTCCTGAATTGAGATTATGAAATTAGGAAATCTTGGTGTTCACCATCGTCCCTTGGGCATGGTAGGATGATGGAATCCTTCCTGACCTTCACAATTCTCTTATGATTAGTTATGGGATTGGTAAATCCTGTAGTTTGCTTTGTCTCCTAGGCATGGTTAGGTGATGGAATCACTTCCAAATCCTCACAACGCTCATCCATTGGTGATTAGATCCATGAGCAGTTCAGAGATCTGACAAATCTCTTCTTACCAATTGGATAGGATAGGACTTTAATTTCAGTTGTGTCCTTGAATCAAGCAAGGTAGCATCCTGAGAACCTACAAGTGGATCCTTGGAAACCCTAATTCCCACCTTTGAATTTCTCAAGTTTTCCATTAAATCTCTGACAATTACTCTCTATACTTCCAAATTTAGGTTTTTATCTTTTTCTAGTTCTAGTTCTACTTGTTTTCAGAATACTCTACTTGGGGATTATTCCCTCAGTCTCACCGAGATTATTACTGCATCGCAACCCTGCACTTAGGGTTGTGAACAAGTTTTTGGCACCATTGTCGGGGATCTAAAGAAGGATAAGGCTAAGGAAACTGTTTGTAGTATTTGTGCTTGCAACATTCACACAACTGAAAATTGCCCAACAATCTTTCTTTTCAAGAGGTACTAAATGAGAAATTTAATGCCGTGAATAATTACCAAAGGCCTTTCAATGGACCCATCTCCAATACATACAATCTTAATTGGAGAAATCATCTAAATTTTAGTTGGAGGAATGGACAAACTGCTACTCCTCAAGGATTCCCTAATCAAATTCCAAATCACAGAAAACCTCAAGAGGAACCGGTTCAAAATTCCACACAAACTCAGGAACTTACTCAAGGAATACGAGAACTTACAAAATTTATGCAACTGATGGATTCACGTGTTACGGTTATAGAGAGGGGGATGCTTCTTGCTCAACCTTTCCCCAATCCTAAATCGCAATATGAAATAAGTGATCCAAGCTCTTCAAATCAAATTGAGTAAGCTAAGTCTATCACCACTCTTAGGAGTGGGAACATAATTGACAAATCTATGCCGGTAACGGCTGAGAAGTCTAAGGACTCGAAAGTAGATGAAACTGATAGACCTAACAACACTCCACAAGAGTTAGAACTAGAACTTCAAGGCAATCCGATTGCACCATTCCCCCAATGGTTGATTGCACCAAAACCTCTCTCTAACTCTCAGGACATTCTAGAGGTGTTAAAATAAGTGAAGGTCAATGTTCTTCTACTTGATGTCGTAAAACATTTCATATGTTAAATTCTTGAAAAACTTATGTACAACCAAAAGATGACAAAATATTTAAAAGAAAATCTTTTTAACTGAAAATGTGAGTGCCATCCCAAAGCAAGATGTGCCATAGAAATACAAAGATCCCGGTAGCTCAACCATTACTTGTGTAATTAAGAATTACTGTATTAGGCATGCACTTCTTGACTTAGGAGTGAGGGTAAATCTGATCCCATACTCGGTCTACAAACAACTGGGTATAGGTGAATTAAAATCCACCCAGACCACATTACAACTTGCCGATCGTTTAGTTCATATATGAAGATGGATAATTGACGATGTGTTAGTCCATGTGTTGAGGGTCAAATATTGCATATTATACCACATTTATATCTTAGTTTTATGAACATGATAATGCTTAATGGTATATTTTATACATGCTTGTGTTGTAAGGTGAATCTTAGAGTTTGGATTAAAAATAATGCTAAAAGTATGGATTTAAAGTGGAAAAGCAAGGAAGTACAGAAATTCATAGTATTTGAGCTTAGATGTCATCGAAACCAGTCTTAGATGATATTGAAGGTTGTTCAATGACATTGAAGAATTATAAAAAAAAAATGAGTTTGGTTGCTGGACAAACTAGAAGCAATCTTCGATGACTTCGAAGGCAGTTCGATGACATCGAAGCCAATCTTCGATTACATCGAACATAGATGACATCGAAGCCATTCTTCGATAACATCGAACATAGTTAGATGACATCAAAGAATTAAAGGAAAATCAAGTTTAGTCACTGGATAAATGGGATACATTCTTTAATGACATCGAAGGCTGTTAGATGACATTGAAGAATTACGTAGAACTATTGCGGAGTGCGTAACTTTGAGGTGGTTTTATGAATCTATGCGGACAAGGCTATAAATATAGGTTTCTTATGGACTTTTAAGGATATCTAGGGTTTGGAGAAGTGGAGCAAAAGGGCAGAGCCACTTCTCAAGAGTTCTTCTTCCCTTCTCCTTAGTGTTTAATACTTTCTTCTATGGTTTTTAATCCAATCATGTCGATGGTTGGCTAGATCCCTTAGCTAGGGCTAAGGGGTGAAGCTTGTAGCATGGTTGGGATATTTTTCTTATTTAATTCTTGTTATTGTTGAACTCCTTTGATTCTAGTTTGATATTTAAGGAATACTTTTAGTGTTTAATAGTTTGTTGTGACTAAAATTACAATGGATCTATAATAGCTTGAAGTACTTTCTTTTTCTGTTTGGAGTTTGTGAAAATAGAAAATCTTGTTGTTCACCATCGTCCCTTGGGCGTGGATGGGTGACAGAATCCCCCTTATCCTTCACAATTCTCCCATATTAGTTGTTGGATCGGTATACCTTGTCATCTACCATTGTCTCCTGGGCATGGTTAGGTGATGGAATCACTTCCAATCTTCACAACTTTCATCTGTTAAGAAGTAGGTCAATGGATGTTTAGATATGATCCTTTTAAATATCTTCCAATTGGATATGATAGGACTCCAATTCCAATTAAGTTCCTTAAATCGAATAAGAAAATATCTTAATAGCTGCAAGTGGATCCCTGGAAACCCTAGTTTCCCACCTTTAAATTCTTAAGTTTCTAAATTCATCATCTCATAATTACTCTCTACTTTCCTAATTTAGGCTAGATCTTTTCCTAGTTTTGATTCTAATTACTTTCAGAATAAATACACAAGATTAGTCCATGTGGATTCAACCTCGGTCTCATTAATATTATTACTACATCACGACCTTACACTTGGGGTTATGAACACCAGGTCGACAAATTCTACTACCCGATAGATTTTATTATCTTGGATACTCAACCCATCATGGACATGTGTACTTAAATTCCCGTCATTCTTAGTCGCCCATTCCTTACCACATCAAATGCAATAATTAATTGTAGGAATGGAGTCATGAGTCTATCTTTTGGAAATATGACATTGGAGTTAAATATCTTTTTCAATACAGGCAAACAGTTAGAGGATGATGACGATTCCCACGATATTAACCAGAGCGACTCTTTCGTGGAAGATAGAACTCTTCTGACCTTATCCTCTGATCCTCTAAAGATGTGCCTGGCCCACTCCCATGATTTAGATGATGAGATGATTAGGGAGATGGGAACCATGCTGGTTACTATGCCGGTACTTGAAGTTAACTGGTGGATGCCATAATTTGAAGAATTGTCCCAAACTGATGTAATGCTTCTACCGTCTAACCTTTAGGCACTGAAGCTTGACCTAAAATCTTTACCCTCTTATTTGAAATATGTTTATTTAGGTCAAGATGAGACATACCCGATGGTGATTTCTTCCCACCTTAAGCAGGAACAGGAGAGTAGGCTTATCTCTACTCTCATTTAGCATAAGGGAGCCTTTGGATGATTGATTGCGGACCTCAAGGGAATTGACCCTTCGATTTGTACTCACCGCATTTATCCAGAGGATAATGCGAAGACCTCCCAACAACCATAATGTAGATTAAATCCAAACATGAAGAAAGTGGTTAAGGCCGAGGTTCTTAAGCTATTAGATGTGGGAATCATATACCCTATATTAGATAGCTAATGAGTGATTCCAACTTAATGGTTCTTAAGAAGTCCGGAATCACTATAGTAACCAATGCCAACAATGAACTCATGCCAACTAGAGTTACTACTGGTTGGAGAATGTGCATTGACTATAGGAAGTTAAATACTGTCACTAGGAAGGACCACTTTCCTTTGCCCTTTATTGATCAAATCTTATAAAGGTTAGCTAGCCACTCATACTACGGCTTCCTTGACGGGTACTCAGGCTACAACCAAATAGATATAGCCCTTGAAGATCAGGAAAAGACCACATTCACATGTCCCTTTGGCACTTTTGCTTACTAAAGGATGTCATTCAGATTATGTAATGCCCCTGCCACTTTTCAATGATGCATGATCAATATTTTTTCTGACATGATGGGACAATATCTAAAGGTCTTCATAGATCACTTCTCTGTCTTTTGTCTATCTGTAAGTGCTATGTTTTCTAGCTCCTATGATTGTCAAATTCTGTAGTGCCAAAACCTCTTGGAATCTGTGTCTTGTGTAGCGCATCTACAAATTCAAGACAGTGCATCTCATGTACAAGATCAAAGGTCTTTATCTCAAGAACTTCAAGTGTAAGATCAAGAGATATATAAGTTCAAGTACATTGTTCACTCCTTCAAACTCTAAAGATTAAGGTTTCAAAGCTACATCTAAAGGCAAGACAATAGTTTTACTTTGGTACTCAAGGCTCAAGATGAAGTACAACTCAAGTACCTCAAGCTCAAGCTTCAATGTATTACAAATTCAAGCTTCAAAATGTCTCAAGTTTAAGCTTCATCATATGTTAAGAACTCATGTTTCGTGAACTTCAAAGAACAACTATCAACTGAAGCAAAAGAAGATTCAATGTTCATACATTGCTTACAAGGTATGAATGACCCTAGATTGACCATAGGATAGGTCATTTTGAATACATAATTTAATTGGGTCATTTTATAAGTGCATAGTCTATTTTTCAACTAGTCTTAGACTAAGTTCGCCTAGTCCTAGTACTAGCTCGATCAGTCCAAGAAATCCTTGACCAGTCCTAAGTTTGCTACTTATTTTTGGGATTTTTTGTTGTTGCCTTGACTAGTTTGGAGAATGCTCGACCGGTCATGTGAACAGTGCTCGACCAGTCCTACAGGCTCGACTCAAAGTCCAATAACTAAATTGAGTCCCACAAGACCAGTCGTGGACAGGACTCGACCGGTCGAGTAGGTCCTTAGACCAGTCTGGAACAGCCTTATCTTATTGTGCCCAAATTTTTAAAAGTTTGTTGGTCCTTCGATCAGTCGAACCGACCTCAAGACCAGTCGAAGGTGCGATTCCTGCACTTATAAATAGAGCATGAATTTCAGAGTTTGATAATTCAATTCAAGCAAAATAAATATTCCGCTCTAAGAGATAAGTTAGTGATATTCTTAAGCTATTTAGTGCTCATTTCATATTCTCTTTAATTAGCTTTTTACATTTAATTTTGTATTCTGCATTCCAATTGTATTTGAAAGAAGGATTGAAGTATTCCCATTTCTTGGAATCAAAATCAAATGAAGCTAGCCCAAAGTGATTTAATTTAAAATCAATTTACAACTTAGAACCGTTTCATAAGTGAGTGCGAACATTGAACATCTACGTTAAACTTCTACTTCGAATTGGTTCTTCCAGGCTACATCAAAAGGAGAATATCTAGATAAATATTTTAGAGTTTTGTAAATTCATTGTTTTGGTTTCATTGAGATTGTGCCAGAAAAATCTCTTTCTTTTGGTTTGTCTGAGGTGATCCAGAAAACTCAGAGTGTGGGATTTTTGAATTGTGTAAGCCCACTTGAAAGACACAATTGTGAGGGTTTTAAGTGAACCTTGAAAAACCTATTTTCATAGTGAATGCTAATATCCACTGTGTGAGGATATTAAGAGTGGAGTAGTTGTGTGGCTATTTTTCTAAATAGTTGGTGTACACATAAGCGAACCACTATAATTTCTAGTCTTTTGGTGATTGATTGATTATTTCATTTTGTGGATATTGAAATTTCCCTTTATGCATTTGTGGAGAATGTTGTAATTTCTTTTATGCAAGTGTGGGAATGTTGTAATAGCTTAGTTATTTCCTTTGGTATTTATTTCTTTATTCCTCTACATCAGTTTGAGATTTTTATACACAGATCGTTCTACGAATCAGGTTGTCCTACCATAAGCCATTGGTTTTTGGTGTAAGGTTGTCCTTAAAATAACATCTGTATCAACCTCTTAATACTTGTACACTTGAGGTTGTTTTACATTTGTGCATTGTGGGATTGTTTAATTGCTATATTTATTTATATTTGTTTAAATTTCACATTTAATTTTTAATTTGGCATAGTCTTATTCACCCCCCCCCCCCCCCTCTCTAGGACTCTTAGCTCGACCTTTTCAAGTGGTATCAGAGCCTAATAACTCGTTTTAATTATTATTTCTTTTGGATTAATTTCTTGAGCTAATCGATCTGAGCTTTGTAAGATGTCAAATTTTGGTAACCTTTCAGTCACTAGGCCTTCGCCATTTGATGGCTCCAATTATGCCTATTGAAAAGCTAAGATGGGAATTTTCTTAAAATCCATAGATGAGAGCATGTGGCAAGCCATAATGACTAATTAGACCCCTCTTACCACTGAAGTAACTGGTACCGATGGATCTGTAGCTGTAAAAGTAACACCTTATTTTACTTGAACCAATCTTCAGAAAAGTAAAGTAATGCCCATGCAAAGGCTCTAAATGCCATTACTTGCGCACTATCATCAGATGAATTCAAGAGAATTATATCCTGTGATACTGCAAAGCAAGCTTGGGATGTTTTGGAAATGGCACACGAGGGAACAACAATTGTCAAAAAATCTAAAGTCCAAATCCTCACAACCAAATTTGAGGAAATACGTATGGAAGAAAGTAAAACTTTCATGGACTTCTATACAAGATTAAATGACATTGTCAAATCTATGTGGGGTGTCGGTGATAGAATCCCAGAAAGTAAAGTTTGTGCAAAGATACTACGCTCACTACCTGAACAGTTCAATTCAAAGGTGACTGCGATCTAGGAACTTCGTGATACAGATAATATGAGGGTAGAAGAATTAGTTGGCTCATTACAGATGTATGAGTTAAACTTTAAAGCTCCTAAAGGTAAATCCATCGCTCTTAAATCTTCTAAAAGTATTTCTCAAGAAAATAGTAGTAATTCTGATTTAGAAAATTCTGAAGATGATATGGCCCTTTTAGGTAAAAAATTTTATAAGATTTTCAAAAGTAAAAAGAGGATTGATTTTCAAAAACCTAATGAAAAGAAAAGATCTAAATCTAAAACTTAGAAATCTTTAAAAGACAGTCAATGTTACAACTGCCATGAATATGGGCATTTAACAAACAAATGTCCTAAAAAGGACAAACTTAAAAGGAAAGGAATGTTGGCTACTTGGAATGAATCTTCCTGCTCTGAAGCCTCTTTTGAGTCATAAGATTTTGAAACTGAGTCGGGTAATGAAGTCAAAGCTCTTATGACTCTAACCAAGTTTACTTTTTCAGATAATGATGATTCAACTAGTGAAGAAAATCTGAATAGTGATCATGAAAATGAAGAAGATCTTCAAGATGCTTATAATGCCCTATACATGGAAAGTTATAAAAATGTTGTAAAACTAAAACTTCAGAAAAAAAAATTTCAAAACTTAAAGAAAATTTTGATAATCTTATTTTAGAAAAATCTCACATTTCAAATAGTTTTGAAAAAACTAAGTGTGACTTAGATTTCAAAACCTCCTAAGTTGAAAACTTAAAATATGAAAATGAAAAAATAAAACTTGAAGTCTCTTCACTTTTGAGTTTAAAAGACACATGGAGGTATGCCCAAGGTGATCCTAAGTTAGAAAAACTCTTATTCGGATCCAAAAAATGTGGCGACCAATTTGGATTGGGCTACGACAAAAGTATTCCTCCTAAATATAGGAATACTCCACCCAAATTTGTGAAAGGGGAGTCTTCAAACTCAAAAGGAAAAAGTCTGAATTAAAACTATTCTAAAAATGCTAAGACTTTTCAAACCTTAAAACCTAAAAACAACCATATCAACTTTAAAAATTAGAATCGTAATCCTTTAGCTGAGAAAATTGTTGATTTACTTAAGGAGCTCTTAAAATCTAACTCAATGGGTCGGTCTTATATCAACTACAAACATAAGAAGACTAACTATACTCCTAAACCCAAGGTTGTAAAGAAATGGGTTCCTATGGTTACTTGCTTGGTTGCCCACACTGCTTTCAAAGTTATAAGTCATTCAAAGTGGTACCTAGATAGTGGATGCTCCAGACACATGGCTAGTGACAAAGGTCTGTTCACCAATCTTAAAGACATGACTGATGGTTCAGTCACATTCGGTGGTGGTAGCAACTGTAAAATTGTTGGCCAAGGTACGGTTCAACTCTTTAACCTCCCTTTATTTAAGAATGTTTTTTTTGTAGAAGGGTTAAAACACAATTTATTAAGCATCTCTCAAATATGCGATAATAATCATAACATAAATTTTACTAACCTAAGGTGTGAAATTTTAAATAAAAGTGGTTCTGTAATATTAACTGGAAACAGAACTTCTGAAAACTACTACATTGTAAGTGATTTAAGCTCATCTAATCTATCGTGTTACATGGTCCATACTGATGAAACTAAGTTATGGCATAAATGCCTTGGACATGTTCACTACCACAACTTGTATAGATTGAGCAAAAGAGAGTTGGTATGAGGCTTACCCAAAATACAGAAAATCGATAAGATATGTGGCAAATGCTAGATTGGCAAACAAATCAGGAGTACTCACAAAAAGGTGAACTCTAATACCCCATTTAAACTGCTCGAACTTCTCCACATGGATCTTATTGGACCAACCAGAATGGAGAGTCGAGGTGGCAAGAAGTATATATTGGTAATTGTTGATGACTTTACCAGATATACGTGGGTAGTCTTCTTAAGGGACAAATCAGAAACTCTCGATGAGGTAAAAAGGGTACTTAAACGTATCCAAACGGAAAAAGGATCTCAAGTCTGTAAGATTTGTAGTGATCATGGATCAGAATTTGAGAATAGCAATTTTGAGAAGTTTTGCAGTGATCAGGGAGTATCACATAAATTCTCTGCACCCAAAACACCACAACAAAATGGTATAGTAGAAAAAAAAAATAGAGTGCTTCAAGAAATGGCAAATGTAATGTTAAATAGTATGAAGCTCCCTAAAAATCTTTGGGTAAATACCACTTGTTATATAATTAATCGTGTTTATACTAGAGAATCAAATGGTAAAATGGCTTATGAAATGTGGTTTGATAAGAAGCCTACTGTCAAATACTTTTGAGTTTTTGGCAGCAAGTGCTACATTTTACGTGACCAAGAAAATCTGGGTAAATTTGACACCAAAAGTGATGAAGGGATATTTTTAGGATATGCTCTGAATAGTCGAGCGTATTGAGTTCTTAACAAGAGGACTGGTGTAATTCAAGAGTTTATTAATGTGGTTATAGATGATCACTTGAATACATATGTCTCAAGTTTAGAAAATGATGAAGTTCTTCTAATTGATAAACCAGACTCTTCATTAAGTTAACATAACTCTTAACTAAGGACTGTTAAAGACCATCCAACTAACCAGCTTCTTGAAAATCCTCTCATTGGTGTGTGCACTCGTAAACAACTAGAAGATATGTGTAATTACGTGTGGTTTACATCTCAGATAGGACCAACTAACATAAAAGAAGCTCTTACTGATGAAAATTGGATTGTTGCGATTCAAGAAGAGCTCAATCAATTTGTTAGAAATGATGTTTGGTATTTAGTTCGTAGACTTAAAGATAAACACATTATCGAAACAAAATGGATTTTTAAAAATAAGTCTGATGAACTTGGTAATATTATTAGAAACAAGGCTAGGCTGGATGTACAAGGGTACACTCAAATTAAAGGCATCATTTATGACGAAACCTTTGCCCCAGTATCTCATCTTAAATCAATCAGACTATTTATATCCATTGCATGCTTTAGAAAGTTTAAAATTTACCAAATGGATGTAAAGAGTGCTTTCTTAAATTACGATTTGCAGGAAGAATTATATGTTGAACAACCAACGGTTTTTGAAGACCCTAAGAATGCTAATCATGTCTACCACCTGAAAAAGGCACTCTACAGTTTGAAACAAGCTCCCAGGGCATGGTACGAAAAGTTAACTAAGTTTCTACTAAGTCATAACTTTATAATGGGAAGTGTTGATAAGACATTGTTTGTAAAGAAACATAATGATCACATTTTAATAGTACAAATTTATGTTTATGATATTATATATGGATCTACCTGTGCTAACATGACTGTTGAGTTTGCAGATCTTATGAAATCTAAGTTCAAAATGAGCATGGTTAGAGAATTAAATTATTTTATAGGGTTGCAAGTTAAACAACAACCTGATGGTTTCTTTATTTCTCAAACCAAATATGCACTGAACTTAGTTAAAAAGTTCAGATTTAAGAATGGAAAAAATTTTGATACTCCTATGAGTACCCACCTTAAAACTCTCAAAAGAGTCTACAGGTAAGAGTGTGGATCCTAAGCTATATCACAATATGATAGGAAGTTTACTTTATTTAACTGCGAGCCAGCCTGATATTGCATTTAACGTAGAAATTTGCACTAGATATCAATCTGACCCTAAAGAGTCACATTTAATTGTTGTTAAGCGGATCATGCGATATGTCGCTAGTTTAGCAAATCTTAGTCTTTGGTATCCACATGATACTAGTGTGCAATTAGCTAGTTACACAGATGCTGATTGGGCTTGTAACATTGATGATAGAAAATCAACCAGTGGTGGTTGTTTCTATATAGGGAACTGTTTAGTTTCTTAGCTAAGTAAGAAACAAAGTTCCGTATCACTCTCAACTACTGAGGTTGAATACATTGCAGCAGGTAATGCATGTACTCAGCTTGTGTGGATGAAAAAAATGTTATGCGATTACGGAATTGTGCAAGATACTATGGTTTTATATTGTGATAATTCAAGCATAATTAATATCTCCAAAAATCCAATCCAACATTCACAAACCAAGCATATTGACATTAGATATCACTACATTCGTGAATTAGTGGAAAATAAGATAATTTCTTTGGAATATATTCCAACTGAGACTCAACTTACTGACATATTCACAAAACTGCTCGACAAAAGTAGGTTTGATAAATTGAAATTTGAACTTGGTATGTGCAATATGAATTGATTATTCATGCATTTTTGTATCATAATGTATATATTTGTTATTTTAAATGTTTAAAATTTTAAATTTTATGAAAATTACACATTTTCGGCTGTGCATGACCAGTCGAGTATATACTCGACAACTCGTGGCACGACTGCTTGAGCATGTACTCGACTAGCCGTGTAGCATGGGTTTAGTGCTTTATTTGGGGGAAAATTCACTTTTTTCTCATTTTAGGTGTCTTCTCCAACGGCTCCTAAGTCGACCAGTCGAACCTATCTTAAATTTCTTCAAGGTTAGTACATTATTTTCATTTTTCTTGTAGAATCAAGTTCTTTGCACTCCCTTTTCATCATTGGTGTGGTTTATTTCTTGATTCATAGTAGTTTTTGGGGTTTTCTTCTCAAAAATATTATCTATTGGAAACCCACTTTACCTCTCTTACAATTTCTTTGTTTCTTAATATCTTTGGTGCAAATGGACGGTAGAGGTAAGAAGAAAAGATCTCATGGTCCTTCTACTTCTCGGTCGACTCCTATAACAGTGCGCCACCTTCGATCGCCCGAAGATGATCCCTCTTATGTGCGGGATATTAGGTTGCGCAATGTTATAGTAGAACGACCTGTTAATGTTGATCATTTAGCTCCGTTTGATATCCTTCCTCTCCTTCAGTCTGTAGGATGAGATAACATACTACATTGGGGTTGGGCGGCATACCGCTCCATTGCGCAGGCTATGTATGCTTGCATTACTGATTTTTCTACTGAAAATCTAACATTCACTATCTCAACCAGAGAAGGTCCAGTTGATGTGGATCGACATCTTATCTCTGGCTTAATGGATTTACCTGTCAATAATGAAGGTATTCCCATTAGCACTCTAGTGGCAAAACCATCTTAAACTGAGAAGCGAATGCTTACTAGAGATTTATGGAATATAGATGTGGAATAGAATACTAATGAAAATGTGCTTGCCTCAAAGTATTTGTTACCCGATATAGAGTCCTTCATGGGATATTCATTTCGAACGTTTATCCTCGTTCTAGTAACAAAATCGAACTCACTATGTTCATGGTTCATATTCTTCATTCCATCATTTTTGATACATTTGTTTATATTCCTTCCTTGATTTGTCATTGCATCATTCAGTTCCATCTCCATTCAAGGCACAGTGACATTCCTTTTGCTTATCTTATGACTATGTTGGCCACCCATAGTTTAGTGGCTATGCTAGTAGGAGAAGCTCCAATTCACCAGCTACTATTCAAGAAATCCAATATTAATAAAATAAATTTAAAGTTGGCTCCAAGTCAAGTCAATGTGGGTGCTAGTGAAGCTGATGCCGTAAATGATGAAGAATGTGATTTTCCTCCAGATGACATCAATATGGATGACATTTTTGACAAAATCGAATCCAACTCAGCAAATGATCCTGATTATCAGCCATCTGATTTTGAAGCACGGTTGCGCTCACTTGAGGAGAAGGTAGAAAACATAAATGTGTCCCATGACTTGCAGTTCAAATATATGCACAAATATCTTAGGTGCCTTTAACAAGGGACTTCATCAACTTGATCCTACCATACTTGCTCCTTTATCGAGTTCTAATTAGTTTTTTATTATGCGGTTTGTAATAACTTTTATGATACTTGTATTTCTTTTGTTTTATGGGATTGATCATGCTTGAACAATGCTTGCTCATGGATTTAATATCTTGAATATCTTGATCATTTATTCCTTATTACTCTTCTTATTCTTCCTTATTTATCTACTTCCTGTTCCATTTATTGGTTCCTTCCTTTGTCATATTGTGACAAAAAGGGGGAGAATTTTATCATGCTTATCATATGTGTGATATGTGGATTGTGGATTGTGGATGTGGATTGTGAATTATGGATACATAGCCATCCATTATTTTGTAAGGGGGAGTATTGTTGGGGGAGTAGATGTGACTTGTTTTGACCTGTTTATAAAACTGGTGTATGATTCTTTAACCAGTTTGTAACTAGTTTATATTGATAACTGGTGCATGATTCTTTATTGTGCATATTATGCTTATGTTATTTTAATGAAGTGTGTTTTGTCACTAATTTAACAAAGGGGCAAATTGTAAGTGTTATGTTTTCTAGCTCCTATGATTGTCAAATTTTGTAGTGCCAAAACCTCTTGAAATCTATGTCTAGTGTAGTGCATCTACATATTTAAGACAGTGCATCTCATGTACAAGATCAAAGGTTTTTATCTCAAGAACTTTAAATGCAAGATCAAGAGATATACAAGTTCAAGTACATAGTTCACTCCTTCAAGATCCAAAGATTAGGGTTTCAAAGCTACATCTAAAGGCAAGACAATAATTTTTTACTTTGGTACTCAAGGCTCAAGATGAAGTACAACTCAAGTACCTCAAGCTTAAGCTCCAATGTATTACAAATTCAAGTTTCAAAATGTCTCAAGTTCAAGCTTCATCATATGTCAAGAACTCAAGCTTCGTGAACTTCAAAGAACAACTATCAACTGAAGCAAAAGAAGATTTAATGTTCATACATTGCTTACAAGGTATGAATGACCCTAGATTGACCATAGGATAGGTCATTTTGAATACATAATTTAATTAGGTCATTTTATAAGTGCATAGTCTATTTTCGACTAGTCTTAGACTAAGTTCGACTAGTCCTAGTACTGGGTCGACCAGTCTAAGAAACCCTCGACCGTCCTAAGTTTGTTACTTATTTTTGAGATTTTTTTGTTATTGCCTCGACCAGTCCTAGAGACTGCTCGACCAGTCGTGTGAACAGTGCTCGACCAGTCTTACAAGCTTGACTCAAAGCCCAGTAACTAAATTAAGTCCCACACGACCAGTTGTGGACAGAACTTGACCATTCTGGGTGGCCACTCGACCAGTGGAGCAGGTCCTTCGACTAGTCGTGGAACGGCCTTATCTTATCGCGCCCAAATTTTTAAAAGTTTGTTGGTCCTTCGACCAGTCGAACTGACCTTAAGACCAATCAAAGGTGCAATTTCTACACTTATAAATAGAGCACGAATTTCAGAGTTTGATAATTCAATTCAAGCAAAATAAATATACCGCTCTGAGAGATAAGTTAGTGATATTCTTAAGCTATTTAGTGCTCATTTCATATTCTCTTTAATTAGCTTTTTACATTTAATTTTGTATTCTGCATTCTAATTGTATTTGAAAGAGGGATTGAAGTATTCTGATTTCTTAGAATCAAAATCAAATCAAGCTAGCCCAAGGTGATTTAATTTAAAATCAATTTAGAACTTAGAAGCTTTTCATAAGTGAGTATGAACATTGAACATCTACATTAAACTTCTACTCTGAATTGGTTCTTCCGAGCTGCATTAAAAGGAGAATATCCGGATAAGTATTTTATAGTTTTTTAAATTCATTATTTTGGTTTCATTGAGATTGTGCCAGAAAAATCTCTTTCTATTGGTTTGTCTGAGGTGATCCAGAAAACTCAGGGTGTGGGGTTTTTGAATTGTGTAAGCCCACTTGAAAGACACAATTGTGAGGGTTTTAGGTGAACCTTGAAAAACCTATTTTCATAGTGAACACGAATATCCACTGTGTGAGGATATAGGAGTGAAATAGTTGTGTGGATATTTTTCTAAACAGTTGGTGTACACACAAGCGAACCACTATAATTTCTGGTCTTGTGGTGATTGATTGATTATTTCATTTTGTGGATGTTGAAATTTTCCTTTATGCATTTGTGGAGAATGTGTAATTTCTTTTATCCAAGTGTGGGAATGTTGTAATAGCTTAGTTATTTCCTTTATTATTTATTTCTTTATTCCTCTGTATCAGTTTGATATTTTAATACACAGACTATTCTAGGAATTAGGTTGTCCTACCATAAGCCATTGGTTTTTGGTGTAAGGTTGTCCTTATAACAACATCTGTATCAACCTCTTAATACATGTACACTTGAGGTTGTTTTACATTTCTGCATTGTGGGATTGTTTAATTGCTATCTTTATTTGTATTTGTTTAAATTTCGCATTTAATTTTTAGTTTGGCATAGTCCTATTCACCCCCCCCCCCCCCCCCCCTTCTAGGACTCTTAGCTCGGCCTTTTCACTATCCTTCAACGAATGTTTGGAAAATCTGAAAAAGGTGCTGAAGTGATGTGAAGAAAAGAATTTGGTACTAAATTGGGAGAAGTGTCATTTCATGGTTCGCAAGGGAATTGTTCTTAGACATCATATCGTCCAAGGGAATTAAGGTAGATAAGGCTAAGATTGATCTTATCTCTAACTTACTTCCACCCAAGAACATATGAGACGTGCGATCCTTCTTAGGATATTTTATATGAGATTTATAAAGGTCTTTACTCACCTTTCTCGTCCTCTATGTAATATACTTTAAAAGGATGCACCATACAAATGGACTGAGCAATGCCAGGAAGCTTTTACTAAGCTCAAGGGCATGTTAACTACTGCACATATCATGTAGCCACCTGACTGGAGCCTTCCTTTTGAACTTATGCATGACGCATCTGACTATGGTCTTGGGGTGGTTTTAAGCTAGAGAAAAGAAAAGATGCCCTACGTTATACACTACACAATTAGAACTTTAAATCTTGCCCAAGTGAATTATTATACTACGAAAAAGGAACTCTTAGCCATAGTGTTCGCTCTGGACAAATTTAGGTCCTACTTGATCGGATACAAGATCATCATTTACATAGATCATGCGGTGTTCAAGTATCTTTTTTCTAAGAATGATGCTAAGCCCCACTCGATAAGATGGATCCTCCTACTCTAAGAATTTGATTTGGAAATAAAAGATAAAAAGGGAGTAGAGAACGTAATGGCTGATGTTCACAACCCCAAGTGTAGGGTTGCGATGTAGTAATAATCTCGGTGAGACCGAGGTCAAATCCATAGGGACAGATATTGTGTGTCTATTTTAAGAGTAATTAGAATCAAAACTAGGAAAAGATCTAACCTAAATTAGAAAAGTAGAGAGTAATTGTGAGATGATGAATTTAGAAACTTAAGAATTTAAAGGTGAGAAACTAGGGCTTCCAGGGATCCACTTGCAACTATTAATATGCTTCTTTATTTGATTCAAGGAACTCAATTAGAATTAGATCATATCCTATCCAATTAGAAGATATTCAATAAGATTTGAATCTCCATTGACCTAATTCTCAACAGATGAAAGTTTTGAAGATTGGAAGTGATTCCATCACCTAACCATGCCCATGAGACAATGGTAGACAACAGGATATATCGATCCAACAACTAACATTGGAGAATTTTGAAGAATATAAGGGATTTCATCACCCATCCATGCCCAAGAGATGATGGGCAACAACAGGATTTCCTATTTTCACAAACTCCAAAAAAAAAAAAAAAAATACTTCAAGCTATTGCGGATCCATTGCAATTTCAGTCACAAGAAACCATTAAACATTAAAAATATTCCTTAAATATCAAACTAGAATCAAAGGAGTTCAACAATAATAAGAATCAAAGAAGAAAAACATCTTAACCACACTACAAGCTTCACCCCTTAGCCCTAGCTAAGGAATTTAGCCAACCATAGACATGATTGGATTAAAAATCCGAAAGCATTAAAAACTAAGAAGAAGGGAATCAGAACTCTTAGGAAGCGGCTCCATCCTTTTACTCTACTTCTCCAAACCCTAGATATCCTAAAAAAGACTTAGGAAACCCCTATTTATAAGCAAAGTTCCACAAAATCGCAAAATCAGATCAAATTTATGCAGTCCGCATAAACACTGTGTAACGCCTTCGATTTCATCGAACACCCTTCAATGTCATCGAGCGAAGCTTCGATCCATCGAACAGGTCTTCAAGTCATCGAGAATGTGTCCAAAATAGTCTAATGAGTTGCTTCAATTTTTTTAATAAATTCAAGGCTATCGAGCAGTCTTCGATGTCATCAATCACCTTCCTTCGAGTCATTGAACATGCCTTCGATTAATAGAGAAAAGCACACAATATGTTCAGCAACCAACTCGATTTCTTGTATAAATTCAACGTCATTGACCAGTGTTCGATGTCATTGAACTGATATTCGATGTCATCGAATGGTTCTCGATGACAAAGTCTTTGTGATTTCTACGCTTGTTCTTTCGACTTCCTTCCTTCTCCACTTGGTTTTCTTAGATCTTGGAGTCTTGAAATCTTCAATCTTTATCTCCAAAGATCCCTTCCTTGCTTTGGTGACTTTTCAGCACTAAATCCATGCTTTTAGCATTCTTTTCAATCCAAGCCTTTAAATTCACCTTGCAACACAAACACATGTAAAATATACCATTAAGCCATATTATGTTTGAAAAACTAAGAAATAAATGGGGGATAATATTTGAACCTCAACACAACCTCCAACCGGCATTTTGCTAGTCCTACGCAAAATATGCAAAAAATAATCTTCAATCTCAAGTTCAAAACGTTTTTCAAAAAATAATCTTTTCTGCAATCAAGTATGAATGAGTATAGATAAGACAAGAAGGTGAGATATTGAAAACTTAGAGCCAAATCAAACATGCAGGTGATCAAGTATATTACTTAAATTAGAATAGAAATTCAAATATCAAGTTTTCCAATGTATGTCAACTTACGTCCCATGGGAGTACTAGTGTTTCATAATGTTATTCATGTTTATCATATCAAAAAAAGTCAAAAACTCAAGTACCAATTCCGAATATACCCCTTTTTTCTTCTTTTTCCAATTTCCAATTTTTTTTTATCGACGACTACTTTTTTTCCTCCTTTTTTTTAGACAATTCATCTTTCTCAGAGAGTTGGTTTTGGGCTCCCAATTGTCATACTTTATCCAAGGTGTGCATTAATTGTTGAACTTCATGTTTATATATATATATATATATATATATATATATATATATATATATATATATATTGGTTTTTCATCTTTTAAGGTAGATAAAATTCTCCAGACTCGATTCTCAACATCTATCAACGATTCACATACTAAAAATTAGAAACGACAACATATCCCAAGGAAGTAGCTTAAACATGTTTTGTGATTTAAATTAACAGGATATACAAATTTCCTCTTAATTGTTCAAAAATCCAATCTCTTGTCTCATTGTACTCAAAGCATTCTTAATTACATAATTTCTTGCCTTCCAAATAGAGTTTGACTCAAAATATTAAAAAAAAATCATTTTTTTAATCAAAACTTGAGAAAAACACTGATTAGGTTATCTAATCCCCTACACCCCCCACAAAAATCTACATTGTCCTCAATGTACAAGAAATAAGCATGTAATGTAAATGAGGTAACCAAAAGAAAGGGAATGGTGATGGAAAGATAGTACATGGAGGAAGAAAATTTGAAGCTTTTCCACGAATATCAACATCAAAATGGGTTAGCACATAACAAAACTCAACAAAGTATAAGCAAACTATCCTAAAATAGCAGAAGCAACCTACCCTAGTCTTAAGAAAGCGATAAATCTACCTATAACTCCATCAGACTAGGAGATCAATCCTAGTAAACATGATCACTCAGAGGTATGGACATGTCCTTTGAATCGAATTTTTCAACAAATGGCTTTAATCGATGTCCATTTACTTTGAATTCATTGTCATTATCTAGATTCTTTATCTCAACAGCCCCATGAGGATACACATTAGTAATAGTGAACAGGCCTGTCCAACGAGATCGGAGTTTTCCCGAGAAGAGATGTATTCGCAAATTGTATAAGAGGACTTTCTGACCTGCTGTCAATGATTTTCGAAGAATATGTTGGTCATGAAACACTTTCATCCTGTCCTTGTAAATTCTCGAGTTCTCATATGCATCATTCCAAATCTCCTCAAGTTCATTCAATTGTAGCTTACATAGCGAGCTAGCATTATTCAAGTCAAAGTTCAAATTCTTTATAGCCCAGTAGGCTCTGTGTTCCAACTCCACCGGTAAGTAGTGAGCTTTCCCATAGAAAATTCTAAAGGGAGACATTCTAATGAGAGTTTTAAAGGCTATACGGTAAGCCCATAAAGCATCGGTCAAGCAGATTGATCAATCCTTATGATCAGGGTTAATCATCTTTTCCACGATGTGTTTGATCTCCCTATTGGAAATCTTAGCTTACCCACTTGTCTGTGGGTGGTATGGAGTGCTCACCTTGTGAGAGATGATATATTTCTTTATTAAGTTTGTGAATGGCCTATTGCAAAAATGTGAGCCTCCATCACTAATGATGGCTTGAGGCATTCCAAACCGGGAAAGGATGTTCTCTTTTAAGAATCTAATGACCATTTAATGGTCATTATTCCGACACAAGATTGCTTCAATCCATTTAGTGACATAGTATACAGCTAATAGAATGTATAAATTTCCATAAGAATGGGGGAATGATCCCATGAAATCGATGCCCCAGCAATCAAATACTTCAATGATCAGAATGGGGTTTAAAGGCATCATTTTTGTATGGGACAATGCTCCCAACTTCTATCAAGGCTCACAAGCTTTGCAAAACTCATGAGTGTCCTTGAACATAGTGGGCCAATAAAAGCCACACTGTAAAATTTTAGTCATGGTCTTTTTAGTAGAAAAGTGACCACCGCAGGCCTGCGAATGACAGAAGGAGATGACACTCTGGTGTTCATTGTCTGACACACATCTCCTTAAAATCTGATCTGGAAAATATTTAATAAATAAGAATCACCCCAGAAGAATTTATGCACCTTGGTGAAAATTTTCTTCTTATCTTGCGTAGTCCAATGTGTCGGCGTGAAACCTGTGGCAAGATAATTAGCAATATCGGTGAACTAAAGTGAATGGGAGGCTTTAAATAGTTGTTCATCAAGGAACATGTCATTTATGGGTGCTGTCTCAAGGGAATCAGGGAGGTCAAGCCTAGAAAGATGGTTAGCCACTACATTTTCTACTCCCTTCTTATCTTTTATTTCCAAATCAAATTCCTGGAGTAGGAGGATCCATCTTATCAGGTGGGGCTTAACATCATTCTTAGAAAGAAGATACTTAAACACCGCATGATCGATGTAGATAATGATCTTGGATCCGATCAAGTAGGATCTAAATTTGTTTAAAGGGAATACTACGACCAAGAGTTCATTTTCCGTAGTAGAGTAGTTCACTTGGGTAGGATTTAGAGTTCTACTTACGTAATGAATAACTTAAGGCCTCTTTTCTTTTTTCTAGCCTAAAACCACCCCAAGAGCATAGTCAGATGCGTCGCACATAAGTTCAAAAGGAAGGCTCTAGTCGGGTGGCTGCATGATAGGTGCAGTGGTTAACATGCCCTTGAGCTTAGTAAAAGCTTCCTGGCATTGCTCAGTCCACTCGTATGGTATATCCTTTTGAAGTAGATTACATAAAGGATGAGAGATGTGGCTAAAGTCCTTTATGAATCTCCTGTAAAAGCCAGCGTGTCCTAAGAAGGATCGCATGTCTCGTATGCTTTTGGGTTTTGGTAGGGTAGAGATAAGATTTTTACTTTATTTACCTCTCCTCCCTTGGATGAGATGATGTGTCTGAAAATAATTTCCTTACGAACCATGAAATGATACTTCTCCTAATTAAGTACGAAATTCTTTTCTTCACATCTTTTCAACACACATTTAAGATTTTCTAAGCAATTGCTGAAAGATGGACCAAAGACCAAGAAGTCGTCCATGAAGACCTCTAGATACTGCCCTACCATGTTAGAAAAAATACTCATCATACATCACTAAAAGGTGGTGGGGACATTATATAGTCCGAATGGCATCCTTCAGTAAGCAAAGGTGCCAAAAGGACATGTGAACGTGGTTTTTTCTTTGTCTTCAAGGGCTATCTTGATCTGATTGTATCTCGAATAGCCGTCCAGGAAACATTAATAAGAATGACCAGCTAACCTTTCTTAAATTTGATCGATGAAGGGCAAAGAGAAGTGGTCTTTCCTCATGACGGGATTCAACTTCCTGTAGTCAATGCACATTCTCCAACTAGTAGTAACTCTAGTTGGCACAAGTTCATTATTGGCATTGGCTACGATAGTGATTCTAGACTTCTTGAGAACCACCTATGTTGGACTCACCCATTGGCTATTGAATATAGGATATATGATACTCATATCCAATAGCTTAAGAACCTTGGCCTTTACCACTTCCTTTATGTTTGAATTTAATCTACGTTGTGGCTGTTGGGAGGTCTTCGTATTATCCTCTAGATAAATGCGGTGAGTACAAATTAAACAGTTAATTTCCTTAAGGTCCGTAATCGACCATCCAAGGGCTCCCTTGTGCTCAATGAGAGTAGAAATGAGCATACCCCCTTGTTCTTGCTCAAGGTGGGAGGAAATCACCACTAGGTATGTCTCATCTTGACCTAAATAGACATATTTCAAATCATAGGAAAAAAATTTTAGGTCAAGGTTCGATGCCTTGAGCTTAGACGGTAGAGGCACTACATCAGTTTGGGGGCAATTCTTCAAATTGTGCGCTCCACCGGTTAACTTTAAGTATCGGCACGGTATCCAGCATAGTCCCCATCTCTCTAATCATGTTATCATCAAAATTATGGAAGTGGGCCAGACACATCTCTAGAGGGTCAGAGGATAAGGTCAAAAATGCTCTACCTTCCACGAAAGAATTAATCATGTTAATATCATGAAGATCATCATCATCCCCTAACTGTCTGCTTGTATTGAAAAAGATATTCAACTCCATTGTCATATTACCGAAAAACAAACTCATGACTCTATTCCTGCAATTAATGATCGCATTTGATGTGACAAGGAATGGGCGACCAAAGATGACAGGTATTTAAGTGATCCACGATGGGTTAAGTATTTAGGACGATAAAATCTAACGGGTAGTAGAATTTGTCAACCTGGACCAACACATCCTCGATTATCCCTCTTAGTACATGGACTGAGCGATCGGCTAGTTGTAATGTAGTCCGAGTGGGTTTTAATTTACCTAAACCTAGTTGCTCATAGACCGAGTACGAGATCATATTCACGCTCGCTCCTAAGTCAAGAAGTGCATGCTCAATCTAGTAGTTCCCAATTACGCAAGTGATGGTTGGGCTACAAGGATCTTTGTATTTTTGTGGCACATCTTACTTTAGGATGGCACTCACTTTTTGTAACGACCTTGGATTTTCTGTGCTAATCTTTCCTTAAGTAGTTGTTTTGGGGTAATTAGCGCTTTACTCGATTGCTTGTGAAATTCGCATCAATCACTTTAAATTGTATCTGCATGGCTCTAATCGTGTAGATTAGTGAGCGCTACGTTACTCTGAAATCTGGGATCCATCGCTAAATCCAGTTGTTCTGGGGAATTTTTGGAAGATCTGGATCGGACCTGGACCGCGCGTCGAAAGTCCGATGGCGATGATCTTAGGCTGTTGCGGTCACCGAGTTGGGCTTGATCTTCACCTCAAAAATCAAGTCTATGTGATGTTCTGGGTCGATTTGGTTGAGCTCGGAGTGAAGAGTGTGAGAACGGTTGGAATTTATTAAGCTCTTATTGAAATCTGAGTCGTGTCGCTTGCGCGACGATTTTAAGCTATCTGACCGTTGGATTCTGACCCAATTTCACCCTCTAGTGCTTGTGGACCTGATCGAGTTTCCGTGACCGTTGAATTGAGTGTGGTCAGTATGAAAACTCAGCTTGACCTAGATCCATGGTCAAGGAGCTTAAGTCCGACCTTTCGTGGTTATAGGCCCACCAGAAGTGCTTCGTTGGATCGAGAGAGGCATGCTTTGGTTATAACCTAAGTATACCTTGACCCTGGGGTTATTTCCATCATTTTAAGACCTATATATAGTCCTTAAACCCTAGCTCTCATTTCCATACGAATTTTCTCTAACCCTAGCTTGGAAAGAGAGTGGAAAAGAGAGAGTTAGTGAGAGAGATTGGTTGGTGAATCATCTTGATTCTTCCTTGTTCTTCTTCATCTTCGAACCTTCGCTTTGAATCGTTCTTCTGACGATTCTGAGTTCTTTTGGGGTAAGTTAACCTAACCCTAACCTGTGTTAGAGCTTAGACTAGACTTGGTGTTGTTGTATCTCATTTCCATCTTTGTTTTAGGGTATTCTAGCGCCGTTGACGAAGACTACTCGTCTAAATCAGTTCGGTGGTTCTTTCTTCGCTTAAGGTGCGGACTTTAAGTGTATAGGTTATGGTTTTCAAGGCTTTCAATCCCAGTTAGTGATTTATTCTTGTTATGGATGAGATTTCACATGTCAAATGTTATGTTTACAATGCTTTCCTGATATGCATGTGCTATATTGAGATTTGTGTATTCTAAGTGTATTTATAAAGTACCGTATACGTATAAAATACGCACTTATGTTTGCCATGATTATTTGTCATGTATGTATGCTAGATGTATGTATGACAACTCCTTGGTAAAAGGAATTGTCTAAGTGCATATATTCCAACATACGTCATGTATGTTGTTCCATGTATGCTAAGTGTTTGTAGAAATGCATGAATGATCTAAAGTGTAACTGATTACACTAAATGCGGGCATTGAGAAGTGATTCTCAATACTCCCATGGATGCGCATGTTTTCCTTTATGCAGTTACCTTCCAAGTTATTTAAATTCAAGCATCTCTTATGCTTACATTTATGTTAAGTTAATATCCTTCAGATGAGTATGTACCATGATTTGAGTGGTTGTTCCATTACTGTTTTACATTCCATATGAATACCTGTAGTAGTGTAATGTGTTTGGGACTATGCCTTAGTCCAGGAAATCGATAATTGACCTTATGAAACGTGGTTGAGATTGCTTTCCCCACGTAGGACGTATTAGACGAACCCGAGCCGTATTAGAGTTGTCGGTAGTGGTTTGGCCACGCGGAGTGTTTGCGCACTCTATGTCGCTCAACTCAACGTGCGCTCGTGCTAGTCGAGTTCGTCAAATAACCCGATTGTCCGTTGTATGTTAACCATGTATGGACGCTACTGCTTGAATCTAGGGTACCGAACTTACCAGTGACATCCCATTAACTATGGTACTTGATCCGCTAAGACTCATGAGCCGGACATGGTGGTATGGGACACCGTGGTCAAGCTGTCGGCCTACGCTGGGGTGACGAGCCTCCCCGTAGTGACCAGTGAGCAACTAAACTCGTGAGCCGATTATGGTGGTATGGGACACTATATTCGTGCTGTCGGCCTACATTGATTGGTGACGAGCCCTTTGTAGTGACCTCGAGCATACCTGGATACCGCAAGGAGGTGACGAGCCGATCTGTGGTAGTAAGGGCATGAAAGGCGTGCATTGATTGGTGACGAGCCCTTTGCTACGACCTCAACTATATGATCGTATGAGATATCTAGGATTGACGACCCTAGTATGGATCACTGTTTGGATGGTGATATGAGGAAGGTATCTTAGCTTCCCAATCCTGCTGTATGAATTGGACTAATAACAACTTGGTAATCATATCCATACACCGCATTTGCATGTGCTTTGTAGATGTGGCGCACTTTGAGGCGATGTCATGCGTAACGTAAGATGAAGACGCTGAGGGTGTACGCGTGAGGGCACGCATCATATTGCATTCATACTTGCATTAACAAGAGTACTTAGGATTTATTTAATTGTCCTGCTTTATCATTACTGTTTGATTGAACTGATAACATGTTAACCAGTGCCTTATTGTTCCACTGAGTTGATCACTCACTCCCACGTTTCTGGGGCGGTGTTACACACCCACCAGACTCTGTCTTAGGCCCTGATGTTGCAGATGTGGATGCGACGTCTGAGGCAGAGCGGGAGCTGGATGACGACGAGGCTGCCTTCTCCTATATGCAGTTTTCAGACGGGTTCTAGCGAGCCTGGGTCTGATGCGCGGGATCTCTGAGATTATTTTTGGGAACTGAAATGATGTAATTTGATACTTATAATTTTGTTCAATAACACTTTTACACGATCTGGTTGTATATGTAATTCAGGGATTTACACTTGTACACATTTTACTATAAGTCTTCCGCTTGCTTTATTCACTTGTCCCTGAATCATATCTGTGTTTTGGCTTAATCTATTCCATGTTTTATGCACTAATACAGTCAACATACATTCATCATTAAATATGTTGCATAAGTGATGTTTTGGAACTTGGGAGCTGAGTTATGCTCGACCCCCGAATTTCAGGGCGTTACACTTTTTCAGTTAAAAGATCTTCTTTTGAATATTTTGACATCTTTTGGTTGTGCATAGGTCTTTCGAAAATTTGGCATATGAAGGAATTTACTTATCTACATCTAGTAGAGGAATATTGACCTTCACTTGCCTAAGCACCTCTAGAATGTCCTGAGAGTTAGAGAGAGGTTTTGGTGCTATCAACCGTTAGGGAAATGGGGCAATTGGCTTCCCTTGAGGTTCCAGTTCTAACTCTTGTGGGGCTTGGCTAGATCAATCAGTGTTGTCCTCTTCCGAGTCCTTAGGCTTTTCAGCCCTAACTGGAATGGTTTTGTCAATGGTCTTCCCACTCCTAAGAGTGGTGATATATTGATCTTACTCCATTTGATTTGAAGAGCTCAGGTCGCTAACTTCTTATTACGGTTTTGGATTGGGAAGAGGTTGAGCTAGAAGGCTCCCCTTGTTCCCAATTGCACTTTTAGTCTCAAGTCCTTGTATGGCCTTTGTGAGGTCTTGAAAGACTTGTAGCATACCCTGATTAAAAAGCTTTTAATTTTGAAGATGCTTTAAAACCGGATATTCCTGAGGTTTCCCTTGATGTGGAATTTGAATAGGGAATCCTTGAGCTGTAGCAGTTTGTCCATTTCTCCAACTGAAGTTTGGATGATTTCTCCAGCTGGGATTATACATATTAGAAGTGGGCCCACTGAAAGGTCTTTGGTAATTATTCATGGCATAAGATTTCTCATTCAGTACCTCTTGAAAGGTAGGTATTGTTGGACAATTTCAGTTGTGTAAATGTTAAGAAAACAAATACTGCAAACAGTTTCCTTAGCCTTATCCTTGTTTAATTTCATGGCCTCAAGTTTTCTAGTGAGATTAGCCACTTTAGCATTAATATCATCATCCTCTCTCATGAGATACATTTCACCCCACTCCTTAAATTAAGTTGGCCTAGATGTAATGACTTAGAAAAATCCATACAAAGACCCAAGTACCACCTCAGGCAGAAAGCCCTAAGGACCGTATTCTGTAGAAATTTAGGCGAAAATTAATTAAGTACTGAACTAAATTAATTGGTGGATTTCACTTGAACCACCATTTACACAATTGGCAAGACCCAAAATCATCAAAATCGCTAACTCAATACTACTTGAAAACCTAGGAGAAATCCCATGAGCCTGTCGCTCTCGGGAATACATTGAAACTCCGTATTGGACCTGGATGGCACGTCGAAAGTCCGATGATCGTGAAACTATAGGCTTATATCCGTCCTACTGGGCTTGACAACCATCAGGGGAATCGAGCCTAGACTGTGTCCAGAAATGCACAACTTGAGCCTTGAACGAAGTGTGTGAGAAATGCAAATATCTTCAGAAAATGTATTGACACTTAAGTGAATCGGGCCATTTGCTTATACGTGAAATTGAGGATTTCAGACTGTCAGTTTCTGACCAAACCTCACCCATAGATAAGGGAAATTTCACTGCACGAATCCGTATACTTGTGGCCTCAATCGAGTAAGCATGATCGTTGATCTGACATAGGTCCTCCACGGCCGATCGGCCTATCCAATCGCACCGAAATCACATCCTAGCATAGATCCATTATCAGGGAACTTACCCTATGACGTAGGTGAGTAATAGACCTCCCGATGAGCCCCGTTCATCAGAAACAAGCACCCTTTGGTTATAAATTAAGTATACCATGGTCCTGGGGCCATTTACATCAGTTCTGGGCCTATATAAAGCCCTTAAACCACCCCATTTCTATTCCATACGAATTTTTCTAACCCTAGGAGAGAGAAGAGAGAAAAGAAGAGAAAAGAGTAGGGAGAGAGGGGAAATCTTTGGAGATTGCTGCAGTGGTTCTTTCCCACTACTCCATGTACGGATTCACCTCCCCACTTTGCTACACAATCATTTCCGATTACGATTTAGGTAAGAAATCCTAACCCTAATATTGATTTAGAAATTTAGATTGAGAAATCGATAAACTATCTAACCTATTTCATGGTTTAGGTACCCGTTGTTCTGTTTTCGGGAATGTAGTGTTTGAACCGAGTTCGAATCGAGTATTCCGACGGAAGGTGTGGACTGTAAACGTTTAGGTTATGGTTTTAAATGCTTTTAATGTCGGCTAATGATTTATGTCTAACTTGATTGCTACCGTATGATCTTAGTTACGCTGTTTTCGATGTAATATACATATATGAACTATGTAGAACGAAATATGCATCTTATGTGTTTGTTGAAATGTTTGAATGAACATGTAAACATGATATGTGCTTGCCATGATTACTAATCTAAGATTCATGCATGTCATATGCATGATGATCTCCTTATGCAAGGAACTGCCATAATACATGTCATAACTAATCTAGTATATGTATTTGGTAAAGTTTAACTTAGGTGTTTGATAAAATGTCTGAATGAGAAAATGTTGATGAAGTGTATTTATTCAGTGTATTAAGATAGGATTCTCAATTACCTTAATCATATGTATAGTTTCTTCCATGTAATCATATTTGCCACTATGCAATTTATGGATAAAATGCAAGTGTTGGTGACATGTTCAATGTGTTTGATGAAATGCTCACATGAGAGATTTATTTGGACTGATTACCAAATGCTGGAATTATTGTCACATGTGTTTACTTGTTACATCTGAGTAGGATTGGGACTGCGCTGTAGTCCAGGAAATCGGTAACAGTTCCCATTCAGGTGGTCGAATTAATCTCACCACCTCAGATATATTTGACAAATCTAGGTCGCATGACGATTATCGATAGTGGTTAGGCCACAAGGGGTGCTTATGCACTCCATGTCGACTAAGTCGCGGGTGCTTGTACCAATCGAACTTGTCTAATAAACCAATTGGCCTAATGTGTGTTTACCATGTACGGACACCACTGCCTGAATCTAAGGTATCCCCTCCGATGTAAAGCCTGCCTCAACTATGGTACTACGATCTACCAAGACTCATGAGTCGAGCATGGTGGTATGGGACACCGTGTTCGAGCTGTTGGCCTACGCTGAGGTGATCAGCCACCCCATAGTGACCAGCGAGCAAACACAGATTCGTGAGCCGAGCATGGTGGTATGGGACACCGTGTTCAAGCTGTCGGCCTACGTCGAGGTGATTAGCCACCCTGTAGTGTCCGCAAGCACAAATTTATGAACTTGCCTATCCACTGCTTTTAATCATGAGTGATGACCACACAACTTGCCTATCGTATGCACTTGACTAGGAGTGACGAACCTAGATGGATCCTTCAGTTTGGGTCAATGATATAAAGAGAGGTACCCTAGCTTCTCAAATCTGTTGTATGAATAAACTTAATTAATTACTGGGCTAACATGACCATACATAGCACTGCATTAGTCAGGACGTCCTTTAAAGGCATGGAAGTCGCACAAGAGGTAGTGTTGTCATATGTGATATGGTGTCGGCATCGCTTGTTGAGGGAGCTTTTGATGTGAGGGCATGCATCATTACTTGCACTCCATTCCCACATCAACAAGAGTAGCTAGGAAGTGAGTGTTATGTTGCTTTATCATTACTGCTTAATTGAATTGATAACATGTTAACCTTTGCCTTATAGTACCTCTAAATTGATCACTCACTCCTACTCTAGGACGGTGTTTTAAAACACCAACCAGACACTAGTTTAGATGCAGATGATGATGAGGTTTACGCAACGAAGCAGGATTTCATGGACAAGGAGGAGTTCTCTTATTATCAGCTTTCTGATGGGTCTATGTAGACCTTAAGCTAATTCGTCGGGACACTGGGATACTGGAATACATGTTTAGTTGGACATCTTAAATTTTCCCATTTTGTCTATTTTACAACAAATTTTGTATATATTAAACCCTGTTACACCATCATACTCTGGAAGTTGTGAATTGCTTACTTATTTTAATACATAACCTTCAGACTTCCGTATGCTTATCTCTGGAGTATGATATGTTGCTTTAGTATAATCCCACTCATGTTTAATGCATTAATATGGATGACATCTAAACATTATTATCCATGTTCAATAAATGATGTTTTGAATCATGGAAGTTGAGCCTTACTCAACCCTCGAAATTCATGCCGTTACATAAGACATGGTACTTGATTTTGGCGAGATGTCCCATGATTGTGTGTTTTTAGCAAGCTTATCAAAGTAGTCCCACACATCATTGACATTTTTATTCATGAATTCCTCATTACACATTGTCTTAACTAATTGGTGCATGGGAGATGTCAGTTCATCATAGAAAAAGTTCGTGATGCGCCACATTTCAAAATCATGTTGTGGGCATGAACTGACAAGATCCTTGAACCGCTCACAACATTGGAAGAATGTTTCATCTTCCTTTTAGGTGAAGTTCATGATCGACTTTCTAAGGGTGTTCATCTTGTGGTATGGGAAAATTTGTTTTATGAACTCCCTGTCATGTTATTCTATCTACCTATAGATCGAGGATGTAGTGAATGCAACCACGTCTTAGCTTTCTCTTTCAAAGAAAAAGGAAAGAGTTTCAGCCTGACCGTGTCATCGGACATGTTTGGAAAGTATAGAGTGGATATAATCTCTTCAAACTCTTTCAAGTGTAGATACGGATTTTCAAATTCAAGCCCATGAAATTTTGGAAGGATTTGGATCAACCCTAGCTTGATATCCATGTGTCCAATATTTTCTGGAAATTCTCAAAGGAATAGCTTATTTCTAAATCCTAAGGTTATCCAAATAATGTGCTAGGAAACTTAAAATGTTGAGTTCCTATATTCTCAATTTGTCCTACTTCTAAGGAGATTCCACATCAATTCAAATGACCATCTTAATAATTTCTAAGGGAACCTAAGTTTAGATTTCTACATTCTCAAAATTTTAGGTTCAAATTTCTAATTCCAGCATCCTACCTTGAGACATTTAAAGTTTGTATAAGTTCATTTCCCTAAGGCTTAGTTTGTCCAAACTATGCTCTGATACCAACTATAACACCCCAGGTTTTTCGAAACCCGAGTATATGACTCGTTTTCTAAAAACCCAAGTGTTAACCTTTAAAATAGCCAAATTTCATGTATATTTTTTTTCTTTTCTTTCTTTTTCGGAGTAAGAATTTAGGTGGAATAGGAACAAATCAAACATAAAGGTAAATTTGTATTTACATTCAGAATATACGAGCAGTTGATCATAATGACTTATACAAACTAGTGTCCCAGTACTTACAATTACAAAATAAAATAATGTCACATGTGAAACAAAGTAAATTATAACTAATCTTGAGCTATAAAATCACGTAGCAAATCTTGGCAAATACAATCATGCATACTTGACAATTGTACCCTGCTCCTCATTAATATGAACACGAATATCATTTAGGCCACCTGCACTACCTGTACAGTTATATATTCAATGAATGAGTGGCCAGCTCAATGTGAATTTCCCTTAAGATTACACACCGCTGCATTAGGTAAGTATAATTATAAAAAAAGACATTCAAAATAATACATGATGCAGTCTTATTAAATGCATGGATGCGTGAGTGCACATCAACTAGGGATACTTATCCAGTTGGCTTTTGGGCAAAACCATGCATGTGGCTAGTCACTAGTGAAAGTACATCGTACATGCATAGTGCCAAGCTCACCAAAAGTGAGACAATAGTCGATGGTCTAGGAGCTAGGGAAACGATACCCCAACTAAACCCTATAGGCACGTGCTATAGCATCTAGAATTAGCTACCCGTCATTGCCCGTATGCTATGAATCCATGATTAGCCCATCCGTTATTATTTTATTTACAACCAGCCAGTTTAATAAAGCTCAAATGTCACTACAGGGGGTTCATCACCCGGCGTAGGCTAACAGCTCAGGCATAGTATCCCATTCCCACCATCCCTGGCTCATGAGACCTCCACCTTATGATGTTTAATGGAAGCCCATTGACTAGTGGCCAATCATAATTCAGTATATGTGGCTCACCATCACATGGTTGTACAAAAATAATACATTGAACCATCATAGGGCAACTACCAAAACTAAGGCACATAGGGCAAATATCAAAACTAAGACACATAGGGCGGGTATCAAAACTGTGTAACGCCCCGAAAATAGAGGGTCGAGCAAAGCTCAACTCCCGAGTTCCAACGCATCACTTATGCAATATATATAATGATGTTTAAATGTTGTCCATATTAGTGCATTAAACATGAGTGGGATTACACTAAAATGACATATCATACTCCATAGATAATTAAATTAAGCGAGCGGAAGACTAAGATAGGTATATAAAGTATGTAAGTGTTTCTCAACCCTCAGAGTATGAGTATGATACCAGGCTGAATATATACATGTATTGTTCTAAAATTTATAAAATCTCAAAGTGTAAATATTCAACTAATCCATAACCCTCTAATCCCAGCGACACAGCTCTAGGTCTACATAGACCCACTTGAGAGCTGAACGTAGGAGAACTCCTCATTGTCTATGAAATATAGCTCTGTCGCGTAAGCCTCACCATAACTTGCATCTAAATCAGAGTCTAGTTGGTGTTTTAAAACACCGTCCCAGAGTGGGAGTGAGTGATCAACTCAGTGGTACTATAAGGCAAAGGTTAACATGTTATCAATTCAATCAAGTAGTAATGATAAAACAATACAACAATCACTTCCTAATTACTCTTATTAATGTAGAAATGATATGCAATAATGATGCATGCCCTCGCCTGCACTCCCTCAGCAACTTCATCTCATGATAGTGCATGGAAAACTCCCTAAATGTGTGCTTCCTCGCCAAAGCACATGCAATGCGGTGCATGGTCATGTTAGCTAAGTATTTGATTAGGCTTATTGATATAATAGATTTGGAAAGCTAAGGTACCTCCCTTTATATTATTAACCCAAATGAAAGATCCATCTAGAGTCGTCAATCCTGGTTAATCACATACGATAGACAAGTTGTAGGGCATCACTCCTAATGAAAAGCAGTGGATAGGTAAGTTCACGAGTTTACACTCGAGGTCACTATGGAGAGGCTCGTCACCTCAGCGTAGGCCTAGTTTATACTTGAAGTCACTACGGGACGGCTCGTCACCTTAGCGTAGTCCGATAGCTCGAATATAGTGTCCCATACTACCGTATTTGGGTCACGAGTTTAGGTTGCTCACTGGTCATTACGGGGAGACTCGTCACCCCAGCATAGGCTGACAGCTCAACCATGGTGTCTTATACCACCATGCCTGGCTCATGAGTCTTAGTGGATTGTGGTACCATGGTTGAGACGGGTTTTACATTGGTAAATTGTACCTTAGATTCAAGCAGTAGCGTCCATACATGGTAAACATACAATAGGCCAATCGGGTTATTTGATAAGTTTGATTGGTACGAGCGTACGCTGAGGTAATCGACATGGAGTGCATAAGCACTCCAAGTGGCCTAGCCACTATCGACAATCACCGTATGGCTCGAATTCATCAAACGTATCTAATGTGGCGAAACTAGTTCGACCACTCAAATAGGAACGTTACTGATTGCCTGGACTACGTAGTAGTCCCAATCATACTCAAATGCACTAAGTAGTCACATATGTTATTCATAACAATATTTAACAAATAATTTAGACAAAATTTTCATCTGAGCATTTTATCAAACATATAGAACATGTTACCATACATACGCATTCCATCCATGAATCACATAGCAACAATTTATATTACATGAAGAAAATTATAGAAAAGGATAATGTAGTTGAGAATCCTATCTCAACACCCTGATTAGAAGTAATTCAACAAACACTTTCTCATTCAAACATTTTATTAAACACTTAGATTACACATTATTACATACATGAACTAATTTAGTTATAGCATATATTACGACAAATCCTTTCATAAAGGAGTTATCGTTCATACAACAAATAGATATTCTAGATTAATATTCATAGTAGGCACAAATTGTAATTTAAATTTCATTCAAACATTTCAACAAACACATGGAATGCATTATATATTCACATAGTTCACACACATGTACAATTTATTGAATACATTGTAACTAAGATCATATGGCAGTAATCAAGTCAGACATAAATCATTGCTAACATTGAAAGACTTGAAAACCATAACCGAAACATTTATAGTCCGCACCTTTCGTCGGATTGCTCGTACGAACTCAGTTCGAATCCCACTCTTCCGTCTACAGAACAACGGCTACCTAAATCAAGAAATAGATTAGCTATTTCGTCGATTCCTTTATTCGGATTCCTAAAACAAGATTAGGGTTTGGATTTCTTACATAAATCAAAGTTGGAATGGCTCGTGTAGCGATGAAGGGGAGGCGAAATGGTGTTTGGAGTCGTGGGAATGAATCCCAGCAACGATCTCCCTATCTGTAAGGCCCTGAAATTCGGGAGTCGAGCATGACTCAGCTCCCAAGTTTCAAAACATCACTTATGCAACATATTTAATGATGGATGTATGTTGTCTATATGAGTTCATAAAACATGGAATAGATTAAGCCAAACTGTAAACATAATCCAGGGATAAGTGAAAGACGCAAGCGGAAGACTTAAAGAAATATATGTGTACATGTGCAAGTCCCTGTAATAAGTATACTCTGCCAGGTCATAATTACATTCATGAGTGTCTCAAAATGCAAGTATCAAATGAAATAAACCATTACAAAATAAATCCTATATCCCCGTAGATTAGGACACGGCTCACATGAACCCGCCTGAGAACTGCATAAAAGAAAACACGTCCTCATCATCCTCATACTCCTGCTCTGCCTCAGGGGTCGCGTCATCATCTGCATCTAAGACAGGGTTTGGTTGGTGTTGAAACACCGTCCCAGAATATGGGAGTGAGTGATCAACTCAGTGGAACTATACAGTAAAAGTTAACATGATATCAAATTAATCAAGCAGTAATGATAAGGCAATACAATCAAACACATCCTAATTACTCTTATTAATACAAGGATGTATGTAGAAATGATGCATGCCCTCGCCTGCACTCCCTCAGCGTCGTCATCTTACGGTACGCATGACAACCTCCCACAGTGCCAACGACGCCAACGCACATGCAATGCGGTGCATGAACATGATTACCAACTTGTTATTAGTCCTTTTCATACAGCAGGATTGGGAAGCTAAGGTACCTTCCTCATATCAATTTCCAAACAGTGATCCATTCTGGGGTCGTCAGTCCTAGACAATCTCATACGATCATATGGTTCTAGGTCGCTGCAAAGGGCTCGTCACCAATCAATGCATGCCTATCATACCTTAGTTACTACCCTAAGGCTCGTCGCCTCAATGCAGTATCAAGGTATGCTCGAGGTCACTACAAAGGGCTCGTCACCAATCAATGTAGGCCGATAACACGAATATAGTGTCCCATACCACCATAATCGGCTCACGAGTCTGGTGTGCTCACTAGTCACTACGGGGAGGCTCGTCACCCCAGCGTAGGCCGACAGCTCGACCACAGTGTCTCATACCACCATGTCCAGTTCATGAGTCTTAGCGGATCAAGGTACAACGGTTAACGGGATTGCATCGGTAAGTTTGGTACCCTAGATTCAAATGATAGCGTCCATACATGGTATACATCCACCGGGACAATCGGGTTACTTGACGAACTCGACTAGCACGAGCGCACGTTTAGTTGAACGACATAGAGTGCGCAAACACCCAGCGTGGCCAAACCACTGCCGTCAACCTTAATACGACTCGGGTTCGTCAAACACGTCCTACGTGGCGAAAACAACCTCGGCCACGAACTCAAGGTCTGTTACCGATTCCCTGGACTATTTCATAGTCCCAAACACATTCAATCATAACAGATATTCATACTAATAATTGAGAACAGTAATGGATCAACAATTCTATCCATACAATATGTGAGCATTTAACGAATATCAACTTAACATGGATTTACACATACGTAATGCTTGAATTTAAACAACAAAGAATGTAAATCACATATAGGAAATCATACACACTAATAGGATAGTTGAGAATCTCTTCTCAACGTCCGTAGACAGGATAATATATTACACACTTGATCATTCAGACATTTCTACAAACACTTAGACTACAAATTCCAACATACATGACATATGTTGATGATAACACACGTTTGGACAATTCCTTTCGCCAAGGAGTTGACACACATACAACTAACACAAATACACGACAAATAATCATGGCAAACACATGTTCGTATTTCACACATATACGATACTTTCTACACGTACAAGGAATACACAAATCTCAATATAGCTTATATATATCAGGAATGCAATATAAACATCGCATTTGGCATGTGAAATTACATCCACAACAATAATAAATCATTAACCAACATTGAAAGCCTTGAAAACCATAACCTATACGAATATAGTCCGCACCTTAAACCAAAAATAGCGCACCGATCTGATTCAGACAATAAGTCTTCGTCAACGGCGACTAGAAAACCTAAGGCATGAATAGAAATGAGCTACATCAACACTTAGACTATTCTAAGCTCCAAAATAGGTTAGGGTTTGAATGACTTACCCAAGAATGAACTTAAAATCGCCAGAATAACGATTCAGAAGTGATGGTTTAGGGATGCAAAGCAACAAGGAGCAATCTCAAGATGATTCACCAACTTCTCTCTCACTTTCTCTCTCTTTTCCTCTCTCTGTCTTAGCGAGGGTTAGAAAATTCGTATGGAATAGAGAGTGAGGGTTTTAAGGTCTTTATATAGGCCTAAAATGGATGAAAATAGCCCCAGGGCCAAGGTATAGTTAGGTTATAACCAAATCGGGTCTATTTCGATCCAACGGAGCACTTCCAGTGGTCTTTTTCCACGTGCGGTCGGACTTAAGTTCACTGACTATGGATCTAGGTTAGTCTGAGTTTTCGTACCGATCAGATTTATAGATCAGCCCTGGCGGACCAATCTCAATTCAACGGTCACCGAAACTCGATCAGGTCCACCGGCACTATGAAATGCCAGGGCCATCTTCCCTGATCTGAGGGTGAAATTGGGTCAGAATCCAACGGTCAGAAAGCTTAGAATCGGCGCGGAAGCGACACGACTCAGATTTCACAAATTTATATTTAATTTCTCAGCTTTCTCACACTCTTTACTCCAGACTGAAGCAAATCGACTCATAACATCATCTGGACTTGATTTTTAAGGTGATGGTCAAGCCCAACCAGGAGATCATAAATGTCTAAGATCATCGCTATCGGACTTTCGACGCGCGGTCCAGGTCTGATACAAAGTTTTCAAGTACTCTCGAGAGTAACTGGATATAGCGTTTAATCATAGATTTCAGGGCAACATAGCGCTAACGATTCTACAGGTTTTGAGTCTTACAGATCAAATTTAAAGTGATTGATGCTAATTTCACAAGCGATCGAGTTTAGCACTAAATAACCCACACTAAACTTCTAAAGAATTTGAGGTAGTACTCGGGTCTTTGCACGAAATTTTCCAGGTCATTACAATCTACCCCCCTTAAAGAAAAATTTTATCCTCAAAATTCGTACCTTCTCATAGTCCTCAAGGATCTGAGGGTAGCTCTTTCTGACCTCAGCTTCAGTCTCCCAAGTAGCCTCTTCTTCACTATGATGCGTCCACAATACTTTCACAAGAGGGATGTCCTTGCTACGCAATACTTGCTCCTTCCTGTCTAAGATACGTGTCGGTCGTAGTACATATGTGGCATCCTCGCTCAACTGCACCTGCTCCCAACTGATAATATGCGAAGGATCAGGAACGTACTTCTTTAGCATAGAAATATGAAATACGTTATGCACGCCCGCAAGTGGCGTGGGCAAAGCAAGGTGGTATGCTACCGCTCCCACTCGATCCAGAATCTGAAATGGACCAATAAATCTCGGCGTGAGCTTTCCCTTCTTACTGAACCGGAGAACTCCCTTCATAGGGGAAACCTTAAAAAATATATGGTCTCCAACCTCAAACTCAACGGTCGCCGCCTCCTATCAGCGTAACTCTTCTGCCTGCTCTGGGCTGTCAGAAGTCGATGTCGAATAATGTCAACTTTCTCTGAAGTCGCCTGCACCAACTCTGGGCCAATCAAACTACGCTCGTCAACTTCTGCCCAGCAATGCGGTGCTCTACACGGACGACCATACAATGCCTCGTAGGGAGCCATGCTGATACTCGCCTGGAAGCTATTGTTATACGCGAACTCTGCATAAGGGAGACAATCATCCCAACTGTCCTTGAAATCCAAACACAAGCTCGCAACATGTCTTCCAGAACCTGATTCACACATTCCGTCTGCCCATCTGTCTGCGGATGAAACGCGGTGCTGAATTTCAATTTCACACCCATCGCTTCTTGGATACGATTCTAGAAGATAGATGTGAATCGCGTGTCTCTGTCCGACACAATCTCCAAGGGAACTCCGTGCAGACATACAATCTCCTTGATGTACAACCTAGCCAACTCGTCTGTAGAGTTTGTGACTCTGATCGGTAAGAAATGAGCCAACTTCGTCAACCGGTCGATGATCACCCAAATAGAGTCATGTCCCTTCCTCGTTCTTGGTAGCCCTGAAATAAAATCTATAGAGATGAAGTCCCACTGCCATTCTGCTATGGGCATGGGCTGAAGCAATCCAAGAGGTCGGCGATGCTCTGCCTTGACCTGCTAGCACATGGGACAACGAGATACAAACTAAGCAATGTGAACCTTCATGTTGTCCCACCAATAAGATCTCCTCATATCTTGATACATCTTCGTGCTACCTGGATGCATCGCAAGCTTAGAATTATGGGCTGACTCGAGAACCTCTCGTCTCAAGTCAGGAATGTCTAGGACACATAGCCGGCCACGATATCGTAGGCCCCCTTCTGAACCAACACTCCACTCGGAGTCCTCATCTGCACCAACCCGCTCTCTTATCTTCGCCAATAGCTCATCATCTGCCTGAGCTGCAATGATCCTCTCGTCAAGGAGGGGTTGTACTCGAATGTGTGCGATAACCTCATACGGCTCTTCCACCGTTAGTTTCTGCTCAAAGTCTCGCACAAACTCCATCATGTCCC